>NC_057939.1:30992510-31699849 GCF_018555375.3 Anguilla rostrata | reverse complement strand
AGAAAGAAAATAAGAATAAGAAGAATAATAAGTATGGAAGAGAACAGCCAAATAATAAGTGTGAAGAAATCACACTAATTATTTGAAAACAGCAACATTGAAGTGGTGCTATAGCACCACCTAGGGTGATACAAATTTGATGTGACCTATGGGTCCCTCTTCAATTAGTACGTTGCAAAAATTTTGAATTGAGGCTGGATTCAAAGAAGGTGTGGTCAAAGTATCTTTTGAACAGTTAATGAATTTTCATATTTAATTATCTTTATGAATGTTGGACTGGGGGGTCAAGCTTCCCAGGACTTATTGGAGGGACACATTAAGGGTTCCTGTCAAATTTTATATAATTTGACCCAGTGGAGCCTATGCAAATGAGTATTTTGTAAAAACATGCCCCCTACAGGACATATTCCATTATTACACTGCAAGTTTATGCATGCTTGTCCACAATACAGATTTCTATCATCCTCTGAATTATTGTTGCAATTAACATACATTTCTGGGCAGTCATTTTGTGGCCATCTTTGTATGTTTAAAACTTTCCTTTGCAATTTAATGTCCCAACGTGCAATAAATTACACATGCCGAATGTGGTGAGAATCAGGCAAACATTGTAGGAGATGGTTTGTTTTTCCAAAAATTCTAAATGGTGGAAAATCCAATATAGTGGATTTTATGGGTTCTATGATGTTATTTGTTTAGAATGAGAAGGTCGACACATGGACAAATACGACATCGCTGTCATTGCTGGTAAATGTTTTGACTTGAATATCTAAATTACATTTCAGCAATTTAATTATATTTGACACCTTTTAATTTTTCATGAAGATGCTTTACATGAAATAGAAATATTAGGTCTCCCAATTTTTCCCTACTGATGCCTGACTTACAATTGTGCTCCATTTTCTTTCCAGGCCTGCCTTATAATGAAGAACAGATCCACAAATTTGACAAGTAGGTTGCATACAGTATATGCCAGATCATATGTTCTGTATTATTGTCTTGTCCGTGTTTCGGCAATGTTATTTGAAACATTCCTTTACACTGACATTATTTGACCACTCACTGTTATGTGTGTTGCAGACAGAAGCTGGTACTCCACGCCACAAAAGCTCGCACCCTGTTCACAGATGAGTGCGGCATGAAGCACCGCCTCTTCATTTCTAAAACTGAAGAGTGGATGAGGTGAGCACTGAACAATACATTTTCTTGAAAATGAGCCAAGATCAGCTACACTCACCAAGATATCTTACTTACCTGAAGCTGTGCTGTAGAGGTTCAAAGAGCCATACATTAAAGGAACTGTAATAATCTTCACTAATGGCAGTCCTAAACATTCTTGAGCTGGTAAGTGAGAAAATGTGCAATTTTATGGTAATGAATTCCAACTAAATTTGAATCAGTTATCACCTATTTATAAAAACATAAACTTAAATGTAACATTTATAAGGCTGTTTATTATTGTGTTCCACTGTATTTAGGCAGAACCAAGATAAGCTACAATTTTAAGTGTAATGCCTGTATGGATATTCTACATATTGGCATTTTCAGCCATTATCATGTAAATATTTAAGAGTAGCTGTACGGCTTTACAATCCATGTAAATAGTTTTTATTTTTTAATCCATATTAAGCTATTCTAAGTTAAAGTAATCCATCATGAACATTGGTTTAGCAAAGACCAAGACTTCCGTGATTGTCTGACAAAGATTTAATTTGAACTGGTATGAAATAAAATGAATGCGTGAACATCAAAAACATGCGTATCAATTGCAATTCAGTTCAGATTTTCTGGATGTAACCTGTGTGTCGGTCCTCAGGTCTTTGTAGATGAGGAGACAAGGCTTTTTTTTTTCTTTTTTTTTTTTTGCTCGATGTCAGTCTCCTTGCAAAATGCTGATTTGACAACATATAACATTCTTTCGTCTTTTGGTGCTCTGTAATAACAATACCTGAGAAGGAAGAATTTAATTTGCGCTGGCCAGTGAAGTCGCATTAAAATTTCACATTGTAAGGGAAGTGTTTGTGAAAGTTAATCAGATAACTTACTACAATGAAAGTATTTTTCTGAAAATATGGGAAAGCATAACTAAAATGGCACTGTCCACTAAATTGTCCAGCAGTAAGAAAATGTAAATGTTACTGCTCATTTTGCACATGCTTGGTGTTTCAGAGTGTGAAGTGTGCAGTGTGCAGGGCCATGTGCAGCGTCGTGACAAATTTTCCCCTTCCTTATTTCCTCTTTTATTGCACATTTGTGGTTTCAGATCTTAAGAGAAAACACAAAGTTAGACAAAGGGAATCCGAATCAACACAAAACACTCATATCACCCATGTGAAAAAGCTTTATAATTGGTTGCATCATCATTAGGTGCAATAACTGCAACCATACACTTCCTATAATTTGATATCAGCTGTGGAGGAATTTTAGCCCACTTGTCTTTGCAGAACTGCTTTAATGACAAATTGGTTGGTATTTGAGCATGCACTACTTGGTTCAGGTCCTGCCGCAGCATCTCTATTGGGTTGAAGTCAGTGCTTTGATTAGGCCACTCCAAAACTCTAATTTTGTTTCTTTTCTGTCATTCAGATGTGGATTTGTTTTTATGTTTTGGATCATTGTCTTGCTGCATAACCCAATTATTCCCAGAACCTTAGAAATGGCTTTGTAACCCTTTCCAGACTGAGATATTTCAACAACTCTTTTTTTCTCTGGAATTTCCTTTGATCATAGTGTGCTTGGGGAAATTCTGTGGTACTTCCCTCTGATGATAATTTTCAATATGTGTGAGGTTAAGATTCAACACAGCGAGCTGCAATCAAGCCTGGTTTTGTTCAATCAGCTGAATTTAATTATCAATTACATTTGTTTGATTGAGTAACTAAGGGGATACATATGTGAGGAAAGTAACCACCGGAATCCTGTGACTGTTGTGCACATTTGCCTCACAATGTTTGAACTTTGAAGAGAAAAACCACAGGCTTTAAAGGATCCAATTAATAATGGTCATCCTAAATTAATATTTGCGCATTTCAGACATTTCTGCAGTGTTTTAGTAGCGGAACTAAAATTTTGTTCACATGAAGACTTTGTTTGACCCCATGTTAGCAGAAGGTAGATCTTGACCTCATTAGTCCAGTTGCTGTTTTTACAGCCTTTTCGTCCTGTCATCTGTACACATATATCAGTTAAATTTGGTTAATTGGTTGATTGAGTAACTAAGGGGACAATTAATTTTACATGAATGATATGGGTGTTTGATAACTTTTTTCATTCAATAAATTAAATAATAATTTAAAAAATGTGTTTTGTGTTTAACTCAGGTTCCCTTTGTTTAATATTACATTTTTTCTAAAGATCTGAAACCATCCAGTGTGACAAATATGTAATAATGGAGGAAATCAAGAGGGGGCAAATACTTTCTCACAACACTGCATGGTCTTAAAATTTGCAATAAATGTGTTTGTCAACCACCCCCTTAAACCATGATCCATTCCGATAGCACACATCCCTCCCCCCACCCTTTTGCAAAAGAGACAGCCAATGAGACAGAGTCAGTGGACTGAATAACTTTGCACAGTTTTTGAGCATTTCAGTTTGAATAAAATTGTAGTGAACTTATCTGGGCTTGGTATTGTTGATTTTTATGAGCTACCTTGAAGCTACAGTCCTCTGGCCTATTTGGCAACATAATAGCATACATAGTCAGAAGTAATATACGTATGTAAATGTTGGATTTTGAAAAACTTTATATCCATAATAAATATCTAACTATTAGTACTCTGACAAGTCAAATATGGTATCAAGAAGTCATAAAATGTGAGTCTGGAAAAGTCTGGAATTTTTCATGGGAAATATGAAGGAACGCTGAATAGGGGATGTGCCAATAAAAAAACATTGGCCACTGAGAAAGTTTGGTTTTGAACAATGTGTTTGTGTTTTGCCAACTCAGTCCACATTTTAATACTGGTGCACTGTGTTATCTTGCTGTTGAACATACAGATGTGACAAGTGATCACAAAATACCTTTTGATGGATGTTGTAGGAGAGACCATCACACTTGTTAAATAGTTAGATGGTTGAATTGTTAAAATGTTAGATATGTGTGCCCATTATAACATGTGCCCTACTTTTCAAAAATGCTTATTTTGTCCCTCCCATTGTTGGTGTTTGTTTTCAAAAGTCACCTTTCATCATGCACCGACAGACACAATGTGGTTTTTAGGTAGGCAGTTGCAGTGGTTGTAGGAAGATTCAGTTGTTTACAGGTGTAGGAAAGGCCACGATCGGTCTGAGACACTGTCAATAAGTCAGCCCTGCAAGGTTTATGCTGCAAAGAAAGTAAACCTTTAGCAAATGAATGATTAACCAGTTCGTGCAATGCCCCTAGTGGTTGGCATGCCGGCATGCCTAGATTGCTCTATTCAGACATTCTGTGCTCTTGCAACCAAATTATGAGTTGAAAACTCAAACTCTGTTGTAGCTTTATTAGTAAACGTTTCAGCACAACTATACAGAAGACAGAGTTTCTAAGTGCCACCATTGTCGTGCTGGTCGTCTGTTTTCCAAGCACCTGCTCCCTGCAGTCTTATCTGCAACTACACCCCCCACGCATGACACGCTGGACAATAGTGTCTATCTGGGCGTAAATGAAAATATTCTTTTACCACTAAAAATTAGTATTCTGCCGTAGCAACAAGATAAAGCCAACAATAGCCGAAGGTACGCCATTACAGCTGTGAAAAATGCTGCTCACTGAACTGAAATAAATAAGAGGAATTTTTCAAAAATTATACCATGTCATTCTACTGTCAATATCTATGACTAAATATGGAACAAGTATACAACCTTACCATTGGTTTTACCAGTCCCTTTCATATATTGTCTTGGATAATCCGTTTGCGAAATATACGCTCATTTGTGGTGCCTGGGTACTTTCCAAAATAACTTTGTGTAATACCACACGTGTTGTTTACAGTGTTGTTGTCCTTTGTAGTACAATCTGACTTGATCGAAAATTAATTGACCCAATAGGTGACAGAATAAGCTTTCTAACAATGTATAATATGTCTAATTTGACTTTTGGAATAGCGTTTTATAGCTCAGCGTACCTGAAAGTTTTGTCTCATTATAGCTGCATTACACATTCAGTCTGTGGTAGCAATAAAAGACACTGCACATGGTGAAATTTTATCGATGACTTTAGTCATTTCTTGGAATATTATTATTCATATGTTTGCAGATAGACCTAGCTGATATACTGTCCTGTTTTCTGGACTAAGTTAGAACTGGGGAACAATGCCATTGATTCTGTCTCTGTCTCTATCTACTGATCACAGATAAGATTTAATTGTCCAAATGTAAGCGTTACTGCTGACAATATTTTGGTTATACACGTTATTTTTGAAATTGAGTGTCTTTAAATAGGTTAGTGTTATTTTATAATGAGGATATTTCACACTGTAACCTAAGCGTTCGTTGGTTTGCTAAGCAGTGTTTGTTTTTAATGCACCGGATGTGACCTAATCTGCAAAATTGCCAAAACGTGGTGGACGGTTGAATATATGTCGTCCCGTCCCCATACAAGAAAACATCACATACGGTAGAGTGCAGAAAAACAAACAAAAGTTAATGATTACACATTTAAGTACTGTACAACATTGTATGATAATGTTTTAGCATTCTTTTTAAAAAATGTGATATCAGTGTTTCATCTTAAACCTTCATAAGGGGCACATGTATATGCTCTATAATGGACAAAAAGCATTTTTTTGTTGTTGTTGTTTTCTGGAGAGATTTTGGATTTGTTTCAGGACCCCTAAATATTTTATACCACTTTACTGATGGAAAGCTTATAATTTCCACTTGAAAATGATGTAACGGCGAGTTTCTTGAGTCAAAACAGTTGATTTGTAGTGAAATACATTATTATGTTGTGATTTCCAGTAGAGCCCGACCGATATATCGTCCTTTATTTATCGGCCATCAGCCATCGTAGCAAGCTAACCAGACAGTAAAAACGCAGATAAAACACTTCTAACGTGGATCATTTTAAGCCATGTTATCTAGCTTTGTCGTGATAACATGAGAGAAGGATTGCTGTTGGAGAAGTGAATCAACCAACAGTTAGCGCGGGTGACCTGCACGAAAGCGCATTGTAGTTTTTTTCACATATTTCATCCAGTCAATTTAATTTCATCTAATGTTACACTTGATTCACTCTTTGGCTCCGCTAGATGTCTTACTCTTTGAGATCATGTAGTAGAAATAAAATAATATAATTCATTTAACTTACTGAGAATATATAATAAGAAATAATGAGGCTGTGTCAATAGCTAATGTGTTATTGCGAGCGAGTGTGTCATCTAGTCACGCGTCAGAGTGCATTGTAGTTATTTTCACCACCGAATTCTTACGGACAGGGAAGCTTGCTAGATAGTCTTACTCTTTGAGATCACGTAGTAGGAATACAATAAGAAAATATAATTAATGTACTGAGAATAGATACTAAGAAATAATAACAAATTAATAACAGGAACAACAATAATAATAATATTCATAAAAATACATGTTTGAAACTGGAAAACGGACTTTTTTAAATTAATTTTTTATAGATGGCTGGAAAAGAAAGGAGTAAAAGCAAGGTGTGGAGTTATTTTGATTTCACACACTTAAAGATGGTGTTAATATATATATTTAATTTAATATCATCTTTTACTTTCTTTTATCTAAAAAGTTCTTTGTGTGTTTATTTCTGTT
Organism: Anguilla rostrata; assembly: GCF_018555375.3. Classification (NCBI taxonomy): domain Eukaryota; kingdom Metazoa; phylum Chordata; class Actinopteri; order Anguilliformes; family Anguillidae; genus Anguilla; species Anguilla rostrata. The sequence goes on along the minus strand of NC_057939.1, from coordinate 31,693,093 downwards.
TTTATTTGTTTGCTTATAAGTTAAATGTTCTTAAATATAGAAACTTTAATAAAACATACGTTTTTCAAATTGATTTGAAAATGTTGCACTTTTTGACAAAATATCGGTCAAAACATCGGTGGGCTAGGACTCTCCAAAATCAGGATCGGCATCGGACCCAAAAATCTGGCATCGGTCGGGCTCGAATTTCCAGCAATGCACAATTTAGATTTAATTTGGATAGATTTGGAGACCCTGGGTACACTGTTACTTTTTGCTTGATATATCTTTAGTAGTTCTGCACCGTTAGATTTTATGCACTTGTGGTCAAGGAGTTTTTGATCCAGGAAATGTATAGTTTAACCTGTTGTATATATGCAATATCTCAGAATTTCATTGCAAACTAAAAAAGAGGAAATTCATTTTTGAATTTTTGCTGAGACAATTGCATTTTTGGCACTTTATTTCTTCCTAAATTATGAATATTAATTAATCTAAGTTAGTATTGTAAGTGGTACAAATGTCTTGTTTCATTTAAGCAATTTTTCAAGTCTCTGTAATGCTTACATCTGGAGTTATAAAGCTTTAAATAGGGTACCCCCTAAATGGGCAAGGATTGGCCAGATTTGGCATGTGCACAAAGGGGTTAACACTGCAGTCCACCAATCCCTACTTAGAGACAGTTGCTATATGCTACTTCCTCCGACATCTAGCTCCAATATTGTCTGCAACAGTATTGGTGGTAGCGGAAAAGACTTTAGCTACAAATGACAAAGCTTCTGTAGGGGATTAAAAGTTGCTGTTGGGGAACTTGGTGTTATCCTGAATGTTTTGAGGGCTTGACTAAATGAAGTGTCAATCAAGCCAGACTGTACTAAAAAGGGAAACAATGCCGTAAACAACAGGTGTGGTATTACGCACAGCTATTTTTCAAGGTACCCAGGCGTCACAAATGCACGTATATTTCATAAACAGATTGTCCAAGACAATATATGACCACACAGTCTCAAAAGGGACATCTGTACTTGTAAAACCAATGGTAAGGTTGTATATTTATTCAATATTTATTCCCAGATATTGACTGTAGAATGACATGGTACCCATTCTTCTTATTGTAAAACTTGACTGCGCTCCCTTTTGTTACGTCACTTCCGGGTTTTTTTTGTTTTTTTAAGATGCGGAAGTAAAATTCTCTCACAAAAACAACTCCAGAAGTCACGGTAGTGTATATATAAGTATATTTTTATTTTATTCTAGTTCCTACATCATTTTCCTACACATTGATTCACTGGGGTCTCCAACCTGCAATATACTCTTTAATAACGACGTTCTTGGAGAATCAATGGGGGAAAATTGCCCAACATGGTAACCCTGCTCTGTACTGGAGCGCTGATTGGATGGTTGAAAATGCCTTGAACGATTGGCTTTCCATACCGGATGCGTAAAAACAGTGCCAAAAGTCTGTCTGTAACTTTCTTCTTGTAAACTGGGCGTTGCATGTAGAGGGAGTGTCGCACGTAAAAAACTGTTTTGCATTCGTACTTTTTCTGTTCACAAATGTTAATAAACCATTTCAGATCACAAAACACATGTAGATTTTAATTTACAGACGTGACCCTCCACCCTCACGAAAATCTATATCCACAGGTTCAACTTGCAGAGTACAAACACGAACCATAAGTTGCAAGCACAAGTCATTGCTTACAAATACAAAATACTTTTGGAATTAATTTGACCCCATACTCCACTCATTGTAATTCAAAGGGGTATTTGTGTCCCTTGCTGACATAAGCACCTATAAGATTTAATGATGTTGTTTTTATGGAGTAATACCACTGCTTATTGTTTAGTAGCTGTGTGATGCTAGCTTTTGGCCTACCTAACACTATCTTAGCTAGCTAGCTCTTTATACGTACCTGTACACAAATTACAGATTTCTCAGTGAAAGTAAAGTTTGTTTTACTTAGTGGTCCATATTACAGTTGACTCAATATATACAGTCAGGTCCGTAAATATTTGGACATTGACAAAGTTATTGTTATTTTAGCTTTCTACCACAGCATATTGGAGTTGAAATTAAATAATGAATAGGAGCTCAAAGCGCAGACCTTCAGCTTTAATTTGAAGGTATTTACATCCAAATTGGGTGAATGGTGTAGGAATTACAGCATTTTTTATATGTGGTCCCCCACCTTTTTAAGGGACCAAAGGTAATTGGACAATTGGCTGCTCAGCTGTTCCATGGCCAGGTGTGTGTTATTACCTCATTATTTCATTTACAATTAAGCAGAAAAAATGTTTAGAATTGATTTCAAGTGTGGCATTTGCATTTGGAATCTGTTGCTGTTAACTCTCAATATGAAGTCCAAAGGGCTGTCACTGTCGGTGAAGCAAGCCATCATTAGGCTGAAAAAAAAAAAAAAAAAAGCCCATCAGAGAGATAGCAAAAACATTAGGTGTGGCCAAATCAACTATTTGGTACATTCTTAAAAAGAAAGAACGCACTAGTGAGCTCAGGAACACCAAAAGGTCCGGAAGACCACGGAAAACAACTGTGGTGGATGACAGAAGAATGCTTTCCCTGGTGAAGTAAAACCCCTTCACAACAGTTGACCAGATCAAGAACACCCTCCAGGAGGTAGGCGTATCTGTGTCAAAGTCAACAATTAAGAGAAGACTTCACCAGAGTAAATACAGAGGGTTTACCACAAGATGTAAACCATTGGTAAGCCTCAAAAACAGGAATACCAGATTAGAGTTTGCCAAAAAACATCTAAAAAAGCCTGTACGGTTCTGGAACAACATCCTATGGACAAATGAGACAAAGGTCAACTTGTACCAGAATGATGGGAAGAGAAGAATATGGAGAAGGGAAGGAACTGCTCATTATCCAAAGCATACCACCTCATCTATGAAGCACGGTGGAGGTAGTGTTATGTCGTGGGCATGTATGGCTGCCACTGGAACTGGTTCCCTTATATTTATTTATGATGTGACTGCTGACAAAGGCAGCAGGATGAATTCTGAAGTGTAGAGGGCTATATTATCTGCTCAGATTCAGCCAAATGCTTCAAAACTCATTGGACGCCACTTCACAGTGCAGATGGACAGTGATTTTATTTATGATTATATTAATTTGTCCAATTACTTTTGAGCCCCTAAAATTGGTGGGGGGGGGGGGGGGGGGGGGGCTATATATAAAAATGGTTGTAATTCCTACATTGTTCATACAATATTTTTGACAAAACCCTTAAATTAAAGCTGAAAGTCTACACTTAAATCACATCTTGATCGTTTCATTTCAAATCCATTGTGGTGGTGTACAGAGCCAAAATGATGAAAATTGTGTCACTGTCCAAATACTTATGGACCTGACTGTATATGAGTGTTTGCAGTCAGTGCATAGCTTGACTTAAAATAATGCAGCAAGTGAAAAGGAAAGGCCCAGACATTTGGCATTTCTTTGAAAAACAAGTCCAGATAAACAAATAATCAAACCAGCTATAATTGAAAATATTTATTTCAACATCAAGCTTTAAGAATATACTCTTTTCCAGTGACTAGCTATTTTTGGATTCCTGTGTGAACTGTTTGTTCTTATTCTGGTCTTTCGTTATATACAGTAGGAAAACAATTCACAGTTTATTGAAAATTCCCGGTGTTCAATCGATCAGTCATTGCATTTATATAGCACTTTTCTGAACTTTCAAACGCTCAAAGTGCTTTACAGTGATGAAGGGGAACTCACCTCACCCACCACCAATGTGTAGCACACACCTGTGTGATGCATGGCAGCCATTTTGCGCCAGAACGCTCACCACACATTAGCGACAGTGTTAAGGACCGAACAAGATTACACAGTAATGCACTCAAATGTGAGCAATAGAAAAACATAAATAAATAATACCAGCATATGTATAAATGCATAAAACACATTAAATGCAACAGGTTTTGACTTTTGCAGGTTTCCTTCAGACAAACCTAAAACTACTAAAACTGGAAACAGTTAAAATTAGGGATACACCAATAAATCAGCCAATGTTTGGTATCGGCTAATGAAAATAACAATTTGCACAAGCCATCAGCCGATTGTTTAAAAATGACTGAAGGTCAGGTCTGATTATGTCCTGTCAATCAAGAGGAAAAATGCTATTGCTTATTTGTAATCTAAGAGTTGATTTTCATTAACCTGTCAGATACAAAAGAATTGCATTTTTTTCCATATTCAGTGTATAAAACCTGAAAAGTAATGCCAGGTATGTCCCTACTTTTCCTTCCAATAGCAAAGCTTCAGAAATATATGACCCCAACAACTCCCTAGCACTTTAATTTAATTAATTTAATCTAATGCAAATTAATTTAATTTAATATATTTTATAGAATAAAATCTTCTTTTTCACTTACGTTTGTTGTTAAAGGTGCTTTGTTGTTTAGGTAACTCTGTTGCATTACTTTAACATTGTGTAATTAAAACAGCGTTTTTTAGAATGGTAAAATTTTAAATAGTAGATAATAAAATGCTTGGAAGCAGAACCACCAAACAATTGGTATTTGTTTTGATTTTGGCCAATGTTTTCCCTAAATAATCGGAATAGGTATCGGCCAGAAATTTTCATATTGGTGCAGTTAAAATACATTTCCTCTACTCTATGTTATCTGTAGGTAAGTATCTGGATAATTGTTTATTTGTATGTCTTTTTTTCTGTTGCATACATTTGAACATGTTTATTGTCAGAGGTGTCACGCGGGGGTTGCAGACCGCACTGGGTAAAATGACTAGCAATACATTTTTGGTGCAGTGTCTTGTGTAGCGACGGGTTCAAACAGCTAATCCCCCCCCCCCCCGCCCCCGTGACAACTTCCAACAGCCTTCCCCCCTACCCTACCCTTCACCGACCCTAGTGACACCACTGTTTTAAATTTAAGATTTAAAAAATGCTAATCCATTTGGCAACAATGGAACTAAACCTCCACCACATCTAGAGGGAAATTGCTCAGAACTTCACTACTAATTCATCAGTGCTTTGAAGTACCGCTATTGTTTGAAAAATATACCTTGACCAATAAGATAGGCTCCTAAATGTTACTAAAATGTAACCGTTTTGACACACCCACTAAGCTTACCTGAAAAGGAGAACATTCTGTGTAGCCAGGGCCACTTGTTGGGTCACTAGAGAAAATAATTGCAGCTTTCTCAGGACAACGGAAATAAATTTATTCTGAAGATGATGATTTATTGTATAATGTGGTTTTGGAAAGTGTTCACTTGGAGTAACGCACATTTAAAGACAGGACTGTGCATGCTGACATATGGTTTGTTTGTTTTGTTGCAGAAAAGCACATCATGTCAGAAAACAGCTCCTCAACTTAACCAACCAGTTAATTAACATTGAACAGGAAGTGACCACATCCCTCCAACATGTTTGCAAGGTAATTTTGTGTACATCTGTTCCAACAATTTTTCATTTGGAAGTGTTCTTGAGATGGAGTCCTCCCTGCCTCAGAACTTTTGTTGCTTTTGAAATTGCATTAATATCACAATGCAAGTATGACTCTCATTACTCTTTTCACTGGAAACAACACACAAAACATGATGTGTTTTAGTTTCGGTTTCTGCCAACATGTCAACAGCTCCACTCGCAACTGTGGCTACACTCATCACAGATCATCAGGTGACATATTGTGAAAACATACAGAAAATGGACCTTGGCATTTCTAATCACAATATTGTGAATCTGCCTTTTCCTGCTCCAACCACCTGCTCTCACCTGATCATAATCAGAAATCTGAAATCCATCCGCTATGACTCTGAAGACATTACCATGTCTCTTTCAGCCATGCTTAGTGAGTTTCCCTTCCTGGATAAAACATAATTTACCTACAATATTCTGATTAACGTGTAGGGGAAATGACTCCATTGCCTTTTACGGGGCACCACTTGTGTAGGGAATATATTCTCACATTGGGCACCACTTATGTAGGTGTATCGGTGTAACCACACAATTAAAAATCAGTCTCATAAAATTGCAGTTATCTAGAATATCTAACCATAAATTTGTAACTTCAATTAATAAACAGAATTACAAATATTAAAGATCAAATAATTAAATCAAATATTTAATAGATAACCTGAAGGATATAGTTCTTGGATAGACTATTTTGACTCAGATTCTCTTGTTTTGTTCAACATCAGCACAGACACAAGTTTAATTAAATAATTTATTTTGAAAAACGTATAAACAAAATCGCATACACAAACTAATCTAACTGAGGAGAACTATGCAAATATGGGAAGTAAGAGTGTGTGTGGGCGCCACGTCCCTTTGTCGCTGGACGAAAGGGGAAAGGGCAAACAGCATGCTGGCCACGCGCGTTGGTGTAGTGTATAGTGGGATCAGCGTGGCTGAATAACTTAGCGTAGTGTTGGGCAGAGAAAATTCCCTCCGTTGAATAACCAGGCACGACAAGGTGTATCATATAAGAAATAGGATTTATTTCTGCAGAAAGAGTCCGGGAGATACACACAACAAGGTGGATAAGGCCGAACTGAAGAAAGCAGGGGCAGTCCCTGCTTTTATAAGCAAAGAGTGTCTTAACAGTAAAACATAAAGTAAGGTTTAACAAAGGAAATGATTGGCTGTGTCCATTCTTATATCAAAATAAACGATTGGCTATGTCTAGTCTAACATGAGATACTACATAGGCACCTGGTGACCCGGTGGCCGCTTAGTCTAAACAGGCATTTAAATCAGAAATAAATGTATAGTCTTTGATCTATCAGTTGCTTTCAGAGTCCTGGGCAGCCTGGTGTCATAGCCGGTTCCTCCTTTATCAGGATGGTAGAGGGAGAGTGAGTTGGAAGGCCAAGACTCCCAGTTCAGGATGGAGGGGGGAGAATGAGGTGAAAGGCCAGTTTAGGTTTCTATAAAGGCATAAAAAGACAGAGAAGAACACGCACATGCATAGGTATACTTATAGGCTATATTCTTGTAGTCTATATTGCAAACTTGTTGTTGTCCTTGGGAGGTTCGTGGCCTGGAAACAGAGGGGCCCTGCTGCAAGGCTTAGGAATTTGGAGTGGCACTTAAGGTGGTACCATAATTTTAGTTATGCTAGAGAACACTTTCCTCCCTTCAGTAGCTATGAAGGAGTATCACTCCCGGTAGTGCTAGAGGGGGAAGCATAGCTTCAGCTCTTAAGCAATACGGTGGTTTAAGGTTTCATTTGGCGCTGGCGGAGGCAAAGGCCTTGCATTTGAACTACACAGGAACTACTTTTTGTTCGCAAAACCAGCACCAGGTGGCAAATGTGAGTATTGAAAACCATTTCTGACAGTTAACACTTCAACAGTGGGACTCACAAGCAAACTAGAACAGTGGCTTGTGTCAAATTACTGCTGCTCTTATTTTAACGGGAAAGGAGGGGAAAATGCATTTTAGTGACAAGCTCATGTACTCATGCTTGTTACCCTTAACATTTTTGTGTGTATTTGAGTGATATGTACGTGTATAAGTGGTTATTCAATTAACTTCGTGGTCCGACTGTGAAACTTAACAATTGCCTTGTCAGATAGTTTTGAGCACAGTCTAATGTCATCCATGTTAGTTTCACTCAGGCTATGGGGAGTCGGTATAAATGTAACGCGTCATAAATGTAACGGTCAAAAACTTTTTGTACACTACTGCTACAGTTGCCATTTAAAAATTATATATGTGCAATTTGTTGTGTAATTTGTTGTGTAAACTAGTTGTGTGACATATGATGTTAAGGGTCATGCCGGGGTTAAAGGCAAGGAAGTTACGGAGATCCATGTAAAAGACATGACAGACAGTTCAGTAAAGCGTAAGAACTTTATTAATCTTCGTAGCCGTGTTATCATTCCTTAACTAACTTAACCTCTTTGCGCACAGCCCCTAGTGGTGGGCACGCCCGCGTGCCTAGATTACTAAAGTCAAACATTCGGTGCTACTGCAACCAACGTGTGAGATGAAAACAGAAACGCGTTGTTTCAGTTTCATTAGTAGACGATACATGACAACTATGCCGAAAACGGAGCTTCGCAGCCCCACCATTGTCGCTCCGGTCGTTCATTTAACACGCACCCCCTCCCTGCAGTCTCATCTAAAAAACACCCCCCACCCTTGACATAATGGACAATATTGTCTATCCTGGCATTAATAAAAATATTCTTTCACCGCTAAAAAATCGTATTCCGTCATAGCAACAAGATAAACCCGACAATAGCCCTAAGATATGCCTATACAGCAGTGAAAATGCTGCTCATTGAATAACGAAATAAACGAGAAAAAGTTTTTAAAAATGATACCATGTCATTCTACAGTCAATATCTGGGACTAAATATTGAATAAATATAAAACCTAACTGTTGGTTTTATGTGTAGAGATGTCCCTTTTGAGACTGCGTGGTCATATATTGTCTTGGACAATCCATTTGGGAAATATAGGCGCATCTGTGACGCCTGGGTATCTTCCAAAATAGCTGTGCGTAACACCACACCTGTTGTTTACGGCGTCGTCGCCCTTTTTAGTACAGTCTGACTTGATTGACAATTCATTTATTCAGTAGGCGAGAGTATAAGCTTTCTAACGATGTATAACATGTCTAATTCTGCTTTTGGAATAGCGTTTTATAGGTCAGCGTAACAAAAAATATTCTTAGCATCACATTCACTTACGCATTCACTCTGTGAGCAGACAAATACGATGCACCTAATGAAACGTGTTCAAGGATATTTCGTAATTTCTTGGAAAATACTATTATTATTGAGGACTTCTGAACATAGCTAAGCCATATGTTTGCTGATAGACCTAGCTGACATCGTTTTCTGGAGCAAAACAGAAGCGAATAGAACAATATCATTGATACTGTCTCTGTCTCTATATACTGAACATAGAGGAGATTTCATCATTGCTATGTAAGTATTACCGTTCAAAATATTTCGGTTATATACGTTATTTTTTTAATTGAGTATCTTTAAATAGGTTAGTGGTGTTATATAATGTAAATATTTCACACTGTAATGTAAGCGTTAGATGGAAGTGTAATAGTTTTTGTGAAGCATGCAACAGTGATGACGTCAGAGCTGGAACACTGCCAAAACGTGGTGGACGGGTGAAAATTGTTTTCATGTTGTCTCATCCCCATACAAGAAAACATACGAGAGTACAGAGTATAGAAATACACACAAGTTAATTATTACACATTTAGGTACTGTACCGCATTGTGTGACAATATTTTTGCATTATTTTTTTAATCTGATAGCAATGTTTCATCTTAAACCCTCATATGGGGCTCATTTATATGCTTTATAATGGACAAAAAGCATTTTATTCAATTTTGGAGAGATTTTGGATATGTTTCTGGACACCTAGCTATTTTAGACCACTGTACTGACTGAAAGCTTGTAATTCCCATTTGGAAATTATGCAACAGTGATTTTCTTGAGTCAAAACAGTTGATTTGTAGTGAAATACATGGATATGTTATGATTTACAGCAATGCATAATTTAGACATTTTGGATAGATTTGGAGATGCTGGGTACACTGCTTAGTTTTTGCTTCATACATCTATAGTAGTTCTACATATCCACCCTTAGATTTTATGAAGTTGTGGTCAAGAAGTTTTTGACCTAGCACATGTATAGTTTAACCTCCTGCATATATTCAATCTCGCAGTATTTCATTGCGAACTTAAAAAGTGCAAATTTATTTTGGATTTTTTGTCAAAACAATTGCATTTGTAGCACTTTATTTCTTCCAAAATTATGAATATAAACTAATCTGTGTTAGTATTGTAAATTGTACAAATGTCTTGCTTCATTTAAGCCATTTTTCAAGTCTCTGTGGTGTTCACGTCTGGAGTTATAAAGCTTTAAATAGGGTACCCCCTAAATGGGCAAGGATTGGCAAAATTTGGCTTGTGCCTTAAGAGGTTAACATGGTGTCAGAAGTGGGATCAATACCACGCGAGTGAGTGCAGTCATCGGGAGTTTTTTTTGGTGGAGAGAGCAAACGTGAGAAGTGCTGTTTTTCAAAGTGTGACCTGCTAACACATAGCCAGCCAGCTAGTCCCAAGCGCCATGATGAGCACAGCAGGGAGAGGATCTGAGCAAGGCAACGAGCGGGCACCTGCAGCACCACAACCTCAACCTAACGTACCACCGACCGCCGCTTTCACTATCCAACCACCCGAACCATTTAACTTTGCAAAACCGCTGGAGTGGGAGAAATGGACGTTTTGAAAGATTCCGACTGGCTAGCAACCTCCATCTCTCGTCTGAAGCTAATCAGGTAAATACCCTAATCTACTGTGTGGGAGACGAGGCAGATGACATTTTGTGAGGACAAAATCTAACTGATGCCCTGAGACAGGAGTACAACTCTGTTAAAAGAGGCTTTTGATAAATACTTTGTCTCGAAGAAGAATGTTATTTATGAAAGGGCGAAATTTAACAGAAGAGTGCAGTTAGGAAACTGTGGATTTCATTCATTACTGCTTTGCATGCACTAGCCCAAAACTGTGACTATGGCCCACATCATGATGAACTGATTCGTGACAGATTGGTTGTAGGTCTGAGAGACACAGCTTTATCAGAGGAGATGCAATTGGACAAAGACCTAACTCTGCAGAAAGCTGTGACTATGGCAAGGCAATCGGAAGCTGTTAAGAGGCAGCAGTCAGACTTGGATGGATGCTCAAAGTGTCAAAAGCACTATGGAAGTTACATTACATTACAGGCATTTGGCAGACGCTACTATCCAGAGCGACGTACAACAAAGTGTAACCATAACCAGGAACAAGTGTGTCGAAAACTCTAGAGAGAAGTACCGTTCCAAGTGCAGGGAACAACCGCATAGTTCAACTTGGACCCTGTAGGTTAAACTGATTAACACTAACACAAACAAGAACAGCAACAACGCAGTCCATGCAAAAATACAAGCAGTAGTTACGACGAGTGCATTAACAAAGTCAGCTATGAAACAGCTACCTAGTTACAACCCTAAGCTTACAGTCAATTTAGAGATTACAGGGAGGTAGGGAGGGATGGGGAGAGGTGCAGCCTGAAGAGGTGAGTCAAGAAGTGGGTCAGGGTCTCAGCTGTTCTGACCTCCACGGGGATGTCATTCCACCATCGTGGGGCCAGAACAGACAGGAGACGTGATTAGGATCGGGAAGCACAGGTGCGAAGAGGGGGAGGTGCCAGGCGTCCTGAGGTAGTGGAAAGGAGGGGTCTGGCTGGCATGTAGGGCTTGAAGATCTTGTGGAGGTATGCTGGGGCTGACCCCTTGACTGCCTGGTATGCTAGGACCAATGTTTTAAATTCTGAATGAGTTGCAGGGGTCTGATGGCAGATGCCCGTAGTCCAGCCAGAAGAGAGTTGCAGTAGTCCAGGCGGGATAGTACCATTGCTTGGACCAGAAGCTGGGTTGAGTAGGTGGTGAGAAAGGGGCGGATTCTCCGGATGTTATACAGGAAAAATCTGCCCACCCAGCTTACCGCTACGATGTTCTTGGAGAGGGACAACCTGTTGTCCATCACCACTCCAAGATTCTTGGCACAGGGTGATGATGTCACTAAGGTGTCCCCTAGGGAAATGGAAAAATCAAGAAGGGGAGAGGTTAGAGCAGGAATAAAGATTAGCTCCGTCTTTTCCCGGGTTGAGCTTCAGGTGGTGATTGTCCATCCAGCTCTGGATGTCCCTCAGGCAAGCGGATATGCGGGCAGGGACCTGTGTGTCCGATGGGGAGAAGGAGAGAAAGAGTTGTGTGTCGTCGGCATAACAATGATAGGACAAGCCATAGGCAGAGATTACAGGGCCAAGGGATCTGGTGTATAAGGAGAAGAGAAGGGGATTGAGGACTGAGCCCTGGGGAACTCCAGTGGCGAGGGGACAGGGCGGCGATACTTTACCAACCCAGGCAACCTGGAAGGAATGATCGGAGAGGTAGGACTCAATCCAGTCAAGGACTGTGCCGCAGATCCCTGTTGCTGCCAGGGAGGACAGGAGGATGGAGTGCTCCACAGTGTCGAAAGGTCTAGTAGAATCAGGACAGAGGAGAGGGAGGCTGCTCGTGCGGCATAGAGTGACTCACTGACCGGGAGGAGTGCAGTCTCTGTCGAGTTGCCAGGCCTGAAGCCGGACTGGTAGGGGTCAAGCAGAGAAGAAAGCAGAGAGTTGATTAGATGCAGCTTGTTCAAGCGTTTTGGATAGAAAAGGAAGGAGAGATACCGGGCGGTAGTTCTGGATGACTGAGGGGTCTAGTGTGGGCTTCTTCAGCAGCAGGGTGATGTGGGCCCTCTTGAAGGATGAGGGGAAACATCCAGATGATAGGGAGGAGTTTACGAGGGAGGTGACAAATGGGAGGATGTCTGGTGTGATTGCCTGGAGGAGAGATGAGGGGATAGGGTCGAGAGCCCAGGTGGTAGGGCGGTGGGAGAGAAGGTGCTGGGAAACTTCAGAGTCTGTGAGGAGAGAAAATGTGGAGAAACGGGGTGGAGGGGAGCGGAGGGCGCAGAGGGGGCAAAGGAGCTGCGGATGTCTGCGATCTCGTCAAAGAATACTGCAAATTCATCTGCAGTGAAGGAAGACTGGGGTGGGGGAGGCGGCATGCTGAGGAGAGAGGAGAAAATACAGAACAGTTGAGGAGAGTTCGAGATGGAGTTATGAATTTTAGTTCGATAGAAATTTGCCTTAGTGGCAGTGACAGCCGAAGAAAACTCTGTGGAGAGACTGATAGGCTGAAAGGTTGGATGGGTCCCTGGATTTTCTCTACTTCCTCTCAGCAGCGCGGAGGCAGGGCCCTAGAGGTGCGTAGGATGTCAGATGGCCTAGGGACAAGAGGGCAGAGGGAGTCGAGTGCTGAGGAGAGAGATGAAGTTAGGGTGGAGGATGCAGATTTAGTGGGGAGCTTGGAGAATGATTGAAGAGGGGGGAGGGAAGCAGTAACTCTGGGAGCGAGAGAAGAGGGAAGAAGTTGATGCTGTAACTTTCAAAAAGTTGATGCTGTAACTTTCAAAAATAAAAAACAAAAGCTCAGAAAGCCAACGCCACGCGCACAGACCAAGCATGTGGGGCCAGAGGCAAAACTAGATCAGCCAGATCCATCAGCATGCCGTAAGTGCGGAAACACAGCTCATCCCAAATGGCAGCGTCCTGCCAAGAATGTAGTATCACACACGTGGGAAGAAGGGTCACTTCCAAAAAGTCTGCAGGTCAGCAAAAGTAGTTAATACAGTAGTCAATGCATACACTGAAGGTCTCTTCCTGGGGTCTATAGAGGCTGGAGCAGATCCATGGTCAGTGGATATAGTGATCCGGAACCAAAAAGTCAGGTTCAAGATTGATACTGGGGCCGATGTGTCAGTCATTCCACATCAGACCTATAAAAACATTATAAAATCAGACACTGTGTGTTCACTGACTCAGACTGAAAAACCACAATTCGGTCCAGGCGGAAGTCCCCTCACTGTCATTGGTGTGGATAAAGAATCGCTTAAGAAGGGCGACCGTGCACAGTTCAGGAAGACTTATATGTTGTCCATGATCTGTATACTCCTCTGCTGGGCAGGCCAGCTATAACTAAACTGGAGCTTGTAGCAAGACTGGATAGTATCGATACGCAAACTCTGAAAGAGACTTACCCCTCATTATGTACTGGTCTAGGTAGGGTGCAGCAACCATACACCATAAAACTCAAGCCAGAGGCAACACTATACTCCCTGTCAACGCCCAGAAGAGTCCCTGTACCCCTGCTAGGAAAAGTTAGAGAAGAGCTGGAGCGCATGGAACATCTTGGTGTAATATCCAGAGTGGAAGAGCCTACTGACTGGTGCGCGGGTATGGTGCCAGTGCCCAAGAAGAACAATGCAATACGAATCTGCGTAGACCTCACTAAACTGAATGAGGTGGTGTGTAGAGAGAAATTCATTCTACCCTCGGTGGAGCAGACGTTAGGAATGTTAGCTGGAGCACGGGTGTTCAGCAAGCTCGATGCTTCTGACAGTTGCCTCTGTCAGAGGAATCTGCTAAATACACTACCTATATTACACCATTTGGACGCTATTACTTCAATAGGCTACCATTTGGGATTACGTCTGCGCCTGAGCATTTCCAGCACCGTATGTCACTCGTCCTTGATGATGTGCTCATATGGGGCATGTCACAGGAAGAGCATGAGATTCATTCAGAGAATGAATGGGGGCCAGTTGCGTATGCCTCTAGATCGTTGACAGAGACTAAGCATCGATATGCACAAGTCGAAACCGGAGCCCTTGGCTTGACATGGGGATGTGAAAGGTTTAAAGACCTCATTGGACAGCATTTTAAGCTCGAGACGGACCACAAACCTCTGGTGAGTCTGTTGGGGGTTCAAGCTCTGTCTGAACTACCTCCACGGATCCAGAGATTCCGTATGAGATTTATGACATACTCCTACACAATCCACCATGTTCCCGTTAAGGCATTGCTTACAGCTGATACACTGACACGTGTACCTGTAAACAATAGCGACACAGCCAGCAGGGTAGCCAAAAACCTAATGGAAGATACAAATATCTATGTAGATAATATCATGAGTAACTTACCTGCCAGTCCAGCTTACCTTGCAGAACTCAGAGAATAGCTCAAAGCCGACATTACCTGCTCACAACTCATGACTATGTGCCAAACTGGATGGCCAGATTACAGTACTTTGAGTGGAGTTCTCAGACAGTACTGGCGAGAGAGAGCAGTACTTACGGTGCAGGATGGACTCCTACTCAAAGGCTCCAGACTGGTCATACCCTCAATGCGCAACGCAATGCGAAACAGTGTCCTGGAAAAAGTGCACAAGGGACATCAGGGAGTAGTGAAATGTAGGGAGCGTGCCAGAGAAACAGTTTGGTGGCCAGGGTTGAGTGGACAGTTGAATGAGCTTGTTTTGCACTGCAGAACCTGTATCAAAGAACGAACCAATCCTGCGCACTCATGCCATGTGAGTTGCCCGAAAGGCCTTGGCGAAAACTTGGTGCTGACATTTTCACATTAGACCATAGTAACTATCAGCTAGTTGTAGACTATTACTCACAGTTTGGAAATAGCAAAACTCACCCCCACACGATCGGAAGATGTAGTGGTGCACCTCAAATAAATTTTGGCCATGGCATTCCAGAAATCCTTGTTTTGGATAACGGACCTCAGTTTTCATCAAGTAGCTTTACTCAGTTTTCAGAGGACTATGGATTTAAGCGTGTGTCACTGAGGCATCATGTCCAAACAGTGAAAAATATGCTCAAGAAAGCAAAAGACCCTTACCTGTCACTGCTTGCCTATAGAGCAACACCACTAGCCAATGGCTCAGCCCTGCACAGCTACTGATGGGACGTAGACTCAGGACAATGGTTCCTCAGCTTCCTTCAATGCTGTTTCCAGAGCTCCCCAACAGAGGAGAGATAGCTTCAAAGGAAAGGGAAAAGAAACAAAAGGATGCTGCAGTGTTCAACGAAAGACACCGCGCACGTGACCTGAGCCCACTCCCACCAGGAACAGATGTGTGGATGGCCAATGCAAAAGCAGAAGGGACTGTTCTGTCATCCCATGCTGCTCCAAGTTCTTATTTAGTGGAAAGACCACATGGAGTAGTGCGTAGGAACAGAAAACACCTCATACCTATGCAAAACAATGGAGACGACACGTCAACAGTTAGTCAGACAGGTGAAACTTCAGAGGTTCCTGTGCAACAACACCCACCCCTGCAGCAGGCTCCTCCAAAGCCACACTTGTCGTCTGATTATCACTCACTGTCTCCCACCAGAACCAGGAGTGGCAGAGAAACAGTCAAACCCCAGAGACTGGACTTATAGAGCTGAAAGAAGAGCTTGACAGTTGTAATGTAATAGTCAGAAACATGGTTTAGTGAACAGAAACTGAAAGAGTAATTTTGAGTTGTGTGGGTTTCCTGAGTTTAAGTACATGTAGGTTACAATATTTTGTTAATTATATCTTTCAGATATTTCTGACAAAGGGGGATGTTGTGTAAACTAGTTGTGTGACGTATGACGTTAAGGGTCATGCCGGGGTTAAAGTGTGACGCACAAGGAAGTTACGGAGATCCATGTAGAAGACGTGTGAAGTAAAGCGTAAAAACTTTATTTATTCTTTGTAGCCATGTTATCATTCCTTCACCAACTTAACACAATTCAGTCCTATACCAAATGATTAATGGAAAAGAAACTGGTTACATGCATTCATTTATAAGCACACCAAGATTGGACAGTCTAGTAGACAATTTGCTTTTTGCTATTTACTGTTGTTTTGTGTTTGTTTTTAAAGCATAAATAGGATATAGACAAATTAATTTAACTTTTCATTTATTTCATGTAAGATAACCTAATCTTAGTTGAAACAGAATGGTCTGTTGTCAGTGAAATAAATGCATCCCTTCGCAATACTGTAAAACAATGAACATAACTTGAAAATGTCAACAGGCAGTGCCTTTTAACAGGCAGTAGAACTAGTAATACTGCAAATTGATTTCTCAGACCCACATACTTATGTATTTATTTATTTAATTAAAGTGGAAAGTAGAGCAGATGTGTTTAGCTGTTGATGTGTCCTTTAGAAAATCAATGAAAAATGGCAAAGACTTAACCAGAGACAAAGTTTGTATTTTTGTGATTTTTTTTTTAATTTGGAGAATATCCATATGAGGGAAAAGTTAGTTGTTCACTGAGCAAGGCAGGCTTATGAATGAATACCATCACATAGCCCCTGGGTAACATTAATGCAGTGCAACTAAGCGCTAAACCTTTCGTAATACAGAGGCAATAGAAACAGCCTCAGTGACTCAGAATGGTCAGAAGTTCTCAGAACTGACCGAGTGGCTAAACTCACATAGCTGTAGTGAGGTGTATTTCTTGTGGTAGGCCAGTTGAACGGATAGCATTTTTATCATTAAACTTAATATTAATTGTTTGTGAAACCAGGTAACTATAACAACTTTGCTTGCATATTTGCTAGCTGATCAGCTCAGAATGTATTCATAAGAAAATCGCTTCATGGCTAGCATTTATAGCTTATTGGTTGTACAACACTGCTTCATGCAATGCATAGCAGTCATATCACATCATAAACATGCATGACAGGGCTCAACATTAATGCTAATCTCCAAGCTACCAGTCCATCGCAAATGGGTTTTGGCTACATCTTTTTGCTGACTGATTGCTGGCCAGGTCAGACCAATGTTATCAGTTCAAGTTTCTTAGGCCTATAGCATTCAATGGTGAGACCCCGAAGTGGCAGGTCAGCTAGAGGACATTGCATCTCAGTCTGGCAGGGCTCAGTTTGCGGGAGGAATTCAGGGCAATTAGAGGACCACGCCTACTGGTTAAGTAGGCACACACCTGGATGATGTTACGAATCAGTCTGGGTTTTAAAAGTATGCTTCTTCCACAGTAGGCGTCTGAGACCAAGATCCCCCATAATGGCAAGAGAGAGCACGTACAGACAGAGAAAAGGCTGAAAAGCGACCGTATGGTTTCATTTATTTTGTCTTTGTTATTTTAGCTTGTTGTTTTTGCTCAGATCCCATAAGGGTGATGGGCGAAGGTTTTTCTGTTTGTTTGTGGTTAAATACGCTCTCTCTCGCTACTTCAAGTAAAGCGCCGGAGTTATCCAGAATTTACACATCTCCCTGTGTCCAGCTCTTCTGTCTCTACCAGGGTGGTCACGGCGTGTGATAATCAAATATGAACGCATTTTCATGCTCATGATTAAAATGTTGTGTATGTGACACTTTCCAATTGTGTGCGCCTTTTGTTCCCTAACCTCAATGTAAGCATAGCAAGTGGGAATACAGCTAAAAGCGCAAAAGGTACAATTACTTCAGAAATCAATCACCCTGTCTGTTTTGAGTATGAACATGGTAGCTAGGGTGATTAAAGAAACAAAAGCGACTTCACTCTTCTCTCACAAAAGAGTTGATTGTTGGCTATTTTGTCACAAGCCGTGTTTTTGTCTGTGGCCGTCTTGGCAGAGTTCTGCATCTTCAGCCTTCAAACTGGTTGAAATTTGGTACGTCGGAAACCTTTTTCATTAGCCTATATCACAAACCGTGTTTGTGATATAGACTTGGTAAATGGTAAATTGACTGCAATTATATAGTGCTTTTATCCAAAGCGCTTTACAATTGATGCCACTCATTCATCCATTCACACACACACACTCACACACCAACGGTGAAAGGCTGCCCTGCAAGGTACCAGTCAGCTCGTTGGGAGCAATTAGGGGTTAGGTGTCTTGCTCAGGGACACTTCGACACACCCAGGATCGAACTGGCAACCCTCCGACTGCCAGACAACCACTCTTACGTCCTGAGCTATATCGCTATATCGCCACAGCCTTGCTGTGCGATTGCTGTGGTCATAGCCTATGAGGTAAATTTCTGTAACAAAGTGTGATATGCCGATACAGACGTGCATTGTTAAGTCGCAGCTATATTTTTAAAATAATTGGGTCATAGGGGCCCCCTAAACTGGCTCTGCACCCCCTGTCCTAATACTCAAGATCCACCACTGGGCTGTGGTCAAAGAAAACATGTTTTCATATGTGCAATGATTTAAAAATGGTAATAAATCACGTATCACAAGTTTATTTTTCATGCATAATGGCATGAATGCTACAGTATAATCAAATTACAATATATAAATTTCTGACTTTCCAGAAAATAACAATTGTTTCCTTTAATACGATGTTAGAAATTAGCTGCTTCCCTAGGCATGTAATCACTATCATTGGGGGAGAAAGCATCATCATTTGTGCAACTTTTGACTTTTGGTTCATGTTTTTCCTTCAGCACCATGAACCAATATTTAGTGTTATTTGTTCAGTGAAATATATTTACTGTACCCAGTTACTCATATTGTTATGAGATGCGACATTTAATGAAATATGTAGGCTACTCTAAAAACGCTATAGGTGCCAAAACGTCTCAGTTTTAAACCTAGTGGTCCGGAGGCTTCAAAATTAAATATCAGTTGGGACTCGAACCAACCAGACTTTAATGTTAAACAATTTTAAATGAACATTCCATTTAGTTCGCCACCAACGCATTTTTAATAAAATCGAAGCAACTAAACGGAGGGTCATTTTCGCAGTGGCTTCGCGATATTAGAGGACTTCACTAATAGTGGTCCTGACATGACAGATATTATATAAGTACACTCTTTTTTTGCCTCTGTTTTGTTGTGTAGCGCAACTAATTAAGAGGTCTGCAGAATTGAGCAATATGCCGAGGAAGTCGTCCCTCGATATGATGATTTTACTTTTTGCTCACATTTCAGGATGAAACAGCAACCAATTTGTTCTCTTGGCGTGTTTTCTATCCGCAGTATTTTTTGTTCGCAGCACACTACCTTTTCAGACTGTTAGGTAACGTTAGCTAACGTTCGTGGCGAACAGAAAAAAGTTTGAATATATTTGAATATGTTGACGAACGTTAGCTAATGCTCGTCGTCTTGAAGGCACGTCAGGCTCACGTCTCCTTTTTCAGTTTTTTTTTTTTTTTTTTTTTAAACATCCATTCGCAAACCTAAAATTATTTTATTATGGTAGCAAGACCCCAGCTCGGGAGACCCTTTTTGCCGCATAACCTCGATTGGATTTGAACAACCAGGATGGTGTCGAGAGGTTGGCTACAGTTTGAATTACATTTCGTTTCACCAATAAGCAATCCATTCTGGTGTTGAATAAGATAGCGAGCGCCATTTTTTAATTTCTTTTTTTGTGACATTTTGCTTCTGAAATTGCTGTTTAACTGCTGTATAAAGTTCCTCAGGACATTGGCAGCTTAATATTTTAGGACACCTAAATATATTAAAGCATATTAAGGCCTACATAATAACCATATAACATGTAAACATGTAAAACATTTCACAGCAAAAAATGTGTAATATTACCTTCAATGAGGTTAAGTTTTTTTTAATCATAATTATCCAATTGATTTTGGTGCAGCATTAGGTGCAGGCACAAATGCTTGTAAACTAAGTCAAATGACCTGTTAAAGTGAGCCCAGATGCCAATTTTGTTTTAATGTTTGTGCTGGAATGCCCGTGCATACATTGCAGGCAGAACGTGTCACATACCTCTGCAACTGAAGTGATTACACAGGAAGCGGATAATAAATTATATTAAATAAAACCGCCGTTATTTTCTGACAAGTTAGGTATTCATATGTTGTTATTTGAGTAGCATTTATGACATTGTGAAAAATAAATTGTCAAAAAGTTTTCTGAAAAATTGCCAAAATGGGTTTGACGTCCCTATTAGGGTCTTACACAAGTTTTATGTTGCAGTAGTAGGTTATTATCAATCAAACCAATCAATCAATCAAACTTTATTTACATAGCACAAGTCATACATCAAATGCAACTCAAAGTGCTGAACATAAAAAGTGGAAATAAGTGTAAGTTAAAAAGGACATGAGTTTAAATAAAAAACATGAAAATGAATAAATAAAATATAGTATAATAAAACAAATAATAAAATAATAAATAACAGTAAAAGTGCAAG
Organism: Anguilla rostrata; assembly: GCF_018555375.3. Lineage (NCBI taxonomy): Eukaryota > Metazoa > Chordata > Actinopteri > Anguilliformes > Anguillidae > Anguilla > Anguilla rostrata. The sequence continues at coordinate 31,672,547 of NC_057939.1, read as the reverse complement.
TCGAAATCAACGCACACTAGACAAAAGCCAGGCTAAAAAGGTGTATTTTAAGTTTTCTTTTAAAGATATCCACACTCTCTGCCACCCTCAGGTCCTCCGGCAAGCCGTTCCACAGGCTGGGGCCATATTGGCTAAAAGTGGTCTAGTCGTGGGTCTTAGACCGGACCCTTGGAACAAACAAGAGACAACTACCAGAGGACCTTAGGGATCTAGTGGGTACATATCTTAAAACCAGACATGTAGTCGGGAGTGAGACTATTTAGTGATTTGTAGACCAATAAAAGAATCTTAAAATCAATTCTAAAACGAACAGGTAGCCAGTGCAGTGATTTTAAAACAGGTGTAATGTGTGCTCTCATTCTGGTCCTGGTCAACACACGAGCAGCTGAATTTTGTATAAGTTGGAGTTGATCTATGGCTTTTTTTGGTAGACCAGAAAGGAGAGCATTGCAATAGCCCAGCCAACTAGTGATAAAAGTGTGCACTAGTCTCTCAGTTTTGGCCTGGTAGAGAAACGGATGTTTTCTGGCAATATTTTTTAAGTGATAAAAAGCAGATTTGGTCACATTCCTGATGTGGGCATCGAAAATTAAATTAGAATCTATGACGACGCCTAGGTTTTTAGTCTGGTGCCTGGGACTGAGTGCCAGTGACTTCAATTTAGAGGTCAGTTTCTCTCTCTGACAGGGGATATATATATATATATAACATCAATAGTTGTCTTTAGTCTGGTAATTAGGTGATTTACCAGATCATCATATGATGAGGGTAGAATAACTGCTGTATACTTTCTAAACAGGTCATGAAATTTGCAGAAACCTCAGGGGTAAGACACCATTTTTTAACAAGGCGTTCTGTATTTTTCTGTGCTGTGCCGAAAAAAAATACACAATAATGATCAGACATAGCCATATCAACAATAGAGGATACATCAACAGTAAGTCCATGTGTTATCACCAGATCTAAGGTGTGGCCGTGGCTATGGGTGGGTCCAGTGCTGAGTAAAATCCATATAATTCAGAATATTTATAAATTCCATGGCTTTGGAATCTGACTTATTATCCACATGTAGGTTAAAATCACCCATGATAATGCTTTTATCATGATTACTGTGGATAATAGATAAGAATTCTGCAAAGTCGGCTAGGAAGAGGGGGGGCATTGCTTAGGAGGTCTGTATAAAGTTACTGCCAGCACAGGAGGCTGACACCTGAGTATAATGGCATGATGCTCAAATGAACAAAAGTCTCCCAAAGATATGTCCCTGCCAGCATGAGCAGCTGAGAGTATAGTTGCGGTCCCACTGCCCTTTTTCCCTTGTCTACAGGAGTGGGAGGAACTATAGTTTGGGGGAGAGGCCTCAATAAGAGCGGCTGGTCCATCAGTGCTGAGCCAGGTTTTGGTTAAAAACATACAGTCCAGTTTGTGCTCCATAATAAGGTCATTAATAAGAAATGTCTTATTAGAAAGTGAACGTACATTAAAAAGTGCCATATTCAATGTCTCTGGGCTGTTACTTTGAATCAGTTTATTTTTCAAAGAGACTGATATTAAGTTGTTCAGGTATTCACCTGGTCAGCAACATTGGAAGGGAGGTCCTGAATTGGCAGTGTGGAGGCGAACAGTGCTGAGGGGTGAGGGCCTGGCCCAGCTGCACCAGTTAAAACAGTGGCATTAAAAATGTCCTGCATATTGGAGCGTACTTTTAGACAAGCGTTGCGTTCAGACAGCGCCTTTATTTGTTCATGAAGCTCGATTTCTTTAGCTTGCAGTTCACCAAGCTTAGTACACTTGACACAAATAAAAACGTTGATAGTTCGCTCCTCGATGACTACTAAAAACATGTCGCAAAGCTCACATTTCCATATTTGCTTCTGCCTTCCCGATCCACTCGGAGAGGCTAGGGAGCCCATAACGCAGGTGGGCGAACAGTCCGACATTCGCAAGCTAAAGACAACTAGCAACAAATGGTTGGATAGCTAGTTAGTTAGTGCGAGATTGCACAGTGCCTAGTTAGGCTAGTTAGTTATATAGCGCGTTAGCTACCTGCTTTCAGCAGTCCATCCATTGCTAAAACAGCAGTGTAGTCCGTAAACGCTTATTTGTAATCCACTTTTCAGACGATAAATTGCATCCTGCAAGTTGTATGCGGTTCCCAATTCACATTTATCAAAGATTTGCGTTTTCTGACTGAATCTTTGATTGTAGTTCTCTGCTGCTGCTGCTGCTGTGTTTGTCGCACTCGCTCAGGGAGGCTTTGGTTTTCTGTTTAGCAGCCTTTTTCTGAGCAGCTTCCTTCTTTTTCTTTTCTTCTTGCTTTTTATTTTTCTTTTCTTCCATCAAATGGTTCTCTTCCTGTGACTCATACTTCAACTCCTGGCTTTATTTCAAACTTTGGAGCTTTTGGCAGATATCAGTACAGTATTGTTGCATGGTAGAAAGTGACACTTATCTTCTCTTATAGTACCCGTAATGACAGATCAGGAATTCAGTCGTAGTGAACAGCCAGCAGTCGACAGCTTCCTAACACTGAATAAATTCTTTTCTGGAGCCGATGGTGAATAGACAGGGCAGCAATTAAACTGGAGTTGGCTCCAATAGCTACAGGATTTGTGTTGTCAAATGCAATAGTATTTCCAAAGAACAAAAAGTCAAAACATCAGCGCAGACGAGTAGCAATTATTCCCAAGAAATGTTCGACAAAGCATAACAACACAAGAGCTGGCTAACTAGCAAAATACTGAAAACAGGCCGTTTTAAGCTTGTTGCTAACGAATTCACATCGAGTAGCCGACGACGCTAACATTATTTTAAAGTGCAAAATAGAAACATTAACCTGCGCCTAGCTAACGCAATGTTAGCTAGTTAGAGCGAAAGCAAATAAATCCAAAATGGTGTATTCTTGAAATATCCGATTCTGGGAGCAGAAATTATATCCCAGGAGTCCATGAAAACCATCAGTTGTTGTAAAAGGATTATTTGAATGCAGTTCAGTGAGCTCGCGATAGTGTTGCTCCAGCAGCCATTTTGTTGTAGCTATGACAAGAGTTAGGATCAACAACATTTACCAGATCCATAAAAATATTTGAATGGCTTCTATGCTGTACCAGCCCAATATTAGCTGGTATTTGAGCTTTATTTTTTCCCAAATACTAATATTATCTTCAAATCAAAGAGCTAATCATTCATCTTAAGGTAGCGAAAAAATTACGAAAAAAGGACTAAAATGGTTAAAAAGTTGAAAATTTTTTTTATAAAATGCTAATAAAAGAGTCAAATAGAATAGATAAAATAGATAATACTGCAGGAGCTTACTGAGACACGTCTACAGATACTCAATGCAGCCAAGTTAGAGCCCACGAGACTCTGCTGGGTACGTGGATGTCAGTGGATATAAAATGCATTAAAAAAATGCATGGGATGCTATTACTCGTTTAGTGAACGCTGTATCCGGAGAAGGGCGCACAACTGATGAAGTAAAAAAAAAAATGGTTTGATGTCAAATCTGAGGTAAAAAACATTTTTTAAATGCTGGTGGGAGTGGGCGCAAGGAATTGCGTGTTATGCATTCAAACGTCAAAGCGCTGCTCATCACATTAATACCACTAATTAAATCAACCGGCAGTAAACTGCATAGGAGTAAACTCGTCGCTGCACAAAACACTGCACAAAGAATTTATTGCCAGTCATTTTGGTGTCACCCCCCTTTGATGGTGTCACCTGGTGCCGTCCGCAGCCCCCTAGTGACACCTCTGAATAAGTGTTCTCTTCTTCAACATGTCCATGTGTTTAAAAAGTGTTACCTAAGTACTTAGTTTGCATTCAAAATTTGAACATTTGCGTTTGCAGTAGGCCAGGGGTGGCCAACCCAGGTCCTGGAGAGCCACAGGGTCTGCTGGTTTTTGTTTTTACTCTGCACTTAATTGATCAATTATAGCAGTTGATTACACAGTTAACTCACCTCACCTGGTTTCTTCAGTCTAAGTGGTTGCTGTATTTAAGGTGAAAACAAAAACCAGCAGACCCTGCGGCTCTCCAGGACCAGGGTTAGCCACCCCTGCAGTAGGCTATAGACCAAACATTGCATAATTGAAACCCCAAAAAGTAAAAGGTCACTACAATGGTTTGATTTTTATCATTTATTTATAGATGAACTCCCGCTGAGGCAACCATCCTCTGAGGCGGAAACTGGCACCTTAATGCTTTGTAAAATAATGAAAATAATTATTAAAAAATATTATAAATGATAAAAATATTATTGTAATTTATTATCCTATAATATTATGCAACTGTAGAATTGAAGAAATCGCAATAACCAATTATTTTGCACAAAATTACAGCACTCAAATGTGCGTAGATTCTGTTCTTACCTAAGAACAAATCCCAAATAAGAAAACATTGGTGAATCTTCGTGAAAACTGCATAAGTGGGTTTTAAGAAGAAAATTCTTCTTAAGAATGGTTGGTGAATGAGGCCCAATGATCCTAAGCATACCTCCAAAGTAACAAAATGGCTTAAAGACAACAAACTGAGAGTATTGGAGTGGCCATCACAAAGCCCTGACCTGAATCCCATAGAAAATGTGTGGACTGAACTGAAAAAGCATGTCCGAGTAAGGAGGCCCATAAACTTGACTGAGGTACACCAGTTCTGTCAGGAGGACTGGGAAAAATGCCAGCAAAGTATTGTGAGAAGCTTGTGGAAGGCTTCACCAAGTGTTTAATTCAAGTTAAGAAATGCAATGCCACCAAATACTAACAAAGTGTATGTAAACCTTTGACCCACTGAAAATCTGATATATTACATAAAAGCTAAAATAAATCTGTCTCTTCGCTATTATTTTGAAATGACCTCTTATGGAAATAAAGTAGATACCCTAATTGACATAACACAGGAAATGTGTGGTAACATGAAATGTGTGGAGTTGTGAAAAATTGAGTTTGAATGTCTTTAGCCTAGGTGTACACGTTTGGCCTCAACTGTAGCCACATATCATCTCCTTTTGTTTCTACAGTTATGTCAGGATGCTGATAAATATTGGTTATTGCTATCTTGTTAGCCATATATCTCTCTATATATCTCACTAGTTAGGCACCTAGCTAGTGATCTCTCAATCTCCCTCACTAGCTAGCTAGCAAGCAAGTTGAAACTGCCATACAAGCATCATTTTCAGACGCTTATCCATGTACTCTTTTTTAACCTCTTTGCACAAAGCCCCTAGTAGTCGGCACGCTGGCATGCCGAGATTACTGAACTCAGACATTCAGTCTGAATTAAAAACAGAAACGTGTTGTTTTAGGTTCATTAGTACACCATACACAATAACTACGTCGAGTACGGAGTTTCGCAGCTCCAACATTGTCGCTCTGGTCGTTCATTTAACACGCAACCCCTTCTGCAATCTCATCTACAACTACACCCCCCACCCATGACATAATGGACACTATTGTCTATCTTGTCATTCAAAAAAATATTCTTTCACCACTAAAAAATCGTATTCCGTCATACCAATAAGATAAACCCGGCAACAGTCCTAAGATGTGCCAATACAGCAGTGAAAACGCTGCTCACTGAATAACGAAATAAGCAAGAAAAAGTTTTTAAAAATGATACCATGTCATTCTACAGTCAATATCTGGGACTACATATTGAATAAATATTCAACCTTACCATTGGTTTTACGCATAGAGATGTCTCTTTTGAGGCTGAGTGGTGATATATTGTCTTGGACAATCCGTTTGTGAAATATACGCGCATTTGTGATGCTTGGGTACCTTCCAATAGCTGCGCGTAATACCACACGTGTTGTTTACGGCGTTGTCGCCCTTTTTAGTAGTCTGGCTTGATTGACACTTCATTTCAGTAGGTGAGAGTATAAGCTTTCTAACGATGTATGCAGGATTTAATCATAATCAGCGTTGTGCAGGTGAAGAGACGGGACTTCACTGCTGCATCTCTCTCCCCCTTCTCTGTCTCTCTCCTCCCTCTATTTCATCTGAATTTGTGCCCTTATGTCTTGTAAAAATGATTAAATCCTGCATTAACTTTTCAAATGGTCATTTTCAGACAAGGTTATGTGTAGGCCTACATTTCGTAAAAATTATTAAACTACTAACGCTTACATTACAGTGTGAAATATCCACATTATATAATACCACTAATCTATTTAAAGACACTCAATTTCAAAAATAACGTAGGCTATATAACATAGCAATGATGAAATTTTACCTGTATTCAGTAGATGGAGACAGAGACAGTAAATCAATGATAGTGTTCTATTCGCTTGTTTTTTTTTTTTTTTTTTTACATTTTTTGCTCCAAAAAACGATGTCAGATAGGTCTATCAGCAAACATATGGCTTAGCTATGCCCAGAAGTCCTCCATAATAATAGTATTTTCCAAGAAATTACAAAATATCGTTGACAACGTTTTCGTCAAACTGCTCTACACCAACAGCCAACTCCTCCATCATACTTCAGCCTTCCACAGAAACTGAAAACTTGAAATACAATGCAACAATTTATCAGCGTTCTTCAAAAGAAAACTTGTGGACATTCTCTCTCGTTCATTTTTCTCTCACATCTTCTACCCCACACCCTCCATAGCTCCATCTAATCTTTCCTCCAGCAACCTGCACAAAACCTTCCAGTCAATTATTTTCTACCAAACCATTACACAGAAATGGCCCTGATCAAGGTCACAGAAAAACTGTTGACACAGCTGACCACTCCATCCTCTTCCACCAGTTCTGAGACGCTGCTAGTCTCACAAACACATCCCTGACATTGTTCCAGGGACCCCCCTGACATTGTACCTCACTGACCTTGAGGACTGTCATCATGAGTGAGTGCAGGTCTGGACCACAGCAGATCATATTATGTCTCTTCAAATCTCAGTTCTTGGCCTCATCCACTTCCACGTTTGCTTCCTCCCACAGACATCACCACAAAATCTTTTTCCACACTTATACGAAAGATGATCAGCTCTATCTCAAAGCCACCCAACCACCCATATGACCCATCTGAACTACTTACTCACGGAACTCAAAGCATAGATGAGGCTTAATTTCCTCCATCACAACAGGAAAAAAGAAAAACAGAAATTCTCTTTGTTGGAACCCCTCACAACAAAAAACTAATTGCCTCATCATTGCTGACCTCTATGTCACCCTTTTTTGTAGCTGGGAAACTCATCCATGCTTTTGTCTCCTTGAAGATTAACTACTGCAATGGTCTTCTCTATTAAGACCTGAGACTACAGTTTGTACAAGACAATGCAGCCTGAGCACTGAACAGATATAGGCAACATAACCATATTGTTTCCATCCTGAAGTCCTTTAACTGGCCTTTAACAATGTCGATGAAGATATCCTCTCCTACTTCAAAGATCTGCTACAGCTAGACAAGTCTCTCCGCAACCTCAGCTCCAACAGCAGAAAGTATTTTTCATTCTACCCAACCAGCTTCTGGGAAGCTTCCCCCAGAATCTGGAACTTCATCCCTGGCCTCCTCAGAGAAGTCGAAACACTCTCCTCAATCAAAACTGGACTCAAAAACCTCCTCTTCTGTTGTGCATTCAGGCCCCATAGCATGGTTATTCATTAGTTTTTTGTTTTTTTTTTTCAATTTTGATTTCAATAACTGATTTTGATTTCAGTAACAATGTTAGTTTTGATTAAGTTTTCATTTTTTGGAAATGCTCAGTTTTAGTTTAGTTTCAGTCCTAATTTTAGTTGTGTTTTTTTTGGGGGGGTAGGTATGCCATTTGTTTTAGAGGTTCAAACCAGGTATTGTGTAAAATTAACAATAAATCAAATTATTTTTCACATTTATTTCAATTAATTTTGCAAACTAGCATGAAGCCTTGAATTATTTCATGAAAAACAGGACCAAACAACAATCCAAGTCTGAGACAATCAAGTCTGAGACAGAGTCATACTCATTGTAACCAAAACAGGACTGTGGCCCTTTCTCCCTTTTTTTTATGTTGCAAAGCTAACTAGGCAGTGAAGCCTGGAGTAAGGCTGCCATTTCATCAGTCACGAATGAGTGAGCATTAAGGTGTCATGGGTAGAATGGACTGATTTGTTGGTCTGTAGGATATCATCACATAAATTAAAAAAGATGAAACTTAAAAACATTTTATTTGCAGTTTTATTTTAGTTAGTTTTAAATGTGGGTTTACTAGTTTCCACTTTCATTTTTTCAAAAATTCTCCTTTTTATGTTTATTTCAGTTAACGATAAGATTTAGTTTACAATAATAACCTTGCACTATGGCCTGTTTCTGCATATGCTGCTTACCCTGACTCCTATGCCGGTAGCCACGTGACTAACGTTTATCTTTTTATAGCCTTTTTCCAATCAGCCTGATGACCAGGAATGCAACTGAATAGTCGCTGGTTTAAAAACAGGCACAATTCAATGCAGTTGCCAATTATCAGAGCTTTCATTGGTTCGAGTTCCTTGACCGATCTGTTTGAGGGAAAAAAGTTGGGTTGGCTTCTCCTCACCAGGACAAACTCATCCTGCTGCAAGGATGCCATTGCGGCTGTGCTAGCGCAAAAGAGCAAGTAAAATTATCACTGTTACTAATTTGTGCCTCCAGCTCAGGTGTAAGTTTCAGGCCACACCTTTTCCAGTTCCTTGGACTTTTAAGTCACATATAAATACATATTGATGGGTACAAGCCATTCAGCTCATCACCTGCATGTTTTTAGCTGCGACCGCAGCTGTATAGCTCTGTCTGTCCGTCCGTCGGTTAGTCGGTTGGTCCACAAAAAGTGTCCCACCCCGTAGCGGCCACAGTTTTTGCCCCAGGAGGCTGAGATTTGGCATGGACGTTGGTCATGACCGAAGCTGAGTAACTTTCAAGGCTGATTGACCAAGAGGGGGTATGGCCTATCACAAAAAGGCACATAACTCCCGAATGGATTCACAGATTTGCACAAGATTTTGTGGAAAGGTTGGTCATGAGCCAAAGAAGAGGTCACGTGTTTGTGTGAGGGTGTGTGAGGGTGTGTGCTGGGTGTGGCGATGGGAGTGTCCTATCACAAAAAGGTGCCTAACTTCCGAATTAATTCACAGATTTGCACAAGATTTTGTGGAAAGGTTGATCGTGAGCCAAAGAAGAGGTCACGTGTTTGTTTGAGGGTGTGTGCATGAGCGTGGTGATGGGCGTGGCCTATCACAAAAAGGCTCATAACTCCCGAATGGATTCACAGAATTGCAAATTTTTTTAAATAACTTGTATTTTTATTGTTTTTTATAACAGAAAAAGAAAGAAAGAGAGAAAAGAAAAAAACATTTATAACATACATTAATAAAATACAGGACAGTCTGTGGGGTTGTAATTAATGACAATTGTTCAATTTGGCCTGTAAATTACACTTACTTCAACATATTTCCTTTAATATCACAATCAGTATCTTTATACAGTGCTAATGTCTTTGTTTGTTTATATACTCGGTCCATTTCTCCACGTGTCTATTGAATTCATCTTTTTTACTCTTAGGTCATTTTCTCCATAACCAGTATTTCCTGTATGATATCCATCCATAGACCTTGTTTAGGTGGGTCTTAAGCCAGTTTCTAGTAATGGCCTTCCTGCTTGCTGTAAGCAAGATCTTGACTAGATATTGGTCTTCCTTCAGTACCACCTTTGTAATATTATTCAAATATAAAATGGTTCTCTTCTTAGGTACTGTATATCCCATAACATCCTTCAAAACTAGGTTCACTGCGTTCCAAAATGGCTTTATCCTCTCACAGTTCCAAAAGGTATGTGCATGACTTGCATCCATCGAACCACATTGCCTCCAACATAATTGCTGTTTTAATAATTGTTGGCTTTTTATTTTTGGTGTAATAAAGTATCTAATTAAATTTTTCCAATTGCCTTCTCTCCATTTATGGGGGTTTGTAGATTTCTGGAGTGTCGTGCACATATCATACCATTCTTCTGATATCTGGACATTCAAGTCTTTTTCCCATTTTAGTTTTACATATAGTGTAGATTTACCTTGGAATTCCATTAAACTATAATACAGTCCAAGGTAGATATAGGTCTTGAAACCTTACATTGCTATGCGTTAATCATTATTTCAATTACTGAACTTACATCATTTGGATTCTCCCTTCTAATCTCCTTATTATAATAATCTCTCAGTTGGAAATATCTAAACAAATCTTGGTTCCTAAGTGCCGATCTGTCCTTCAAATCTTGAAAACTTCTTAATTGCCCATTTTCAGTGATGGTACAGAACGCAGTCATTCCTTTTTTAATCCATTATTTAAATGTTGAGTCATAGATTCCCGGCTTGAACTCACTGTCATGAGCAATCCATCTCAGTACTCTCTGTGCTCTTTCTAATTTAAATTGCCGAACAATTTTGTGCCATGTTTCCAATGTAAATACTGTAATTGAATCAATGTTTCTTTTGATGTATTCAGGTATTGATTTTTCTCCTAGAAGTGTCTGAATATGATAGCCGGGAATACATGTCTCAATACCTTTCCATCTGGCCATGTAGTTAATGTCACACCAATAAACTAGTGGCTGGATTTGTGCTGCATAGAAGTATGTTTTAAGGTTTGGAAGTGCCATTCCACCCTTATTTCTTGGTAGCCGAAGAGTAGTATATCGGACTCATAGTTTTCTTTCATCACAGATAAATCTGGATATCATTTTATCCCATTCTATGAATTGTTTTAATGCCACATCTATTGGTAGAGATTGAAATAAATACAATAGTCTTGGTAAAATATTCATTTTCACAGCATTTATCCTGTCACTGTTATCCATTGTGTTCATGGACCATCTTTCTATATTCCTTCTTAAATTTAGATTTATTTGATCATAATTAGCCCTATATATTTCAGAGAGATTTTTTGTTATATTAACTCCTAAATAAAAAAACGGCATATCAGAATGAATGTAAAGACAACGGTGATGCGCTGACAAAAAACAAAAAAACGGAGAGGTGGCTTTATGGTTTTAAACACTCTGCACTATGATGACATTATAAATAAAAGTGGGTGACTGACGAGCGTTTTTATGTACGTTAAATGCATTTACAGAATATAGCGTTTTTTCCCAAAGATGGTATTTCTCGATATAATTGTGCCGCCGTGTTAACACATTACTACACTTGCGGGTCAGGCGCTCTTCACGGTAAGAATACATTTTAGGATAGCACTTCCGATTTTGCTTGTGTCGAAAGTGCTGCAACCGAAACGTCGATAGATTTACCCTAGCCACATCTGTCAAAAATGTAAACAAGTAATCCAGTTTTCACAGTCGGGAAAAAATTTATGACAACGTTAGCCAGCGAAGCCAGTTGACGTTACATAAAGATACCTCCATTGAACTAACGTTAGTATCTAACGTGGCTTGGTAGCTAAACAAAGTTAGGCTGTGTTCACACAACGATTTTATTCTGATGAAAACCGCTGGTCAAAGCGTTTTTTCATATATTAAAAGATAAAATAAAAAATGCTATTCCAAAATATAGTTGAGAGCACCTAAGCCATCTGAAAACCTAGCGAAAACCCTGGATAGGTAAAGCTAAATGAGTTGTCACATTGCACAAAGTCAACAAATCTCCGTAGCTAGCTAGATATATAATATTCGGCTTTCTTGAATTGTTGCTTTATATTTCGTGTGATAATTATGTTGATGCTAAGATTGCTTTTCAGCTATGTCAGCTAACGTTAGCAAATGTAGCTGTTAGCTATCCTCCTTGTAAGCCAGGCGAAAGTAATTCATACACTCAGTAATTATACATCCAAAATATAATAATATAAGAAACTTATTTTGCGGTTATCCTCCATACTGCTCCGTAGCCTACTGTGCTTGATCGAATTGTGGGGACTGCTCCAGGGTTCAGTCACAGTTCTTTGCAAAATCCACTCTGTTTTTGCGCCCAATTCAAAAAGTCGTGGATGTCAGGATGTCATGTTCCTCATGTCAGGAAGCGGCAATTTTAAAAATGTGGAAAAAAAGCACAGTAGGTGGTGCAGTGATTTTTAAAACACCAATTTTTATAATTCAGAACAAAAATTATAAATTGTAAATGATTTGATAAATCAGCTGACACTGCCTATTTTACCACCAAGGGTAGTACAAAATATAAGCGAAGTAATTTCAGTCCGACTAAGTTCTTGGGAGGGTTCCTAGTTAAATGAAAGGATTTGGGTTTTTGTGACATTCAACTTGTAACCTGCTAAGTAATTAAAGTTTTCCAACATCGCCATCAATTTTGGGAAGGTAACTTCAGGTTCCACTAAGTATATAGTAACATCATCAGCGAAATGGCCTATTTTATGTTCCTCATCCTCTATGAGTAACCCCCGTAATTCCATATTTTGTCGAATAGCTTGCGCAAGAGGTTCTATGTATACGGCAAACAGAGTAGGTGAGGCAGCACCCCTGTCTTGTTCCTCTAGTCAGTTCAAATCTTTTAGTTAGGGATCCATTTACTTTGACCCTTGCAGTAGGTTATCAATAAATTGCATTAATACATTTAATTGGCTTCATTAAATCCAAATCTCTCCAGGGTTTGATATAAAAATTCCCAATTAACCCTATCGAAGGCCTTTTCTGCATCAAGGCTAATCAAGGCTGCAGACCTACCTTCCTTTTGAATCTTTTCTACTATATGTAGGGTTCTTCTAATGTTATCTCTTGTTTGCCGTCCTATAACAAATCCAGTCTGGTCTTCATCAATTAAATCTGATATGAATTTTTCAAATCTTTTATTAATAATTGAGGTGTATATTTTGTAGTCCACATTTAATATTGATATGGGTCTATAACTACTACATTCTTCCTTATCTTTGTTTGTTTATCTCTGAATAACTGATATTATTGCATCATTCCATGATGGGGGAATTCGGCCTTCCTTTTTTATCCAATTAGAAGTTCATAACAGTAGCGGGCTAAGCTCTTCCACAAATATTTTATACCACTCTGCAGGAAATCCGTCACTTCCTGGTGCTTTATGTGTTTTTAGTCTTCCAATCGCCTTTTTGAGTTCCTCAGGGGTTATTTCTGCTGTAATTGCCTCATTTTGACTCTCTCCGATCCGTGGTAAATCTAATGAGTCAAGGAAGTTTTGCATTGATTGTATCTCTGCCGAATCGGTTTGCTCGTAAAGTTCTTTACAATATTCCTGAAAGATACATTCTATTTCTTCTGGTTTATATTTCAGTTGTTGCGTATGAGTATCTTTTATTTTATGAATTATATTTTCAGCTTGTTGTTTACATAGCCGCCAGTCAAGTAACTTATTTGATTTGGGTCCCAGTTCATAATATACCTGTTTTGTAAATCTGGCCTTTTTCTCAATTTCTTATCCTAATATATCATCTATCCGTCTCCTCACACTTTTCATTTGTTTTTGTAGCTTCTTAGATTTATTATGTTTATGCTGCTGTTCTAAGTCCTTTAAATCTAAGCTTAACTTATTATACGTTTCCAGTCTGGTTTTTTTGGCAAATGCTGTCTTTGTTATTAGTTTGCCACGGATCACCACTTTTAAGGTATCCCACAGTATCGATGGATTTATCTCACCATTGTCATTTTCTTCTAGATACTTTTTAATTTCAAATTTGATCTATTCGACCGTCTTTTTATTGTTCAGAATGCCATACTGTGTCCTTTTTTCTGCTGTCCATTTTAATAGGTAAGTAAATTGCATTGTGATCTGACACGTCTGCTACACCAATGTTACATTCTAATACTCTATAACTATCTTCTTTCTGTATTAAAAAATAATCTATCCTAGAATGGACCATATGTGGGGCAGAGTAGTGGGTGTAATCCCTTTCGTATGGATGAAGATACCTCCAGACATCTATTAAACCCATTTCATCCCATGCAGTGTTGAGCATTTTTGTTAAATGGTTTTTGCTTTTCTTATGACTGGTTGTATCTAAATCATGATTCAAGACCACATTCAGATCCCCGCCGCATATACATATTCCCTCTGCTTGTTGTGCTATTTCATTGAATAGAGATCTAAAAAATAATTTTTCACTTTCCAGGGGGGCATAGATATTAACTAGAATTATCATGTTTTCAATTATCCCTTTTACAATAATATACCTTCCTTCTTTATCCTTTATTTCTTTGTAGTTTTCAAATTTAATTGAGTTTGATATCAGAATTGCAACTCCCCTTTTGCGACTGTTAGCATGTGAGCTATAATAGATATTTTTATAACCAAATTTTTTCAATTTTTCATGTTCTTGCTGTGATAAATGCGTTTCTTGCAGAAAAAAATATGCATCTTTTGTTTTTTCAGTTTGGCCATTGTTTTAGCCCTTTTTATCGGAATCCCCAACCCGTTGACATTTAAAGACATTAGCTTAAGTCCCTGATATATCATTTGTGCCTAGAGAAGATGTTTTTGTTACCCCACATGTTAACACTAGAACACTGTTGAGGTGTTCTTCAGCCAGATCACTTTGGCTAACAGATAAAGGTCCTTGTCAAATAAAATAAAGAAAATAGACTTGGATTTCTGATAGATGGTCTTCATTCTACACTTTAACTTCTCAATCGCTTTAAAAGTTGAGGGGGAAAGCAGAAGCAGAAGGCCCCCTCCTAGATATGAGCAATGACCCACGGGAGATCCTTCCACTCATACTAGTAACAAAAATAAATAAAATGAGCTTGTCGTTCTATTAGTCGGAGTTATTTTACAATTAAATTGAAGGCTATGCAATTATTTTACAGAGTTTCTGTACGTTAAACTTAATAAGCAACAGAATACTATTTGCATCAGTTTTTATATATACCTCACCTTCACTACGTGCAAACAAAAATCAAATACCTGGTGTTTATTATTCCACTGTCCATTAGGTGTATTGTCCATGTTTACCTTTATATCAGTTCACTCACGGTACGGACTATCGTTCCTGTACTCGCCTCACTGTGTCGGTGTTTCCGCGTCTCCCCACCTGTTGCCGTGGCATGGTTTGTCGGAGTTGTTCAATGAGGGAAAATCCATCATCCACTCGTCGTGGCTCTTCAATATTGTAACCCCTCTTTTGTACTTCCTGTATCGCTTTGTTATAAGTTTGCAGTCCACTGTCCCAGTAGATACGTATTTTCGTGAAGGGCATCTGGAAGTGAACGCCTTTATCTTTGAGAGCCCTTTTCACGTTTATATAAGCCTTATGTTGTTGTACTACTGCCGCAATGTAGTCGTGGTCAAAAAACAGCACTTTGTCTCCGATGTGGATCTTTTCCTGCTATGCCTTTTTGAGTACCATCTCCTTGGTACTATACTGGAGAATTTTAACAATTATTGATCTCGGAGGTGAGTTGGGGTCCAGGGCTCTATGGGCTCATTGAATTTGTAAATCCATATCTTCGGGGATTGTGAGTTAGTTTCTGAATAGTTTTTCAACAAACTGTAATGGCGAGCTGCCCTCTGTACCCTCCGGCACACCGAATATTCTTGGGTTATTTCGTCTGGATCTAGACTCCAAGTCGTTCTCTTTATCGGCCAGTTTCATCTGTTGTTTCAGTGTTTGTTGAAGCACCTGGTTTGCCGCTGTGCTCCAAGTTTCCAACTCTTCAATTCTGCCCCTTTTCCACTAAGGCTTTTCTAGGGCCGGTTCGGAGCCGGTGCCTAATCGCGAACCGTTTTCGACAGCAAAAGAACCGGCTCTCGGCCGGGAAAACTGGTTCCAAAGCGGAACCAACTCTTAGCTGGTCTAGAACCAAGAACCGATTACGTCAGGGGCTGGGGGCGGGATTATCGTGACCAACCAAGACCAACTAAAACTTTGTGACCGCCAGATAGAGTGAGACCACCTTCGTTCGACAGACAGGAAAACGTAAACTGATTTGCAACTATATATGAAATAGGCGAAACATCGGTAACAACCTGTACCTAGTTATGTAGGAAGAAATGTCCTTGTTATCCTCCAGTGATTATTTCTTCAGTACTTTCGTGATTTTTTTCTGTGCTGGCAAATAAGTCAGAGGTGGTCCAGCGATATAGCTTCTGGTTGCTAAGGGGACGTTTATCGACCTCCCCATATAAATGAATGGAACTTTACATAAATTTGCTAGCATACAGTTTAAGTGTCCTGTCTTGCGACGTGGTCGCTATCAGTACGTCTAGGAATCTGATATTCACTGTTGTAACCCAAGTCCCAAGACGCAAAATAGCCGTTAGGAACAAAATGCTGCATTTTTCCCGACACTGCATAATTCGTAAAACGGCTAATTATTTTTTACGAATTATGCAGCGTTGGGGAAAATGTGGCATTTTGATGTTGTGTTGAATTCCGAAAATTCCGAATCGCGAAAAACTGGAGCGACTAAATAAGGCTGTAATAATAAAATGTATATGTATGAAGTTGTTTTTTTAATTTATTTTTTTAACATTCAGGCAGTTTATTATGTGTATTTTTACAGGACACATTTTAATAGGTAACGATGTTGCTGGGAAAGTGGAGACTTATACAGACGTATACAGTGACGTAATGATGTGGCTCTCTATCCCGTGGAAAAGCAAACCGGTTCTTAGAAGGTTTGCAAGTTGAACCAACTGCGAACTGGCACTATCACCAGCCCAGAACCAGAACTAGGTTCGCATTGGTGGAATAGAGGTATTCGTGCAGTTGCTTCACCTAGCCTCGCTTCTTGTATCTTCATTTCCTGTGTATTTGCTTTGATCGATCTCCTGTCGAAAATCAGCAAGTTCTCTTGTGTCTCGTTTAATTTCTTCTTTAAAGGCTGAGAAGTCCGCTTTCAGATCTGTTTTGAGATTACTGATTTGATTGCTTATGTTAGCCAGGCCCGCTCGAAGCGTTTCTGTCGTATCATCTCCCTTTTCTTCGAGTTGCGCATTTTCCACGACCATTTCTTTTCCAGGTGAATCATCTTTCCCTTGCTTTTCCTGCATCCTTATAGTTTTGGTTTTAGTCCCCCTGCTCATATTTCAAGCTTCTTGCGACTGAATCTGTGTTAATAGTGAATTTAGTTAGGGAGGTTATTTTCTCTGACTTCATAGGAGCTCAAGGGCTAGTCAGCCATCTTGCATGCTTGCTTACTGGAAGTTTTCAGCACAAGATTTTTTTGGTCATGAGCCAAAGAAGAGGTCACGGTTTGTGTGAGGGTGTGTGCATGGATGCATTCACACATGGATGCTTTTGCGGATTTGCGCTTGTTACTTGAAGGCATGCATCAATTTCTGTGCTTATACGTATGTATGTGTAGTTTCAGGAACAGCTGCCACAGAAGATCATTCCAGTGGTGTCCGGCACAATCAAGCCCCAGGCATACCTCAGTCAGAACACTCTTGTAGAAATGACTCTGGGGTGAGTTCTATTTCCACAGTGTATCAGTTTTAGCTCCTGCCACATTGTACCAAGTTTATCTCTTCCCTCAATGCACCAGCTTTAAACTGATCTGAACCTTTTCTTAATTGTCTTTCCTATTCTTTGTTCTGTCAACATATTAGTATATAGAGACCTGTATATATTATATATATATACACTATATATTCCTCATAAAAAGTGACGAAATTAAAACCAAATTGTCTCATGCCTTTGGCACTGCATGCCTTTGGTATGTCATAGAGTAAAGCAAAGAAAGTGTGAAAAGAGATAAATTATTGCTTATTCTACAAAGATATTCTAAAATGGCCTGGACAGGTTTGTTGGTACCCCTAGAAAAGATTATAAATAATTGGATTATAGTGATATTTGAAACTAACTGTTTTCTTTAATTAGTATCACACGTCCTCAATCTTGTAAGCAGTCATTCAGCCTATTTAAATGGAGAAAAGTAGTCCCACTGCTGTTTGGTTTCATCATGTGCACCACACTGAATATGGACCAGGGAAAGCAAAGGAGAGAGATGTCTGAGGAGATCAGAAATAAAATTATAGACAAGTATGTTAAAGTTAAAGACTGTAAGACTATCTCCAAGCAGCTTGATGTTCCTGTGACTACAGTTGCAATTATTATTAAGTAGTTTAAGGTCCATGGGACTGTAGCCAACCTCCCTGGACGCGGCCACAAGAGGAAAATCGACCCCAGATTGAACAGAAGGATAGTGTGAATGGTAGACAAAGAGCCAAGGAAAACTTCCAAAGAGATACAAGCTGAACTCCAAGGTCAATGTACATCAGTGTCTGATCGCACCATCCGTCGCTTTTTGAGTGACAGAGGGCTCAATGGAAGAAGAACCAGGAGGACTCCACTGTTGAAAGAAAAACATTTTTAAAATGCCGGACTAGAATTTGCTAAAATGCATATTGACAAGCCACAATACTTCTGGGAAAATGTCCTTTGGACAGATGAGACAAAGCTGGAGCTTTTTGGTAAGTCACATCAGCTCTTTGTTCACAAAATGAAGCTTTCAAAGAAAAGAACACCATACCTACTGTGAAACATGGAGGAGGCTTAGTTATGTTTTGGGGCTACTTTGCTGCATCTGGCACGGGGTGCATTGAATCTGTGCTGAGCACAATGAAATCTCAAGACTATCAAGGCATTCTGGAGTGAAACGTCAGAAAGCTCTGTCTCAGTCACAGGTCATGGGTCCTCCAACAGGATAATGACCCAAAGCACCCAAGAATGGCTAAGAACAAAACATTGGACTATTCTGAAGTGGCCCTGATCTGAATCCTATCGAACAACTATAGAAAGCGCTGAAACATGCAGTCTGGAGAAGGCACCCTTCAAGCCTGAGACAGCTGGAGCAGTTTGCTCAGGCCAAACTACCTGTTGACAGGTGCAGAAGTCTCATTGAGAGCTACAGAAATTGCTTGTTTGCAGTGATTGCCTCTAAAGGTTGTGCAACAAAATATTAGGTTAAGGGTCCCATCATTTTTGTCCATGCCATTTTCATTTGTTTTGTTATTTAAAATATTCTGTTGAATCAAAAATCAAAAGCAAAGTCAAAGATTTTTATTAAATATGGAATAAACAATGATGGATGCCAATTACTTTTGTCAGTTTCAAGTTATTTCAGAGAAAATTGTGGGTTCTTCTTTTTTCGTGGAAGGGTACCAACAAATCTGTCCACGTCTGTATATTTATACTATTTATATAAAAATGTATAAAGTTTGGAATTTGAAATAGTATCAAATTTGCCATTACTGAGACTGAGAATCAAGATGGAATTAACAATGTAAACATGCTGTTACCTGCACCAGAGGATTAGGTGCATTATAGGAACATGCTGCTAACTGACCCTGCAGATGAAAATGAGGTTCATGCCATTGAAACACTTATCTGACACCCAGGATGAAAAAATTGAAGGAAGAGATGGAGGGGGTGGTGAAGGAACTGGCAGAGAATAACCATTTCCTGGAGAGGTAATGATCTACATTTATTTAATTAATCTGTGTTTACCTATTGTTTTGAGGGAATGTGCTTGACGTGGATCTCAGTCATCTTCTGAATGCCAAAGGCTAATCAATTTTGTGCTGTGGGTGTTTACTACATTACATTAATTTATCTGGCAGATGCTTTTATCCAAAGCAACGTACAATAAGTGGTAAATGGTAAATGGACTGCATTTATATAGCGCTTTTATCCAAAGCGCTTTACAATTGATGCCTCTCATTCGCCAGAGCAGTTAGGGGATAGGAGTTAGGTGTCTTGCTCAAGGACACTTCGACATGCCCAGGGCGGGGTTTGAACCGGCAACCCTCCGATTGCCAGACAATCGGTCTTACCTCCTGAGCTATGTCGCCCCTATACCGAATGCATACCGAAACACATAAAACACAGGTCCAATAAGGCACAATACTCATTTTGTTACAGTTATTCATAGCCATGAACACATTTAAGTGATTTCGAACATTGCTCTCTGACCTAATCTATGCCAAGTCTAATTAGGAGGCATGAAAAGGTACAACATCAATATAATGATACAAAGTACAATAGGTGCCTAATGTAACACTCTTCATCAGTTTCTTTGATGACTGTCCGATTTGCACCTCCAATGACTCATTTGCGAAACAAAAGGAACCTGCTTGGTGGGTTTTGTGACAAAAAAAAGGCACAAACTGCTTGTAATTCTTTACTGATTAAAAAAAAGAAAACTAAGTGATTTATTACCATTTTTAAATTATTGCACAACTGAAAACACATGTTGTCTTTGACCACAGTGGCAGAGCTTGGGTATTAGGACAGGGGCTATGGAGCCAGTTTAGGGGGCCCCTACGGCCCAATTATTTTAGAAATATCGCTGTGACCCAACGATGCACGTCTGTATCGGCATTATACACTTTGTTACAGAAATCTAGCTCATAGACTATGACCACAGCAGTCGCGCAATCGGATATATCACAAACACGGTTAGGCTAACAGAAAAAGTTTCTGATGCACCAAATTATAGGTAGGCCTATCACCCATAGTCCTTTAATGGTTGAAGCTGCAGAACCCTGTCAAGACGGCCACAGACCAAAACATGGCTGGTGACAAGAGCCCAATGTGAGTTTGGGGTCTTGAGCCCAAGAGCCTTTGTGAGTCACTTTTGTTTGTTGAGTCACCCTAGCTACCGAGTTCATACTCAAAACAGAACAGGATGATTAATTCTGTCTGAAGTAATTATGCCTTTTGCGCTTTTAGCTGCATTTATTTGATGCTATGACTACATTTAGGCACACAACTGTAAAGCATCACATGTCCAGTGTTTTCAGCACAAGCGTGGAAATGCATTCATATCTGCGGTGTGCTGTCCTCTAAATGACTTGCCACTTTGGGGTCTCTCCATTGAACTCTTTTAGCCTAATAAAAAAGAAATTGGAACTGCTCATTTGCGATGGATTAGTAGCACGGGATTAATGTCGAGCCCTGCAATGCATGTTTATGATGTGATGCATAGCTGCTATGCATAGCATGAAGCAGGGTTGTACAACCAGTACATTTTAAAAGCTAGCAATGAAGTGATTTGCTTATGAATAGGCCACTACATGTGCTTAGCCGATCAGATAGCAAATATACAAGCAAAGTTGTTGTAGTAGTTACCTGTTTCAAAAACAAGAGTAAGTGAGATTATAAAATGCTATCCGTTCAACTGGCCTATCACAAGAAACACACTTCACTAAGGTGTCAGTGGAGTCACTTGATCAGTTCAGAGAACTTCCGACCATTCTGAGCCACTGAGGCTGTTTCTAAGTATTTTTCTCTGTATAATGAAATGTTCAGTGTAGATTGCTGCGGGACCTAACACAAATGTTGCAGGAGAGGGCGGTTTTTTATGAAGGTATTATTAGAGCAAAACAACTGAGCACCTGTGACAGTGGAATTTGTAGTCACAGAGAAAATTGCTTTAGGAGTTGCAAATTTGTAGAATTTTTCTCCCACAAACACAACACAACAGTTACACCTCAGTTTCTTCATTGCAGGTGCACAAATCCTATTCTATGAATCACAAATTAAGAAACTCATATGCTCACATTTTTGCTACAGTTGCTGCAGTGAATATGGTGCACACACACTCGTATGAAAAAATGTGAAGTCATGGACAAAATTTGCACATCCGCAAATCAGTATGTGAATTCATGCAATGAGAGTTGCACACCTACAGAATATTTTCTCACAAATACATTTTTTTTTCATGGATATTTTTCTAGCAAAAACATGTCAATAACTACAGCTGCTTAATCTGCCGCTACAAGTCTCAGATGCTGTTTTATCGCTCACAAATGACAAGTTCTTCGCGCTCTCACGTTTGCACCGCATAACTCAGTGAAATGTGGAGCAAAAGTGATTTATGCACCTATAGAGCCAGGGGCGGGCACTGTTCAGAGATCAGAGATCCCTTTTGGCCAATCAAAGGAGCTCGTTTGGGCGCTGTCACGCCAATTTTGATCCGGGCTGCAAAAATCATCCGGGTGAGGTAATGACATTCTAAAACCATTGTTTCGTTGCAGCATCCGTTGCTATGCCGACACTGCCAGCCTCAACTACATTCTTTGGCGATGAAGATTCAAAGACAACTCAGCAAATTGCTCTGGTTTAATGGGTTATTTTCCAGCCTGAAATGCGATCGTATTAGTAAATGGCTACACATGTCGTCTAACTTGCAAGTAGTTGGCTATCTCCCTGGATATGATTTAATGTTTTTAACAAAAAATAATGATAATAAATGTGATTTTATCCATGGAAATGGCTGTACAAAAAGGCAAAATAAATGTCGTGTTCGCGATTGCTGTCGTAGACGTCAGAAGGAAATGTCATATAAAACTTTGAAAGTTCGCTCTCTTTGCAGAGGTTTGGGCAGGAAATGAGCTGTAAAATAAGCCCCCGAAGTTAAGCACAACACTACCTACTGATCGTAGATAAGATCGCTGTGAGGTTGCGTTCGGTAGATGATTTAAGCTGCATGCTCCCATATTCCTGAAAATGCTGTAGCGGTGGCTAGCTATAAGTGCATACCGGCGTATTAGTGGCTGTGTGCGTTGAGTTGATCGTAGTGTGGCGCTAAACTTCGGCTTACGTTTTCTAAACCTTCGTAATACAGTGGTGTAAGTAGACTATTTAACAATTAGTGTAAGGCCGTAAGTTGTTTATTCCTTGGAAGAATACGGTTGGCGTTTACTCCCATTTGCAATACAGCATTGGTTATCTATTACTTTTAAAACTGCCGAGACAGCTCGCGATCTTCCATCCAACCCAAAATATCTATACCATTCCTCTCTCTGACTCCCGCAACTTTTTTCTTCTCCTCTCACATTTTGCACCACCCCCTCTCTCTACACCTACGGAAGCCTTCCCAGTCCAAAAGTATATCAATGGGTACAGAAGTTCAATCTCACATCTCACAAATTAGTTTCTCCGCTAGCCAGCTACGCTACGATCAACACAACGCACACAGCACCCGTGCACTTATAACTCCTTCCATCCCTCACTCACTCATTCCCTCCATCACGCACTCCCCCAGCCCTGCACAAAGTGGACATCGCTTCACATCGCTGCAAAAGCCCGGATGTCTTCGGAATAAAAGGCCTGCAACTCCCCCCTTCTTCCTCTTCAATATAGCCTGTAGAGGTGATAAAACCAAAAGCATACTCTTGATTTGTTGTCATACATTTACTGTACATTGCTTTTTTATTGCAGACAGTAAACCCTTTCAATGCTTAATGCACAATGTGCATATTACTTTTTATTTTTTATTAGCAATAAGTGACTACTGAAACAAGCCACCACGTTTCCAAGCACAGTATGCATACCCAGTGTGCAGTTCTTGTAGACCTCTTCGCACTGCCTGCAGGTCTCCAGCACGTACATCCTCCTGAAGTCCTGCGGATATGTGCTGGAGAATCTCCTCCATGCTGATGTCACTGGCATTCATTACAGTAGAGATACCCAAGATAGTTGCAAGCTAGTCCATCATCATCGCTAAATATATAACGTTACGAGCGCACACTAAGTAAATTTAGGCATATGAATTGTAAGTTTTAAAAACATTTACTAGCTTGTTATATTACAACATTACACTCCATAATAATGATGTTCATAATTGTAATGTTACTCCATAACTTAGTCTTTCTCAATGCCATGTTCGGATTAAAACTGCACGTGTGTCGTCCAGAACTGCTTTGTCTAAACTGCGCATGCGTCATCCAGAACTGCTTCGTTAGAACAAACGGCCAAGACCAGACTTTGTTTTTCAAGCTCACTTCCTGGTCTTGTTGAGACGTTGTAGCACCACTACGGTTGGCTCCAGTATAGGTGTTTCCATATCCGGTTTCCATGTAAGTCTATGGTACAAATGCAGTCAAAATACAAAGGCAATAATTTTTTCTCACAAGAACAGTCACAATATGTGTATTTTATTTGTCTTATTCGACTGTCCATAGGCCGATTTCATGATTTATTGTGTCATTTGGGCAATGTTGTAATATTTTATGTGGACCAATGAGGTACACTTCCTGATTACTACGGAGGACTGAGCTACATATGGACTACAGTCTATGGTCATTGCAGTGGGAGGTGGCGCCTCTTATCCTTGACATTGCGGCTCCGACTCATCGTCCACTTATCTGTGCGAAGTCAGAAAATGCAGACATCCCATTTCGTATAGTGATTTCATTATACAAATATACAGCTGCACTGATCGACCATAAAATAATACGCCTCTGAAGTTTTTTTCAGTAGACAAGTCATTTTTACTATTTAGCCTACTTCACTGAGATGTGTACTGCATTTGAGACTCGTAGCGGCAGACTCAAGCAGTTGTAGTTATTGACTTGTGTTTGTGCTAGAAAAATATCCATGAAAAAAAAATTGTATTTGTGAGAAAATATTCTACGGGTGTGCAACTCTCATTGCATGAAATTCACATACTGATTTGCAGATGTGCCAATTTTGTCCATGACTTCACATTTTTTCATACGAGTGTGTGTGAATGTGTTCACCATATTCACTGCATCAACTGTAGCAAAAATGTGTGTGTGAGTTTCTTAATTTGTGATTTGTAGAATATGATTTGTGCACCTGCAATTAAGAATTTGAGAAGGTGTAACTGTTGTGTTGTGGTTGTGGGAGAGAAAAAAAATTCTACAAGATTGCAACTCCTAAAGCATTTTTCTCTGTGACTACAAATTCCACAGTCACAGGAGCTCAGTTGTTTTGCTCCAATAATACCATCATACATACTCGTTCATGTATGAGGCGAGGGGGTGCTAGTCTAAGCAGTTACGAGCACTGTGGCGTAAAACTGTGTGGACCAAATTGGAATGAAACATAAAATCTTCTGTGGGGCTCAGAACAAAAAGCGGTGCCTGGGTCGTAATTAGATCAGTTGTGAAGAAATTTTAGAGATAAAAAGTTCTGTCTAAAATAATTTAATTTGGCCAGGGCAGATTTGTAGTTTTGAATGGACTTCAATAGGGAAATTTGCTTTTTGGCACCAGAGGCTTACTAAACTGCAATACCTTGAGTTTATGAGCTTCACCGAGAATGGCAATTCCTGGTCCCCTGGTTAGAAAGCTTTATTAGAAAAAAGTGTCTTAACAGTAAAGCATAAAGTGAGATTTAACAAATGATTGGCTGTGTCCATTCATATAACAAGGTTATATGATTTTTTACTCATGATTGTCTTGTCTAACATGAGATACTACATAGGCACCTGGTGACCATTTAGTCTAAACAGGCTTTTAAATCAGAAATAATTGTTTAGTCTTTGATCTATCAGTTGCTTTCAGAGTCCTGGGCAGTATGGCGTCATAGTTGGTTCTTCCTTTATCAGGATGGCAGAGGGAGAACAGTGTGGGAGGTCAAGACTCCCAGTTCTGGATGGAGGTGGGGGATGAGATGAAAGGCAAAGCCTCCCAGTTTGGGTTTCTAGAAAGGCATAAAAAGACAGAGAAGAGCATGCACATGCAAAGGCTATATTTCAAACCTTTTGTTGTCCTTGGGACACAGTCGTGGCCTGGAGACAGAGGGGCTCTGCTGCAAGGCTTAGAAATTTATAGCGGTTCTTATAAGGTGGTACCATAATTTTAGTTGTAACAAGCTTGTCCCTATTTACAGCTTGTCACTAAAATGTATTGTCCTCTCCTTTCCCGTTAAAATAAGAGCAGCGGTAATTTGATGCAAGCTACTGTTCTAGTTACCTCGAAAGTCACGCAGTTGAAGTGTTAACTGTTATATATGGTTTTTAGTGCTCACATTTGCCACTAGTTGTTCTGTGGAAAACCAAAAATAAATAAAAATGCCCGGGAAGATTTCAAGCAACAGCGCCAACTGAAACCCTAAACCACAGTAATGGTGTGTGTACTTAGGCATAGTGTTAATATCAACTGTGAAGACCACTCAAATTACCATGCTCGATTTACTGTAAATATACTAATTACTGTCCATTTTCAGATTTGGGTCTTTAACCTTGGATGGTGGCCTGCGAAATACTGACCGTATTAATAATTTACAATGAACTGAACATAATAGACCCACACAACCCCAGACTGATGGTTCTGTAATGAAGACATCTGAAGACATCTGAAGAATATTATATTATTTTTGTATATATAACTTCTATGTTATGTTAAAGATTTCCTTGTTAGTTCAGTTCATTTTGTATTTCCTGACTTCTTTCTTACTCTTTGATTTTTTTCAAAATATGACATAAAAATTCCTTTGAATGTAGACCATATGTGGTAAAATGTTTTTCTTTTCTCCAGAAATTGATGTAAAGTTGCTAAAGTTCCTACTGCACTGTGCTTGTTCTGAGTCTTGAGATGTAACGGACTTAAAGGGGAATTTCACATTTGCATCTGTGTAAACACTATCTGCAGTATAAATGACTGTAATTATAATTACTGTTAAATAATGATGTCCATTTTCATATGGATCTGTCATTCATTTATTTTTTGTCTTCCTTTTGTGAGTCTTCCTTTGTACTTGATAATTTTGCAAGAGCTTAATGGTCTCAAAATATGACCTGTATATGTGCACCATTTTCATGTCATAATTTGTATTCTAATTATCAGTAACATTCCTCATTGTAATCTAATACTTTCTTCCTTTTTATTTATGTTTACTGAAGTTATATAACAGTGGTGAATTCACTGCCCCAACTCCAAAGAAGATTAAGAAAGTCTAACAATGAATGAAATGAACACGGTACTCTCCCCTATTAAAAAAAACCCAACACCCGACCCCCCATCCTTCCCTCCTCCCATCTTTGGAGTATTGTTTTTTTATTTTTTATTCTAGTAATGATGGTGGGTGTAGATCGTGTTGTTTTGATTTTGGATTTGAGGATGCATTTTAATTGGTGGTATTGATCTCTCTCAATGCCAAAACTCTGGTTAAGAGTGTGTTGATCAGACAGACATGGTTGTGATGTGTGATGCCTCTTTGTTTTCATGTGACCAAATTTAGTGGAGATTTATAAAGCTGAAAGTCAGTGTTTGAGGTGACCAGTGAGAAGTTTCTAATTTTGATTATTTTCCACCAGGCTAGTTGTGTAAATGCTTGTGTTCGCAATGTCGTGTTCTATGGTAGTTTTGAGGAATGGGGCTAATATAGAAATGTCCTTGCTCATTCAACATTTATTTCATTTTGGTGAATCCATTTATTGATGCATTGTAATTGGTAAGATAGTATTTAAGGAAATCTGGTGCATCAAGTACTCCTTGATTCTGATTCTGTCATCTCTGATTCTTATTTCTGTAGGGTGGCCAATTTTATTCTGAGTTTGTCCGGCAGAATTTTTTTTTTTCCCCCCATTGATTTAAGTACCTTTGGACACTTAAGTTCTGTAAAATATAAGAGCATTCACATAACCAAAACACTGATATTCAGGTATTTCTTGAAACTAAATACGTGCAACCCACAGAATGGCAACTGAATTGACCATAGATGTTCAAAGTTTAAAGAGGAGTTTCCAAAGTCTTTTTTGTGTGTATATATTGTGTGTAAACTGCTTAGCAGATAGCTCATTGAAATTATACATTATACATTAATGATCATCTGTTGGAGCCTGCTTTGTATTATCCCACAAAATCCAATGGGGGGTGAGCCTGTGTCTGAGGGACACACCATTATAGATAACACTGCATTCCAAGTCTACGACAGGACTGGTGAGAAGCTGTAAAAGAATGCCTTAAGATTAAGCCTTATTAATCCCCTTTTCTGCGCACTTCTTCCGAATCAGAAAGAAATAGAACATCCAACGGGTGAAAACTTTTTATCGCACCAAACTCATAAAAATCGGCTATGCTCATTTTCAGTTGCCAGGTAAAATGACATTCAGAGTAATATGTTCTCTATTGTTCTGTAGCCGGCGGGAACAGTATGGAGGCGTCGACACTGCAAAAATAACCCAATCAATGTCTGGTTAATCCTCCGTATAAAAATAGTCCTAAAGAAGCTTGATTTGTCAGAGCAGGCAGTGACAGAAACGAAAGAAATGGCTATTATTATAGATAATGGGCCTCATTCACCAATATCTAAAGTTTTTTCTTAGGATCTTTCTTAAGAACAAATTTAAGAAAAGTCTACGTCAGATTCACGACGTGTTCTTCAACCGCAGAATTGTTTGCACATGTTCTTAAAATGATGAATCCCATTGTCCTCGTAAATGTAACGCGCGTGCCAGTTGTTCTTAATTAACATAGGTTAACGCCCCACCAATCCCCATAAAAGGGCCGTGTGCACAAACAGAAATCGAAAAGTTGAGAGCGAACGAAGTGAATAATGCCCAAACAAAAATCTAAAGACGGTGGAGCACCGGACTGCAAACGTAAGAAAAACGCTAGTAGTTCTTAAGAGGAGATACTGCTGTGGGAATAGAACAGCAAACGACCTGTCATATTTAGTAGCGTCAGAAGTGGATATAAAATAACACAAAATAGATGCATGGGATGCAATTACTCGTTCAGTGAACGCTGTATTGAGAAGGGCGCACAACTGATGAAGTAAAAAAAAAAATGGGTTGACGTCTAATCTGAGAAAAAATAAAAAATAATTAAAATGCTGGTGGGCGTGGGCGAAAATAATTGCGTGTTGTGCATTCAAACGACAAAGCCCATCTCGTCATATTAATACCGCTAATCAACCAGCAGTTAACTGCATCGGAGTTAACGTCGCTGCACAAAACGCTGCACAAGAAATCTATTGCCAGTCATTTTGGTGTCACCCCGTTAGTGACGACCCTGAATGTGTTCTCTTCATCAACATGTCCATGTGTTTAAAGTGTTACCTATGTGCTTAGTCTGAATTCAAAATTTGAACATTTGCTTGTCTAGTATAGACCAAACATTGCATATCTGAACCCCTCAAAAATAAAAGGTCACTACAATAGATTGATTTTGATGATTTATTTAAAGATGAACTCCCGCTGAGGCAACCACCCTGTGAGGTGGAACCTGGCACCTTAATGCTTTGTTAAATAAGGAAAAAATTCATTAAAATATTATTATAAATGATAAAAATATTATTGTAAAATCCTATAATATTTTATAACTGTAGAATGTCATGAGAGTGTATATGTATTGAATGTTTAGTCCCATTGACTGTAGAATGACATGGTATAATTGTTAATACCATTGTCTCGCTTATTTCGTTATTCAGTGAGCAGCGTTATCACTGCTGTATTGACATATTTTAGGGCTAATGTAGAATACGATCTCTCTCATCATAATGACGGATTCAATAACTAAACGACTCACCCGATATTGTCTTCAAATGGATCCATGCCAAAGAAAAGTAATGATTCATCCTCTCAAAAAGCATGTATCAATCAACTTTTGGTAGCAAAAAACGAAATCTCAAACCTGCTACCTGCCTACTGAGAAACTTCAGCTGTAGACACAAGACATTGTGTTATCTTACGG
Source organism: Anguilla rostrata (assembly GCF_018555375.3). Taxonomy (NCBI): domain Eukaryota; kingdom Metazoa; phylum Chordata; class Actinopteri; order Anguilliformes; family Anguillidae; genus Anguilla; species Anguilla rostrata. The sequence goes on along the minus strand of NC_057939.1, from coordinate 31,643,225 downwards.
TAGCAACGGCACGAAGGGGACTATATATGTATTGCCATCATTGTTTAATTATACCAGCGTGATGTCGCGCGATTGCACAGAAACTCAAAACCTACCAATAAAATGGTTTAGCTATTTCTCAGCATAATGACAGATTTAAAGAGAAAACGAACTCACACGATACTGTCTTCAAATGGATCCATGCTCAAGAAGAGTAATTATTCATCCTCTCAAAAAGCTTTTAAAAACTTTCAGTAGCCTAGCATGCACTCTGGCTGGCACTGTCTTCCATTGCTTCCCCAACGTTCAGACCGTCGCCTCACTGATAAAAACTAGATTCTACGTTGTCGGATTACTTGCGTCGCCATGGATGTCGCTTGCCATAAGAAGTTTACCAGATGTGGTAACACTTAGATTTGAAGTTCCAGCTCTTCCGCACCCCAACTAATAAAAAAGTCCAAATGGCGGGCAAACACTATGGCGGACATAGGTGGTCCCAATAGTTAAGTTGTAGAGCACATTCAGATGCATCGGTCGATGAAGTTTTGTGTTGATCCGACTTACGGTGTTGGAGTTATGACCTTTGTTATAGCGCCACCATCTGGCCGACATAGGTGATTTGTAGTGCCTGAGTAGTGGGAGCAGGAACCTACCTACCAAATTTGGTTGGTCTACAACTTATGTTTGCTGAGCCTCAGACATTTTAGAGGAGATAGCTTCCACGCCCCAACGAAATAGTCAAAATGGCGGGCAAACAATATGGCGACCATGGGTGGTCCCAATGGCAACGTTGTAGAGCACGTTCAGATGCATTGGTCGATGAAGCTTTGTGTTGATCTAACTCATAGTGTGCTAGTTATGGCCTTGTACCCATGAAACTTTTTTATAGCGCCACCATCTGTCCGATATAGGTGATTTTTAGTGCCTGAGTAGTGGGGGGCCATAGGAACCCACCTGCCAAATTTGGTTTCTCTAGGACATATGGTAGCTGAGCCTCAGACATATATAATAGAGTTCCACCAGCTATGCTGCTTGGACCACTAGTATAAAACAACAAAACAATATGAAGTTGCCCGATTCCCACCATCTACACCCCCATCGCCCACCTAATCCAAACCCACCCAACATACGAAACATCAAACATCGACAGAAATCATACCCAAAGAAAATAACACGACAATGACAAACACGGACACACATACACTACCAGAAAAACAACCTCTAGAGCAAAGAACAAACAAAAACAATCAAATCATAATTAACAACAATAGTAAGAATTACGAAGCGGAAAGATTTCGTATTGAGAACTTAAAAACAACACTTGTTATAAGCCTACTATATGACTGGACCTTACACACGTGATCCGGCCGACCAATGGCGTATCTTAATAACTTGGCCGACCAATGGTGTAACTTCATCACTCAGTAACTCAGTAGATACAATTTTTGCACTAAATCAGCTTTCAATGAAAGATTCAGTGCCCTCAAAAGTTTCAGACCCTCATGTTCATACTCATTATATAAAAATACTCGTTTTACCTTAACTAGCTTCTCTTACCTTACCATATTATTCCAAAAAAAATTTAAATATTTTCTGTTCCTATGTTTTTAAAGAAATGCAAATGGAAATGGTAATAAAGTACATTTTATCGTAATGATGTTTTAAAGCTCTAAACCTTTGAATTGAACTCAGTCAGTTGTTATATTTACATCTTATTTGCCAATCATTCAATAGCTGGTAGTAGTATAATCAAGACGGACAAAAGTTTTCTCAAAGTCTGTAATAAGTATCAGTCCCGCATTGTTGATAATCTCATAATATTCAATAATTTCTATTGATTGTCGTCTATAAGCTCCTATTCTGTACAAAACCCAGACTGGTCGTTGTGGACAAATAAACTTTATTCAGTGTGCAATAAATATTGATAATATTGTTGCATCACAAGCATTGAAGGAAGCCTTCTCTTTTTTGAGTCACTTTGATCGTGACCATTTCCATCGTTTTAATGGGGAATTTAGACTTTATAATCCTTCGGCTTGTCATGACTGACATTATATCATTAATTAAATATTTTACCCAGTTTTGTTGTTTTCCATTGCAAATGCAAGAATTCGACCCAGGCAGTTTAGTGTCGAGCTTGAGGATGCATATAATTACGTGACATCTGATGTGGGCGTACCTGCAGACAACATATAATAAGGTTGGTATATAATAGTGTTGTCTGACTACATTACATTACATTACATTACATTACATTCATTTAGCAGATGCTCTTATCCAGAGCGACGTACAACAAGTACATTTGTTCAAGGTGCAGAGGTGCAAAAGAAACACACTAGAGTGAAGTAAAGATCATAGTGCCAGAAGTGACCACATAGATCAGGACTCCAACCCTGTAGAGTAACCTGTTCAGCAAACAACAATCCTGCCAAGTACAAACTAGCACTGCAATCACATTTGCCTAATCAGAATCAGATAAAAACAATCCTGCCAAATAAAAACTAACGTAATCGTATTAGCCTAACAAGGTACATTGAGCTAAACTATAGGCTAGGGAGGGGTGGGGAGAGGTGCAGCCTGAAGAGATGAGTCTTTAGTCTGCGTTTGAAGGTAGTCAGATTCTCTGCTGTTCTGACCGCCACGGGGAGGTCATTCCACCAGCGAGGGGCCAGGACAGACAGCAGACGGGAGCGGGAAGTACAGACGCGAAGAGGGGGAGATGCCAAGCGTCCAGAGGTGGCAGAATGGAGAGGTCTGGCTGGTGTGTAGGGTCTGATGATCCTCTGGATGTATCCTGGTGCTGACCCCTTAGCTGCCTGGTATGCAAGCACCAAGGTCTTAAATTTGATGCGAGCCATAACAGGCAGCCAGTGGAGGTCAGTGAGCAGGGGGGTGACATGGGAATGTCTGGGGAGGTTGTAGACCAGACGCGCTGCAGCATTCTGGATGAGCTGCAGGGGTCTGATGGCGGATGCTGGTAGACCAGCCAGCAGCGAGTTGCAGTAGTCCAGGCGGGACAGGACCATCGCTTAAACCAGGAGCTGGTTGCGTAGGTGGTGAGGAAGGGGCGGATTCTCCAGATATTGTACAGGAAGAACCTGCACGTTCGACTCACCGCCGTGATGTTCTGGGAGAGGGACAGTCTGTTGTCCATCACCACTCCAAGGTTTTTTGCGGTGGGTGATGATGACACCACGGTGTCCCCTAGGGAAATGGAAAAGTCAAGGAGGTTAGAGGATGGGGCAGGGATGAAGATCATCTCTGTCTTACCTGGGTTCAGCTTAAGATGGTGGTTATCCATCCAGCTCTGGATGTCCCTCAGGCAAGCAGAGATGCGAGCAGAGACCTGTGTGTCAGAGGGGGGGAAGGAGAGAAAGAGTTGGGTGTCATCGGCATAACAATGATAGGACAACCTATGGGCAGAGATTACAGGACCAAGAGATTGGGTGTACAGGGAGAATAGGAGGGGACCAAGGACTGAGCCCTGGGGAACTCCTGTGGCAGCCTACTAGCCAGCGAAACCGAAAATGTCTGAGGACCGGAGATTTTGTTTTTGATCATAAGATTCTTGTACCAATACGAGCCGGAATACATAGATGAAGAGCCGGCTAATTTGCAGGCTGATTGTGCGAGAGCGAGCCAGGAGCAGTTCGACAAACGATGGGGAAATTGTGCTCCAGGCTACAGACGGTCACCTTGGTAGTCGGTGCGTTCAAAGAAGTCACTGCATACCCTTAGTCCTCATTTAGGAGCTTTTTCGGTTATGTCATGTCTGATTACATTATGTCTCGCACAAAGTTGAATCGCGTGACAAACTATGTTAGTGTGCTTTCTAGTGAAGTTTAATGGGGGCATTATAACAACCGGGCACAACACCTCATTAATACACCGATATAGCATTTAACAAAAGCTAGCAGATGATAGTTTGTTCGATTTCAAGTTGAAGAATAAAGCAATGGAAAGCGTGTGGACTAGCGCTTAAATAAATATTTGTTACTAACATAGACATTCAAGATGATATAACAGACAAATGAAAAAATATAAACATTCATTAGATGGACAATATCTTGAGAAGCAGAAGTGTTATAAAGTGGAAATTAAACCTAAATTCTGCTTATCTAAAAATTATCCTGTTGTGTAAGCATATTTAAAACATGCAAGATCTTTAATTGGTAAAAAATCTTATTAAACTGTTGGGATTCCATTCAGACCTCTGGTTTTACTAAGTTGCAATGAGTTAATTGCTCTTTTGTAATTGCTTCACACAGACTTCTTTTGTATAGTGGTGTCTAATTTGGTTGTTTGATAAAACACAAAAAGAATTAAAAGTCACCGTCAGGTGAGGCACGTGTAAATTGAAATGAAAATCTTTTTGAAACAGTTTAACGACTTCTGTCTCTTTAGTTGAAGTAAATATTGCCCCATTATTTGTGATCAATTCCTGTTCTTTTTGTATGAATTTATATTCAGATTTAAAAAAACTTGTGCATTTTCCAGTCAATCCATTTCGCTTTATTTTAGTCTTTCCAGTTCTTTCTGTTTTCCATCCAATTATCCAACATATAAACATGTATAATAGGTAGAATTGTCAATTTGTATTTCAATTTCTCTCATCAGTTCTTGAACTAAAACTGCATGTACTTGTGTGATACATTTTTTACTTTTTCTCCCAATTTTCGCCAATATACTATTGTCCAATTTATACCAGTTCTCCATGTGGAACAGCCACAGACCTGGTCGATGCGGTAGCCGCTGTCGGTTTGGGGAGGGTGTAGAATGCCACTTCCCGTGTGCAATAAACCACTTCAACTCGGACCACTGCCTGACAGATACAAAGCGTCAGACGCTCGAATAGGAGGAGGAAGTTACATTCCCAAGATGTAGCTATTACTGCTTGTAACATTATATCACAATTTTTAATATCTGCATTGGCCTTGTGAGTAAACTGTTAGCCTTTGCTAATAATTCTCTGAACTTTTACATTGGTTACTAACAGGCCTAGCTGTTTGTATAGGGACATTGTTAGTATAGCGTACCCTGGGTAGAGTTAGCGCAGTGTTGTGGCATGTAGTGGTCAATACCATGCCACTCAAAATGAATCGGAGGTTTGCGTTCCATTCCCATGCAACAAAAGATTACATATTTGTAGTGCAGCAGTCTGGGTAGATATCTAATTAGGTAATTAAATCATTATTTTCTCTAGATTTACACCACAGTATTCCCTCGGTGCTCTCGTTCGAATTTATTAATTCGATGGAGAGATAGGCGACCCATGTAATTCCAGACTTTATAGTTCTACATAGCCTTTATATTAAATCCATGCATACAGCTGGATATATGCAGGAATGCAACTTGCACCAATGCTGGTTTGTACCTTTCTCAAGGATCCACTTATTAACCTTTCGGTCACAAGCCCGGTTAAATGTCCTTGATGCTTTTGATGTGCTAGGAAGAAGGCTACTTGCAGTGCAATTAGGCCTGTCCGAAAATGCTGTTAATATTCATTAATTTTATTCTGTGTTTGTACAAATAAATATAAATAATAAAACAGGTTAATTCGCATTTGACCAGTGCCAGTGCATTTGACATATAATCATGAAAATGCCAGCTTTATTGTGTTATTGCATTCCATGAGAATGTTCCAATTTTATCTATTAGCATTAGCTAATCATTGCAATCTAGCCAAATAATAGTATTGTCAAGTTATTTGAGCTATTGACTGTATTCATACAACATAGCGCGCACCACGCAGGTGGCAGGGATGGCAAGTTGATATTTCGTAATGAACACAAACTTTATGCATTTTGTTTAACGTCACTTGTTTTGTATTGGGAGCTGCGAGTGACCCCATGCCACTAACATCACACACACAACACGCAACTTAAGTCTGAGATCCTATGTTATTCAGTCATCAATGTTGGCCATTGCAGCTCAGAATTGATTATCTTATTCTAAATCTTCTGCTGCCTTCCCATCTTACCATCATAATTGTCTTTCTCATTCCGTTGTTATGCACCACCAATAATCATGATGCACTAGTTGTCAGACACTATGAAGCCATGCTACTACTGGCACAAGTTGTATACTCATGTGCATGACATTGATATTGCACAGTAATTGTTAATTTACCATCTACATAATTCACTACACATTTTAAGTGATCGTCAGTTCTAAAATAGAACATAACTTTCCCTAACAAGGCGTTGTAAATTAATAACAGGCAGTGAGGGACGTCTGCCAAATATTATGATACAACTCGTAATTATGGGTCATGTATCTCTAGGAATGAATCTTAAGGCCCTATGATATCCTGTATCTAGTGGCTTCAGTGTAAAAGCTCCTCTATGCATGTAAATAGTATAACCATAATCCAAAACCAATATGAAAGTAGACTGAACAATTTGCATTCTATTAGTCCACTGAAAATATGTCTTGTTTCTGTATATGAAGCCAAGCTTAAATTTCTATTTTTTTGTAAGCTCTTCATTATTCAATTTGAATGATCATTTATCATCCAACAGACAAAAGGCACTTATGAGGATTTACTTACAATCTGAGACCCAAATAATGCATGCCTGAACATATAGTTTGGTTCATGATTCTGGTGAATAGCATATAGTTTAGACAAAATAGTCTCGACAATTAGTACTAATTTACGATTGAGAGAGCTAACTGTAAGGCCTGTAAAACTCATTACAGATGGGATCGGGGGCTTGCAATACTCATCAGCATAAAAATTTACGAGTGCTTAATTGTTGAACGGATATTATTCATATAAATGGAAAACAGGCCAAGCCAAATACTGCCCCTTGTGGAACTCCATTATAGGAAAAGGACATCCACTGCTTGCAATCTACCAGAAACATAATTCATGAACAATCTCAACGCAGAGCAATCAAGACCAATTAACATCAGAAGATTCCGCCTATCAAAAGGAAAGGCTTTAGTCAAGTCAATAAGTAAAGCTGCATGAAACTGTTCGTGGCAGTAGTTGAGCTATGCCCAGGAATGAAATGAGACTGCTGTGCACTTGAAATAAAATAATCTTTAAAATAATCTCAGCTGTGCTCTAATTAGATGCTCCAGTGTCTTGGCTAAGCATAGCTTAAAGATCTGCCTATGGTTATTAATCTGCCACAGATACCACCACTTTAATGTAATGGCAGCACTAGTGCTGTTTTCCAGACTATAACCTCAAAATAACCTCAAAAGGCTTGGAACAAGTATTTCCTAGTGTCAATGGTGTCATCAAGGTGAGGATCAATATGAAATATGTTCCAAGTTTCTAAACCCGTTGACACCTTCGTTTGATGTTCGTCACTTAGCTAAAGTAAAATATATGTTTCATTGGATTTGGTATTATCAAAAAAAATGTTGAATGGCACAGCAACTGTTGGATCACTTTATATAATGTACAGCTCACAACCGATAAAAATTAAGAAATGTATGAAATTACACAAATATTCATTACATTATATTTATATGGCAGACGCTTTAATCCAAAGCAATGTTATAATAAGTGAATAAATTAATTCTTAAGGTACCTAAAGGTAGTTGAACCTCGTATTTAGATTGACAAAGGTTACAGATATAGTAGTCATATAAGAAAATAATTAAATCTTATACAAAACCGTTTTTTTCTCAAAGAAATTCGAAGGATGTACAACGACCAATATAACCAGAGATGAATGTAGAACTCCATAATGAAACGAAAGAAAATCATACTAAAAAAAAGAAATGTCCAGACCAAGCACTAGAACTCAAATTCTATCATTTCCATTTATGTCCCCCTCTTTCTTCTAATAAGAACTCAGCCTTTTTACTAAGCTTCAAGAGTTTGAGCATCAAATCCGTATTGCTTTTATCTTTCATAACAGGAATCAATCTTTCTTTGAACTTTATCCAGAATCTCTATATATTTCTAGTAGTGGGTGTAAAACTTTTGCTACACAATGACTAGTGCCTTCCAATAGAGTTGCAGCAATCTAGATAGGAGATTACGATGGCCTGAGCAGGAAGCTGGTTGGAATATGTAGTCAGGTATAGATTAATAATTATGTTTGTACAGTAGTACATTGCAGGACTGTGATATTGCAGAGACGTGCTCCTTAAAGTCCAGCTGGTTATCCAGGATCACCCCAAGGTGCCATCGACAGGGATGGTGAGCATTCATATTAGGGATGGATGATGAGAAACTCTGCCTTGTCGAGGCTGGGCTTCAGGTGATGCCTGGCCATCCATGTTAAGGTCAGCGAGACAATACATTCATACATGTATTCGCTTAATAACCTGTACAGCAGAGGGAGAGAAAGAGAAGAAGAGTTGTGTGTGATAAGCAGGGATAAGAGAAGTCTTGACAAGTAATGACAATTCACAAACGGACTGTCCAAGATAATATATGACCACTCAGTCTCAAATCGGACATCGCTACGCGTAAAACCAATGGTAAGGTTGCGTATTTATTCAAAATTAAGTCCCAGATATTGACTGTAGAATGACGTTATAATTGTTTAAAAAGTTGTATCTTTAATTCGTTACTCGGTGAGCAGCGTTTTCACTGCTGTATTGACATATTTTAGGGCTGTTGTCAGGTTTATCTTGTGGGTATGACAGAATACGAATTATTAGTGGTGAATTTTTATATGAATGCCAAGATAACCGATATTGTCCATTATGTCATGGTTGGGGTGTTTAGTTGTAGACTGGGAGCTGCTAAACTCCTTATCCGGTATAGTTGTGGTATATCGTCGACTAATGAAACTAAACAAATGCATTTCTGTTTTAAATTCATACTTTGGTTGCAGTAGCACTGAATGTCTGAGTTCAGTAATCTCAACTAGGAGATTTGCGCTAAGAGATTAATAACGGTGAATGGACATAGTTTTAAAGGTAAATCCATTGTTTCTATAGGTGGACATCATTTTGGAAAATTGAAGATCGATTAAGTATACAAGATATTTATTTTAAGTGACGTAAAATCTCATGTTACACTTGATATGATCTACAATTATATAGTATATTGTATACACCTGATTATCATTTTTACAATATTTTTTACATTTTTAAAAAAGGTAAATCAAATGTTTCATGTCTGGAATATCAATATATTACATTAAATTACAAGATTTTTTACATAAAATAATATAAAACCCAAACTGTAGGTAGTTATATTCCGATATTTTACACTATTTTTCTGGCGCCCATTCTGCCTGAAAATAGCCGTTTTTATACACTTTTTTTACTGTGTAATTTAGACAATTTGGATAGTTTTGGACACACTGGGTACACTGCTTAGTTTTTGCTTCATACATCTATAGTAGTTCTACATATCCACCCTTAGATTTTATGAACTTGTGGTCAATGTTATCGAACCAGCACATGTATAGTGTGACCTGCTGTATATATGCAATCTCTCGGTATTTCATTGCAAACAAAAATACTGCAAATGAATGTTTTATTTTTTGTCTAAACAATTGCATTTGTGGCACTGTATCTTTTCCAATATTATGAATGTAAACTAATCTGCATAAGTATTGTAAATTGTACAAATGTCTTGCTTCATTTAAGCCATTTTCAAGTCTCTTTTGTGTTCACATCTGGAGTTATAAGGATTTAACAAGGGTACCCCCTAAATGGGCAAGGATTGAAAAGATTTGCCATGTGTGCTAAGGGGTTAAAACTGCAAGCGGCGTTGATAGTGGTGCAGCATTGGCACAATGCCCCTCCAATGGATCGATTCGTAAATGGTTTTGTCCTCATGTTCATATACCTTCACCCAAGATATCTAGTGAATATCATGATGATTGCATAAAATATTGATGACATGGTTAAGCTTGTGCTAAGAGACCATGGATGTGTCCTGGCCGCTTGCCGTGAACTTTACTATGTCGTAACACTTAGATGGCTTGTGGTAACACTTGGATGTTGTATGTAGAGCTGCAGCGCTTCCGCGCCGCAACTGAAATAACCTTCTGTATCGATTTTCTGTTTGCAAATTCAATTTAAGCCTCGTAAGACGCCTTCGGGACAGTTCTACTGTTCTACTTCACTTTCCGTTTGTCTTAGATGACACTGACACAACATTTTTATATGTTTCCAAAGAGAGTTTCAAGTGCAATGTTTGCTTGTTTATCAATGAAGTCTACTGACTGTTTATACTTGGCTCTTCGAGTGGTGTGCTCACAGTAAGCATAAGCAATACCGCTCCATTTCTCTCAAAGTTTGATGGAAAGTTAAGAAATTACCATCTTCATGCGTAACGGATTGTTTATGTCTTCAAGTGCATCAACGTCAAACACTGCATTATGAAAACCCCTCAAAAACAGTTCATACTCTTGAAGTGCTTTTCTGTCTTCCTTCCTGAGAATGGCCAGGTTGCATTATCTTGATATGGTAAAGCGATATGTACACTGTTGCTATAGTGTTTGTGCAGCAATTTCTTTGCTTCTTTGTATCCCATCTTAAGGTCCATATGCTTCTGACAAGTGCTTTAGGTTGAGCATCAGTAAACTGTTCAAGAAAGACCAACGTGTCGCGATCATTGCTAGTTTTATCTTCAATGCAGTGTTCAAAGGTACAGATAAAAATCATGTAATCCATTGGGTTACCTTTAACGACAGGAATTTCTCCAGATGGAAGTGTTGAGAGTCTCTGTCCTTTAATTTTGCCTTTGCATGATTGTTAGCACATCAACATTTTTGTATGAGGCTCTTATTATTGAATGTAGCTGATTTTAAAAGCCATTTCTTGGTTGTGTCTTGAAACTCTTTAATTGTGCAGTTTTGGGTTAATCCCAATTATTATGATCTGTCTCTTTAAGATCTGGAGACATCAGATCATACACAGAGCACTGTATTTCTGAGATGTCCTTCATAAGATCAATGAGAATGACGATATTGGTGAATTATTTCCATATTATCATAATCAAGCATGAGTGATTCTATTTGATTTCGTTTGACTTCAAGTTGTTTCAGTTTGGCTTTTCTTGCCTTCATTTGATATTGCAGTATATCTGCCAAAGCCTGTTGTAGTCAGCTTGATTTCTCTTATTGATCTTCCATATGCTTTTATGGACAGATTGTCGTCATTTACATTTCCCTTTAAAAGGTGCTTTAGTGGCTCCGTTAATGTTAAGTCCAATTCCATTTTTGACAGACATATTTTCAAAGAACGATTCACGGAAATTACAGACACAAAGCTCATCACGTCAGCACATAGCAAACCCGCAAATTTTTACAGCGAATAGAAGAGAATCACCCCCAACAACGGTGATAAATATCCACAACAATATTCGGCGATTTATAGGATCAACAATGATCAACAAGTATAAACAACCCCTTCAACAATGCACAAGTTCAACACAAAACAAATCATATCCGCACAGATATTCAACTGCGACATCCACAAAGCATACGAAAACCTTCGTTCCACAATAAATTATCACAGTTTTAAAATGAGTCGCGCGCAGTCCATGTAATGTTCGCATGAATTCAAACAAGTCCGCCAAGGCAAGGGCCACCAAACAATGATTCATCCATTCCAGTCGAAACCATGTCCATAGATCCAATAGTTTTCTATTTCTTGTAATGGCTTTCTGTTTGTAAATTCAAGTAAGTACAGTTCTACATGCATCACCACAAAAACATATTTTTTGCATTGTACTCACGCGATGGTCTTGATTACTTGATTATAGATAGTTGATTTTGGAAGTTCCATGAAGCAGGTGTTTATTGTTATTGTTTGTATGTATTGTTTGTTTGTATGTATGAGTGTGCATGCGGTGCGTAGTGCAATGGCCTTCAATTAACACTCAAACAAAACGCATGCATGCATCAAGAAATGAAACGTATCAAAGGCAAATAGTAATTCCTCAAATCAAAAATAGCCGAAATCAAAAGTAAAACACAATCAAACAATTTAGGCTAGAATGTCTTTGAATATAATACATTTAAAGGCAGTGCGTAGACCAATGCAAAGCTTTGTATAATGGTAGAAAACTATGTCGGCAGCGTCTACTCAGCTCAAATGCACACCGACTGTAATTATTCGCATCACAGGCCAACATAACTGTTCAGGTAGCCACTAGGGGGCAAAATATACATATTGACATTAACGCATAAGAAATTTGGCTCCAACAGCGTCCGACTAGTGTTGTCATGATACCAAAATATTTGGTTTGATACGGATATCAGATTTAGTGTCATGATACTTGATACTGAAACGATACTTGAAATTAAAACGATACTGATTTGATACTCGGTACCTAACGATACAGAAATTACATCAATAGATCAGAAACGTAATATCCACAAGACCTCATTTTCGAATTCACGGTTTAATAACAACCTGGTTTATTAACAACCTTTAAGTTGAAGCCTGTTCAACATATTAATAAGCATAGACCTATAGTGTTTTACACACGAAACAGTAAAAAAATTAAAGATTAAATATATTTCCAAAATTAAGTAATTGTCAACTAAATCTTTAAACAGGTCTTTCACTTTTAAATAGATCTAAAAACAGCATATTTTAATAACAATACAGCATCTTCCTATAATAAAATATTTACAAATTAGAACACCTATTGCTACTGAAGTTAACTAAGTCAAAGCTTGTGCTGAATCAACGATGTTGAATGCACAAGCGCATGTCACCTGTCTTGGCTACCTTAGTTGCTACTGCCATCTAGCAAAGATTCTGACAAATTACACCTTTCATCCTCTCAATCAGTAAAATGGGAGCCACATTTCCCTGGCTTTTACATTTGACCAAAAAGTACAGAACGTCGGAACATTCTAATACTGAACCTTTTTTTTAAGTACCGACAAAGTGCTGAAGTTTTGGTATACCTGTGTCAGACACATATTGCTCACATTGCTCAGCTTAGCAGAGAATGCACATTCGAGAGCGCCTCAGAGACAGACAGAATAATAATACATATTTCAAATAATAAATACGACATTGAAAAAACGAAGCAAAAAACGAAATATCAACTCGCCATCCCTGCCACTTGCGTGGTGCGCGCTGGGTACCGTATTATTGATTTCGATATTGCCAGACTACAGCATAAAATGCGTCTTTTGTTTATATTCAGTATTAGTAATTGCAGCGAGAAACTGCAGCTGTAGACACAAGGTTTGTTATAGTTTGTTATAGTTTGGTAACAACGGAACGAAGCGGACTATATGCTATATATTTTCATTGTTTTATTTAACCAGCGTATTATCGTGCGTTTTGCAGAGAAACTCAAATACTACAGTAATAATCCATTTACTATGTAAATACCTGGGGTATTATATAGTATAGCTAACACTGCCACCACCTTTTGTGAGTATGAGTACGTAAAAAAAAAGTACGTTGCTTCTTGATAATCGCCCTCATCGTCGTTCATTTAACCCCCTCCCTACAACTACGCCCCCCACCCATGACATGAAGGACAATATTGTCTATTTTGATATTCATAAAAATATTCTTTCACCACAAAAAAATCGCATTCCGTCATAGCAACAGGATGAACCCGACAATAGCCCTAAGATATTCTAATACAGCAGTGAAAATGCTGCTAACACCACAAAATAAACGAGAAAAACTTTCTACAGGAACTAAATATTGAATAAATATACAACCTTACAGCTGGTTTTACGCGTAGAGATGTCCCTTTTGAGACTGAGTGGTCATATATTCTTGGACAATCCGTTATGTGCATTTGTGATGCTTTGGTACCTTCCAAAATAGCTGTGCATAATACCACACATGTTGTTTACGGCGTTGTCGCCCTTTTTAGTACAGTCGGGCTTGATTGACCATTCATTTATTCAGTAGATGAGAGTATAAGCTTTCAAACGATGTCTAATTTTGCTTTTGGAATAGCATTTTTTAGGTCAGCGTAATCAAAAATTTTCTTATCATTGCATTCACTTACGTATTCACTCTGTGGTAGCAGCAAAAGACGCTGCTCCTAACAAAACGGGGTCAACGATTTTTCGTAATTTCTTTGAAAATACTATTATTGTTGTGGACTTCCGGGCATAGCTAAGCCATGTGTTTGCTAATAGACTTATCAGACATCGTTTTCTGGAGCAAAACAGAAGCCAATAGGACTGTATCCTTCATTTATTGCCTCCATCTAGTAAACATAGAATTCATCATTGCTATGCAAGTAGGCTATTACTGCTCAAAATACTTCGGTTATATACGAAAATTTTTTTTTGAAATTCAGTTTTAAAATTGGTTAGTGGTATTATAAAATGTGGATATTTCACGCTGTAATGTAAGCGTTACTTAATAGTTTTTGTGAGGCATGCAACAGTGATGACGTGAGAACTGGAACATTGCCAAAACGTGGTGGACGGTTGAAAATTGTTTTCACGTCGTCCCATCCCCATACAAGAAATCATACGAGAGTACAGAGTTTTAGTGGTCTTTGTATGTTCCCAAATTTCCGCCATTTTAAGACATTTCCATAGCATTTAACATAACGTTTGTTACCCCAATCCGGAATTTCTGCACATATTTCGCGCAAGGCAGCATGAGACTTTGGAATATTGTGGATAGACTACCGAAATTGTTGCCAGAATTCCTAACCTGAAAGTTCGGTTTTTTCTTGGATCAGATAAACGATCGTTTAAAGCCACGATAATCAATCAAAGCTTGTTGCCATTTTCATCCCTTTCACCTTTCGGCTTCATTCCCTAGTACTATATTCGTGGAATCCGCGCACTGAATTTTGATGAGCTTGATCGAATAGATGTTGAATAGATGAAAATGCTTTCACTAGGCTAAGTAGGGGGAGGGGTATCGTATCAGCAGGGAAATTACGCTCTCAAAGTAACGACTGTGTTTGAGATTGATTATTATGCAGGCTACGTTGCAATTTAAGATTATGGTAATTCTTTAAAGCGTTTACTTTCTCACGTATTTACATGAGTTAACAAAATGTTACCAAATTAACAAACTGAAAAAGGTCTCTCACCAATATTCACTTAACCCATAATCAACAGTCGTGAACAAACGTGAAATACACGATGTAATCCCACTGCAGACTGCGAGAGCTACTAGGATTATAGAGCTTTAAGCAAGCCTTTGCGCGACACAAACGGAACCTGTGTAGACACGCTACGCGCCGCGCCGTGCTGCTTACGCGCCGCTTACGCTACGCGTGCGGTGGGTGCCCGCCCTTAGTTCCTTTCCACGGAACCACCTCACTCCGCCCTATTACAAACCTTAACACTATACACAAAAGGACTAGGACAGCAAATGAAACAAGACTATTCACAATAATGAACACTAAACATAGAGTAATAAAACTTAAAAACTTAACTCGTCCGGCAGGCGAGACCCTCCCCCGGTCTGTGTTTTTGGCACTGTCCAACTCCTCGGGGCAAGCGTTCGTTGAGGTCGGCAGTGCGGACAGCACGCGGCAGTGGTCGTGCGCTGATACACAATACTTGAGAACCGGAAAGGACGCATACACTCCTAAATCCCCAGCCCTTGCTACCTAAAGCAGGCAACTAACCTCCCCTTCTGGTGCTGGAACAGCTCCCCTGTCCGACTGTCTTCACGCCTGCAGCAATAAAAACTGCGAACCGCACCCTCCCCGCTAACGGTGAAGCCACACTATCGGCTGTTTGTGGGCGTGTCACCTATTTTTGACAGACAGTTGTGTTCGTGAAATGTTGACCGGGTTTAATATCGGGTTTCATATTCATTGTCCTGTCTGAATAAAAATCATTTTTGCAGTAACCTAGATCTGAAAGATGTTAGTCAGCTGCCTAGCTAGGCTGTTTAATGTCTAGCTAGTGAGTAACAACCAACAACACAAACATTGTCTGGTTAATTAGCCTTATAATGCCTTCAGAGTTACATCTGGTCAGCTAGCTAAGTGGTTGGTAGAAACGAACAACTTGCAACTTATACATTAGGAAGATTTTTTTTGTTTGTTACTGTTTGTTGTTACTCACTATGGCTAGACATTAGACAGCCTAGCTAGGCAGCTTATTAACATTTTTCAGAGCTAGGTTACTGCAAAAATGAATTTTATTCAGACTGGACAGTGATAGTAACTAACGGCGATAACTACATTGCAGAGCCACCGACAATTTCAGAGATTTTTCTCCACGCTACTTCCTCTTATCAATGTCTCTGTAGGAGATTTTATTAAATTGGGAAGCCCGATACGGAAATTACGAGTTAGGTCCTCCATTGTGGAACAATAGAATGTGGAACTAAAATTAGAAAAAAATAGGGACAATTTACTTGACGGATCATTAGATCAAAACAGATTGGTTACCGCGACGCGGCGAGGGGGTCAAAGTTGAATTTTCTCCCCCGCGGCCGCGCCGCCGGCAATCCCAACATGCTTTGCGGGGTCTGGCCGCCACCTCTCATTCAAAATGAATGGAGGCGACGTCGCGTATAGTGTGGCTTCACCGTAATGCTGAAGCCACACTATACGCGGCGACTGCCGCCTGTCGCCGCGCCGCGTCCCCACAATCGGCTGTTTGTGGGCGTGTCACCAATATTTGACAGACAGTTGTGTTCGTTAAATGTTGACCGGGTTTAATATCGTGTTTCATATTCATTGTCCTGTCTGAATAAAAATCATTTTTGCAGTAACCTAGATCTGAAAGATGTTAGTCAGCTGCCTAGCTAGGCTGTTTAATGTCTAGCTAGTGAGTAACAACCAACAACAAAAACATTGTCTGGCTAATTAGCCAGATAATGCCTTCAAAGTTATATCTGGTTAGCTAGCTAAGTGGCTGGTAGAAACGAACAACTAGCAACTTAGGAAGATTTTTTTTGTTTGTTACTGTTTGTTGTTACTCACTATGGCTAGACATTAGACAGCCTAGCTAGGCAGCTTATTAACATTTTTCAGAGCTAGGTTACTGCAAAAATGAATTTTATTCAGACTGGACAGTGATAGTAGCTAACGGCGATAACTACATTGCAGAGCCACCGACAATTTCAGAGACTTTTCTCCACGCTACTTCCTCTTATCAATGTCTCTGTAGGAGATTTTATTAAGTTGGGAAGCCCGATACGGAAATTACGAGTTAGGTCCTCCATTGTGGAACAATAGCATGTGGAACTAAAATTAGAAAAAAATTGGGACAATTTACTTGACGGATCATTAGATCAAATCAGATTGGTTACCGCGACGCGGCGAGGGGGTCAAAGTTGAATTTTTGCCATCTCCCCCGCGGCTCGCCGCCTCTCGGTGCGCCGCCGGCAATCCCAACATGCATTGCGGGGCCTGGCCGCCACCCCTCATTGAAAATGAATGGAGGCGGCGCCGCCGCGCGTCGGGGCCGCGTATAGTGTGGCTTCACCGTAACAGTGCACGAACCAAGCGGCCAAAACCAGACTTCGTTTTTGAAGCTCATTTCCTGGTGTTGTAGTTCCTGGTTGCTCACTAGCGCCACTACGGATGGCTCCAGTATAGGTGTTTTCATATCCGGTTTCCATGTAAGTCTACGGTACAAATGCGATCAAAATACAAAGTCAATAATTTTTTCTCACAAAAACAAATAGTCGTAATAGGTGTATTTTATTCGTCTTATGACTGTCCATGGGTCGATTTCATGATTTATTGCATCATTTGGGTACAGTGCCTATATTTGTTCTGGACCAATGAGGTACAGTGTGCGTCACTTCCGGATTACTGCAGAGGACTGAGCTACAGTAGGGGCTACAATCTGTGGTCACTGGGGTGGGAGGTGGCCTCTCTTGGCCTTGACATTGCGGCTCCGACCACGGTCCACCTGTGCGAAGTCAGAAAATGCAGGCATCCCGTTTTGTAGTGGTTTCATTATAGCGTGTGCTATTTACAGCTGCACTAGACGACCATAAAATAATCCTCCTCTGAATTTTTGCGGTAGCCAAGTCATTAGGGGTCCAAGCAGCGAAGCTGGTGGAACCCTATTGTATCTGTTAGGATTATTAGGGGTCCAAGCAGCGAAGCTGGTGGAACCCTATTGTATCTGTTAGGATTATTATTAGGGGTCCAAGCAGCGAAGCTGGTGGAACCCTATTGTATCTGTTAGGATTATTATTATTATTTTTCTCCGCTAAAAGTGTCTGAGGCTCAGCACCCATAAGTCCTGGAGCAACCAAATTTGGCAGGTGGGTTCCTATGGCCCCCCACTACTCAGGCACTAAAAAGCACGCAAGTCAGCCAGATGGTGGCGCTATAACAAAGGGTAACGCGTAAAAGCCCATAACGCCCACACCATAAGTTAGATGAACACAAAACTTCATCGACCTATGCATCTGAACGTGCTCTACAACTTTGCCATTGGCCCTTTGCACCTAAGTCCGCCATATTGTTTGCCCGCCATTTAGACTTTTTAGTTGGGGCGTGGCAGTTTTCTCCTCAAAAATAGAAATAGCTAAACCATTTTAGAGAGAAATAGCTAAACCATTTTATTGATAGGTTCTGAGTTTCTGTGCAAACGCGCGAAAACACGCTGGTATAATGCAACAATGACGGTAGCCTCATAGTCCGCTTCGTTCCGTTGCTACCATAACATAACGACCTACAGCTGCAGTTTCTCACTGCAATTACTAATATTGAATATAAACAAAAGACGCAATTTATGCTGTAGTCTGCCAATGTCTAAATAAATAATACGGTCCATTTGAAGACAATATCAGGTGAGTTCGTTTAGTCTTTCAATCCGTCATTATGCTGAGAGAAATCGTATTCTCAATTTAATCTCTACATTGACTGTAAGCTTAGGGTTGTAACTAGGTAGTTGTTTCGTAGGTGACTTAACTCGTCTTAACTATTGCTTGCATAGACTGTTGCTGTTCTTGTTTGTGTTAGCGTTAATCAGTTTAACCTACAGGATCCACGTTGAACTATGCGGTTGTTCCCTGCACTTGGAACGGTAGGCTACTGCCCTCTAGGGTTTTCGACACACTTGTTCCTGATTATGGTTATACATTTTGTTGTAAGTCGCTCTGGATAAGAGCGTCTGCCAAATGCCTGTAATGTAATGTAGTGCAATATTCCGTAGCAACAAGATAAACCCGACATTAGCCCTAAAATATGCCAATACAGCAGTGACAACGCTGCTCACTGAATAACGACATACATGAGACAATTTTTCTTTAATTATACCATGTCATTTTACAGTCAATATCTGGGACTAAACAATAAATATACAATCTTACCATTGGTTTTACGCGTAGAGATGTCCCTTTTGCGACTGAGTGGTCATACATTGTCTTGGACAATCCGTTTGTGATTCCTGTTGCTTACGGTGTTGTCGCCGTTTTTCGTACAATTTGGCTCCACTGACAGTTCATTTATTCAGTAGGTGAGAGTATACGCTTTCTGACGATGTATAACATGTATGATTTTGCATTTGGAATAGCGTTTTATAGTTCAGCGCAACGGAATATTTTCTTATCGCATTCACTTGCACATTCACTGTGGCGTAGCATAAAAGACGATTCACCTAACTACACGTTGTCAACGATTTTCATTATTTCTTGTAGAGTACTATTATTATTGAGGACTTCAGGGCTTAGCTAAGCCATTTCTTTGCTGATAGACCTATCTGAAATCGTTTTCTGACGCAAAACAGAAGCGGATAGGACTTTGTCATTGATTTTCTGTCTCTATACTAGGCTACTAAACACAGATAAAATGTCATGTTGCTATGTAAGTATTACTGCTCAAAATATTTCTGTTATATACGTTCTTTTCGTTATATACGTTCTTTTTGAAATTGGGTGTCTTTAAATAGGTTAGTGGTATTATATAATGTGGATTTTTCACACTGCAATGTAAGCGTTAGTGTAATAGTTTTTGTGACCCATGGAACAGTGATGCCGAGAGTGTTGGAACGTTGCTAAAATGTGGTGGACGGTTGAAAATTATTTTCGTCCCATCTCCATCCGTCATTAGGCTATGCTGAGAAATAGCTAAACCATTTTTATTGATAGTAATTGAGTTTCTCTGCAAACGCGCGAAAACACGCTGGTATAATAAAACAATGACGGTAAATATAGCCTATATATGTAGTCCGCCTCATTCCGTTGTTACCATAATATAACAAACTTTCTTGTGTCTACAGCTGCAGTTTCTCGCTGCAATTACTATTGAATATAAACAAAAGACGCAAATGCTGTAGTCTGTCAATGTCTAAATAAATAATAAGGGATTCTTCGCGCAGCACGCATGCTAGCAGGAATGTCCAGTTGATTTTTCGTTTCGTTTTTTTTAATGTCGTATTTATTAGACTATATGAAATATGTATTATTATCCTATCTGTCTCTGAGGCGCTCTGAAATGTGCATTCTCTGCTAAGCTGAGCAATGGATTGATATATGTGTCTGACGTAGTGTTGCACAGTACACCGACACTTCAGCACTTTTTCGGTACTTAAAAAAAAAAAAAAAAAAAAAAGAAACGGTTCGGTATTAGAATTTTCCAACGTTCGGTTTGCGTCAAATGTAAAAGCCAGGGACATGTGTCTCCCGCATTACCGATTGAGAGGATGAAGTTATGATTTGTCAGAATCTTCGCTAGATGGCAGTAGCAACTAAGGTTGGCAAGTGAGGTGACCTGCGCTTGTGTATTTTTTCGTGGTTGATACAGCGCAAGCTTAGACTCAGTTCACTTCAGTAGCAATAGCTGTTCTAATTTGTAAATATTTTATTATAGGAAGATGCTGTATTGTTATTGAAATGTGCTGTTTTTAGATATATTTTAAAGTGAAAGACCTGTTTACAGATAATTTACTTTACAATTGTTTAATTTTTGAAATATATTTAATATAGTTTTCTCTGGTTTAGTGATGTAACACTATAGTCCTAAGCTTATTGATATGTTGAACAGGCTTCAACTTAAAGGTTGTTAATAAACCGGGTTTTTAATAAACCGTGAATTCGAAAATGAGGTCATCCCTTGTGGACATTATGTTTCTGATCTATTAAGGTAATTTCAGTATCGTTAGGTACCGAGTATTGAATCAGTATCATTTCAGTATCAATTATCGTGATACTACAAATGGCATCGGTATCAAAGTCAAAATTTTGGTATCGTGACAACACTAGTGTGACGCCTTTTTTAGTTGCGGCGCAGAAACACTGCAGCTGTGCATACACGCCGGACCATCTAAGTGTTACGACATGCCATCTAAGTGTTACGACATAGTAAAAGCCTTTACGGGAAGCAGCCAGGACACATCCATGGCGACGTAACTAAGTCATCCGAGAGTGTCTCTTAGCACAAAATTGGCCAAAAGTCATCAATATTTCATACGATCATCATGATATTCAGTAGATATGTTGGGTGAAGGCATATGATCATGAGGACAAAGCCATTTTAAAATCGCTCCATAGGGGGCGCGATGCTGCCAATGCTTGGACCCCTTCCAACGCCGCTTGCGGCTTTAATTTTTACTATTTCCTTTAGCCCACTTAACCAAATAATTAGTCGGCAGAAAGAGTAATCAGCTAACGCTTATTTGCTATATGTGGTAGTCCAGTAGCCTATGTTAAAACAGTTCGCAACTTCGGCTACCAAGCCATTTGACTAGCTAGCTAACCCTAACCGGCAAATATTCCATCTGTCAAACGTGTTTGATGGCTTGTCAGTCGTGTACATTCCGTAAATGTCTACCTGGGCTAGGCTGCACGAATGTGACAAAGCTAGAAGCTAGCAAGAAAATAATAATAATTAGAAATTCAATGTACATTATTTTTGTCTTTATGCAACAGGTGGAATACGTGCTCTTCAAAGTGCGGTCATATTTACACGCATGTAGATCAGTTATTAAAATACTTGGTAGATTTGTTAATCACCGCTGACAGTGTTAATTTTTATTCGGTAAAAAGTCACTTGCGAACGATCGGTCAGCTAGCATCACCCAGCAAGTGAACACCTCAAACCGCGATGGAGTAGTAGCAGTTACTGGCTCATTAACTGACTGTGGCGAAAACCTATGACGATAATTTGCTCGGTTAACAGCAGGTCTACCAGACAGTTATATGAAAATTAGCCTAGTCAAATCACCAGTAGTCTACACATCTCTGATTGACCATCAGTGCAGTCGATGTTCTTCCCCTGTAGTTCATATTGCTAATGCGTGAGCTAACCATGGATAGCTTACCTAGCTCACTGGCAAGCTGATATGCTAGCTAAGCATATTCGTTTTGCTGAGAAACATAAATTGAAGATAACTGAACATAATTGTATTATTAATGTCATACATATAACGTGATTACATGACACAGTACAGTCACGGATGGAAATTAAACTCTGTAAACATTTGATCGTATATTTTAAAACATAACGGCAGACAGTCAGCTAGCCTCAAGTTCGTTCTGCAATCGTTCGTTCAGGTTGATGGGCTTTTCCGCACCGGACTGTCAATCACATTGTAAAAATCACAAGACCGCTTAACTCTATGGTTTTGGCTCCAAATCGAGAACATGGCCGCGCCCGCCATTGAGCTTCAAAACGTGTTTTACAGACCCACGGAGAGGCAATGGGTGACATCACAGTAGCTTTGTCCATATTTTTTACAGTCTCTGGCACGAACCCACAAGACACGGCTCCTCAGCTCACCTGACCAGAGTTTCTCTCCCCTGTTTATTACCTCCATCCTTCACACCTGTTGTCTTTTTCCCCCATCAATCTACCCAAGCACGCACAATTGCGCTCCCAGTTCCGCCTCTCATATGTGTGGCCATTCACACCACACTATCAATAACAATGGTGTAGCTATTTCTCAGCATAATGACGGATGGGGATTGAACGATATGAGAACAATCGTCAACAGTCCACCACGTTTTGGCAATGTTTCCAACACTCTTGTTCCATCACTGTTGCATGCATCAGAAAAAACTATTACACTGCTAACGCTTGCATTAGTGTGAAATATCCACACTAAAAGTCACTCAATTTACAAAATAACGTATATAACCGAAATATTTTGAGCAGTAATACATGGACATAAGCACTTTCTGAACAGGCAGGCAGCAAGCTGTAAATCTATGGGTCCTCACAATCCTACACCGGTTAAAGGGTTGTGAGTGGAAAGGTTTCTGGCAGATTGGATAAATGGTAAGCCTGTTTCTTGTGTTTTTTGCTGATTTCAAGTTGAGCGGTACGATGTATGTGAAAGGTTTGTTTGTGCCGGTCCCGTGTAGGGGTTGTGCAGGTTGTGCAGGTTGTGCAGCCATGGAGACGACGTGGCTATTGTTGGTTGACCTTAATGCATACAGCAATCGAGAGCCATCCGGTAAGGCAGACTGTTTTATTTATGTTTTTATATTGGTAGCTTTTTGTTTTAGGTGTAAACTCTTTCTATGCATGTAGTTGTTTGAGCAGTATGTTTGTCTTGCTTTGTAGGTTTATTTTGAGTAAGCGGCAGATGCTTGAATTGACCGCTGTTCCTTCCTTGCGTTTTGTTTGTTTGTATGCTGCAAATTAGCTAGCCAGCTACCGCGAGTGAGCGTGTTTCTGCTCAGATCATATGGCCTTAGTTTGATAAGTAGTGCGCGGAGCTGGTTAGCTAGCTTGAGCATTCCTTTTTTGTTCATCTGTTTGTTGTTTTAACGTCAAACCCGATCTCCCCGCTCTCCTTTGGTCAGCTAACCCAGCTGTGCTTGAGCTTGTCTTCGTGTCTTTGCTTGACATTAATTTGAGGGGCTTGCTTGTCTGCATGCGGTTGGTTTGCATTACGCTCCGTCTGGGTTGCGGTACCCAACTAATGCGTTTGGCGTGGTTTTAACTATTTTCTCCTACTTTGCTCTGTGGAGTGCACTGTGATTTTTGATGCCAATTGCAGTGTGCCTTATTGAAGTGTGATTCACAGATATATATTCTCTTCTCTAAGCCGGCAGCAATCCGATTAAAGCACAAGCAAGTTGGGTACTCTGTTACCAGTAATCGGGGGAAATGTTAAATGTTGTATGTTATTGCCCGCAAACATTTAATATTTATTTTTTGTTAACTTTATTACCATTAATACACATTAACAGGCAAGTAACGTTACAAAACAAAGTCACCTTGAGGTTGGGCTTCACTTGACATACATGCACATATAGATGAAATAACACCATACAGGGATAGAACACACATCTACCTATATATACCTACACAAATGCTACATAACTAAGGTAGTTAATAACTGATGTCCATCTCTTTTTAAAAAATAGGCAGTTTTAGTTTTAGACTTGTTGTAACCATTGAACAATTGTGGGAGGGTTAGGCTTCATCCAATTAATAGTCTTTTTTTTTTTTGCAACCATCGACAATATATGCAGTATATAACACTGATCTGCGGTAAACAGGTGTTCAGGTGATACCAATAAGAATAATAGCGGGGGAAATAGAGGGGGAAACGGTGTCATTATCATTAGAGGTAATATATTCTGTTAAATCTTTACTCATTTCTTTTTGGATTGCTTCGTCATTTAACAATGAGACATTAAAGCTGTGTTTCCACCGCAGGAACTATACCCCGGAACTAGGAACCTTTTGAGGAACTCAGTGCGTTTCCACCGCAGGAACTAGGGTCTAAATTTAGTTCCTGGGGCTTTATTTTACCCCCCAAAAGGTTCCTGCTCGGGGGGGTAGTACTTTCCGAAAGTACAGGAACCTTTTGGGTGGAGCTTGCAGCGCTGAACATTTCTGATTGGTCGAGTACTCGCAGCATTTTTTTGTGTTTTTTGTTTTCAGGCGCCATGTTTAAAAATATGCAGGTGCAAACCGATTTATTTTCATAATAACTTCAAATCAAACTTGTATGTTATGCGGCGCAGTAGCCTAGTTTTGGTTATAGCCTGCCAACGTCTTGGAATTATAACGTGTGCTATTCTGCTCTTTTCTTGCTTTAGTGTTCGTTTTATAAAATGCTAAGCATTCGTGCTGGGACAGCATATTACGTAGGCTACCAAAACATTTAAACGGATTAATTCGGTTGCTGAATATTTTCTTCCGGATTTTCTTTGTTAGCCCGTTGTAATTGACTCAAAACGTTTGATACAGTTATGTGAGGTATGCGGTAGTTCTGGGTAATTCACATTAGTGATACAGTAAAAGCAAACTGGAAATCACCTTCCGCACTTTTTGTCAGGGTAAAATAGCAGGTTAATTCTAGTAATCGTCCCTTTAGCTTTTTCAGACTGCCGTAATTTTACTCCATTTTACTGCCATTCTTCAATTCCACGAAAAGACCAGGAAGACTATGGACTAATTTATGGTGCATTGTTCGCATCTGGAGGGCACACTTCGCTGCTCGGCTAGCAATAACTTCGAAGGAAAGCAAACTGTGGCTGTACCACTACTAATTTAAATGTTCACGCAAGTCCGAGTTTTCGTTCTATTCTTGTCATTTTGCGATTGGCCTATATGGTAAAATATGCCCAAATGGCTGCAGAAGAATATTTCAATTCCAGGTGATTAAATCGATAAAAATCAATAAATACAAAAGTAACCATATACAGTCATTGTTGGTAGCCCGTTGTATATAACATGGAATAAACCCCTCCGGCCTGTCCCGGTTATTAGAAAATAATGTAGGCTACTTCGGTGGTAGTATGGGGTTACAGAAGAAATCATAGGACAGATGGACGGACGACAACGTCGCTTTTTCATACGTCAGTGGGCTAATTTGCCTAATCTTCGCGGGACTTTAGACCGCGGTGGAAACGCAGACAACCATGGGCTGAAGGAACCTTTTAGTTCCTGGTAAAGTAGTTCCTGGGACTGAAAGTTCCGGGTAATTTTGGTGGAAACGCGGCTATAGAGAAACTGCCATGCATCTGCGACATGAAAGTAAAGTCCATTTCATTGGGGTGTAAAAGTGGCGCCAGATATCCACCAAGCCCAGTTCACCCATCATTGCCAAAAGGGTAGTAAATTTTTTGGATAGAGAGCCTACTGGGAGTTTATGACAACTGAAGTCTCCAAATAGTAGTCTCTTCAAAATAGTACCCTCTGCTTTGTCTGCTAATAAAGATGCTATGTTCTTAAAGAAATCTGTATAGTCTTCGTATAGATTGAGCATTGTTATTTTAGTACCTCCAATAGTCTCTATTACCATCACATCTACCCTCTTTATCATCAGTTGTTTTTTCAAGGTTGAAGTAGACTGATTTATTAAACAGGATGGCGACTCCCCTTTTCCTCCCATTTCCAAAAGAAGCACTGTATACCTGATCCACCCATTCTCTTTTTAGTTTTAAATGTTCCTTTTCGGACAAATGGGTCTCCTGTATCATTGCTATGGAGCAATGTATTTTTTTAAGTTGACTAAATATTTTTTTTCTAATAATTGGACTGCTTATACCCTTAACATTATAACTAATACAATTTAGACTGTCCATGTATTATTATTTTAAACTTGTTAGTATACTCCCATCTCAGTTTTTTCCAAATGCACATTAAGTCAAGTAAGGTAAAAGTACAACGGAATGAAAATGGCCCAACACTAATTTCAAGTTATATTTAAAATAAACAAAACAAATAACATAGAATAAAGTAAGTAAAGTAAAACAAGCAAGGTAAAGTGAACATCCACATACCCAGCTGGTTTTTCAGTGTAAATTTGTTGTTCAATTACTTCTAACCTAAACAAACCAGATCCCGGTGTAACCTGGGCAGAGGAGAGTGACTGTTCCTCCGTGGGAATCACACACATTGTCGGTGCTGCTGTCGTCCGGCTCATGGATCAGTCGCTGCTCGGTGTGCGGCAGAGGAGGCTGGTCCATAGAGGCAGAGAAGGTTGCTCCTCCTCTATTTTTGAGAGGCAAGAGGGAGATCAAAATACAAAAAAGAGTATTTGGTTGAAATAAACCAAATCTCAGTATCATTTATAAAATATTTTTTCTCTCTTCTTTGGAAAAAATCCATTATTGAAATTCTGATTAAAATGCTTCAACAGCGACACCTGCAGGGCAGGCAAGATGGGAAAGGGCAGTCTGTGTGAAGTGGTGGTGGGGGGGCAGAGGAGGACGGGCTCCTGCTGTCCTCCTTAGGGCGGGATCTCATATCAATTCAATGTACTTCATTTTTTTTCATGCTAATCTGTTATTGGCCAAAACACATAAAATGATGCTCCAAGGGAGGACGTCCTCCCTAATCAATCAACAACCAGAATACAATATTGACATCGCTTTGGTCCAATGATAATTTCCAAATTTCATCTTCAATTCTCTACCACTGTATTGTATTATAACATGCAAATAGCGAACTACTTTTAAAACGCATCACTAAGAAATACATTTTATTTAAGCCTTTTCAACCAGAGGAGGCTGGTCCATAGAGGCAGAGGAAAAATTTCCTTTTTTCAGATTTACGTTTCCCTTTTTTTTAATCGAGCAGTAGCTAGCTACTTACGTTAGCCAACGCAACAGTTAGCTTGTTGTAGCAGCCTTGAAGGACTGAGCTAACGGCGAGAATGGATTTTGAGGAGAGTGGTGCTGCTATTGCTAAGGAGGCAATTAACGGCAGCGTGAGTGAAGGGGTCACAGAGGCATGGATGCAGACGCAGAGAGTGGGATGGGGAAGAACATTTTGTAGATTATTTGTTGTCATTGCCATTCCACAGTTTGGATTATGCAGTAGGTGAGGATCAAGACTGCTGGACGACCAGCTCCACAGATAACCATGATCAAAAATGCTATTTCTAGTGACACATTATGCACACAAGGGTCATTCCCATCCAGAGCCCGCAGTGATTAGATGTGTCTTTCCCTCTTGTTCACCAGGCCCCTTTTTTATATTCATCCTTTATGTTGTAATCTGATACGTAATGTAGCCTACTTCGGGGCTGGTTAAGCGACCCTACATTATTTTCCAATAATGGGACAGCCCGTCGTGGTTTATTCCACTTATACAACGGGTTACCAACAATGAATATATATGGTTACTTTTATATTTATTGATTTTTATCGATTTAATCAGCTGAAAGTGAAATATTCTTCAGCGGGCGTTTGGGCATATTATTTTACCGTTGTCGAGCAAAACTCTGGTTGGTAGTTCCATTTGCACCGTTGTTAAAACCAAGAAAGTGTGAAAATCACCATGGTACTCCTTTATGTGCTATTTGCACAAGAGGCATTGAAGAAACACAATGAGTAAAGTATTAAATATGTCCGTTCTGTATTTTTGGAGAAATATGCGTTTTAAATGTATCATCCTATTTTCAACCGTTTGAGAAAGTTGTCAACTTGGTGCGTCACAAACTCAGTAACCACTCCCCTTTCCACGCCCTGTAAACCCATGGATAACTCGAGACCCATAGTTTGCGCCTCTGGCTTACAGGCAAGACAATGCAAATATTTGACTAACGTTAGGTTCACTTAAATTAGAGTGCC
Source organism: Anguilla rostrata (assembly GCF_018555375.3). Lineage (NCBI taxonomy): Eukaryota > Metazoa > Chordata > Actinopteri > Anguilliformes > Anguillidae > Anguilla > Anguilla rostrata. The sequence goes on along the minus strand of NC_057939.1, from coordinate 31,614,905 downwards.
TTTTAAGGACTATTAGATTATTTCTGGTTATATTCATTTAGCTAGCTAGCTAACGTTAGCTAGCTAGGTAGTTTGCTTTCATAAGGCAATGTTATCGATAACGTTAGCTAGCTAGTTTGCTTTTATCTTAACTTGGCTAGCTAGATAGCAAAAATTATAATTAGACATAAGTCAACGTCCTTACCTTAGCTATCTATCGATACTTGATATACTAGCTTGTGAGAAGTCTCCCAAAAAGAGCGCGTATCATGGGGGTAGCTATGGTAATGGGGCACGGTCTGTCAATCATAGCTAACTGACAGTTCTCATTACCACGCCCAGATGGTTCGGGTGAACTTTTATAGTGGGAAATTTAGGCTTAGAAAAATATGTTTTAAAGTTTGAAATGACTGAATAATAAAAAAATTATGCACATTTGTTTTGTTGTTGCCTAAAGACAACTGGGAAGTGTCACGTTCAACCACCATGTTACTCCTTTAAGCAAAAACCTCTGGCCGTTAACTCTATGGAAACAATATATCAAGAAAGAATAGTTCCTTCTCATTTTATACCATACCATTGGCACCAATTTTAGTCATTTTTGTCGTTACATTATTTAATAAAACTGCATGAAACCATAAGTCAATCAAATTCATCTCCCTAGCACTGTCTTACTTTTTAAATGGTGTGGTCGTGCAATGTAGACATAACGTTTTTCTAAGACCCCCTGAATCAGGTTTTGAATGCCAGCTAGGTTTATGACAGGTTCGCCATCACTCACCTAGCCAATATTAAAATTCTTGGTTTTATGTCAGAATGGTCTCATGGCATGCTTGTTATTCCGGCTAGCTAGCTAACTATTGAATTGTATTCAAAACAGCGGTTACTATAAACGCAATCGTTCACAAACATACGGATGAAAATGCGTCCCGTAGCCATGAGTTAAATTCAGAAGGCCTATTCTACTGTCCAAATAAGGGATGATTCCGATTTGCGCAATGGCTGGCAACCGTAAATAAAGCTAGCAAATGTGAATCAACATTACCATCAATTGTGAAATTGGACGTTGAAAAGGGAAGGGGATGTAACAACAATTCAAAAGCGAAATAATAATATTGCTATTTAAACTGCTTTAGAATTCTGGATTTTGTAGCGCATTGATTTTAGAACTGTTAAAAGGTCGAGGTGTCCCTTTACTGAGAAATAATACCCACCCTTGGACCAATCAGAATGGAGTATTCAGCCAAGCCACTGTATAAATGATAATATGATATTTGTTCCTTATTGAAGATGGGGATAAACTTTGGGTGCATTCCTTACCTTAGTTGCCTAGTAAGTTTGCATTTGAACATAACATAACCATAACTTGAACATAAGAAAGTAGAGAAGTAGCCAACTAGTGTAAAATAACATGACGCCGTGGGTTGGTTTTGTTCCTGTCCTCCCCAATTTTTTGATTCACCAGCCACCACTGGTGTGCGGGTATTGTACTCGCGGCTCATCATTAAGTTCTGTCCATTGTAGTAACACTTAGAGTTGTCGTCCTAACGTTGATTGTTTATAACTCCACAAAATAAAACTGGGCGTGCGCTGAGATCACTCAGCTCCGTTGAAGAAAGCTTTAACATTCGTGCCTGATAGCACCGCTGGGTCTTTCCCTCGTCTCCCTCCAGCGCTGCTCCACCTGCAGCGGGACAGCTCCCTTTCCATCTGCTCCCGCTTGTCAACCTGGACCTGGATATTGAACTTGTGAAGCGTCGGGAGAGCATCCGTTAGCGTCGGGTTGGTCTTCTCGCCAGACTCTGTGAGCATTTTTAGCTTTGCCGGATACATGCATTTGGCTCTGTTTTTCTGCTTTAGTTGTTTAATTACATCCCGCACCTGCGCTGTCTTCTTTTGTAACTCTGGGGAGTAGTCGTGGTCAAAATATATCAGTTTTGCGTTGTAGAGGATCTGTCTTTGACCCCATGCTTGTCTTAGGATCGCATCTTTCACTGAATAGTCCATAAACCTAACAATTAGGGACCTTGGAGCGGCAGTGGGGTTCCTTGGTTTGGTTGTTAGAGATCGGTGGGCTCTCTCTATTTGTGCAGGTTCACTTCCAGCATCGGTTGAAGGACTGTTTGAATCAGCTCATTCACAAACACCTTCACATCCTTTCCTTCATGTCCTTCAGGTACCTGGTAGATTCTCAGGTTGTTTCGTATTGACCTATTCTGCAGATCTTCACACCTAGCCGTTAGGTCCATCTCCCGATGCAGCAAGTAACAGATTGCTCTCTCGTATCTCCTCCCGTTGATACGGCCCTCCGCCTCTGTAGTTCTTTTCTCGAGTTTTGTCATTTCGCCTTTCAATTCTTGCATTGATGATTCCAGCTTTGCTAGCGATAACTTGGTCTGGTTGTGTCCTTCTAGATTTTCTTTCCTTAATTTCTCCAGCTCAGCTAATATTTTGGATTCTGGACCGTGTGTGCTAGCATTAGCCGCATCACTTACAGGAGTTTGAATTTGTTGCTTCAAATTTTCGTTCTTGGCCTTTGAGTTCTCCTGTTTACTTGAGCTTTAACTTCTGCAAGATGTTGCCATTGTTAAATTTGTGTGATTTTGCCGAGTTTTTAGCATTTTTGTTTGGAAATTATTAGTTAGATGGACGGAGCTCAACTTTTAGGCTGTTACCTCAAACATGGTGTTGCCGGAAGTCTCCCGCAAAACATTTTAATGAATTAGAAAAAATAAAGCTAGTATTTCCCCATTTCCTTTTTTTCTCTTTTACTCAAGAGTCCAGTCTTATTTGTAGGAGGTAACATATTTATTCAAAATTTAGTCCCAGATATTGACGGTAGAAAGACATGGTATAATTTTTTAAAAACTTTGTCTCGTTTATTTCGTTATTCAGTGAGCAGCGTTTTTCACTGCTGTATTGGCATATCTTAGGGCTCATGTCGGGTTTATCTTGTTGCTACAGAATATTGCATTACATTACATTACAGGCATTTGGCAGACGCTCTTATCCAGAGCGACGTACAACAAAGTGTTTAACCATAACCAGGAACAAGTGTGTCGAAAACCCTAGAGGGCAGTAGCCTACCGTTCCGAGTGCAGGGAACAACCGAATAGTTCAACTTGGACCCTGTAGGTTAAACTGATTAACACTAACACAAACAAGAACAGCAACAACGCAGTCTATGCAAAAATACAAGCAATAGTTAAGACGAGTTAAGTCACCTACGAAACTACCTAGTTACAACCCTAAGCTTACAGTCAATTTAGAGATTAATTTGAGAATACGATTTACAGCATAAATTGCGTCTTTTGTTTATATTCAATATTAGAAATTGCAGCGAGAAACTGCAGCTATAGACACAAGATAGTTAATGTTATGGTAGCAACGGAACGAAGCGGACTATACATGTATTGCCATCATTGTTTTATTATACCAGTGTGTTTTTGCACGTGTGCACAGAAACTCAAAACCTACCAATAAAATGGTTTAGCTATTTCTCACCATAATGACAGATTGAAAGACTTAACGAACTCACCCGATACGGTCTTCAAATGGATCCATGCTAAAGAAGAGTAATTATTCATCCTCTCAAAAAGCTTTTACTAACAAACCTTTAACCTTTAGCATGCACTCTGGCTGGCACTGTCTTCCATTGCTTCCCTGACGTTCAGACCGTCCTCTCACTGATAAAAACTAGACCCTACGGTGTCGGATTACTTGCGTCGCCATGGATGTCGCTTGCCGTAAAGAAGTTTACTAGATGTCGTAACGGTTTAGATTTGGAGCCACAGCTCTTCTGCACCCCACCTAATAAAAAAGTCCAAATGGCAGGCAAACAATATGGCGGACATATGTGGTCCCAATAGCAAAAGTAGTCCCAAAAGTTGTAGAGCACATTCACATGCATCGGTCGATGAAGTTTTGTGTTGATCTGACTTACAGTGTGGGAGTCATGACCTTTTAAACATGACCCTTTGTTATAGCGCCACCATCTGGCCGACATGGGTTATTTGTAGTGCCTGAGTAGTGGGGGGCCATAGGAACCCACCTGCCAAATTTGGTTGCACTAGGACTTATGGTTGCTGAGCCTCAGATATTTTAGCGGAGAAAGCTTCCACGCCCCAACTAAAAAGTCAATATGACGAGCAAATAATATGGCGGACATAGGTGGTCCCAATGGCAAAGTTGTAGAGTACATTGAGATGCATAGGTCCATGACGTTTTGTGTTGATCTGACTTAGTGTGGGAGTTATGGCCTTTTACGCATGACCCTTTGTTATAGCGCCACCATCTGGTATAGTGATTTTTAGTGCCTGAGTAGTGGGGGGCCATAGGAACCCACCTGCCAAATTTGGTTGCTCTAGGACGTATGGTTGCTGAGCCTCAGACACTTTTAGCGGAGAAAAATAATAATAATAATAATAATAATAATCGGAACAGATACAATAGGGTTCCATCAGCTTCGCTGCTTGGACCCCTAATAATCTGAACAAAAACAATAGGGTTCCACCAGCTTCGCTGCTTGGACCCCTAATAATAACCCTAACAGATACAATAGGGTTCCACCAGCTTTGCTGCTTGGACCCCTAATAATAACCCTAACAGATACAATAGGGTTCCACCAGCTTCGCTGCTTGGACCCCTAATAATCTGAACAAAAACAATAGGGTTCCACCAGCTTCGCTGCTTGGACCCCTAATAATAACCCTAACAGATACAATAGGGTTCCACCAGCTTTGCTGCTTGGACCCCTAATAATAACCCTAACAGATACAATAGGGTTCCGCCAGCTTCGCTGCTTGGACCCCTAATAATAATCCTAACAGATACAATAGGGTTCCACCAGCTTCGCTGCTTGGACCCCTAATTAAAGCCGTTTGCGGCATTGAGATGGGTCCAAGCATTGGCACCATCGCGCCCACTATGGAGCGATTTTAAAATGGCTTTGTCCTCATGATCATATACCTTCACCCAACATATCTACTGAACATCATGATGATTGTATAAAATATTGATGACTTATGGCCAATTTTGTGCAAAGAGACGTGCTTAGATTACTTTGTTCATAATTCTGGAAGAAAAAAGTGCCACAAATTCAATTGTCTAGGTAAAAAATCTAAAATGAATTACGAAATATCGTTGACAACGTTTCGTTAGGTGCAGCGTCTTTTACTGCTACCACAGAGTGAATGCGCAGATAAGAAATTTTTTGGTAACGCCGACCTATGAAACGCTATTCTAAAAGCAAAATCACATGTTTATAGGTACATCATTAGAAAGCTAATCACAAAAACTAGTATTACACCACTAACTAACACTTACACTGGTGAGAAATATCCACATTATATAATACCACTAACCTATTTAAAGACACTCAATTTTAAAAATAACGTATAATATTTTCAGCAGTAATACTTACATAGCAGTGATGAAATTTTATCTGTGTTCAGAAGATAGAGACAGAGACAGTAAATCAATGATTCAGTCCTCCGCTTCTGTTTTGCTCCAGAAAACGATGTCAGATAGGTCTATCAGCAAACATATGGCTTAGCTATGCCGAGAAACCCTCAATAATAATAGTATTTTCCAAGAAATTACGAAATATTTCGTAAAGTTTAGTTAAACCGGTCCTTACAGCTAGCGAGCGAGCGAACTGGAGACAAAATCGCATGTGAAACTGTCCTGGTATGTAGCGTCGCCTGTCGTAGAGTGACTAGCCCGAACCAATCAAATTAACTAGGGGCGTAAACAACTCCTCGGGCGGCAAACAACGCTATTTTTGGACATTTTTCCATTTGCGCTGCATGATGACTGAGTCATGAGAAATCCTTCTCATTTCAAATAAATGGTAGCTAGCATCTACATACGTAATGCAAATTGGTGTTAAAGGCGAACTCCTTAATATGAACATAAACATTGTTGCCCTGATCCTTAGCCTTGTATTTTGAGTAATTGATAAAGCTGCAGATAAAGAACACTTTTTCTATTACATTATTTTAAATCAGCAGCTTACAGGAAATGTCAATGAAAAAAGTAAAGCAAACATGGGAAAGTTAAAAACACAATTATACACGGACATAGGCTATGTGTCCCTGATGTTCTTCAACTTCCCCTTTGCCGCTTCCACATCTGAAAAGATAAAAAAAAAACATTTTTACTTTTTACTGACAATGAACAGTGTTTTTCCTTATTTACAGATACATGGCATCAGGGGACTCAATGTGCAGCTTGTCATACAGTTATCGTCTTGGATTAGAGACAATCTCTTCCTGTATTGAGTAAACCTGTTGGGCAATAGAGAAAAGAATGGAGTCTGTCCATCTGCCGAAACCCACAGCAGAAAACTGGAAGAGGATCAGTAGGCGGTTTGAAGAGAAATAGGATTTCCCAAACTGCTTAGGAGCGATTGATGGGAAAACACATCAATATCACTGCACCAGCAAGATCAAAGAGTCTCTTTTTCAATTATAAAGGGACATTCTCGATTGTGCTTCTTGCCCTTGTCGATGCAGAGTACCGCTTTACTGCTGTACAGGTGGGGGAATTCGGAAGAGCTAGTGATGGTGGGGTTTACGCCTGCTCTGCACTGGGAAAAAGGATGGCTGCAAAAACCCTGAATGTCCCAGAAGACCTTCCTACCTGGTGCGGAGGATTTGGGGAGAATGCCATACACCATGATCAGAGATGCCGCATTTCCCCTCAAGCCATACCTAATGCGACCCTATGCCAGAAGACGGCTCCCAACTACACTGTGTACGTAATTATTATGCAAATGTGTTTTTGGCGGATTCTTTAAATATTTTAATAGACCCAACATTATAAGTGATCCCAATTCATTCATTGCAGGAAAAGTAAATGTTATATAAAGAAAAACACAGATTACAAGGGGAAAATATGATTTTTCCAAAAAGTAGGTGTGCACATTTATTATGCAACTGGGAAATACATTATGTTTTTCAATTTATTTCATACACAAACAACAAAAGTCTTTTTACAGGATTAAAAATAATTCTGTCAGGACCACTGTCATCAAAGTAAGATTTTTATTAACAATAATGGTAATACAGTTAAGTTTGGCGGTATGGCTCTGTTCTGGAGCTCTCCCGCCAACCACGCAGCCATTGTGGATAAGGCCGGGAGGCCAGCAGCCAAACCCCCCTAGAGGGGTAAACACAGAACAGATCCAGCAGCAATGCAAATTATTATTTTTTTAACACATAGGGATGGAGCAATGCAAATTCTTAACACATAGGGATGGAGCTGGGGTGGTGGAGGGGATTTACAAAGCAACGTGCAGCAAGCTTGCATGCAGGAGGAGCATCTGAATGAGTAGAAGGAGGCTGTTTAAGTAGACCGCCCTGTTATGTGAATGTACTGTAATAGGTGAACATCACTCAGCTGAGCATCAGCTGATTCTGCCGAAGCGGCTTCATTCTCGTGGCCTGCCAGGACCACAGTCACCAAAGTGATCTTTATTAACAATAAAGGCAATACAGTTAAGTTTGGCGGTATGGCTCTGTTCTGGGAGCTCTCCCGCAAACCACGCACCCTGCGTGGATAAGGCTGGGAGGCCAGCAGTCAAACCCCAAACAACCATATGCTGACATGCTATTAATGGGTGTCTCCAGCTGCTGTGATGACTATGTGTATGACCACCTGGAAGAAGCCCTTCATCCAGTCAGCTTGAGGCCGTCTAGCGTTACGTGGATCAGTAGTTATGTGTACCAACAAGCATGTTGGACCTTACCCTGAGGCCAATAATTAGATTAATTATTAATTAATAAACCAGGGGACACACTATGTGTGATAATGAAGGCTAACGCCTGTCTTCATGACCTTAGCTTAGCAACGCATAAGCCAGGCCGTTCTAAATAGTGAACGAATGTTATTAGGCTATGTGTACCAACAAGCTTGTTGGTATTTCCCCTCGAGTGCCGAGATTTAAACTAAACCGGGGGAAATATAACTACTACCTGCATCAGTTTAAATGAATCCTCACCCGTTGCCGTCCATACAAGCACGCATGAATAAGACCGGGAGGGGGCCGCAGCAAACCCCCCAAACAACCATACACCGACACATTGTTAGTAGTTAGTCTCCGGCTGAAATGATGACTGAAACGCCATTCGTCTACCGGAAGAAGCCAGTAGTAGCAGCAGCAGGAGCAGCAGTAGCAGTAATGGTATCAGAGTAGGAGCAGTAGCAGTAGGAGCAGCGAAGCACATGCCAATGCCCCGCAGCTTCACTGAGGATGCCGGCAACCGTCACTGCTGTCATTGCCGCACTGAAGCAGGAGTGGTGGTGTATAACGCCGGAAAGGGACCGCATTGCCAATGAAACGGAGGCAGACAGCAACCAGATTTTGTCATGGCATTTCCCGATAAAGGCTTGTCAGGGCTCGCATGGGGGCGCCACCACAGCTGCCGGGCCATAGAGGAGAGGACAAAAAAAAAAGTGCTAGTATGCAATAATGACAAGTTCCTTCATTTTCTCAGATTTAAAGGCTTGAGGAGTATACAAAATGTAGCTAACTTAAGCATATTTGCCATGGTGAGATCACATAAGGAACCTTGAAAGCATAAAGAAATGCACCTTCCAACAGTGGGTACTTAGGTGTTGAAGCCCTTGCTTTAAAGGAGAGACCAGTTTGTGAACAGAGTTATATGAGGCTGAAGAGTCTATGAATCTTTTTATAAATTGGGGGGAAATGCATTCTTTAGTGATTGGATGAACATATTACTGCTTCTGCCCGTCAGGCGTCACAACGAGGCTAATCTTGTGTTGTGCTCTCGGAAGCGACTCCTGCCATATGGATACGTTTGAAGATGATGCATAGCCCGGTTCCGAGACGATCGCTTTGTTTTTGAGTTTCACTTAGTTCACTGACATAAGGGCCACTCACGAGCGAGGGCAGGCATCAAAGCGATATGGTCCGAAGAATTATTTATCAATACGTCACAATTTAAATATTATTTAACAGTTGGGCACAGTGGGCTGCTTTAAAGCACCACATTGCATTACTAATATCCATCCATCCAAATTTATTTATAAAACACATTTAAAAACAACAACAGTTGACCAAAGTGCTGTACAATCAAAAATAGCAAAACCATAAAACAACACAAAAACACAAAGACCAGTTTAGAAGACAAAAGGAAAATAAAATAATAACAATAAGATCATAACAAAAAGAACGGAAACTCTCATACTGAGTTAAAACCCAAGGAATAAAGATGTGTTCTTAGACGGGATTTAAAAACAGGCAGTGTAGGGGCCAGCCTAATATGCAGCGGCAATTCGTTCCAGAGTTTGTGGGCTACCACTGCAAAAGCGCGATCTCCCCTGTGCTTCAACCTTGATCCTGGGACAACCAGAAGCAACTGGTGAGTGGATCTGAGTGACCTTGATGGCACGTGTGGTTGTAAAAGGTCAGAGAGATAAGTTGGAGCTAGCCCATTTAATGATTTGTAGGCAAACAATAAAATCTTAAAATCAATCCTAAAACATACAGGGAGGCCAGTACGCGGAAATGTGCTCTCACTTGCGTTTTCCTGTTAAAAGACGAGCTGCAGCATTCTGGACCAACTGCAAGCGTGAGAGGGAGGCCTGGCTAACACCAACATAAAGGGCATTACAGTAGTCAAGTCGTGCAACACCATTCGCGTAGAGCATGCAATTGTAGAGACAGCGAGGCCAATATAACTAGGCTACGCGGAGTATGTCCAAACAGGAGGTATTATTGATATCAAAAATGAAAGGTCCCATTGAAATGAATGGGGAAAATGTTTGAATTATAACTAGTTACAATTGAATTTCTGATATCAAGAATTTGCATTCAACTAGTTAGAACTGTATTTGTGATATCCTCTAGAAATGAATTCAAGCTAAAACGCCTTGCCATATATTTTACCTCAACATACATGCTCAGTTGTGTGGTCACATGCACAGTGAAGGCAGAGCAGTGACCTGGAAAAGGCTACATCGAATCCCATCTCCTCCACTGTGATAAACCTAAACGCCCGTTTGTGTAGTGGAATACAACAATAAGCTTATGAATGCGGAACGCGCGCATTCGCATCTTGCAAACAGCACGATTTTGAGAGAACTAGTTGGACCGAGTCAACATTAAGCCTAATTTGTCTCATTAAAATAACATTTCAATCCCTAAACATGTCAGCATTGTGATCTGACAGCTAAATTAGTAGCCAACCAAATTGTATCCTCGCAGATTTCACACCAATTAAATGTTTTCATTTTTGCTGTCACGATGATTGGGTCCCGATAGGGAACCGGCTTTTTAAGCGCAAATCGTGAATCAGTGGAAAAAACTTTCTGGTTCTGAAGTTGAAAGCCGAAAGCTGGTTTGCATTTTACAACATTTGCTACAGCTTACTTGCCGGTAACAGTCTGAACACTCCTCGTAGTGTAGCGATTCAGCGAAGGGTAGAATGCAGCTTGAACAATTTAGAACTCTGCATCTCTGCTCTTTGCAACACGACCTGCTGCCCATATTCAATCTGCCAAACCTATAACAACCAGATCTTAACTGGCCATCTCGCAGTCCAATCCTCCCAGAATAACTGCACACAGCAGGAAGTAGGCCATTAGCCCACAGAAGCACAAACTATAGCCTAGGTCTGTGCGAGACGTGGGGTCTATCTAGTAGATGCGTAGTAGCAACTGCCCATAATCTATTAGCCGTTCACAATGAACGAAGATTTACCAATTATTGCTAGCCATAGTTAATTAATTATGTCATTTATTTGAAAATCTGTTTCCATCACCCATTATTGCATTTCTTTATCGAAACGCGTTGGCTGGCCCAGATTCTTCTCTATCAAAAACTTTTTAAAAACGTAGGCTACTTCTAAATAGACTGTTTCCATGCATTTTTTTTTTGCATGTGAGAGCTACGCATTGCTTAAAAAATGTGAAAATTGGAGAAGGAAGGAGGGGTTTGGATTTGATTTACCATATAATCTGTACATATTCCAACCACTCGAATGTCTCAAACCAAAATGAGCGTAATATCAGATACCTACTACCATTATTACTTGGCCTACATGATGGAAAATCCTCAAAACCCATAATACAATGGAAATTTCACGAATGTGCAAAGTACGTTAGCTGAGCTCTGCTCATATCATGTTCACGTAACTTGGAACTCATATAAATACTTACACACCTTGTTTTCCTGGCTCAGCATGAGATAATGTTTGTGCTTCAGCTTCAACACTTTTACCGGTAAATCTGCTTAGCCTATATCCATTTTTGTCCTCCTCACACTGACTGACTTTGTGAGGTAGCGGTTGACATAGTAACCCCGACAGAGACCTGCCAATAAGACACGAGTATTTCCACGTATTTTCCTGTAAACCATCTCTGATTGGTCTTGCGTCCGTTCATTGAAGATAAAATATATACTCTGTTCATTGAAGATACAAAATTACAACACTTCTTTTACTGAGGTCCAGTTACGTAGTGACAAACCGCTCAAAGCGGAGAATTATTCAGGGCTAAAGATAATCTCCGGGGCTACAGCCTCGAATGCCCAGGCCAGGCGATGCCACTGGCGTACACCTACTTTCCCATCTCAGCCAAGCGTGAGAACTTTGGCGTTTCCCAATTCGGACATTTCCGCTTAGGTTTACGTGCACAAATCCAGAAATCGCGTAAAACGATTGATTGGAAACCGGCTCTGATCAACTAGGGCATGTAGCCTACCCAATTCTTATAGGCCTACTGCTTTCCAGAAGGTAGCCGAAAGCATTCACGCCAGGGATTCTTTTGCAGCGAAAGAATCTAGCGTTGCTCTGGTTGTGAGAAACTCGACAAAAGGATGCCATTAACTTGTGCCCAACATATGTTGGGAATTTTCCGCTATTAGCGAAAGACTTGCGATATTCGTGAAACCGTCTCTGTGAGACGTCCCCGTATTCAATATGTGTAGCCTATTCAACGCATGCGTTTACCGCTAGACTCATAGCTCAGCAGAATTTTAATAAGGTTGATGACATTACCCGGCTAGAATCTGCAGCTAGCAGACATGGACGTGGCAGCAGTTTCCAGGCTTGAACATGGTGTCCTCCATGGAGGATCGGCGGCCGCCGCAAAGCAGTGCTCCTTGAATGAAGCTCCCTGGCCAGGTAGCAGTGAAGACAGCACATCGATATCCTCAATATCTGGAACATTGTCGTTTAAAACAACACTTTTCGTGGCTGGCCCCAAATGGATCGCCTGCATGCTGCAGCTATAGAGCTTAGAGGTAAGGAACAATGCAAATAAATAGCAAGACTTTCCTCATAGTGCGTAGACTGAGCTCAGACTAGCAGCGAGCATGTTGCGAGCAGACATGGTTTAGACTGGCAGCGTGCAGTAGCTGGATTGCAGGAAGAAGCGCTGATTTACAAAGCAACGTGCAGCAAGCTTGCATGCAGGAGGGGCAGCCGAATGAGTAGAGGGAGGCTGTTTAAGTAGACCGCCCTGTTATGTGAATGTACTGTGATAGGTGAACATCACTCAGCTGAGCATCAGCTCATTCTGCCGGAGTGGCTTGACTCTCGTGGCCTGCCAGAACTAATACGATGCTCATTTATGAAATAAAGCAACAAATTCAGTAGTTTAACAAAAACATTTTTACTCTTGGAAATACGTTTATTTGCCAATATAGCCACCTTTCTTTTCTAACATTACAATACATTACATTACAGGCATTTGGCAGACGCTCTTATCCAGAGCGACACTTGTATTAGTCCCATATCCACTGATTCTATCAGTTTTTTAATGGGATTGCGCCCAATTTTAGCTGAAGCAGCCAAGAGAGATGCCCACAGGCTGTTCAGATGTGTGCTGCTTCCCTTGGCTGTAAATATCCCTCTTAAAGAGGGCCCACAGGTTTTCAATTGGGTTCATATCAGGTGAGCAAGGCGGCCAAGTCATCATTTTACCATCTTTGAACCCTTTGGCCAGCCAATCTCTGGTGTACTGGGATGCATGGGATGGAGCATTATCTTGCATTACTATCATGGACCTTTTGAATGATGCTGGCTTCTTCTGGTACCACTGCTTGAGGAAGGTGGCCTCCAGAAACTGGCAGTAGTTTTTAGAGTTCATTTTCAATCCATCTTCCACTCGAAATGGTCCAACCAATTCACTGTTGATAATACCAGCCCATATCATTATCACTCCCCCACCTTGCTGGCGTTTCAGTCGAACTGGTGTGCGATGTCGGTCAGCAATCCAGCCATGGGCCCACCCATCAGGTCCATCCAGTGTCACTCTTATCTCATCCGTCCACAACACCTTTGAAAAATCTGTCTTCATGTATTGTTTTGCCCATTCTTGACGCTTTTGCTTGTGTTTATTATTTAAGGGAGGCTGGTGTTTTGCCTTTCTGACCTTGCCAATCATGTGAAGCACTTTGTACCTTGTGCTTCTGCAGAGTTCAAGAAGGTTGCAGTTCTGGAAGATGATGGGACTTGAGGCCAAAGGGTTCCTGGATACTTACTGTTTAATTCTTCTCAAGTCTCTTGTGGTAAATTTGTGTATTTTCTTCTCAACGCGTTTTTGGCGTCCCTGTGGACTCACACTCACAAATCTCTTGATTGTGTGATGATCATGACTCAACATCTTTGCAATTTCAAGTGTTTTGTATCCCTCTGAAAGCCAGTTAACTATTTTTGCCTTTTCATCATCTGTCAGGTCTCTTTTTCGCCCCATTTTCCCAGCAGCAAAAAGCTGCCTAATAATTATGCACACCTGAATTTAAGGCATTCCTCACTTTAAGCCACACCCTCTCTCAATAAAGCAATTAAGTCACCTGAAAATGTTTACACTAAGTGAATAATGAGGTTAATATGGTTTTCAGTTTAATAAAATGCTCTTGAAGATGCTATTTCATTAGAATATGGACTTGCATAATAATTATGTACACAGTGTATAGGCTTTCCAGGGCCTGCATGTCGGCAGAGAAGGCTTTTGGCATTCTTGCCTCCAGATGGAGGATCTTCTACCGTTCCATACAAATGAAACCAGCGAAGGTTGACAGCCTGGTGATGCCAGCATGCATACTGCACAACATGCTCACCAGGCCCATGGATGATGAGCACTGGTTGAGGGAAGCTGCAGAGCCCCAGGGTGGTATGAGGGGGATTGAAGATTGCCCCAACAGAGCTGGTGGGGGCCATGGCAGCGCCTGAGAGATTTGTGTACTACTTTGTCTCTGAAGCAGGCCAGCTAGACTTCCAGGACAGGATGGTGCCGTAAAAAGCTTAAATCAGGGGGTGTCAAGCTCATTCCATCGAGGGCCGAGTGCACGCAGGTTTTTGTTTTAACCAATGCCATATACTATCTGATTTCACTAATTAGTGTGAACCAATTAGTGAAATCAGCTGGTGTATGGCATTGGTTGAAACAAAAACCTGCATATACTCGGCCCTCGATGAGTGACACCCCTGGCCTAAACTAATCATTCTTTGGCTACTGTTGATTGAAATCCTACAAGAATTACATCATAATAAAACATTTATTTTAATATTACAATGTTGTTCTGTGTTATGATTTATTCAATTGTTTATCTCAATGAATGTGGAACATATTTTTGTTAATATTGTGCATAGTAGCTTAATACTACTACCTTTCAAAAGTTTGGAATCACTAAGACATTTTTATGTTTTCATCATTCATTGAAAACTAACAAAATGGATTAAATTACATTTTTGCCATCAATCTACACATCAATCCCATAATGACAAAGTGAAAACACATTTTTAGAAAATGTTGGCGTGAATGGGGTGAAACTGATGTTTTATACTCAGGAACGGCTGATTTTATTCTGAAATAATCAGAATCTCTACAGTTTAACACAGGTGATCACACATTTAAGCTTTCGTGTGATCTCAGAGAAATTGGATGCATCTGAGCTTATTTTAAGGCGTAATAGAAAAGGGGGTGATTGATGGCAACATTTTGTAATGCATTTTGTTAGTTTTCGATGAAATATGAAAACATAAAAATGTCTTAGTGATTCCGAACTTTTGAACGGTAGTGTATGTGGGAAGGGGAACCTTGTGTGAAGTGTGGGTGTAAATTTGACGAACTGAACTCGAAACAGCTACGCTAGATGATGATGAGACAAATATGGGAAAGAACCAAGTGATTTTTGCATGTGCTACGGCAGGTAGCAAGCTAGCTAAACAACTAGTAGATGAACATATGACATCAAATTTCACAAGGTTCACTCACCCATATTTGTCATTATAGCTAGCTATAGCATAGGTCTGGTAGCTATACCCAAACGTAGTAAATCCACATGTGAACAATAAGGCTGTCAAAAGTGCCATGAAATTGAGTTTGAATATTAGCTTTTGTAATTAGTTAGCGTTCGAATATATTCGAATATCATTTGCCTATAATTAACAAAAAGAAGCTGCTTATAGTCGGGCGCAATATGCATGTGATGCTCCCTCTAAATTGGCCTGCGTGTTATTTTCCACAAGCGGGCAGTAGAATAGAGGATATCGGTGAACTTTCAAACTAGAATACTACATCTGGGGCCTCATTTATAAAACGTATTTTAGATCAACTGTGTGGCGTGTACGTAGAAAATCACGTCAAAGTAGTGTAGTGTAAATTTAAACATGACTCGATTTGACCGTGGAAACGGATGTGACTCTACGTCAGAACTTCACTTGACGTATGCACGCAAGTTCATTTTATAAATGAGCCTCCTGCAGTTTCTATAGCCTAATGCGGAAATGAATGTGCAAATGAAGCACTTTCTCGTGGATGCAATTTGCCACAACTCGGCATTTATTAATCACAATAATAGGGAAATGATTGTTTATAGGAAATCCCTGTTTATTTCTTAACACATAAACTATTCAAACGGCTAATACCTGTAGCCTAAAACAACATAAATTACTTACTCGGTTTAGTTTGTTAAACTTCTTTTATCATCCAATTTTATCAAAATTTTCAGAACAGAAAGAAAACAGCCTGCCATGGGAACATTATTTAGCTAAATTGTTAGCTGACCAGTAACGTTAGCACAGGAAATGAACTTTGCCTGCATGAACATGATTCGCAGCATGAAATTAAAGCCTGTATATTTATGTTAAGTACAAAACGTGGAATCAGAATTGCGGGATCCAGAACTAATATTTGAATGCTCAAATTTAGGTTCGAACTTAAAAATAAAAAAATTTTTCGAGTAGTTTTTGTTGGGAAACAGACAGTTTTGTGTATTCTGCGTTTGGGAAGTTTCCGCTGGGCCCCAGGGGGGAAGGGGGTGAGCCCCCCTGTTGTATTCAATTTCAATGTGAATGGTACCTGTTTGAATAGGTAGGATGGATTTGAATTTGAATGGTCCAATCGGAAGGAAGCACAGCCTCTATCACCAATCAGAGGCAGTGCTCCCTTTCAACAATATAATTCCACAATATGCAAATACAAGTCTACTGTAAACTGTATAAATCTGATCACCCACCAATACTATTTTGAACTTCCTTGCTGAGTTGTTCCCGTAGCCGGCTGCGTAATAAATCTTCCTGTTTTTACTACAAACTTTTGATCTGCTTCTTCCTGGGCTAACGGTCATTTTACCTGTTTTTGGTAACATCTTGATTCCCCTACAAATTGGCGCTGCGAGCAGGGTGGATTCGATTCCTGACCTCCGTGAGTTCCCCGACCGATGCAAGAGGAGTGAGTACTTTGTTCTACCACCATATAGATAGGCGATTGGAAGGCAAACTTTCGGAGGTCTGGAACGCTCCACCCAGTGGTATGTAACCTATACTGTAACTTGACCGGTGTAGAAGCAATTCATTGTTTGTAGTTAAAAGCTGCGTCTTTTTGTGTCTATTGTGATGTTATGTTTTAACTGATTTTGTATCAGGTAATGTTTGTAAGTACCAGCGCTGTTTATGTTTTGGAATATAGCTATATTGTGACAGGGTGAGGTTCATCCTAACCTGAGGAGAGTGAGTTTTCACGCCAAAAAGGTGAATACGTGGTTGCGTAGCTGCGGCAGGCTGAGTTTTTGGCCCGCGGCCCAGAGTGACTAATTATTTTCACGTCTGGTTATTCGGTCGTGCGGACCGATGAAGCGTATATCGTGTCTGTGTTTTCATGTCCCGGGGAGAGTTGAGTTTTTGCGCCCCGGCTCAGAGTTAAAGACAAGGGAGTGTCTCTAACTTGAGTATCTGTGAGTACGTTACTGCGGCACGTTGACATTTCAACCCGCAGTCCAAGGTGACAAACTATTTTCATGTCTTGGGTAGTAGGTTTAGAAATACCTACGAAGCGTACTCTTGTCTGTGTTTTTATGTCCCGAGGAGAGTTGAGTATTTGCGCCTCGGCCTAGAGTGGGAGACAAGGGAGTAGTCTCTCACTTAGGTTTTTGTGAGTTTGTGCTGAGGCAGGCTGAGTTTTTGGCCCTCAGTCCAGGGGACGAAGGTTGTTCCGTACCTGGAGTATTAGGGGAGCAGGCTATTATAGCTGCTTTTCCTAAGAAGCTTACTCGTGTCCGACGTAAATCACGTCATTGTTCCGTTGTCCGTACCGTCTTGGGTCAGTATTGTTGTTTGATCTTGTTCCGTTGTGTTCGATACCGTTTTGGGTCATTATTGTTGTTTGACATTGTTCTGAGTCTTTATTGTTTCGTGTTCGTATTGTTCTTGATAGTTTGTTAACTGTTGGCCAGTAACACGCATTTATAATTATATATTATTATATCTAGATACAGACTGATATGAAGTGTACACAATATAGTTGACAGAATATATTACCTAAGTAATATAATAGAATCATAGATAGTATTATAAACTGATTGAGGTTCCGGTCTATTAGCCTAAGGACTGCGGACCCTATATAAACCTGAAATAATGGAGTAAGGTTAATAATGACTAATCTACAGATCTCTGAAGAGTTTTTCAATTGTGGGGACTAAAAATGGCGAAAGACAGGTTAAGTGAAGAAGGTTAGGAAGGCTGCTATGTGTTCTCTGCTAGGGAAAAAGGTGAGAACGGGCCTTTAGAGATACGCTGCTATCTTATGGTAATTCAGGGAATGAATTGAGTAGAGACAGTGGTGATTTCCTGACCATGGTAATTGATGGTAGTCTTCCCATTTTTAGAAACAAAGCATTGTGGAGAAATGATTACGCTTTAAGAGACTGTAGTGATCTATTGGGCATGGACTGCATATATATAGTTTTAAAAAAAATATCATAAGGATGTGGACACCATAAGCCCCTAAATATTCTTCATTTATGAGCCCAAGATAAGGGAGTAAAAATAAATAAATAAATAAGATATCATCCTATAGGGTTATCAGCCCTACATATATTTATAAATATTATACAACATTAAAATGTAACTGTGGGTGATCTGTGGGGTTACCAAGGGCAACCGAGGCCGTGTAAATACACCAGAGATGGAGGAACTAGAATGTAGCATTGGAAGGTTTGAGTACGTGTAAAAGATGGAAATAAAATACGGAAGTATTGAACAGAAGAGAAGGGTTTTGGTGCAAGGTAGTATACTGCCTTTACTGCAGTACTGTGGGCGATGCTGAGGACCTTGCTCAAACATGGCAGGAAGTTAGGCACTGGAAAGCCAGTGAGATTTACAGGGAAATTGCAAGTAGGGATTTGGCGGAAACGTGTTCGAAAGTACTCGTATGGGGAGAATTGAGGAAGGATTTTAAAAGAGTGGTGATATTTGAGCTTGTGGGTGAATAGGAGATTCCTGACTACTGCAGGAACCCCCAATACAAAATGGGGGATTGGTACAAGAAACCAACTAATCAATTCAAATGGACTAATCATTTGTTTTGAGTGAATATTGCAGGCTTGTGTCCCAAGTGTCTTTCACAGGATCACAGAACTGGACCTGACCCAGCTGAGGACAAAGCAACATTCCTGGTTGAACCTGGATCCTGGTGAAAAACATAATTGGATGACATTTTATCCAAATTTGGTCTGGACCACACAGGCTCATGATTCCATCAGCTGCTTCCAGTGACTGGAACTCTGGTGTGGTCCTACATCACATAGTTAGGAAAATACAAGGGTGAGACCCAACATGGGGCACAATAATCCCCGTCTACCCTTATAGCCCCTGGGGGCTATCTATCTCTCCATTCAGACACATATTTCCAGGACAAGATGTGCACCAACACGGCAGGCGGAAGTTGAACCTGGATGATGGCCCCACAAAAGACATTTTTAATGTTGTACATTTTTTGGTGTCCTGTTTTAATGTTGTACATTTTTGGTGTCCTGTTTTAATGTTGTACATTTTTGGTGTTTTGTTGTAATGTTGTATGGTATATAGTGAAAGGTAGCCACTGGGTCCATAGCGAATGGCACAATATTGGTGACAAACGGAGGACTACTTTCTAACCAAACTACTCAATACCTAACATTTCCTACTGCACTAATCCAACTGACACCTCTACCAGTATCTCTATTCTAATCACTCCAGATGTCACCAGTAAACACCTCTGCTCCAGCACTTCATAGCTGGGTGTTAACCCTAATAACAAATGCAGCTAAAGCCGCGTTTCCACCGCAGGAACTATACCCCGGAACTAGGAACCTTTTGAGGAACTCAGTGCGTTTCCACCGCAGGAACTAGGGTCTAAATTTAGTTCTGGGGGCTTTGTTTTACCCCCCAAAACGTTCCTGCTCGGGGGGTAGTACTTTCCGAAAGTACAGGAACCTTTTGGGTGGAGCTTGCAGCGCTGAACATTTCTGATTGGTCGAGTACTCGTAGCATTTGTGTTGTATTTATTTTCCGCCATTACCCGCCATGTTTGAAAATATGCAGCGGCAAACCAATTTATTTTCATAATAACTTCAAATCAAACTTGTATGTTATGCGGCGCAGTAGCCTACTTTTGGTTATAGCCTGTCAACGTCTTGGAATTATAACGTGTGCTCTTCTGTTCTTTTCTTGCTTTAGTATTCGTTTTATAAAATGCTAAGCATTCGTGCTGGGACAGCATATTACGTAGGCTACCAAAACATTCAAACGGATTAATTCGGTTGCTGAATATTTTCTTCCGGATTTTCTTTGTTAGCCCGTTGTAATTGACTCAAAACGTTTGATACAGTTATGTGAGGTATGCGGTAGTTCTGCATAATTAACATTGGTGATACAGTACAAGCAAACTGGAAATCACCTTCCGCACTTTTTATCCGGGTAAAATAACAGGTTAATTCTAGTAATCTTCCCTTTAGCTTTTTCAGACTGCCGTAATTTTACTCAATTTTACTGCCATTTTTCAATTCCACGAAAAGACCAGGAAGACTATGGACTCATTTATGGTGCATGGTTCGCATCTGAAGGGCACACTTTGCTGCTCGGCTAGCAGTAACTTCGAAGGAAAGCAAACGGTGGCTGTACCACTACTAATTTACATTTTCACGAAAGTCCGAGTTTTCGTTCTATTCTTGTCATTTTGCGATTACTATGGAATTGACGACGAGAAAGTAATAAAACAGCAAATTGTTTACAACGTGTGCATATTTTCTGCTGTTAATGAATGTGTTTGAGAGGATATATGAAAATCAATAAATACAAAAGTAACCATATATAGTCATTGTTGGTAACCCGTTGTATATAAGTGGAATAAACCCCTCCGGGCTGTCCCGGTTATTACAAAATAATGTAGGCTACTTCGGTGGTAGTATGGGGATACAGAAGAAATCATATGACAGATGGACCGACGACAACGTCAGTGGGCTAATTTGCCTAATCTTCGCGGTACTTTAGACCCCGGTGGAAACGCAGACAACCATTGGCTGAAGGAACCTTTTAGTTCCTGGTAAAGTAGTTCCTGGGACTGAAAGTTCCGGGTAATTTTGGTGGAAACGCGGCTTAAAAGGCAGCATTTGGCCCAGTGGCTAGTAGGTAGTATTTGTGTGTATTGTCACATGGTAAGCAGAGGTGCCTGTACCTGGTAATAAGCCTTGTACACAACGCTTGTAGAATTCTTTCCTTTGTTTTCTTTAACATTATTCAGCCGGCCTTACCCATATCAATGGGTTCTCATATATCATGCTTACTACACTTTTAGAATATTGGTCAACCTCTCTTAATGTCTGCCCAGTGCCGGCCAGCAGCAGATGGGCTTCCCCTTTGTGAGCCGGGTTCTGCTCAAGGTTTCTTCATATTAAAATCTGGAAGTTTTTCCTTGCCACGGTTGCCATAGGCGTGCCACAAGGGGATTTTAGGCCTGGGTTCTATATGTGGGAGGTGTAACTGACCAATTGACAATACTGTTCTGATTTCCTGTAAGCAAGTTGACCTCGCCATATGCTTTATGTTGGGTCAAAAAGGAGGGACTGTTGGGAAACAGACAGTTTTGTGTATTCTGCGTTTGGGAAGTTTCCGCTGGGCCCCAGGGGGGAAGGGGGTGAGCCCCCCTGTTGTATTCAATTTCAATGTGAATGGTACCTGTTTGAATAGGTAGGATGGATTTGAATTTGAATGGTCCAATCGGAAGGAAGCACAGCCTCTATCACCAATCAGAGGCAGTGCTCCCTTTCAACAATATAATTCCACAATATGCAAATACAAGTCTACTGTAAACTGTATAAATCTGATCACCCACCAATACTATTTTGAACTTCCTTGCTGAGTTGTTCCCGTAGCCGGCTGCGTAATAAATCTTCCTGTTTTTACTACAAACTTTTGATCTGCTTCTTCCTGGGCTAACGGTCATTTTACCTGTTTTTGGTAACATCTTGATTCCCCTACATTTTCAAACTACAAAACTTTTAGTAGAATGCAC
Organism: Anguilla rostrata; assembly: GCF_018555375.3. NCBI lineage: Eukaryota > Metazoa > Chordata > Actinopteri > Anguilliformes > Anguillidae > Anguilla > Anguilla rostrata. The sequence goes on along the minus strand of NC_057939.1, from coordinate 31,593,125 downwards.
TCTGGCACTGTATTCCATTGCTTCCCCGCCGACATTCAGACCCTCACCTCACTGATAAAAACTATACCCAACGGTATCGGATGACTTAGTTGCGTCACCATGGATGTCTCCTAGCCGCTTGCCATAAAGGAGTTTACTAGATGTCGTAACACTTAGATATAGAGCTGCAGCGCTTCTGTGCCGCAACAAATAAAAAAGTCCAAATGGCGGGCAAACCATATGGCGGACATAGGTGGTCCCAATGGCAAAGTTGTAGAGCGCGTTCAGATGCATAGGTCGATGAAGTTTTGTGTTGATCTGACTTATGGTGTGGGAGTTATGGCCTTTTTATGCATGACCCTTGTCCCTAGATTATTGTTGTAAAATGTTATAAGCAAGTGAAATTCATGGCCAAATTTTTTTTATTTTTTTATACCAGTGACTCCGCCATTTTGGAATGGATCTCTTAGCTGTTAACACCCTATAGGGAGACATGCACCATACACGTGCCTGGGCAATTTCGGACCAATCAGACTTACGGTTTATTAGAAGAAACTTTTTATAGCTTTTGCCAAATTTTCAATCTGCAGAAAAATCCATCATGGCGGACTTTATGGGTTCTTGATGCATATTTGTTCCTCATGAGGAATGACACAAGTACACCTGGTTTCATGAATTTTCATCAAACGGGGTGGAAATGCCAGCATTTTGAAATTTGCTTTTTGAATCGGTTACTATAGCGCCACCTATGGACGAATCATGGTCATTCAAGTCAAAGTCAAAGTCTTTTTATTTGTCAAGTGCACAGTATAACACAAGGTCATTCTGAGCAAAGAAATTCTTATGACATGGCAGGCAGCAACTACGTAGAAGCAGAGCAAAAATATCAAAAAATATCAATATACATAATATTAAACATAATATTAAATATTAGCAGCAGTACCAGCCTGTACAGATGGGGGATATGGACAGTGAGAAATGGAGTATTAAATATTTAAATATTAAACATATAAAGTGCAGGAGTGCTGATGAATATGTGCATAAGATTGTGATAATGTACATTGAACGTACCTTGAACGTACATAGGAAGTGAAGGAGCATACATAGGAGGTCATGTGATCAATGTGATCCCTGAGATTAATGTTGCTGGTTGAGAAGCCTGATGGCCTGGGTAGAAAAAACTGTTTGTGAGTCTGGTCGTCCGTGCCCGGATGCTCCGGTAGCGTCTACCAGACGGCAGCGAGAACAGACCATAGCCTGGGTGGCTGAAGTCTTTTATGATTTTCTGTGCTTTCCTAAGGCATCGTGTGGTAGATGCCTTGCACAGAGGGGAGGTGGCAGCCAATGCGCTCCGCTGTCTTCACCACCCTCTGGAGGGCTTTGCGGTCAGCAGCGGAGCAGCTGCCGTACCAGGCAGTAATGCAGCCAGTGAGGATGCTCTCAATGGTGCACCTGTAGAAATTGATGAGGGTTTTGGCAGACATGCCAAACTTCTTGAGTCTCCTCAGGAAGTATAGGCGCTTTTGGGCAGTTTTCACTGCTGCGTCTGATTGCCTGGACCAGGTGAGGTCATCATTTATGACCACACCGAGGAACTTGAAGCAGGAGACTCTCTCCACTTTAGCTCCGTCGATGTGAATGGGGGCGTGACCCCCCCCCCGCCCCGTCGCTTCCTGAAGTCCACGATCATCTCCTTAGTCTTGCAGACATTGAGAGAGAGGTTATTGTCCTGGCACCATGTTGCCAAGACGCTGACCTCCTCTCTGTAGGCGGTCTCATCGTTGTTGGAGATGAGACCCAGGATGGTGGTGTTCTTTCTGGCATAGTTACTCATGGTCTCTAGTTTCGACCTGGTAATTTATATCATTTTTGGTCAAGGACTTGTTGAGTTATTTGACCATTTCCAGGAAAATAATAGTATTATTATAATTATAATTATTATTATTATTATTATTAACAAAAACAATAGGGTTCCTACTTCGTAGCTAAATATATACTAAATATAGCTGCGTATACTAAATATAGCTGCGAGCAGCAATGAAGGGGCTAAGCACGACAGTGGCACCAGGCGGACAAGCAACCAGAACAACCCCTGAACAAGGCACCAATCCATCGCAGGGTGAACGGCATAACCCTCTACCATTCTGCAACGTTTTGAAAAATTTGAACATTTTTCAAAAATGTCTAATATCAAATGGGCGGGGCTTATGGGTCCTTGTTACCCTTGACGAGTTGCACATATGTGCAAAATGTCATGACTGTAGCTCAAATGGGGCCGGAGATATGCTTGTTCAAAATTATCGAAGAAAAACACCTTTTTGCTCATAATAGCGCCACCTTATGGCCTGCCGGCTTCATATTTGCTCCCCGTCCATCTGGAGTGCCCCAATACCAATATGCCGAGTTTCGAAAAACTTGGCTTAGCGGTTATGCCAAAACAGAAAATGAGCTCTCTAGCACCACCATTTTGTTTTATCAGGCCAAAAATGAAAGGTTATCCTCCACATATGGCTGCTGTATGCCTACGATGTTTCGTGGTGTTCGGTCAAACCGTTCAGAATTTACACACCTTTATGTTAAAGGCCATGCCCTGCTCAATTTTCATTCGCTAATAGTGGCCATCAATCAAAATTCTGTGAATAACTTGTAGTCAGCACCATCTGTAGATGATACCTACCAAATTTGGTGGTGATCGGATCAATGCCCTAGGACTAGTATGTTTTTCGAATAATTCAAATCTATTATGACGTGTTTTAACAACAATGTGTGCATTGGAATCGGCATGACCCAGGGATTCAGGGGAAACAATCCGCACAACCCTAGGACAAACAGTTCAAAAGTTATAAGCAAAAATGTACCTTGAAGTTTGGCCTGTTGGTGGCGCTACAGAGTTGGATGGATTGACCCCAAATTCGATGCATGGATACATTGGACTGTCCACTATCAATGTGCCAAATTTCATAAAAAACCACCAATGGGTTCTATGGGCTGCCATAGACTCCCATTGCGGAAAGTATAATAATAATACTAACGATTACAATAGGTGCCCTGCACCTTCGGTGCTTGGCCCCTAATAATAATAATAATAATAATAACAAAAACAATAGGGTTCCTACTTCGTAGGACCCCTAATAATAATACTAACAAAAACAATAGGGTTCCTATTTCGTAGGACCCCTAAATATGTGCAATAATAATAGTGTGTTTGCCTAAGGCAACCACACTAATAAAAAAGAATATGTGAGATAATAGTAGTGTGATTGCCTAAAGCAACCAGACTAAATATGTGCAATAATAGTAGTGTGATTGCCAAAGGCAATAATAATCTAATAATAATAATCCTAACAGATAGAATAGGGTACCACCAGCTTCGCTGCTTGGAACCCTAATAATCCTCACAGATACAATAGGGTTCCACCAGCTTCGCTGCTTGGAACCCTAATAATCCTCACAGATACAATAGGGTTCCACCAGCTTCGCTGCTTGGACCCCTAATAATAATAATCCTAACAGATACAAGAGAGTTCCACCAGTTTCGCTGCTTGGACCCCGAATAATCCTAATAGATACAATAGGGTTCCACCAGCTTCGCTGCTTGGACCCCTAATAATAATCCTAACAGATACAATAGGGTTCCACCAGCTTCGCTGCTTGGACCCCCAAAAATTCGTATTCCAAATGGTTGAGTAGGTTAGCGGGGTGTAACGATTGGATGAAACGTGATGCGCAGCGAAGGTCGTCGTCACATGGTGGAAAATTCCACTGTAATTCACTGCGTTAAATAGGAAGCGTAAGTTTATCGCTTCTAGTCCAAGCCCCGTCTGCACGCCCTGCTTGCGTCGCGCCCTGTCGATTTAAAGTTCTAAGGTGGGTCACTATGTAAGCTTCTTCTGTGAAATCTGCTTTGTGGTGTGATAGCGAACGCTAGTTGAAAATCCTTCTGAATAAAGAAAATCCGCCTTAAGTAGACAATAAATGTGTTCTCCCACGGCTTGTTCACAAGCTCAATGACGAAACGGCAACTGTGCTTACAGTAGGCGACATTCGCCGACCTACCGTTTGTTGAAGACTTTGCTTCATATTTGAGATTGTATGTTAACATGTAATTAATATATTTACAGGGGGAAAAAGTAGTAATGATACCGCCTGAAATTGTACAATTCAGCTTTCTATTAGACAGTTTGCATACAAATATTATTTGGACATAACCAGCTTGTTGAACTGAGTTCAAACTTAAGCAGATGTAGACTTCCTTATTATTATTAAAAAATATTGTATTTTAATATTTGCATATTTAGGCAGACGGTTGAACTGTTAAGGTGTAGCTAACCAGATTATCATCGTTAGACATAATGGGAACTTTTTGAAAACGTTTTAACCATTCGAAAACAGACCACAATGTAACTAAGAAAAGAGATTAGCCGTAGGTGTGTGTTACTACGAACAAATTTCAGACACTACAACTAAAAATAATTTTGGTATGGATTCAGATCGAACGCACATTTCATATACTCATAACAATTGTGTAAAAGGAAAACTTAAACCACAACATATCGTGGAGGTCGCATACATGTTTCCTACCTATTTTCTCAGCAGAAGTAGCTGGCCTGACGCCATGTTCTGGGCATTTGCTATAAGGCTAGGGGTTGAAAGAGTCTTCGAGGGTGAGCTCTGTTTTTGTTGATTATGGGCGACATTTCGCGGGTTTTACTTGGTAAAACTAATTTGTCGGTTGAGAATTCAAAATGTACATAGTTAATGTCGCCATAGCCAGTACAATGGAAAGTATGGCAGTGATAATTGCATGCGGTGTAAACCTTGTTCTCCGAAAACAAGGGAGAAGTTATGCGAAGGATAAATAAATCAATCTTTCTATCGATGTTACTTATTTATGTTTAGAGTAGTCGCACAGTTACAAATAATATACGTTATGAGTTTAAACCTTTCGAACGGGCAAATACAAAAATAGTTGCTAATGCAAAGAATGTCCTTGGCTATAAAAATAGGGCTACGCAGAGTCATTGCTTCCATGGTGCAGTATGGACGTTTGTGTATGTTTGAACAGCCACCGGGAAAAATACTAATGAAATCACCAACCAACAATTTGTGGCGTGTGTTCTTTGTGGTGTAAAAAGTAATCATAATTCAGTACAAGTACATATATCTTACAGGAAAATTGCTCGAGTAAAAGTTAAAAATCACCCATCACAATACTACTTAAGTAAAAGTCTTGAATTTCCTCAAAGAAATAAAATACAATAAAATAAACTGGTGAGCAACCCCAAAAGATTTAAATGAAGACCAACCAAAGAAAAGAAAAACAAAAAAAAAAACAACAACAACAACAGTGTTTTGTAAAGCTGATAAAATGCTCTTTGCTTATGGTGTTTTGCAAATATTTCAGTCCCTTAATACAAGTTTCAAGTCAAACAAATGCAAAATTTAAATGATTTTTATTTTAAAGAATGCATGCATCTTCAACACTTGTTTGCAACATGGTCCTCGATGAAATATAAAAAAAATCCTTGATAACATTCATCAAAAACATTGTGATAGCATTCATCAAAAATATATCCTCAATATATCCATGTACATAAATCAGCAGAGCAGAAATGAAAACCATAAATACTGTACAGATACTTGTCACAACCAATAATTAAATAAAACCAATGGTAAATGTTGGGTATCTATTCAATATTTAGTCCCAGATACTGACTGTAGAATGACATGGTATAATTTTTGAAAACTTTGTCTTGTTTATTTAGTTGTTCACTGAGCAGCATTTTCACTGCTGTATTGACATATCTTAGGGCTATTGTCAGGTTTGTCTTGTTGCTATGATTTTTGAGTGGTGAAAAAATATTTTTATGAATGCCCAGATAGACAATATTGTCCATTATGTCATTATGAGAGAATACACATTATGAAATGTGTATTCTCTGCTAAGCTGAGCAATGGATTGGAATATGTGTCTGACGTAGTGTTGCACGGTATACCGAAACTTCAGCACCTTATATGTACTTAAAAAAAACAAACGGTTCGGTATTAGAATTTTCCGATGTTCGGTACTTTTAGGTCAAATGTAAAAGCCAGGGAAATGTGTCTCCCGCACATAGGTGGTTTTACCATAGGTCATAGGTAGGCAATTGCTTGGGTCCTCGTCCGCCAAAGGGGCCTTGTGAATTTGTTTCCTTTTTTTTAAATTTATAAAACATTTTTCCTTTCTTGTCACTCCAAACGAATGATAATCTGTAATAGATAAAAATAAATCTATCTACATGTAAATGTGGGCCTGTCCAATTAAATATCTATATTTGCCAATATTTATTATCACCCACATTTCACATTTAATGGACTATTCCACCTTGACCTTCCTACATTTGCGTCTAATCAATGATGTAGAAATTTGAGTTGCCATCAGAGGCAGAGTCACTATCTTTGTTACCATGAAGCGTTTTCAAAGTGGATTTGAGAAGAGAAAGAGGAAGAAGGAAGATACCCACTTTAAGGAAAGTTTGCCTAAACTGACGAAATTCTTCAATAAAACAGCTAGAGACTCCACGACGGAGGAGCAACAAGAGTGAGAGCACCTATTATCGACCACCCTAACCGCTAGTGTATTTACTTCATATTTATTAGAGAGAACTGGACATTGTTACCCATTTAAATGTAAGTCCCGTAAAAATACACATAATAAATTGTCTAAATGTAAAAAAAAACGACTTCATACATGTACATTTAGTTATATTAATACAGCCTTATTTACTATATCAACTTTAAGACAAGAAACACTCTCGGAATTATCTCATCGTGACCCATTAAAGCCAATGGCACAGACGTTGCTTCATAATTTCAAACTGCTTTCCTAACGGCTATTTTGCGTCCTGCGACTTGAATTACAACAGTGAATATGTACGGATTCCTAGACATGCTGATAGCGACCATCCTTTCTCATATTAACCTCAAATACGCAAGACAGGACACTTATACAGTATACTAGCAAATTTAAGTTCCATTCATTTACACTCACCGGCCACTTCATTAGGTCATTAGGTTCAACCGCAAACTGCACCCGTTAACGCAAATATCTAATCAGCCAATCACGTGGCAGCAACTCAATGCATTTAGGCACGTAGACATGGTCAAGACGATCTGCTGAAGTTCAAACCAATCATCAGAATGGGGAAGAAAGGTGATTTAAGTGACTTTGAACGTGGCATGGTTGTTGGTGCCAGACAGGCTGGTTTGAGTATTTCAGAAACTACTGATCTACTGGGATTTTCACGCAAAACCATCTCTAGGGTTTACAGAGAATGCAGTTCTCTGGGCGAAAATGCCTTGTTGATGCCAGAGGTCAGAGAATAGCCAGACTGGTTCGAGCTGATAGAAAGGCAACAGTAACTCGAATAACCACTCGTTACAACCGAGGTATGCAGAAGAGCATCTCTGAATGCACACTACGTCAAACCTTGAAGCAGATGGGCTACAGCAGCAGAAGACCACACCGGGTGCCATTCCTGTCACCTAATGAAGTGGCCGGTGAGTGTATATGGGGTGGTCGATACACGTCCCCTTAGCAACCAAAAGCTAGCGCTGGACCACCTCTGAGTTATTTGCCTGCACATTAGAAAATCGCGAAAGTACTTAAAAAAAATAACCACTGGAGGATAACGAGGACATTTTTCCTACATAACCAGGTCCAGATTGTTACCGATATTTCGCCTATTTTTTCATATATAGTCAAATCAGTTTACGTTTCCTGTCTGTCGAACGAATTTGGTTGATACGCACACATCCATAGTGACGCAACTAAGTAATCCGACAGCGTTTCTTAGCACAAAATTGGTCATAAGTCATCAATATTTCATACAATCATCATGATATTCAGTGGATATGTTGGGTGAAGGTATATGATCATGAGGACAAAACCATTTTAAAATCGCTCCATAGGGGGCACAATACTGCCAATGCTTGGACCCCTCCCAACGCCGCTTGCAGCTTTAATTATTCTTATTTTTCTCCGCTAAAAGTATCTGAGGCTCAGCAACCATAAGTCCTAGACCAACCAAATTTGGTAGGTGGGTTCCTATGGCCCCCCACTACTCAGGCACTACAAATCACCTATGTCGGCCAGATGATCAGCCAGATGGTGGCGCTATAATACATGGTCATGCTTAAAAGGCTATAACTCCCACACTATAAGTCAAATCATACCAAAACTTAGACCTATGCACCTGAATGTGCTGTACAACTTTGCTATTGTGACCACCTCCGGCATATTGTTTGCCTGCCACTTTTTAGCTCTACATCTAAGTGTTATGACATGCCATCTAAGTTCCTTTATGGCAAGTGGCGAGGAGACATCCATGGCGACGCAACCAAGTAATCCGACACTGTCGGGTCTACTTTTTATCAGTGAGGGGAGGGTCTGAACGTCGGGGAATCAATGAAAGACAGTGCCAGCCAGAGTGTATGCCACTAAATGTTTGTTAGTAAAATCTTTTTGACAGGATGAATAATTACTTTTCTTTGGCATGGATCCATTTGAAGACAATATCGGGTGAGCATGTTTAGTCTTCAAATCCATCATTATGCTGAGAAACAGCTAAACCATTTTATTGATAGTATTTGAGTTTCTCTGCAAATGCGCGAAAACACGCTGGTATAATAAAACAATGACGGTAATTATATATATAGTCCGCTTCGTTCTGTTGCTACCATAATGTAACAAACTTTCTTGTGTTTACAGCTGCAGTTTCTCGCTTCAATTACTAATATTGAATATAAACAAAAGACGCAATTTATACTGTAGTCTGCCAATGTCTAAATAAATAATACGGTAAGCTACTCTGCGCGCAGCACGCAGGTAGCAGGGATAGCAAGTTCATATTTCGTTTTTTTGCTACTAAAAGATTGTTAGTGAAAGCTTTTTGAGAGGATGAATCATTACTTTTCTTTGGCATGGATCCATTTGAAGACAATATCGGGTGAGTTTGTTTAGTCTTTGAATCTGTCATTATGCTGAGAGAAAATGTATTCTGTCATAGCAACAAGATAAACCCGACATTAGCCCTAAGATATGCCAATACAGCACTGATGATCATTAAATAACGAAATAAACGGAGACAAATTGGTTTTACGCATAGAGATGTCCCTTTTGAAACTGAGTGGTCATATATTGTCTTGGACAATCCGTTTGTGAAATATACGCGCATTTGTGATGCCTGGGTACCTTCCAAAATAGCCATACGTAATACCACACCAGTTGTTCATGGCATTGTTGCCCTTTTTAATACAGTCTGGCTTGATTGACAATTCATTTATTCAGTAGGTGAGAGTATAAGCTTTCTAATGGTGTATAACATGTCTGATTTTGCTTTTGGAATAGCATTTTATAGGTCAGCGTAACCAAAATTTTTCTTATCGCATTCACTCTGTCGTAGCAGTAAAACACGCTGCACCTAACGAAACGTTATCAACGATTTTTCGTAATTTCTTGGAGAGTACTATTATTAATGAGAACTTCTGGGCATACCAAAGCCATATGTTTGCTGACAGACCTATTACCAGATTACATTTCATCATTGTATTCATTCAGTAAGTATTACTGCTCAAGATATTTCGGTTATATACGTTATTTTTTAAATTGAGTGTCTTTAAATAGGTTAGTGGTATTATATAATGTGGATATTTCACACTGTAATGTAAGAGTTAGTTAGTAGTGTAATTGTATTTGTGATGCATGCAACAGTGATGAGGAGAGTGTTGGAACATTGCCAAAATGTGGTGGACGGTTGAAAATTGTTTTTATATCATCCCATCCCCATACAAGAAAACATACGAGAGTACAGAGTATAGAAATACATACAAGAGTTAATTACTAAGCATTTAGGTACTGTGCAGCATTGTGTGACAATATTTTGCATTATGTTTAAAGGAGTACCATGGTGGTTGAACATGACACTTCCCAGTTGTCTTCAGGCAACAACAAAACAAATGTGCATAATTTTTTTATTCTTCAGTCATTTCAATGTACTTTAAAACGTATTTTTCTAAGCCTAAATTCCCACTATAAAAATTCACCCGAACCGTCTGGGCGTGGTAATGAGAACTGTCAGTTAGCTATGATTGACAGACCGTGCCCCGTTACCATAGCTACCCCCATGATACGCGCTCTCTTTGGGAGACTGAATTTTCACAAGCTAGCTAGGTTAGTAGTATATCAAGTATCGATAGATAGCTAAGGTAAGGACGTTGACTTATATCCAATTATAATTTTTGCCATCTAGCTAGCCAAGTTAAGATAAAAGCACAACTATAACGTCCTCATAAAAGCAAACTAGCAAGCTAACGTTATCGATAACATTGCCTTATGAAAGCAAACCTCCTAGCTAGCTAACGTTAGCTAGCTAGCTAAATGAATATAACCAGAAATAATCTAAAGGCGCTCTAATTTAAGTGAACCTAACGTTAGTCAAATATTTGCATTGTCTGAACAGCAGGACGGTGTGTCCTGTCAGATTTCTTTACGGGGCGTGGAAATGGGAGTGGTTACTGTATTCGTGACGTAGCAAAATGACAACTTTCTCAACCGGTTGAAAATAGGACGATGAATTTAAAACGCATATTTCTCCAAAAATACAGAACAGACATATTTAATACTTTGCTCATTGTGTTTCTTCAATGCCTCTTGTGCAAATAGCACATAAAACCGAGAAAGTGTGAAAATCACCATGGTACTCCTTTAAGTCTGATATCAATGTTTCATCTTAAACCTTCATAAGGGGCTCATTTATATGCTTTACAATGGACAAAAAACCTTTTTGGAGAGATTTTGGATATGTTTCTGGACCCCTAGCTATTTTAGACCACTGTACTTACAGAAAGCTTGTATTTACCACTTGATAATGATGCAACAGTGAGTTTCTTGAGAAAAAACATTTGATTTGTAGTGAAATACGTGAATTTGTTGTGATTTACAGCAATGCATAATTTAGACATTTTGGGTAGATCTGGAGACGCTGGGTACAGTGCTTTGTTTTTGCTTCATAGATCTTTAGTAGTTCTACATATCCACCCTTAGATTTTATGAACTTGTGCTCAAGAAGTTTTTGATCCAAGACATGTATACTTTAACCTTCTGTATATATGCAATCTCCCAGTATTTCACTACAAACTAAAAAAGAGCACATTCATTTTAGATATTTTGTCTACACAATTGCATTTGTGGCACTTTATTTCTTCCAAAATTATGAATATAAATTAATCTAAATTAGTATTGTAAATGGTACAAATGTCTTGGTTAATTTAAGCCATTGTTCAAGTCTCTGTGGTGTTCACATCTGGGGTTATAAAGCTTTAAATAGGGTACCCCCTAAATGGGCAAGGATTGGCTAGGTTTGGCATGTCCGCTAAGTGGTTCAAATCGCTCCATAATCAATCATCATCATATTCAGTAGATATGTTGGGAGAAGGTATATAATTATGAGGACAAAACCATTTTACAATCGCTCTGTAGGGGGCGCAATAGTGCCAATGCTTGGACCCCTCCCAACGTCGCTTGCGGCTTTAATTTCTTTTTTGGTTTGGCTTGAGGTGTCGGATCTGGCAGTACTGCTTTTGTCTCTCTACAACAAATTGTTAAAATGTTATAGCCTGAATCTGAATGCTTCTTGCAGCGCCCCCTTCAGGATTTTTTCATCAAACTGGCCATGAGGGTGTGGTTTTGTGTTGATGTACAATGCCAAATGTTTGAAAAGACTTCCGGCCATTTTTCTGGAAAAGGGAAGAAGGTTGAATACTAATACTAGAACAACAAACAATACGGTTCCAGTTTCCTTCTGGAGCTTGCATTCTAATAACAATAACAATATGGTTCCAGCCTGGAAGAAACTGATACCAGGCCATATTAACAAACATTTAAGCTCCCATAGCCTTCAATACTTAACTCACCCAAGAACCTGCTCCTTGAGTATTCTTCAGCTGTGAGGAAGAGACCATTTTAAACTTACGCGATTTCAGTAGATTAACTCTTAAATGTTTTTCCTTTCAGTACTTGCCCTGAGTATGAGTAGCCAACAGCTGTTTCCATAGAGTTATTTTTTGTACTTAAATAGTTGTAAATGTAGAGTATTTACACTGTGTAAGTATTTTTCCATCTTGCTGGCAAAGGAAGCCTCTAGGACACATGGTATAATTGATGGGGATAACTAGATCAGGCTATGTTCAGGAAGATTTGTAATGACTTGCCTCCCATAGGGTCAGTTAAAATGAAATGCCTGATAACAACCTGAGTAATGAAGTACATGCACACTGGTTACAATTGTAATGTAAGTTGCTGCCTGAACCTAGCATATTTGAAAAATGAAGCAGTAAACAAATGTCATTTACAGTCCAATGCAAGAAAATTGGATTTAAGTCAGTGGACTACTGTTGAACTTACCACAACCATCTACTGTGCTGCAGTATTCAAAGGGTGCAAAGTTTTGTCTTCATTGTTCAGGACTACCTGGGTCAATTAGTAAATATCGCCATTTGACTGAGTACTCATCCAGTGCATTTTATTGGCTTGGGGGTGCTCGCATTTGATTTTGTTCAGCTCATTGGCTGATTGCACAGCACCTTGTATGTCAAACACACCTGCACACATCACCCTGCCCCCATCCCACACCAGCCAGCCCCACATCTGGCCCCTACCTTTAACTATCACCCACTTTCACTGTCAAGGCCAAAGTCTTTATTTTCCTTGACTGTCCTCATCAGATATGATTCCCTGTAACCCTCTCAGCTTCCATCAGCTAAGTGTGGGAACAACAAGCTCACAGATCAATACCTGCTGATAAGACTGGGGGAGCAAGGGGCCCAGGGGATTAGCTCACACATGGCCACAGCAACCCTTGACCCCTCACTGTGCTGCTGTTACAAGGAGACATGTCCACCCCTGCCTGCCCACAGGGCAGAAGTAGGCTTTTAGAAAATAAATGTGTCATCCTTGCCACTTATGACAAAACACAACCATTTCCAGAAGTTGCATAATAGTTACGGTCAGCCATGTTTGCGATCATTATGAGAGGAGAGGAAAAACCTGTTCAGAGCAAATGCTTGATATGGTGCATCTTTCTGCATATTGTGCATCTTTCTGCACACAAAGTTTAGCTTTTTAAAATTGTAGTACTAACCTGAGTTTAGATTGTGTTGATGAATAAACAGGTTCTAAAAACAGGTTCCTCACAGTGAACAACTTTGCCACATTAAGGGTGCATCAGGTTTGACAAAGAGGTGAAAATTGGTGGATCTATTGATAGCTTAATCCTGAGGACAGCCACACAGAATTGGCCCGATTAAAGAGCTTGATCTTTTTTAAATAAATAAATTCACAAAAAATCACAGTTTTTTTGTAGATATTTCAAACCTGCCAACCTGAATAATCATTTCAGTATTGTTATGTCCTTGTATGATTTGGTCACCACCACCTTGGTTTGGCAGCCATTTTGAATTATTTATTATTTTCTCCCCCCACTTTATGACTTTCACGGTTGATTCACATGCATTGATAGACTGTACCTCCAGTCCAGTACTACTCAAATTTGGTGCTGAGTTGGCCCCGTGGTGGCACTATCACAGTCAACTGAATTTCCACTAATTTAACTAGAATAAGTCCTGCTACATTTGACTTAAGGACCAGTAACTAATGTCACAAGATCTCTTACAGACAGAATAAATTTGCCTCAAGGACCTATTAGCCTAGGATTATGGATTTACCACAATTTTGAGTAAAGTAAAAAGACACTAAACAACATCTAGATGGTTTGATGTTCACAAAATTTGAAATGTTGCTCGCAAATCTCTTCAAAATTTATGTAAACAAAGTTGGTATGCTTCAAAAAGTGCTTTCAGTAATCTAATGCATTTGCATGGTGGGTGTGGCTATTTAAAAATAAGCTAATAAAGACAGTTAAACACAAAGTAATGAAACTTGGTAAGCCTATTCTGAGGACAGCCCTAAAGAAGTGGTCCAGTCAAGCCACAAGGTGGCACTATGGAGCTCAATAAATTTGAAAATGGAAAAATTCACAAATCACATTTTCCTTTTAGATAGTTGAAACCTGCATGGCTGACAAAGCACCTCATTACGAGTATAGCAAATGTGCAGGTTTTCAAAGAGTCAATCTTTGGCTGTAGTTAATGGCAAATCATATGATTTACATCCTTACATTATACTCAATCAGATGAACAATTTTGCCTCAAGAACAAGAACAACAACACCAACCATTTAAAATTTTCCAGCATTTAGGATTTTTGACAAAACCATCTTCTGTGAACTAATCCTAGGCAGTGACGTGCTGGCAATATGGCAGGGCGGGCAAATGCTACAAGGGTCACCTGACTAATGGATTATTACTTTGATGTAAAACATAAAATAAAATACAAATATTAAGTAATTGTGTCTTTTATTATTTGTATTCAAAAACCTTATTTCAACCACCAAAAACATTGTATATTGTACTTTTTAATAAGAAACATTAGGTAACCTGTGGTAGGGACAGGTTTGCAGGAGGAATTCAGAGCAATTAGAGGACCACACCTATTGGTTAATTAGGCACACACCTGGATGATGTTACGAATCAGTCCGGGATTTAAAAGTGTGCTCCTTTCCACAGTAGGCATCTGAGACTGGGGATCCCCTACGACGGTGAGAGAGAGCATGTACCACGAAGGAAGCTGAAAAGCAAACATAATTTCATTTATTTTTCTTTCTTGTTTTAGTTTATTGTTTTTGCCCAGATCCAGGTGAGGGTGACGAGCGAAGGTTTTTCATTTGTGTTTGTTCGGATTGCTCTCTCTCGCTACCCGCAATAAAACGCTGGAGATATCTGGAATTTCCGCTTCTCCCTGTGTCCAGCTCTTCTGTCCCTTCCAGGGTAGTCATGACGTGTGACACAACCATTATCCCCCTCATCGCTAAACCCCTCTTCCGAGCGGTGATAGTCCAGTCCTAATCTAGCAACCATTACTAGGCAGTGGCCCTCTGTCAAGCTTTTTTAGTTACAGGCTAGCGGTTAGCTTATTATGATAATGATCAAATGGTAGACTTGGGGAACTCGCAAAATACTCGTTATCCAAAGACTTGGAGGATGTGATTTTTCCATTTCCAAAACCAGAACTAAGTGAGGAAAAGTGTAGGCTGTTAATAAAACGTAAAACAAAACTTCATTCACAAATGAACACCACAACGAGTATGAAGCACTCCGATGTCTGCTCCAAGGTGCTGTATCTGCGCTCAATATTGCCACTTCGGAACTTCTACCTTTAAAAATAAAAGAGTGCAAAGGCACAGATAGAATCACTGTCCAGTTTTGAAATGTCTTTGATGACCAAAATTGACTTTCTGTATTTGCTCTTTGTATATTTAAACTGACGCCAGTCTATTCTGTTGCCGATTTGTTTACGTTTTTGCTGTTAATCTCCCCATTCCATAAGCCCAAACTCGGCACGTAAATCATAAAACAAAAATGCACCACTGCAAAGTTAGTCTGGACGGGAATTTCTCTGCATAGTCAAAGCAAAGTGTTTGTTTGAAATACCTTTGAGTACGTATAACCACGTGAAAAGATTCTGTAATAGGCTACAACAAACTGATGGAAAAAACATGTTCCCATCTGTTTGTTGTACGAGAAGAAATGTGGCTTTCACTTTAAATGATATCAGCACAAACCTTTTACTGAAGTGACTGTGAGTTTGATAATAATGTTAATCCACCGACACTGAATCAGATTTATTTAGCACATATATAAAGATTCCTGTGGCTAATATGCAATAGCTACAATTAAGGACAAAAGTGTACATACACTTAGGCTAAATATATTCAAACTCAGTTTTTCACAACTCTGCACAATTCATGTTACCATACATTTCATTTGGCAAGTCAGTTAGGGCATCTACTTTGTTGACATCAGAGGTCATTTTAAAACAATTGACTACAGACAGATTTATTTCAGTATATCAGATTTCTAGTCGGTAAAAAGTTCCAAGTTGACTGTCTCTTTAAACAGCATGGAAGATTCCAGAAATTGATGTAATGACTTTTTAGAACCTTCTGATTGGCAAATTTAATGGTTAATTGAGAGTTACTGTAATTGGTACCTGTGGCTGTATTGTATTTAAGGGCCTACCTTTAGAGCCTCTGCCTTTTTGCACTTAATACCATAGGAAAATCCAAGCAACTCAGCCAAGAAAAAAATAACTGTGGACCTTCACAAGTCCGGTTCCTCCTTAGGAGCAATTTCCAAACAACTGAAGGTACCACGAGCATCGGTACAAACAATAAAAATCTTGGGACCACACAGTCACACAGTTCAGGAAGGAGGCACAAATTAACTCCCAGGGCTGAATGAACATTTGGTCTGAAAGGTTCAACTGAACCCAAAGACAGCAACAAAGGAACTGGTGAAGGAGTTGGAGTTATTAGGTACCAAAGTATCTAACATTCACCATTAAGAGAATCCTACATTGCCATGACCTGAAAGGCTGTCGCATGGAAGAAGCCCCTACTCCAAGACTGGCATGAAAGAGCCAGAATGAAGTTTGCAGGTGATCACCAGGACAAAGACCTAGCCTTTTGGAGGAGTGTTCTCTGGTCAGATTAAACAAAAATTGAACTGTTTGGCCATAATGATCAGCGCTATGTATGGAGGAGAAAAGGGTGAGGTTTGTAATCCGAAGAACTCCATCCCAACTGTGAAGCATGGGGGTGGCAGCATCATGTTGTGGTGGTGTTTTGCTGAAAAGGGGACTGGTGCATCATAGATGGCATCATGAGGAAGGAGGATTATCTGGAAATACTGAAGCAACACCTCAAGACATCAGCTAGAAAGTTAAAACTTGGTTGCAACCAGGTCTTCCTGCAGGACAGTGATCCTAAGCATACCTCCAAAGTTGTAACAAAATGGCTTAAAGACAACAAAGTGAAAGTATTGGAGTGGCCATCAGAAAGCCTTGACCTGGATCCCATATAAAATTTGTGGACTGAACTGAAAAATGTGTCCAAGCAAGGAGGCCCACAAACCTGACTGAGTTACACCAGTTCTGTCAGGAGGAATGGATAAAAATTCCGGCAAAGTATCGTGAGAAGCTTGTGGAAGGCTACCCCAAGCATTTGATTGAAGCTAAGAAATTAAAAGGCAATGCCAACAAATACTAGCAAATTGTATGTAAACTTTTGACCCACTGAAAATGTAGTATAATGGCTAAGGAGTCGGTCTTGTAACCTAAAGGTCGCAGGTTCGATTTCCTGGTAGGACACTGCCATTGTACTCTTGAGCAAGGTACTTAACCTGCATTGCTCCAGTATATATATATGCTTAAAAATTCATAATTGCCGCATGTTGCTTGGACCCCATTAATTACTGCTGTCAGTTATATATTTAAATGAAATTGCTACTAGATTGCTAGCATATCTATCTATGGAGAGCTTCATAATGTTTGGGACAAAGACATATTTTTTCTTGATTTGGCTCTGCACTCCACAATTTTAGATTTGGGATTAAACAATTCATACATGGTAAAAGTGCAGAATATCTTATTCTTTCAGATCTTTATGCATCTTTATGTTTCACCGTTACAGAAATGGGGGGACTATGTGTAAAAAGTGCTGTAATTTCTACATGTTGAAACCAAAATATATTTTTTAAAATCCCTTTAATAAAATCTGAGAATCTGCACTTTAACTGTGTGTGCATTGCTTGATTACAAATCTAATATTGAGGAGTACAGAGCCAAATAAAGAAAAAAATGTGTATTTGTGCTATGGAGCTCACTGTAGCTTAGCTGTAGTTAGGAGTTAATGCACAGCGGCAACCAAAATAATTACAACTTCTTGTTTTTGCATAGGATTGGTGAGACAATTGAATGTCACCTATTTTTTTCCAGTGGGTGACGTTTCATTCTTTTCAACCATCCAGTAGATTTTTACACAATTGTTTGCTTTTTAACAGGCAGTGAATTTAACAGCTGAAATCCCATCTCCATACATACCTTCTTTGGAGGGTGAAATTTGGAGAGTTGTATAATGCACAGTGTCACATGGATTAACCTGGGCTCACAGGTTGGAAATTAGTCAGAACAAAGATATTTTGTATTATTGAATACAATTTTGTTGAATACAGTCTTACTCATTTATAAAATCTGTGTGTCATAACTTGTTGCCGGGCCATGAATTCTGTGACTGGTCAGTAATTTGAAAGCAGAAGCCGTAACATCATGGTTCCACCTGCAGAGCAAATGGGTGGTCTGCATGTGCAGGATGAGCACACACAAGTGTCACTTGGTAGAAATGTTTGCTCATTGATGATCCAGGAGTGAGATCACATGCAGAGACAGAAAGGAATGTGCTACTCAGGGTTCACCTTCCTGCTACAATCACCCCAGACACGGTTGGACCTTCCATGCTGACGCCGCAGCCACACTGACCAAACATGGCATGCCACATTTGTACCAAAAACATCGTGGATGCAACAGATCTATGGGAAATGGCTGTGAGAGCAGAGGCATGTGGAATGTCTCACTTCTGTGGGACATGGTTGCAAAACAGTCTATATTCTGGGACATTCCCTCTCCTGTGTACCCAAGAGCACCTCACAAATTTTTCCCACAGGTTTGGCTATCCAGGCAAGCTTTATTTAACATGTATCAGACTAGCTTAAACATCACAGCTAGTCTCGCAATCCAAGCCACAGTTGCTATGTGGCAGCTGGTTGTTTTTATATTTCCTCTGCTACAACAACGGTCTCCTGCATTTTCCAGCCAAGTCACCACACTTGGTCTTACTCTCCAAGGCAGTCAAGCTTCCATGCAAGTATGTCTGAACAAATTTTTTATTATTTTCTTTTGCGGCTGACATTTGCTGGAATGAAAAAGTGTATATTTGCTACTAATCTGTGGCTCAGATTTTGTGAGTTATATTAAATTCAGATCTTTGAGTTGAAGGGTAATATTTGAATAACTTTTCAGTGGTTTGTTCACTTATAGTGTCTTTCTGGTCTGGTATCAGAGACAGTCTGGTTGTTGGTTGGGTTTATGCAAAATAATGCTATAATAATGTGGCTCTCACTTTCTTAATGTCTTGTAAAACTCTTGGACTGAGATTAGAGTATTTTACCACTAAAGAGAAATGCTCCATTTTGTAGATGTACGTAAATGTTTTGAGTGGTGGCTAAGTAGTGTCTACATAGTGAGCTAACAATTGTTTATGCATTAGGGAGTTCTGGAGCATGTTTTGTCCTGTCACAGTCAGCTTTAGGAGAATTGGCTATGGCCTCAGATCAGAAACACTGCATTTCAGTGTGAAGTCAGCATGCTTTAGACAGAAATCTTCCCACCATGACAGAAACTCTACTGTCCACAGACAAAAGTCTCCACTTCAGCCAAATTTTTTACTTCTGTTGGATGTAATAAGGTACAGCAGTTGGAAATAAAATCCATTAAAAGGTGATATGAATTGCACTGGCCTGCTTGATATAGTATTTTGTCTCCAAGATGAGCAATTCTACACTCGTGTATGAGGGTAGGGTTCCTTTCTTTGATGTCCCGGGTGGATTTTTGACCTCGGCCTGGTTCTCAAGTGTGGTTTGTGATTGCGTGCTGAGAACTAGATGATGTTCAGTCTTAAGGAGACACGTGAAAGAGAGATGAATGTCGACAGCTGGTTTTACTGGGAGCCTAAATTATATGGTCAATAGAATGTGTTATTTTAGAGGAAATAACTGAAAATAACTTTTTCTCATGTCTGACATTGTAATCTCTTTTTGTCCGTATTCTGGGGGTAGTCAAGGATTTACTTTTGTATTTATAGATACTTTTCATACAGTGAACCATGTGGTTTGATAAATGCCACATTGTGGTTTGATGTTTCATTTGTATTTCCTTGTACTGTGGTTGTTTATGTCAGTTTCTATTATTTGAATGATATAATTTTTGCTGCCGAGTTCAACTGTTGTTTTAGGTGCAGGGAATTAGTTTCAGCCATTTCTTTTTTTCTAAACTGATCAAGTCATAGGGTGTTTTTTTTAAGTGTGAATTGCACTGAGATAAGGTGGCAGGTGAATTTGCACGTCCCCATAATGCCACAACCTTTCTTGTTAAAGCAGGTCTATGCTGTCATTGGTATCCTGGTCTTGTTTGGTGACAAACAATTGAGTGGAGGAAGAGCATCATCGAGAGAGGTGATTGGCCCCTACCGTCACAGCCCTCACTGACATGGGCCAGTTGTAATTGGCAGAACACGGTGTACACAGGAACATTTAAAAGGGCCAGGCCAAGTCACCCTGGGCTGGGCCAGCCAATGGCATTGACGTTGTTGCCTGTGACCCCAGGTCCAGCACAGAACAAACAGGCCATGATGCAACGGCGTTTGCGATGTGTGCGCACTGTTGGCAGAATTTCAAAAATCACTGTGCTCCTCCTTTCTTGCATAATGCAATAGGATATGGTAGATGGCAGCCAACACTGCAATTGGCTGAGAGGTTGCCCTCCCCTCTGACCCCTCCCCCTTGACCTAAAATCCATTCCACCTCATCTGTCAGAGTGTCAGTGGAAAAGAAGCAGCCATCCCTCCCTCTCAATCACTTCCACTTCTGTCCTCGTTCAGCACCCATCACCACCACAGGAGGTAATACCATTTCTCTATTATTCAGAACAATTGGTTAACTTAAGGGCAGGTGGAAGCATTGGCAAATCAAGAGCACTGCATTCTGGATCAGGGGGTTGGGTGCTTCTTTTCTGATACTTTGTCATGTGTGGAATGGAAAAATGACTGGCTGATCATTTTTGTACACAATGATTGTTTGGGCCGTCATGCACTCTGATGCATGCATATTGTGTTTTAGGGTAAAGTCCTGTGCAGGTTGCTGAACTAATTGTGTTTCCTGAGAAACAAATGTGCTGTATAAATCTGTTACAGGAAATCAGTTTTGTACGGCTTTTTGGATGTTGTGCATATTTTGTATTCAGGACTATTTAAGCTTTACAACCTTCTTGGAAGATTGCATGCAGTACCTATCAGAATATACACATGATGTTTGGTAAATTGTGCTTCAGATTTTAGGGTCTCTTTGTCAAAGTATTGTCTTTACAGCACAATATTTTTATTACGAAAACCATCTAAATATAATACACATCTAGTTTATTTATTAAGTTTAATTGTTTTATGTCATTTAGATAAAAAATGCAGTTTAACTGAATTAAACAGTTTTATTGCTCACGGAGGTTAGATACGTTTGTGCACAGCTAATGAAGGTTTTGGCAATTTATACAGAGTCTTAGTAACACTTATACAGAGTATTCCTTGGTGTTGTAAAACTGTAGACTATTATTCTGTCTGTAGACAGTGTTGATACACTGGGTTACACATGCTGCCTGGTTCTGCTGGTTCATCCTCATTGTGTTCAAGTTTCCAGCAGTCGCATACGACTCAAACACAGTTGTCAGATGTGCTATCAAGGAGATAATCTTGAAAGACAGACCATCATGAAGCAGTCACACAGTGCAAAACATGCAAAAGTGATTTACCGTTTTACTGTGAAATTATTAACCAGTCAAAGTGAAAACCTATGAAGAAACATGATAATTTCTCCTCTTTAGACCAGGTTGAGACTGTGGGGATTTGTAGTAATTTTTTCCAGGATGCAGTGGTCTGTACAGTGCTCTTTGGGTGTTATTTGGGACTTAAAGAAAAGCAAAAAGGACAGGAAGAATAATTTCTGAATGCACGTTCATTTTCAATGTATGACATAGTTTTTAATCAAAATTATTATTTGTGATTTAACACAAAAAGTCAAAATAGTCATATTTATTCAATGATCTTTTTCTAATTTAATGTAAAACATTCAAGTGACCATTTTAATTTTCAAATGAAAATAAGTTCTGTTGTACACAAGTGCCTTGCACTTAAAGGTAGCTTTCCATCCCAGTGACCATGCTAACATTTTAACAAAAAGTTTAATAGTACATGCTTCATCAAAATGAGATTTTTAAATCAAGGGAACAGTCTGCTGTGTTTAATTATTGTGTATGAATATATGTTCTCTATTGAAATAAATATTCAACAAAACTGGAAACATAGTAACTTAAATTATACTAGAAGACCACATGCCCAGTCTACAGCTTCTCACTTGATATTTCTGACGTTTCATTCATAGTATAGATTTTCTTTCTGATGTATGTCTTCATTTTAAGACTTATTCATTTGGTTTCAACATAGGATGGTTAAAAAATAGTTATTACAGTTACTTCAGATACCCACTCCCTGTTGTCTTGCATACTTACTAGGGGGCCCAGCAGTGAGCGTGTAGGACCTCTGTTGTTTTTTCTAGATTTCTTCTTCTTTTTCTTCCCCATTTGACATACATGCACCTGATTTTGTCCACATGTCTACCTCCTCATTCTGAACAAATAATACCATAAAACACATAGGGCTCTATTTTGCAGAATCAATGTTGCATGGTGCAGGGGCGCAGTCAATGGCATGGCGTGTGGCACACTGGACGTGGCTTGTGATTATTGGTATTTTCAGGACCACAGACAAGCAGTGCACAGCGTAAAGCATGTGATGCACCTGCTAACAGGGCAGTGTTATACTGAATATACTATCAGTGGGTGTGGTCTGGTTTTACTGGTTATTTTCCAGCCTACAATGCGATCGTATTAGTAAATGGCTACACGTGTCATTTAACTTGTAAGTAGTTGGCTATCTCCCTGGATATGAATTAAATGTTTTTAGCAGAAAATAATAATAATAATAATAATGATGATAATAAAAAA
Organism: Anguilla rostrata; assembly: GCF_018555375.3. Lineage (NCBI taxonomy): Eukaryota > Metazoa > Chordata > Actinopteri > Anguilliformes > Anguillidae > Anguilla > Anguilla rostrata. The sequence goes on along the minus strand of NC_057939.1, from coordinate 31,570,331 downwards.
TAGCGTTGTGGTCGCAATCGCCATCATACACGTCAGAAAAAAATGTCACTGACAAAAAAAAAAAAGTAAATAATAAGTTGTCTCTCTTTGTAGTGGTTTGGTGTCACAAGTACGGGACCAGGACCCAAACGCAGAGTGAAAAACTCAAACTCCAAAATGGCGAATCCAAACAAAGTCTTTAATAACAAAAAGCAGGGAACAAAAGAGGCCACGCAGGGCAACTTTCAAGAACACAAAAATTCTCCAAAAAGAAAACAGTGGAACTTACAAAATCCAAAAAAAAAAAAAACACACAGGACAGAACTCGCACAGGGCAGAACACAGGAAGGCAAAAACAAGCAGGCAGAACATGGGTAGAACAGACTAGCAGAAACGTACACAGGCGGAAACACACAGGCAGAAACGAGGGGCGACATAGCTCAGGAGGTAAGACCGATTGTCTGGCAGCCGGAGGGTTGCCGGTTCAAACCCCGCCCTGGGCATGTCGAAGTGTCCTTGAGCAAGACACCTTACCCCTAACCCCTAACTGCTCTGGCGAATGAGAGGCATCAATTGTAAAGCGCTTTGGATAAAAGCGCTATATAAATGCAGACCATTTACCAGAAACACAAGGAACCAGCACCCGAGTCGGGGAAACAAAGGACTTAAATAAACCAGACACAGGTGAACTCAATACATAAACAAGAGAGGGATGGGATAACGAGACATGAACAGAAACAATGATTGAATAATAGAAAATAATACAATTAACACAGGGGAAACCAATGAGGGAACGAACAGAAATACAAAACAAAAAGTGCCGCCATCTGGCAGCACAGAAAGGAAAAACAGAAACAGAAACACCGAACCATGACAGTTTTGGCTGGAAACGATCTGTAAGAGCCGGCATAAGCACCTCGAAGTGAAGCGCTACACTGCCTACTGATTGTAGATAAGATCGCTGTGAGGCTGCATTCCATAGAGGATTTCAGCTGCATGCTCCCATATTACTGAAAACGCTACAGTGGTGGCTAGCTATAAGTGCATATCAGCATATGAGTGCTGTGTGCATTGTGTTGATAGTAGAGCAGCGCTGGCTAGCGGAGCAGCTAACTCATTGTTAAAACGTCTACTTACACCACTTAAGTTAATTAGTTAATTAAGTTAATCAAGTTAATTTTACCTAGTCCAGCATAGCTATGGACGCTGTAACAAAGCTTGTAAGTACGTCACAATGGATATAACAGCTGTTTTAGAATGTCATTACCTCACCCAGATCATTTTTGCAGCCCGGATCAAATTTGTTGTGACAATACTGTTAAAATTATAAGACACAAGTCCATCATTCAAAACAATGGCATGGCTTGACCCCTTTGCGCTAGCCCCCGAATGGTCTGCACACCCAGCAACCCCTCCCTGCAGTCTCATCTGCAACTACACCCTCCACCCATGACACACTGGACAATAATGTCCGTCTGGGCATTCATAAAAATATTCTTTCACCACTAAAACATTGTATTCTGTCATAGCAACAAGATAAACTCAACAATAACCCTAAGATATACCAAAACAGCATTGAAACATAGATATGTCCCTTTTGAGACTGAGTAGTCATATATTGTCTTGGACAATCCGTTTGTCAAATATATGTTCATTTGTGACACAATGGTACCTTCCAAAATAGTTGCACGTAATACCACGCATGCAGTTTACGGTGTTGTCACCCTTTGTAGTACAATCTGGCTTGATTCATGGCTTGATTCATGTATCAATAGGTGACAGAATAAGCTTTCTAATGATGTATAACATGTCTATTATTTTGGAATAGCGTTTTATAGCTCAACATAACCGAATGCTTTCTCTCATCATCCCCACCTTACGTATTCTCTCTCTGGTAGCTGTAAGACACTGGACCCAGCAAAATGTTATCGATGATTTTCATCATTTCTTGGAAAATATTATCTCATAAAAAACACGTTTTCAACGTACAAAAATGCCAAGTTACTCACACATAAAAAGCACTGTCTATAACTCATTCATTCAAAGTGGCAAAATCTAGGCCTACTGTTAAAAGTATTGATATAAAAATGATGTCAAGTTACTGTACTACAAACAATATAGGCTATGTTGCCTCATGGAAATTAAAGAAGCTGTATTCCAAAGCAGTGACTTAAATTGTGTCAAGTCACTTGGCCCTGTGTGTATAAGCATATAGGACATGGAAAGGCCAAACATATGTGTGGGTGGGTTTTTAACATTACATTACATTACATTACAGGCAGTTAGCAGACGCTCTTATCCAGAACGACTTACACAACTATTTTACATAGCATTTTACATTGCATCCATTTATGCAGCTGGATATATACTGAAGCAATGCAGGTTAAGTACCTTGCTCAACGGTACAACGGCAGTGTCCTACCCGGGAATCGAACCTGCGACCTTTCGGTTACAAGTCTAGTTCCTTACCCACTGTGCTACACCTTTAAGAGTCAAGATTGATTGAATAGGCATCAATATGTCCAATTTGTATTGGTATGTATGTATTTAGCTGGTCAACCTTTCTGTTGCGTGAATGATTGTATGTTTCTTGGTATAAATGTCTGTTTGTAAGTGTGAATGTTACACGCTGCAAGGGAAATGTCTCCATGGGGATAATGAAGTATTGTATGTATGTATGTACAGTATTTATTTTACATGCAGTATTTATTGTAAGCAGCAAATATACAAGAACTTGTATATTTAGTGAAATGAACTTGACAACCAAGTATAAACATATGTTTTCTGGAGGAATATGCTTTCTGTAGGTATTCACCAGCAGTTTTGTACATTAGTTTAAATGTCTTGCATGAGACAATTTGAGGTATTTGACACTTTGATGTGTGAATTTTGATATCAATACTTTCAATGACAGGACTAGATTTAGCCAGTTTGAATGAATGAGTTATAGACAGTGCTTTGTATGTGAGAGTAACTTGGCATTTTTGTACGTTGAAAACGTGTTTTTTATGAGATTTCTTTTTGCAAAGTTTTTGTTATGAGAATGTGAGAACAGTAATGCATATAAATGTAGACTATGAGAAGTATGTGTACACGCATACAGCCTTAGGCAGTGCCAGATGTAGACTGGTTTGATTGGGAGGCAGAGCAAGATTTTGGGGGGGCCAAGTTGAGGACATGATTTGTGATGCGGAGCGGACCTGGATGTAAAATGTGACGTAACCCTTTAAGAAACGGTTGTGGATTACGGCATTGTGTGAATTTGTACAGTCTGATGAACATGTACTGTTTAGCACTTTCGCTTTGCTATATGTAAAACCATATAGATGTGTGTTCAGAGAACTGAATCTCAATGTACCAAACACAGGTTGAGAATAAATGCAGGTTTTGCATTGCCTGTAAAACAATGGTTATATATTCCAATACATGTAACAGTAAATAGCAGAATATATAAGTAGCTAGTATTACAATGCTATTACATAACAAGATGGCCTGCATGCAAGAGCTGTGTGAAGCTGTGTGAAGTTGCTGTCTGTTTGTTAATCCCAGAGTGAATCTTTACTTTTGCAGCTTGTCCTTTTTAATTACGTTGAAAACCTGGTCTGTCGGCTTCTCTATTGCCGTTTTTAAAAATCGACTTTTACTGCTTTTTTAACCAAGTTTAAAGTAATATATCTACTTTGTCCTTACGACTTGAATCATACCTGACAGCTCCCAGGTCGTCATTTTTGCGGGTTGTCTTCGCGCAGCAATTTGACGGGCCTGCCATCTAGCCCTACTATCAACATCTAACCCACTGGGAAAATTGAGCAGGATAGCTCTGTATGCTGACCTGGGCAGCGACCACCTGCCCGGCCTGCACTGGATGTGCGTGCGATCGGATCTACTATAATCATCTGTCCCCCTGGGATCCCAGTGCGCAATTGAACTGTATGCAGTCCTGGGCGGCAGCTACCTGTGCTGCCGTATCCTGAAATTGATGTGCCGGTGTTTCGGCCCTGCTATCAACACCTGTCCTACAGGGAACTCAGAATAAGGTAACCCTGCGTGGCGGAGGCAGAATTCGGTGGCTATGAACCTCAAAGTTTTCCTCCAGATATGCCTGATGCGGGACTCATTTTACATTGCGTCTCCTGCACTCATTGCGTTCCTTTTTGAACCTTCTATCAGACCAGACAAGGTGTCTTATGCACCAAAGTGATTTTCGGTGCCGTGTAAGCTTTTACTGCCACGGGTGAGTCTTGGAACTTATATATATAAATATATTTATTAATTCATTTGAGATCAGCATTGCCTCATTGGCTGTTACTTCTATTCATGAATTACCACTTTGTTACCTGTGTTGCTGCATTTGGCTATTGTAATGGACAGATTGAATCAAACACAAACGTCGCCGGGATTACAATGGACTGCTTCCCCTCATCTAGAGACGCTGTAACTTTTTCTTTAACATTGTAACTGGGGCAGTTGTATTGGAAGGCTTTCTATTATACGCCGCTATGCTCATGCTTGATTATGAATCAGTTTATCGACACGACAGCTGTCGCCATCCAAAAAGGCCGATAGTGTTAGACCTTCGCATGTATATGACATTCAAACTGTTCGCTGTCGTGAACAAATTATTCTCATGCTGATGATCTCTGGGAATGTACATATTACTTTGGGTCCGGGTTTGGATTACCCCGCCCCTCATCATGCATTATCTGGTTTATCATTTGATGAATTCTGTAGCCGTAAATCTCTGGGATTTTTGCATGTTAACATTCAAAGCCTATTACCGAAACTTGACTTGGTGAAAGCATGGATGCACACGTCAAAACCCAATGTACTAGTTTTATCTGAAACGTGGCTAAGAAAATCTGTCAGTAATACTGAAGTTCACGATAATGGATTTCATATTTTCCGTCAGGATCGATCCTCTAGAGGGGGTGGAATTATGTAAAAGATCATTTGCAATGCTCTGTTATTGTGTCTATAGCAAAGCAATTTGATTTCCTTCTTTTGAGCATAGAACTTTCTAATTATTTTTTCCTGTCAGTTGGTGGCTATTATAGACCTCCTGCTGCTCCTGCCTGCGCTCTTACAGCATTAAGTGAACTCATGGCCCCCCACATTTCCAATTAATTTGTCCTTCTTGGAGACTTGAATTGGGATATGCTTAATCCTCCAGACTTGGTTTTACAACAGTTTGATGCCCTTAATCTCTTTCAAATAGTCTCCTCTCCCACCAGTATAATTTCAAGTCCCCTGACTCTGCTACATTACTTGATGTGATCCTTATCAATTTCCCTACTAAATATCAATCTGCTGTTTTCTCACAACATCATAGTGACCACTGTGCCATAGGCTGTATTTGTACTTCTCTTTCCGTTAAACAACCCCCCATTATAATTTTCAGGCGCACTATGAAACACTTCGTAGATCAGGCATATCTCCGTGATTTAGCTGATCAAACTACTGCGCACTGGAACAGAATGTATCTGATACCGCATATAGAAGATGCCTGGTCCTTTTTTAAATGGGGCCACCATGAGCTGCCAGAACAACTTCAGTGCTCCTTGGCATAGATTCTCCAAGTCTCTGGATATGGAACACCATTCTTCCAAAAGATATTCCTTTATTTGGTGTTTTGATGATGGTGGTGGAGAGCGCTGTCTAACACATCGGTTCAAAATCTCCCATAAGTATTCAATTTAGTTGAGATGTAGTGACTGCCAAGGCCATAGCATATGATTCACAACATTTTTGTACTTATCAAACCATTCAGTGCCCTGTGGATGGCGAATTATCATCCTTTAACCTCTTAGCACAAAGCCCCTAGTGGTTGGCACACCAGTGTGCCGAGATTACTGAACTCAGGCATTCAGTGCTACTGCAACCAAAGTATGAGTTAAAAACCGAACGAGTTGTTTTAGTTTCATTCGTACAACTATGCTGAATACGCCGAGTTTTGCAGCGCCACCATTGTCGCTCTGGTTGTTCAGATGAGACTGCAGTCCCTGCAGTCTCATCTACAACTACACCCCCCACCCATGACATAATAGACAATATTGTCTATCTTGGCATTCATAAAAAAATATTCTTTCACCACTAAAAAATCATATTCCGTCATAGCAACAAGATAAACCCGACAATAGCCCTAAGATATGCCAATGCAGCAGTAAAAACGCTCCTTACCGTTGGTTTTACGCGTGGAGATGTCCCTTTTGAGACTGAGTGGCCATATATTGTCTTGCACAATCCGTTTGGGAAATATACGCACATTTGTGATGCCTGGGTACCTTGCAAAATAGCTGTGCGTAATATCACACTTGTTGTTTACGGTGTTGTCGCCCTTTTTGTACAGTCTGGCTTGATTGACAATTCTCATTTATTCAGTAGGTGAGAGTATAAGCTTTCTAACGATGTATAACATATCTAATTTTGCTTTTGGAATAACGTTTTATAGGTCAGCGTATCCGAAAATTTTCTTATCATTGCATTCACTTACGCATTTACTCTGTGGTAGCAGTAAAAGACGCTGCACCTAACGAAACGTGGTCAAAGATTTTTCGCAATTTCTTGAGGAGTACTATTATTATTGAGGACTTCTGGGCATAGCTAAGCCATATGTTTGCTGATAGACCTAGCTGACATCATTTTCTGTCTCTGTCTCCATCTACTGAACATACATAAGATTTCATCATTGCTATGTAAGTATTACTGCTCAAAATATTTTGGTTATATATGTTATTTTTGAAATTGATTGTCTTTAAATAGGTTAGTGGTGTTATATTATGTGGATATTTCACACTGTAATGTAAGCATTAGTTAGTAGTGTAATAGCTTTTGTGAAGCATGCAACAGTGATGATGTGAGAGTTGGAACATTGCCAAAACATATTTTTGAATTATTTTTTTAATCTGATTGCAATGTTTCATCTTAAACCTTCATAAGGGGTTCATTTATATGCTCTATAATGGAAAAAAAGCATTTTATTCAATTTTGGAGAGATTTTGGATATGCTTCTGTACCCCTAGATATTTTAGACCACTGTACTGACTGAAAGCTTGTAATTCCCACTTGAAAATGATGCAACAGTGAGTTTCTTGAGTCAAAACAGTTGATTTGTAGTGAAATACCTGAATATGTTGTGCTTTACAGCAATGCATAATTTAGACATTTTGGATAGATTTGGAGACGCTGGGTACACTGCTTAGTTTTTGCTTCTATAGTAGTTCTACATATCCACCTTTAGATTTTATGAACTTGTGATCAAGAAGTTTTTGATCCAGCACATGTATAGTTTAACCTTCTGTATACATGCAATCTCTCAGTATTTCATTGCAAACTAAAAAAGTGCAAATTCATTTTAGATTTTAGATCTAGACAATTGCATTTGTGGCACTTTATTTCTTCCAAAATTATGAATATATACTAATCAGCATTAGTATTGTACATTGTACAAATGGCTTGCTTCATTTAAGCCATTTTTCAAGTCTCTGTGGTGTTCACATCTGGAGTTATAAAGTAAGGATTGGCAAGATTTGGCTTGTGAGCTAAGGGGTTAAGAGAGACCACCCCCATCAGGATAGAAATGTTTCATCATAGGATAAAGGTGATCCCTGAGAATAACTTTGTATTGATTTGCTGTGACCCTTCCCACTAAGGGGACCAGTGGACCCAAACCATGCCAGGAAAATGCCCCCCACAGCATAACAGATCAGCGGACCCCCTCACTGTAGGGGTCAAGCATTTGGGCTTGGTGTACACCACACATGCACTCACCCACTTGTGTACGCCACATGCACTCCCCCACTTGTGAGAATATGGTGAAGGATGACTCATCTGACCATATCACTTTTCCACATCTCTGCAGACCAGTGCCTATTGTTTTTGCACCACTGAACTCTCAAATGTGCATTTGTCACATGGTTAAATATGCTCTACATGCAATTGTGGAGTCTTTATTGTGGCAGAGGTTACACTGGTTATTTTTATGCAGTGAGTGCAGTGTATTAATTTGTCCTTTCCTTATAATCATTTTAAGTCTTGATTATACAGAGCAAACAGAAATTTGAAAGAAAATATAAATTGGAGACTGCCTGCTGCACCGTTCGACCTCATCAATATGCCACCCTGTGTGCCATGTCTCTTTAGGGGTTTTTTCAGTGTGTACCACCCGGCCTGAAAAAAATTCTAGGGGAAACACTGATATTTCAGGAATGCGCTTCAGTTGGAAGAATGCATTTTAAGTTGGATGAATGTGAATAAATGTCATAAAAAATAAATGTTTGCATTACTTTAAAGTTGTGTAATTAAACTCTGTTTATTAGAATGTCAAGATTTTAAATTATTCATAAAACGTATGGAAGCAGAACCACCAAACAATCGGTATTGGCATCGGCCGATGTTTCCCTCAAATAATCAGTATTGTTCAGAAATGTTCATATCAGTGCATCCATAATATTTTCTTTAATTCACATAAAATGCATTGAGTTTGTTATTATACCAGATTGGGTCCTTACGGTCCTTTTAAAGATAGAGGAAAAGAGAGTTATAAGAAGTGTTAAATGCACCAGGATAGCTGCAGTAATAATAAAAATGGCAGCTGAATATTTGTTATGTTCACATTAGAAATGAACTAACATGAAATATGGCATGTTGCTTACAGAGCCTGGCTAGGAACCAGAATATTGCTAGTTCAATACATATTTTAGGCAAAGCCATTGTGTACTGTAACAAGATAGTAAACTGCTTCAGCAAATGTAAATCAGTATTAATGTCAGCAGTGCATGTCAAATGTGAACTAGATATGTCGACCCTAGGTATTATCTTCTATGTGATTAACTAATGTGCTGCTTGAGTAAAGAGGGAATGGACAATAGGGTCTTTTAGAGCCACATGCCCAAGGCTGGGCACCTTTGGTGGAGCATCCCAGAGGGCATTATAATCACCTGTTTAGTGTGTCTACCATCAGCTATCCAGCTAGGGTAATCTATGAGATAGTAAGTCTTTACTATTCTCTGTTTACAGAACTTTTGTCCCTGAGGAATAATACAGGAACAAGGTGTCAGAAATTCCAGCCATTGTCCCCACAACAAACACACACACACATAGAAATGGATCACATGGAGCTCCAGAGGGTCAGCACTCAGGCAGATGATGACAGCACTGACAGCCTGGATGAACAGTTCACTGAGCCCATCGACTCAGAAAAGGCCACAATCAACAGGTGAGAACAGGGAATGGCTTGTTGATCTGGGTGTTATTCCACCAGCCTTGGCCTCGTAACAGAATGCGAAGCCATTGAGCCTGACTCTGTTCAACATGCATAAAGGCTTGGATTCAAACAGCATTTATCCATATATTTGATTTATAATTAAGTGACAGTGATATCTGTTTCTTCAAAAACACGTTTACTGAAATATAATGATTAAACAAACAATGTGTTTGGATTGAAAAAGTAACACTGAGCAAGTAAGTCAGATGGACTAATGCCAATTGAATACAGACTAAAGTGTCTCACAAATACCCAGTCACTCATACAAGTTCTTTCACAATCTCATTAACAACTATAAACACAGACATTGTAAATGTTTTTCTGTGAATATTGATACTTAATTTGTTGCCTTGTTTCAGTCAATTCTGTGATGAAGATGACGCTGAGAGTCAGAAATTTCTCACGAATGGAATTCTGAAAAAGAAAAAGTTTGAAGAATATGCGGAATACGTAAGTTTCATTAATAATGTCATATTGTAAAGGAAGGATTTTGTGGAAAATAATTAATGATGTTAACTGTCATTCAGCACCCAGCTATTGGTTTTTTGCTTGAGCACTGCAATTTTCAGGAAGTTTGTCTATATTCAGGGGTGTGTAGAAATTTTTGAGCACCAGGCACTGCTTGATCTGCGCAACACCTCAATGCATATTCCACTACCCAAACCACTTTTAAGTCAAACATCACAGTGTCTCCATAGAATTTTAGGACCAAATCCTATTTTGAAATATAGTTATCCAGCTGGGAAATCATTCATCTAACTTTGGCTACCCAAATGGACAGTATGGTTTCTGTATTTATTTGGAACACTTATGTCATGTACAGTAGTCAAAGGTAACTAGCTAGCTGACTCATTTTTCTTACTGGATAAATGTCTAGCTACTTATCAAAACGGCTACATACCATGCCTGATTTAGATTGTAACATAGCAGGATTAATTAGCGTGTAAATGGACTGCATTTATATAGCGCTTTTATCCAAAGCGCTTTATAATTGATGCCTCTCATTCACCAGAGCAATTAGGGGTTAGGTGTCTTGCTCAGGGACACTTCGACACACCCAGGGCGGGGGATCGAACCAGCAACCCTCCGACTGCCAGACAACCGCTCTTACCGCCTGAGCTATGTCGCCCACGTGTGTTTAATAAATGATAGCTAACCACCTACCCTCTGAAACAGAATAAAAGATTACAAGGAGTAAGAGGCTTGAACCAATAATTTAGCTTGTTTATTGTATATGTGTTAGTTAGAAGTTAGTTGAAGATGAACATGAAAGTAAAATAATACATTAGTAATTTTTATTAAAGAAGTAGGTTTACAGTAAACAAAGGCAACCAGACAATAGTAAATGGTGGCCTAACATGTTGATTAATATATACATGGATTTTCTGCCATTTGCTAATTATTTTGAATTGGGATGGCAGGTGTGCCATCCAACAAGTTATGCCTTGGTTGGGCATGTCCCATGCCTATACAGCATTGAGAGTTTGGTGCTTTTCAGGGTTTCCTACGGAAATAACCACAATGATCACAAACCCTAGCCCTTAAGAGCATTAACATCTGTACCTTCTGAACACATGTAAACAGAAAGAATGCACAAACAACTTCACACATCCATACAATGAAGCCCCAAACTTGGATGATTTTGCATTTTATCCTCCTTCCTGCCGATTGCATATCTCTCATACATTTATATTTGCATAATTATCAGTTACTTCTCATTTCTTCTTGTACTGTTTGTTACATCTCAACAAAAACATGTTTTCAGCATACACAACTGACAAGTGACTCACACAAACAAAGCACTGTCTATAAGTTATTAATTAAAACTTTCAAAATCTAGGCCTGCCATTGAAAGTACTTCTATCAAAATGAGGCCAAGTTACAACAAACAACATTGGCTAACTTAGCTCGCATAAATTAAACCTGTTCTATTCCAAAGCAGTGCTACCCAGTGTTTCCTGAATTATTTGATGTAACTTGGCCCTGTGTTTTTTCATCTTACCATCTGAAGAGAATGTGGTCATCCAGACTACAGACTACCATAAAAAAATTTCCTCATGGAAGAAGACATCATTTAAATGAATGTTTTAAATGGCTTATGAAAACTTACACAATAGAAAGGATTTATTTATGCTTGGTTGTCAAGTAGTTAATTTTACAAAATGTACAAGTTCATCTATATGTATGACTGAAATACAGATTGAAGAAATTGATATTTTACATAAATAGCATGGTGCCATGAAGGGAATTGGGGTGCTGTCCACCAGGGGGCAGCACTGGCCCTACAGACAAGTACGGTTGCAGCTGTGATTCATTGTTATATTAGATTACAGGCATTTAGCAGACACTGTTATCCAGAGTGACTTACACAACTTATCACATCAGCTGTGGCCTATTGCCTAATTATGGGTTCTATAGAGGATATGCATTGACGTCACTTTCCCACCAGAATACGCCCCCTCAGTCACGACTGAGTGGCAAAACATGCTGCCACATGGCTGCCTTTAGTATAAACTGCAAAACTGGTAGTAAAACAAACAATTATCTTCTTAAATTAAAGGCAGTTGGACTTGACAGTGATCCTTACAACTTACCAAAGAACCAGTGGTCCATGGACATTCAACAAGAAATCGGAGCTATCTTTTTACAGACTGCCGAAAGCTAAAGAAAAGAGAAGCAAATGCATCGCTGCAATTCGCAGAAACAACTTGAATCCAGGCACCGAAATGTGGATTTGCGGTTGTTATTTTGTGTCAGGTATGTTGGATTTTTGGGTAAAATCATACCTTAGTATTAGCTAGCCAAGCATATAAATTATTAAGGTATGATTTTACCCAAAAATCCAGTTGTTTCTGGGAATTGCAGCGATCCATTTGCTTCTCTTTTCTTTAGCTTTCGGCAGTCTGTAAACAAGACAGCTCCGATTTCTTGTTGAATCTATTTGTACAGTCAATCGCACAACAGCTCTTTCCCATTTTAGATGTGTTTTTTGTGTTTTCACGGCATTCAAGCTGAACTCTAATGCTATCACTCAGTAGTCTTTCTGCCACTCAGTAGGTGTAACCACAGTGACTTCCACCTACTGTGACATCATGTGCATACCCTCTATAAGAGACCTGGCTCCCAGGCCAAGAACAGATGTGTTGGGAGCCGGCGAATGCATGACGTGGTGGGTGGGTGCATGTGCCGGTGTGGTTTTGGTTTCTTTTTTCTTTGAAGTTTGGCTTGCCAGTTTGGCTCGTATTTTTATTTTTTTTTGAAGATTTTTATTGTTTTGGTCTTTTGGACAAATAAAAGGCAGTAAGCCAAACTTACGTCTGTTGTTTTGTTCTGTCTGTTTACCACGTGAGCCTGCCTCACAATAGATAAATAGATTGAATACTTCATTTTCCCCATGGGGACATTTTTCTAGCAGCTTAATACATTCACATTTACAGACATTTTTACCAAGAAAAATAGAACCATTTACACTAGAGAAAAGGGGGGGATGAATAAATAAATGCAGATTCAAGGTATACTATGTAGAATTGTGCGGTCCTTGTAGACTCTGCGTTTGTAAACCCCACTCCTTAGTCCTCAACCTCACCCACAGCTCTGTTGAGGACACAAGCAAAATGTTGAGTGAAGAGGTGAGGTGGTCAGGGATATTAACAAAAGCATTTTTAGCAACATGAATGATTCCACATAGATGGTAACAGTATTAGAGTGTTACAGAAATTACGTCTTTTTGTTGGCCAACTTGGAAGTTTCTTCCACCATAGGTTCCCTCAGCAGATTTCCAATGCTTTTTTTTCCCCATAGGGATTTTGTTTTTTGCAGAACATAATGTCTGTGGTTAACGTAATCCTAAGAAAGCTTCACGTTTTGTTCTACAAGATAAATTACACCAACTAATAACTGAATCTGTTATGTGCTTTTAAAAAGTAAGTTGATAACACATTACTATATTGAAACTAACGGTTGTCGCCTACAGGCGGGCTAGTATGGAAACTTCAGTGGCGGCAGCCAGATTGCGACCGTTGTTGTGGTTTCAGTAACTTGTTAGCAACTTACTTTTCTAAAATACAAAATGGTGTTGAAATTCGCAGTTGAGATATTAATGGGTGTAATTTATCTCGTAGAACAAAACGTGAAACTCTCTTAGATTTACATTAACCATAGGCCTTATTTTCAATGAAAAAATGAAAATGAAAATGAAATTCCTATGGAGGAAAAAAGCATTGTAAATCTGACAAAGGAACCCTTTCCTCAAAAATACGAACTCACTTCTGTGTTTTTGGACTACGAACTGTAACACTCAATTATGAAGTTATGACGATCTTTACACTGAGCGCACCTCTTAGCGCATGGGAACATTGTATGGTAGTGTGCCGGTGCAGCTATTTTTGTTTTTCCTCAGTTGATATTTAGCTATTCTCTGCCCTGTTTCACAAAGCATGATTACTGAGTTGACTGGATAACTGCACTGAGTAAATCTCAGAAATCTCCCAAATCTGGAACATGGACTGAAGTAAAAACAACTGTTGTGGATTTTACTCTGTTCAGTTATCCTGCTAACTTAGCAATCCTACTTCCTGAGATACCCCCCTGGACATTTTGTAAGAATTGGGATGTAAACAAGGAGTCGTGCATAGAATAAGTAACATTAGCAGGCCATAGGTCTATCATAGCTAGCTAATATACTTGTAAAGTGCTTTTTCAAAATTTTTAGCAACTTTGTTGTCTTTGTTAGTGAAGTTGGCTACATGTAACATTATAGTGATAATTTCGCCTAATTGAAATAAATGCAGGTGAATTACCAAGCTAGCTAAGTTGCAACTATGAACAGTAACAGCAGTTCTCATATGGGGGAAAGACATCATGATAGAAGAACAGAATTTGATGCAAAAGCTACCCAACCTCACGCATCCAGCTGTGTAAAGTAACTAGCTAAAAGTAACATTACTTATAGGTCCAACAGATAACAGGCCAACTCCTTGTCGCTTTTCATCCACTTGGTGAACTTTTTATTTATTTTTTATTTATTTAACCATTATTTAACCAGGAAAACCCCATTGAGGTTGAAATCTCTTTTGCAAGGGGGACCTGACATGAAGCACAAAGTCACCCAACAAGACTTACACCTAACAAAATGTACCAACATCAAATGGGGAATAGGGGTGCAACAAATAATCGACGTAGTCGACTAATATCGATGACCAAATTAGTTGCCAACGAATTTAATTGTCGATTATTTGGTGACGTCATCGCGTGTGTTTTTCGCGCTGACTCGGAATGCTCTGACAAGACATATAGGCATTACCGCTTACTGGAGTGAAGTGAACAATAGCGTAATGGCAACACCTTCACGACCAAAAACCTCCAAAGTGTGGGTGCATTTCACTCTTAACTCGGCCAAAAAGGTTGTGAACTGCAACACTTGCAAAGCTGACCGTGCCTGGCATGGGAGCACATCAGTTATGCTGGAGCATCTGAAGAGGAGGCACGTTGGCTCTCTGGATGATGAAGACTCATCTCGGTAAGTTAGTTAGCTAGAGTGAGAGCACCTATTATTGACCACCTTTGTTCGACAGACAGGAAAACGTAAACTGATTTGCAACTATATGCGAAATATAGGTAACAACCTGTACCTAGTTATGTAGGAAAAAATGTCCTTGTTATCCTCTAGTGGTTATTTTTTCAGTACTTTCGCAATTTTTTTCTGTGCCAGCAAATAAGTCAGAGGTGGTGCAGTGCTAGCTTTTGGTTGCTAAGGGGATGTGTATCGACCACCCCATGTAAAGGAATGGAACTTGACATAAATTTGCTAGCATACTGTATAAGTGTCCTTGTCAGCACATCTAAGAATCCGTACATATTCAATGTTGTAACCCAAGTCGCAGGATGTAAAATAGTAGCCATTAGGAAAGCAGTTTGAAAATTTGAAGCAACGCCTGCGCCACTGGATTTAATGGGTCGCGATGAGATAATTCCGAACATATTGCTTGTCTTAAAGTTGACATAGTGAATAGACTGTATTAATACAACTAAATGTATATGCATGAAGTTAGTTTTTTTTTTTTTTTTTTACATTTACACAGTATATTATGTGTATCGGGTGGTCGATAATAGGTGCTCTCACTCTAGTTAGCTAGCTAGCTAGCTAATGTTAAAAGCCATGTTACTTCACGTTATGAGCTGTAATGTTTTCTATTTTGAAATACATTTTCTCTTGATCAATGAATTGTTAATGGCGTTGAACATACAGAGTAGCAAATAATAACCTATTATTCACAACGATCCTGTTCACATTCCAAATGTGCCAGCAATATCCAAAAAGGAAGACCCTCTCAGATGGTGGAGGGAAAATGAGGGGCGTTTTTCCACGCTTTTCCACCACAAAGCTGGCAAGATCTTTTCCATGCATTCCTGCAACATCCACCCCGTCAGAGTGCATCTTCTCTGCAGCGGGGAATATCTGCTCTCAAAAGAGAGCAAGCCTCTCACGAGACCATGTGGAGATGCTGACTTTCCTCCATTTCAATACAAAACTGATTGACATGTAGCCTAATGTAGTTGCAACAAAGTGTAGACCACAGAATGCACAAAGCACAGAATGCACTTTTCTATCCTCGCCCTCGTGTTTATTTCTTTTAAATTTGGATGGATTGTTTGATTTATTTGATTAAGGGAAAACTGCTGTAGGTTTGTTAATTTTTATTGCTGCTACATTGTTTATTCTTGGTTTTAAATTTTGACAGAAAAAATGGATATTGGAATTTTTATTTATCTTTTGTATCAGCAGGAAAGTTCATTAAAAGACATTTTTGAATGAAGTATTGTCTTTATTGTTAGTTAGCACGTGCCTAAAACAACCTCAAGCTAAATAGCTGATAGCTAAATAAGAGCCATTGAGTAATTGTGCGATTCATAATCCGAATAATCGATTATTCGTTTCAATAATCAAAATAGTCGTTAGTTGCAGCCCTAATGGGGAATGAGACAGAGGTGTAACAATAATTAAAAGTAGAGAAGAGGTTAAAAGCAGGAGCATACTTCAGTCACAGAGTCATGAATTTCATGTTTAAAGTCCACGATTGAAATTAATTTGTCAAGTTTAAAATTCTTTTGCAGATTGTTCCAACTATAAGGTGCAAAATATCTGAAAGCCATCTTACCAAATTCAGTAGTGGGACGAGGCTCTTTAAAGAGCATCACGTCCCTAGAACGGAGGTGATAACTATGTGAATTTCTAATTAGCAGACAGCTGAGGTAGGAAGGGAGTAGACTAATTATTGTTTTGTAGATGAATATGTACCAGAGGATCAATTTGCGCAGATGTAAAGAAGTTAACCCAGACCATTCATATAGGAGACAATGATGGGTTAAGAATTTTGCACCTGTAATGAAGCGTAAAGCGTTATGGTAAACCATATCCAAGGCATGTAAAGCAGAAGAGGAAGCAAGCATATAAAGTATGTCTCCATAATCTAAAACAGGTTAAAAAAAGTAGCTGTGATGAGTCTCCTCTTAATCTTGTAACTAAAACAAGATTTATTCCTAAAATAGAACCCCAACTTTGTTCTCAGTTTCTTAAAGGAGTACCATGGTGGTTGAACGTGACACTTCCCAGTTGTCTTCAGGCAACAACAAAACAAATGTGCATAATTTTTTTATTCTTCAGTCATTTCAATGTACTTTAAAATGTATTTTTCTAAGCCTAAATTTCCCACTATAAAAATTCACCCGAACCGTCTGGGCGTGGTAATGAGAACTGTCAGTTAGCTATGATTGACAGACCGTGCCCCGTTACCATAGCTACCCCCATGATACGCGCTCTCTTTGGGAGACTGAATTTTCACAAGCTAGCTAGCTTAGTAGTATATCAAGTATCGATAGATAGCTAAGGTAAGGACGTTGACTTATATTCAATTATAATTTTTGCTATCTAGCTAGCCAAGTTAAAATAAAAGCACAACTATAACGTCCTCATAAAAGCAAACTAGCAAGCTAACGTTATCGATAACATTGCCTTATGAAAGCAAACCTCCTAGCTAGCTAACGTTAGCTAGCTAGCTAAATGTATATAACCAGAAATAATCTAAAGGCACTCTAATTTAAGTGAACCTAACGTTAGTCAAATATTTGCATTGTCTGAACAGCAGGACGGTGTGTTCTGTCAGATTTCTTTACGGGGCGTGGAAATGGGAGTGTT
This sequence comes from Anguilla rostrata, assembly GCF_018555375.3. Taxonomy (NCBI): domain Eukaryota; kingdom Metazoa; phylum Chordata; class Actinopteri; order Anguilliformes; family Anguillidae; genus Anguilla; species Anguilla rostrata. Next base: position 31,552,896 of record NC_057939.1, on the reverse strand, counting down.
TACTGTATTCGTGACGTAGCAAAACGACAACTTTCTCAACCGGTTGAAAATAGGACGATGAATTTAAAACGCATATTTCTCCAAAAATACAGAACGGACATATTTAATACTTTGCTCATTGTGTTTCTTCAATGCCTCTTGTGCAAATAGCACATAAAACCGAGAAAGTGTGAAAATCACCATGGTACTCCTTTAATTAATTTATCGATATGCAATTTAAAACATCAAGCCAGATTCCAAGGTATTTATAGCAAGAAACTCTTTCAATACACTTTCCATCAACAGTGATAATTTTCAATTCATTCAAGGAGTGGAAATGAGCCCTTGAAATCACTAGACATTTAGTTTTGTCTGCATTAAGGACCAGCTGCAGATCTAAAAGTGCAGACTGAATATAAACTTCAGCTGATGCTAAGAGAAGTCATTCTAAGGTTGATTTTAGTTTTTGAACGAGCCCTGTCAGCTTTTGTCAGTATTTCGCTTTGTATCTTGGCTAGTGGTGTGTCATTTGTGAACGATTCAATTTTTTTAAACAAATTTTTTTGGTGAATCATACTGACTCATCTCCATGTAAAGATTAGTTCATGTACAGAAATGTTTTAAGGGCTGAGAGTCTGTGGCTGTTGTGGTTATTTCTGTGGGGAACCCTGAAAAGTGCCTCTCAGTGCTGTATAGGTATGAGGCATGCCCTGTCAAGGCGTAACTTGGCTGGATGGCATACCTGCCATCCCAGTTTGGATGAGCTTGCGGTAGGTTGCAAACTTACCATTCACTGAAGCTACAGATACTCCTGTTGAACTGTTTTCACCATTGGGCTGTGTACTAGCAATTATCCAACAACAGCATTGATCCACTTGAGTGGGGCGTGCTCTACGAGCCTCTACCGTCTATGTGATCAGAAGCAATAGTCCCTAAACTGAAAGCAGCTGCAATGTTGAAGATGTGAAGGGACCAGATCTGCAACGAGCGAAAGATTTAACGGGTATGAAAAGAAGCTTACTGAAAAAGAACGACTTGAGGAGTGTAGGCCTACTAATGGCTGCTGCGAGCAGCAGCAACACAAACACAAATGGGAAAGATGTGTTTAGGTTTTTGAAAATTGTGTCACTGGGATGTTTATAATGACGTTAATGGCAACGTTGATGATAATTTGAACTTTTTAAACAGTGTTATTAGGGCACACTTGCCACATTTGGTAAAAAAAAAAAAAAATTAGCACATGGACCATTTCTTTGTCCAAAACCCAATGTATCTGTATAGAATTCTGTTATTTTACTTGTGCTGAGAAATGGCATTGCCCTTAATTATGCAATACGAACAAATCGTAACAATTAAATTAGTCTTATTTGTAATTCATAATAAACAATTACATTACATTACATTACATTTATTTGGCAGACGCTTTTATCCAAAGCGACATACAAAAAGTGCATTTCATGGTCATAGACAACTACTAAACACAGGTTCAGTAAGACACCATACTTATTTTGTACAGCTATTTCTAGCCAAGAACACAGTTTAGTTCACACAGTAAACACTATTCAGACCTAACCTCTCCAAACCTAACTAAGCAGAAGAATAAGCTACAGTATTAGGACAAATACAAATTTCCAAAAAAGGTGCTGGGCATGGGGCAACATGTAACAAGTGTCATGAAAAAGGGGGGGGGGGGGGGGGGGGGGGGGGGATTTAGAGTGAGATATACAGCGTGGTTAGTCTAGGTATAGTCTGAAGAGATGAGTCTTCAGGCCACGGCGGAAGATGGGTAGTGAAGGGGAGGTTCGGAGAGGGACGGGGAGTTTGTTCCACCACTGGGGAGCTAGGGTGGAGAAGCTCTGTGATCCCTTTGGTCGGGTGGGAGGGGTTACAAGGCGCCCTGCTGCCACAGAGCGGAGTGGTCAAGCAGGGACATAGGATCGAATCATGTCCTGCAAGTAGATGGGGGCTGTCCTGTTGGTTGCATTATAGGCAAGGGTCAGGGCTTTGAACCGGATCCTGGCAGCGACCGGTAGACCGGTAGAGTGACGTGGGAGAATTTGGGAAGGTTTTAGATGAGTCGGGCAGCGGCATTCTGAATCATCTGTAGTGGCTGTATGGCACAAGCTGGCAGGCTTGCAAGGAGAGAGTTGCAGTAATCAAGGCGAGAGGTCACCGTAGCCTGGACGAGCAGCTGGGTGGAGTATGTCGTCAGGTATGGCCGAATCCTTCTGATGTTGTACAGAAGGAATCTGCAGGACCGTGATGTTGCCTTGATGTGCTCCTTGAGGTCATTAAATGACATGTAGGACTTCACAGCAAATGTTTTTATTTATGTAAAAAGAATGAGAATAATTCAAATAAAAATTTATATAAAAATATATACGTGACATCGAATTTCATTGTAATGTAATCATAGCCAAGATTGTTTGTATTAAAAATGATTAATCTTTCTCTAGTTATATTTTCAGGATTAAGCCAAACACTAAAGCCATTAGTTATTTCTTTGCTCTCCCCTATGTTCAGCAGAAGTGATTTATTTTTTAAATTTTTTTTAACACAGCAGAACCAAACCAAAGAATCACGTAGGAAGCACCCTGCAGTTTGGGAAAATAAATTGAACAACTCAATGACTCGAAAGTACAATTAATTTAGATAAACTGACACAAACATACTGAATAATTTTAATGAATCGGACTTCACAACAGTAACCTTGGCTCCTTAGCATTTGCCATCGCAGCAAACACAAAACAGCTCTGTAGCCACGCCCACCCCTCCCCACACGGAAAAGAGTGTATAGAATAACAAATACTGGCAAATACAGGTAAAAGGCGCACAAATTGGGCTAAAGTGTGTAAAGACTGAGAATGCCAGTGCATCACAGACATGCCTTAGCATAGTGATTTAATAATATTTTCAGATAAAAAATTCTGCACAGTATGCCTTTAAAAATACAAATATTTAGGCCTATAACAAAATATTGGCTGTGTCCCAATACGAAGTCAGCTGCCTCAGTGTCTGCTGCCTTAGAAGGCAGCTCCCTCTGCATGCATTATCCTAACAGTAAAGGAACCTCAAAAGGAGGGAGTTGCAGTAATCAAGGCGAGAGGTCACCGTAGCCTGGACGAGCAGCTGGGTGGAGTATGTCGTCAGGTATGGCCGAATCCTTCTGATGTTGTACAGAAGGAATCTGCAGGACCGTGATGTTGCCTTGATGTGCTCCTTGAGGTCATTAAATGACATGTAGGACTTCACAGCAAATGTTTTTATTTATGTAAAAAGAATGAGAATAATTCAAATAAAAATTTATATAAAAATATATACGTGACATCGAATTTCATTGTAATGTAATCATAGCCAAGATTGTTTGTATTAAAAATGATTAATCTTTCTCTAGTTATATTTTCAGGATTAAGCCAAACACTAAAGCCATTAGTTATTTCTCTGCTCTCCCCTATGTTCAGCAGAAGTGATTTATTTTTTAAATTTTTTTTAACACAGCAGAACCAAACCAAAGAATCACGTAGGAAGCACCCTGCAGTTTGGGAAAATAAATTGAACAACTCAATGACTCGAAAGTACAATTAATTTAGATAAACTGACACAAACATACTGAATAATTTTAATGAATCGGACTTCACAACAGTAACCTTGGCTCCTTAGCATTTGCCATCGCAGCAAACACAAAACAGCTCTGTAGCCACGCCCACCCCTCCCCACACGGAAAAGAGTGTATAGAATAACAAATACTGGCAAATACAGGTAAAAGGCGCACAAATTGGGCTAAAGTGTGTAAAGACTGAGAATGCCAGTGCATCACAGACATGCCTTAGCATAGTGATTTAATAATATTTTCAGATAAAAAATTCTGCACAGTATGCCTTTAAAAATACAAATATTTAGGCCTATAACAAAATATTGGCTGTGTCCCAATACGAAGTCAGCTGCCTCAGTGTCTGCTGCCTTAGAAGGCAGCTCCCTCTGCATGCATTATCCTAACAGTAAAGGAACCTCAAAAGGAAACGAATTTGGGACACACTTTAAAGGCAGAATGAGATCACAGAGAGTTCAGGTGCCCTGACGAGATCAGTGTTTACTGTTCTTAATTACCGCTCTTACAGCTGAGGGCATTCACTTTACAACTGAGAGACCCATCTACAAGCATGGATTCAGTCATTGTAGCCGCGATTTTTGTAATTCTCGATTTAATTAACGAGGAGTATTATAATGCCGAGCACCGATGACTACTGAGGACGAGGAGGAGGATCTGGCGACTTAAAATGCTAGTTGCCAACTACGAGCAGGTATGTTGTTAATTCTAGCAACAGTTAGCTATAATGTTAGCTAGCTGGCTGGTTTTACTCTGAATTAACTAAACTGGAAAAAAAAGATTTTAAATGTGCTGATCATGGTTATTTATTTACAATTTTTACAATATTTTTTATAGTAAACTATCAGCAAAATAACATCTTAGTCCCTGGAATTATCAACTGCACTTTACAATAAGACCAGACTGAACAGAGACAGTATTTATTGCATCAGTATCACTTTTCAACTACAAAATTATATTTATTTACATTTACATTACATTTTTAATTGTATATTACAATTAAACTGTTACAAGTGGTCAATACAAACTATTTACAATACATTTGTAAATTAAATTTACAATTAAAACAGCTGCAATAAATACTTATATATTTTTTATTATACAATTTACAAGGTAACAGTAGTTATAGTTCTTCAATTCAATTTTACCACCTCTACAGGAGGATGGCCTGAGGACTTACTGCTGCCTCAGGTCTGTACCCCACTTGAGGTTTTGCTCCTCCTCCTGGACCAGGAAGAACATCATGGCTGGGGACACACCGTCAAAGTGCTAGAATTCACTTTTTGGTTGGCCTGTGGGACCTCCTTCCAGGTAGTGTCAAGGCCTTTTGATATGCCCCGCTCAACAGTACACAGGGTAACCCACAAAGTGGCTGGTGAGCTGAAGGCAGTACTCCCCAGAGTTGTAAGGCTTGCAAGAGCTGGAAACAATCAGAGTGGGGTTTGCCCACCTTGGTCACCACCCAATGCTGTAGGTGCCGTGGATGGTTGCCATGTGCGAATCAAAGCCCCTGGAGAGCCTGATGCACAATGCTATAAAAATAGAAAATGATATGCATCAATTCAAATGCAAGCAGTGTGTGACCATGAAGGGAAATTTTTGGGCATTTACAATTGAGGCCAGACGTTTACATACACCTTGGCTAAAGACATTCAAACTCAGTTTTTCACAGCTCTGCACATTTCTTACCATACATTTCTTGTGGCAAGTCAATTCGGGCATCTACTTTGTTCACATCAGAGGTAATTTTAAAACAATTGATTAGAGACAGATTTATTTCAACTTTAATTCACTATATCAGAATTCTAGTTCACATACACCAAGTTGACTTTCTCTTTAAACAGTCTGGAAGATTCCAGAAATAGATGTAACTATTTTTTAGAAATTTCTGATTGGCCAATTGCCATAATTAGGAGTTAATTGGCACCTGTGGCTGTATTTAAGGGCCTATCTTTAGAGCCACTGCCTTTTTGTCCTTGATACCATGAAAAGGGGAAAATCTAAGCAAGTCCAGTTCCTCCTTAGGAGCAATTTCCAAACGACTGCAGGTACCACAAGCATCTGTACAAACAGTTGCATGCAAATATAAAACACTGCATTGTTCAGAAAGGAGGCACAAATTAACTCCCAGGGCTGAACAAACTTTGGTCCGAAAGGTTCAATTGAACCCCAAGACAACAACAATGGAACTGGTGAAGGAGATGCCAAAGTAGCTACATCCACCATTAAGAGAATCCTATATTGCCATGGCCTGAAAGGCTGTCGCGCAATGAAGAAGCCCTTACTCAAAGACTGGCATAAAAAAGCCAGAATGAAGTTTGCAGGTGATCACCAGGGCAAAGACCTAGCCTTTTGGAGGAGTGTTCTCTGGTCAGATTAAACAAAAATTGAACTGTTTGGCCATAATGATCAGCACTATGTATGGAGGAAAAAGGGTGAGGCTTTTAATCCGAAGAACACCATCCCAACTGTGAAGCACGGGGGTGGCAGCATAATGTTGTGTGGTTGTTTTGCTGGAACCAGTGCACTTCAGAAAATAGATGGCATCATGAGGAAGGAGGATTATCTATAAATGCTGAAGCAACACCTCAAGACATCAGCTAGAGAGTTAAAATTTTATCACAACTGGGTCTTCCAGCAGGAGAGTGATCCTAAGCATACTTCCAAAGTAACGAAATGGCTGAAAGGCAACAAAGTATTGGAGTGGCCATCACAAAGCCCTGACCTGAATCCCATAAAAAATTTGTAGGATGAACTGAAAAAACATGTCAGAGCAAGGAAGCCCACTAACCTGACTGAGTTACACCAGTTCTGTAAGGAGAAATGGGCATAAATTTGTGTCAGGATTCTGCCTTTTTGTTCCGGTTATTACTTTTTTTTTGGCCGCCAGATGGCGGCATTTCTCATCTTTATTCTGTGGTTTGTTTGGCTCATTGCTTTCTCCTGGGTTTATTCATTATTGTAGTCTCGTTATTCAATCATTATACTCACCTGTGTCTCGTTATCCCTCCCCTCTCTGGGTTAATTGTGCATTGTGTTCTCCTGTGTCTTGTTAGCCCTCTTGTGTATATAAGTTATTTGTTTGCCTTAGTCTGTACTGGGTCCTACTCTTGTGCTTCCTGCGTTTGGTGTATGTTCAAGTTCCTCTATGTTTTAAAGTACTTTCGAGCTCCTCAGTGTTTCAAGTATTTTTCGAGTTCCCCCGCATGTTTTCGTGTTTCGAGTTTTGTTTGAGTTTTTTGGAATTGCCAGTCGTGGCATTACTTTTGTTCGTTGTTCATTTTACTGTAAGTAAAGTCTTGTTTAAACATACCCTTTAACCCCTAGTGGTCGGCACGCTGGCGTGCCGAGATTGCTGAACTCAGACATTCAGTGTTACTGCAACCGAAGTACAAGTTAAAAACAGAAACGCTTTGTTTTAGTTTCATTAGTAGACGATACATGACAACTACGAATACGGAGTTTTGCAGCGCCACCATTCTGCTCTGGTCGTTCATTTAACATGCACCCCCTCCCTACAGTCTCATCTGCAACTGCACCCCCCACCCATGACATAATGGACAATATCTGGGCATTCATAAAAATATTATTTCGCCACTCAAAAATCGTATTCTGTCATAGCAACAAGATAAACCCGACATTAGCCCTAAGATATGCCAATACAGCAGTGAAAACTATGTATAACGTGTCTAATTTTACTTTTGGAATAGCGATTTATAGGTCATCGTAACCAAAAATTTTCTTATCATCGCATTCACTTACAAATTCACTCTGTGGTAGCAGTGAAAGATGCTGCACCTAATGAAACGTCAACGTTTTTCGTAATTTCTTGGAAAATGCTATTATTATTGAGGACTTCTGGGCATAGCTAAACCATATGTTTGCTGATAGACCTATCTGACGTTTTCTGGAGCAAAACAGAAGCGGAAAGAACTGTCATTCATTTACTGTCTGTCTCTATCTACTGAACGCAGATAAAATTTAATTATTGCTATGTAAGTATTACTTCTCAAAATATTTCGGTTATATACGTTATTTTTTTAATTGAGTGTCTTTAAATAGGTTAGTGGTATTATATAATGTGGATATGTCACACTGTATTGTAAGCGTTAGTAGTGTAATAGTTTTTTTTGATGCATGCAACAGTGATGACGAGAGTGTTGGAAAGTTGCCAAAATGTGGTGAACAGTTGAAAATTGTTTTCATATCATCTCATCCCCATACAAGAAAACATATGAGAGTACAGAGTAGGGAAATACATACAAGAGTTGTTACACATTTAGGTACTGTACAGCATTGTGTGACAATATTTTTGCATTATGTTTGAATCTGATATCAATGTTTCATCTTAAACCTTCATAAGGGGCTCATTTATATGCTTTACAATGTGCAAAAAGCATTATACCCCATTATTTGGAGCATTATTTGGAGAGATTTTGGATATGTTTCTGGACCCCTAGCTATTTTAGACCACTGTACTGACAGAAAGCTTGTAATTACCACTTGAAAATGATGCAACAGTGAGTTTCCTGAGTAAAAACAGTTGATTTGCAGTGAAATACGTGTATTTGTTGTGATTTACAGCAATGCATAATTTAGACATTTTGGTTAGATTTGGAGACGCTGGGTACAGTGCTTTGTTTTTGTTTCATAGATCTTTAGTAGTTATACATATCCACTCTTAGATTTTATGAACTTGTAGCCAAGAAGCTTTTGATCCAGGACATGTATACTTTAACCTCCTGTATATAAGCAATCTCCCAGTATTTCATTGCGAACTAAAAAAGAGCAAATTCATTTTAGATTTTTTGCCTAGACAATTGCATCTGAGGCACTTTATTTCTTCCAAAATTATGAATATAAACTAATCTGTGTTAGTATTGTAAATGGTACAAATGTCTTGCTTCATTTAAAGCATTTTTCAAGTCTCTGTGGTGTTCACATCTGGAGTTATAATGCTTTAAATAGGGTACCCCCTAAAGGGGCAAAGATTGGCCAGATTTGGCATGTGCGCTAAGGGGTTAAGTCTCCTGTGTTTTGCTCTGCACTTGGGTCCTATCACAACCCGCCAAATCCTGACAGAAGGACCCAGTCAACTTTGGACCCAGCAGTTTTTTCTTTGTTTTCCCCCTCGGGTGTGTTTTTTGGGCTTTTTTTTTTTTCTCTGCTTTTTTGTTCAACATGCTACCCTTATGGAGTAAACCTGTGGTCTCTGGTGGGCCCTCCGGATCCAGCCCTGCCTCAGGACAGGCCCCCTTGTCTGGGCAGGTGGCAGGGATAAAGCAGTTCAGCTTACGCCAGGGGTCGTGTAATATGGAGGATTACGTGACCGAATTTCGCGTTCTCGCCTCCCAGAGCGGATGGAACCAGGAGCCTCTGTGTGAGGTTTTCCGGAGCAGTTTGAGGGAAGGCATTCAGCAAGCGCTAGCCTCGACGGAGCGGCTCCCGTCTGACCTGGAGATTCTCATGCCGTCGGCCGTCATGGTGGACAACTATTTTCGGGAGCTTAGAGGGGAGCTTCCTTTGTCTAGCAGGTGCTGCCTGCCCTGCCCAGTGTCCAGGAGCTTCCACTGCTCGTTGTCGAGGAACTTCTGTTGCCCAGTGCCCAGAAGCCTCCACCACCCAATGTACAGAAGCCCCCACCACCCAGTGTCCAGAAGCCTCCACTGCCCAGTGTTTTGCTCTGCACTTGGGTTCTATCACAATGTGCCAAATCCTGACAAATTTATAAATAAGCTCATTAAAAGGTTAATTAAATGACGAAAATAATATTTTGATTAATGTTTGAATCAAAAATGTCATCACAGTATCAACATGTTTTTAAAGTATGTATATAATTAATGCTGGGCTGTATTTGATTAGATTAGAATTTATGTTAGGTCATTTTTGCAAATAAATATTATTTATGCAACTACTTCTCTTATAGTTATTTACACACAGCTTAGAAATCTGCTGCATCACCACAGTAACTATGAATTGTATCAAATTACAACTGCTGTCAGTAATTTAAAATGTCTACAGCAACTATAGCAATATAAATAAATGAGGAGTCAGTTGAAGAGTTCATAAAATGTAATTTATCATATTTATCAATTGGTTTTTCTAAAAGAGAGAACAATCTCTGGCTTCTTTCCTCCACTACTTTCTCCCTTCTTTCTTCTCTCTCTTGCTCTGTATCTTCCTTCAGCCACTGAAGGATGTCCCTCCGCTTCTTTCTGCTCGGTCTGTTTGAGACTGGAGAGGTCACAACAGAAGATGGCCCTGGCTCATCCTCAGGAATGGAGGAAACTAGGACAGGAAGAGAGATGGAATGTCTCTGTCCTAATACCTCATCCATAAGGATGAACCAAGGCCAGTTATCTGCAGTGACCTCTCCATTATCGGTCCCACTCCCCGATGGAGGACATTTAAATTCCTAAAATGTACAGCATCTACAGTTAAGTACCAGTTTTATTACACAAATAATATTCTATTATCCTAGTACCTTTCTATATGCCTAACTGTCAAATACAATCATAACAGTAGAATTCTAATCTGCCAGCTCCCTTTAAAGATGTAAAAATATTCATCAAGTGTTATGTTTTATTTATGTAGCAACATTTTCTATAAACTAAATGAAAAATCATTACCTTGTTGTTTTTTAAATTTTTTTAATTGCCGCATTTTTTTCTGGCTTGCTGGGGGGACACAAAAATATAAATAAGGATGAAGAGAAAGCGAGCGTAGTACTGCCACAAAATGCACTGCTTATTAGTTGAAGTTGACTTACAACCAACCAGTTTGCGCCATTTTTTGGCCTCTCGCACTCCCCGCGAGCCTTTATAAAGGTTGTTGTAGCCTCCTTTGTCCCTGAAGGGGAAAAAAAATTAGTTTAACGTTCAACCAACTACATAACTAACCACTAGTTCAGCTACTTTTTTCCTTTTTAACCATATTATCATGTTTGCTGTAAAAAAAAAAAAAAAAACTTAACCTTTGTTCCGTTACGCTCGTCTAGCTTGTTCTATTGGACAGTAAGTGATCTAACGTAATTGCTAACAAGTTAGCTGGCTAGTTCAGGGAAAGCTCTCAGATGGTTAAATACATTATTCCAGTGCAATAAATAATTAAATGTTCTTTTAGATATAACTACAACAAATAATCAAGTTCACTGTATACTCACATTTGTAAACGAACTCCTCCGCCATTACCGCTTCGTTGTCTTGAGCTGCCATTAATTTAACGGAAGTGAGAAGTCTGAGGAAATCGCAAAGACCTATGGGATAACCTTCCAGCAGAAGGATGCATCAGACGCTGCCTTCAAATTTAACCCAAATAAGGCACCTTACAAGGACGCATTTTTTGATGACTTCAGTTTGGGACCTGCCTACAAAGGACAAGTGTGAAAATTTGTGAAAATAGTGAAAATGCTGCCTTCTAAGGCAGCTGACTTCGTATTGGGACACAGCCATTGAGTCTTACAAGCTTATGCAGATGTCATATGTTTTCCAAACATATGTCTGCCCCATTAATCTGCTGTATGTCCATGGGTCTGATGAAGTTTAGCCAAATAAGTACAAGGGTATAATTTCTTTTACAATGTCATCGAATAATAATCTTATTTGTTTACACAGTTCTCGAAACATACAACAACTACTACTAATAATAATAATAATATACATGCATTTTTATGTGCTTTTCGCACTCCAAAAACACTGGATACAGACAGTTGTTCAAACATATAGTGTAGTCCAAAAGCAAAACAGGAACCAAGGCACTCTGCTCATATACTTTTAAAATGCCTTTATTACATTGGCATGTTCATTTTGGATATTTAGTTGATGCAAGGCCTTAAAGTGTCTAGCCATTGGGTAGGCCTCATTCCCTATACGAATAGCATACTATAAGCGGTCTTGCAGGCATGTTAGTGCGGCCGGTGTAAAATACTTAACAATGCGGACATTCTAGTCTGTAAATCACGTAAGTGGGTTTGCAATTAATTCAATGTTTAATTTGGTATTCAGTATCAGACACTGGATCCATAAAAAGACAGTGTCTGTACAATATTGCTGCAGTGATTGCACTGGTTGCATTTCAAAGACCCAAGTTGTCGTAACCAAGTCGAGAGGTGGCTGGGAGATTGCAACTAATATATCCTGAAGGGTAGGACTCTTCACAAAACAACATATCACTGAATAATACAACATATTACTGAATAATATCCCAATTGTTTTTAATAATGTGTCTTATGCTTTCTGCTTTCGTGCTGTATTTTGAAACAAAGTAAATTTTATCTGAATTTGATGCATGCTGGGAAACATTTCTTAGCAATAAATGTTACGATCAAGCTATTTGGCATTTGTGCAAGCAGTTTTTTCAACTCAAATTTTGTACTCACGATAACAAAAAAATAGTTTCCATTTCTTTGAATTTGATATTGAAGATGCAAATTGTACTATGTAATGTGGTCAAAATACATATTTTTGCATTGATTAAATACAGTCTTCTTCCCATTTTCCTGAATATAAACCAGCATAAAACATGCTCCCATAGCACAGCCTTTTATTGGTTTAAAAACACAGTCCTAGAAGATAAACACGTTATTCAGAGTCATCCATTAAGTGACACAGAAACTAAAATTCATTATCTGAAGCTTTTTCTTTAGCCATTGTAAGAATGTCTTTTAGTTATTCAAGGGATTCAGTTGGATTGTGTGTCAAAGATTGGTAAATTTTAGTATCATGCAATTGACTGGCTTCCTTAATATACATGTCCCTGCCCCAAACCACATTTGCACCACCTTTGTCACCATTCTTAATTACTATTTAACCATTTTTTGACAAAGCCCTCTCTTTCTTAGATAGGTTATGTTTTACATGCTTTTGCTCAACATCAAAATTCACCTTTTTAGCAAATGTGTTTAATGCTTTTTTTGCATTGCAAAATGCAGATTTGGGCTTAAAAGGTGGTGTTCTTGAAACAAGATAGGTGGTCTGGCCTGAGTCACTGGTGCTTATAGGCACCATATACCAAACCTTGATGTATATGCACCTATAGACATGGTGTCCTAGGTCAAGGTCGGTTTCCTTGATTTAATTTTCTTTTTTTGTGCAGAAGTGATCCAGTTAACCAGCGAGAACAATTGAAACCCTGTGAGAGAGACTGAAACCCTGCAAGAGAGATTGATACCCTGCAAGAGAGGTCCAATGGACAGTGTCTGCAAATGAAAGTAGCTTGTGAGACAGATCTAGTCAACAGCGTACGTGGTCCAGTAAACAGTGAGCATGATTGAAAGTGGTTTGCGGTCCAGTGGAATGAAACGTAGCAGCCACTCGGGTAGCTTCACATAATTTTTCAATTTCAATTCTATTTTATTTGTATAGTGCTTTTTACAGAGAACTGTCACAAAGACGCTTTACAAAGTAGCCAGGCAAGAAATGCACAAAGAGAAAACACCAGACCTGAACCCCCAAATACCAAGTACATAAGGTAAAAACTCCCAGTGGGGAGAAAACCCTCAAACGGTGGCGAGAAAAAACTCCCCAATGGGAAGAAATCTTGAGAGGAACCTGGCTATAGAGGGGGAGCCCAACCTCTACTGGCCAGCCTGTTGTAAAGTAGCAGTAGAATGGAATGTGGCAGAAATTCTACAAGAGATCTATCACAGCAAATAGAATGGGTTAAGCAGGCAGTAGCTAAGCAGAAAGCAAACAGGAATAATAGAAGACCGAATGGTATAGTTCAGAATAGTGCAGTTTAGCCGAGCCGAGTGATGGATCTGTAGCTCCAGGCTGTAGCGTCAGGGAATGGGCAGGGGAGGAACAGGGCTGAAGCTGTCCATGATCATGGAGTGAGGGGCAGGGTTGGAGTGCTCCTGTGGACTCAAGCTGAGGAAACAGGCTGGAGCAGTCTTTGAACTCAGGGCGAGGTAAGGGGCAGGAGCCCCATGGAAAGAGAAACAGAGAAGACAAGGTTAAGGCCAGCTTGACACTTAACGCTAAGATCCCTACCCAGGCCAGACATCCGTGTTTAATTTCATAAACTGTGATTATACTTGACTATTTTACAGGATTATAGGACTGGCTAACTATAGGACTGACTAAAGAGGTAAGTTTTAACCATACACTTAAAGACAGAGAGTGTGTCTGAAAGCTGCACATACATAGGGAGATTGTTCCATAAGGCAGGAGCTCTGTGAGAGAAGGCTGTACCACCTGTTTTAACATTAGATAGTTAAAGTGCCTTATTTTTTTCTGTCTGGTTTCTGCTGATAGTTGTCCAGAGCCACCCACATGTGAAATGTGGCTAAAGTTGTGGGAGGGTTGCAGGATGATGTGCTTCTGGAATGGGATTTACAGGTGGAGTTTGTCTGCCATCTTTGCAGAATGGTTGAGCATCACGAGAGAAAAATTCTTGATCTCGAGGCCCAGCTTGCTGGGCTCCACAGTTCGCAATTGGTAAAGTTCTAGGAACTGAGTAACTTGTCCTTTAAGGAACTGGTGTGCACGCCATAGCTGGGAAGGGGGGAGAATCCAGAGCAGGCAGAGATGGTTGGGCAACAGTAGGGCGCAAATGCCGAAAAGGGCATGCGCACCACACTGGGGCAGCATCTCCAGAGGTTGTGGTGTGCTGCCATTTCAGGAATTGGATCTGGCTCTTGGCCCTGAGATTGGGAGGACTGATGAGTCACTGGGAGCCCAGATAGTCACATTCTCCCAAACAAAGGAGTTAATGATCGTAAGGGACTCAATTATTAGGGGGGTAGGCAACATAGTCTGTTCGCATAAAAAGGAATTCTGTACGGTGTGCTGTCTGCCTGGTGCCAGGGTAGGTGATCTCCCTAGTGTGCAGACAAGCTCCTGGACTGAGCGGGGAGGGATCCAGTGGTCATGGTTCACTTAGGAACCAATAACATAGGTAAGGATAAGTTTGAGGCCCGGTAGGACAAATTTGTGGAAGCAGAAATGATTAGGAGCAGAACCTCCACGGTAGTTTCTCTGGAATGCTCCCGGTGCCATGTGCATGCAGAGGGAAACAAAGTTCTATTTGGACGTTTAACACGTGGGCCTGTTTTTGCCATCAGGTTATGTCACATAACATAGCATTATGATGAGAATAAGCCATTCAACCAACAATGCTTGTCATTTTTCTCACTAAATTGTACCTAGTGTTCCGATTCCCTACAGACAAAATAGTATCTAACACTGTAAATCCACAGAATTTCATGTGACCTGGCAGGCTATTCCACAAATTGTGTAATCTCTGTATGAAAAGATTCTTCCAAATGTCTGTACTTTAATTTACCTTTTGCACATTTTCATTTATTTCCCTTCGGTCTACTTACAGAACTCAACCTGAATAATCTCTTGTAGTTCACTTTGTTGATCACCTTTATGAATGTAAATGCCTCAATCAAATCACTCCTAAGTCTCCTTTTACTATTAAGCATCTTAAGTCTTTCCTCATCTTTCCTGACCTTTCATACCAGTAATCAATTTAGTTGCTCTTCTTTTTCAGGTCAGGTTTTTTTCCAGAGCTTCTACTGTTCTATCTTTCTTGTAGTATGGTCCTCAGAACTGCACATAATACCTCCATGTGTGGTGCAATAAATATATTGTATAAGATATACTCAATGCTTTTGGCTGGTGGAAAAAACAACTCTATTCATGTTGAATTGAGGGAGCAATTATTACTTGGCCTTTATCAAGTTTAATGGTGTGCTTTGTTCGGATCAGCAGATCTGTGTTTTCTGGAAAATGTGCTCATCATAGGAGATAGACATTTGTAATGGCCTGTGTTGTGTATTAGCTAAATGCAACACTGTCTCTAGTGTGTGTATGTGTACTTGTCTGCGTGAATGTTTAAAAGATGTGTAAAGCATTTTCCTGCTTTTGTGTCCCTGTGAGCAGCACCCTGGACACACCTCTTTTGGGATGTCCGTCTTCAATCTTAGTAATGCCATCATGGGCAGCGGGATCCTGGGCCTGTCCTATGCCATGGCCAACACCGGAATCCTTCTGTTTGTGTAAGTGGCGCTCAATCTTCAAATACTTTTGTGCAGATATACAGCAAATGGTTAAACAATATAAGTAGCTCCTCCCATCTTCCCCAACACTGCTGCATCCATGGGAACAGTACCCTATCACAGTAAAATGCCTGCCCTTTTTTCTAGGGTTGGGACAAAGCCTGCAATAAAGATACATGCATTACGAAGGGCACAGTGTAATACTTTGTTTGAAGGGGTGGTACTGGCTCCTTTCTCCTTGTCTAGTGTGGTTAGGGGTCTATTTCAGACCACAACTTTCTGCAAGGTTCTACCTCAGACAGTGCAGTGTCTAATTCTTCTGGCTCCCCAAGATGTGTGGTGAAATACTGAATTTACTGAAGTTATTAAGGGATAGTGCTCAGCAATTAACTGACATTTTGTTGTTTAAATAATTAATCGATCAATGTTGTTTAAATCATTTAAATTGGTTTAATTTGGTGGGGTAAACAGTGTTTTTCTCAAAGTTGAGAGTGGGTTTTTAAAAGGCAGCTACTCAATCCAGTTTGCACAGGAATAAGCATTGCAATAACTACAATGACCATAATCAATTGTGCCAACGGACAAGTGATGTAACTGTTCAGAAACCCAGTACTCACACGACACTGAACGATATTTGAGCTGGACCAAAGGGGTACATGCACTGTGTGACTGTAACCAACGACACATATACATATACTGCATAACAACAATTCTAACAAACTGGTAGTAGAATGTTATATCTGCCTCAAAATTGGTCTAATAAGTTTGTCAACATTACGAGTTAACTTGCTAATGTGTCTCATGAGGAACACTGAAAACAGTAGGCTGGTAACGAGGCAATGGTGCAAGGGAAATAAATTATAAAGTCAACAAATTAAAAAATTAATTATAATGAAGTACACACCCGAAATTCATATATATATTTTTAAGACCAAAGTGATAATAATTGATGTAAATGAGTTGTAGTAACATGCTGCAACAACATTGGTATGGAGGACCAAAAATGGCAAAATTAAAAAGGAAAAAATAAATGACTCAATAAATTAATGAATAAATCAATATAAATGCAAGAAAAATATAAAAATAAATGAATGTACAAATTAATTAATAGATAAAATCTGCATTTATTTCCATATTTATTTATTTGATTCATTTAGTTTTGTATATATTTTCATGTTTATTTCTTAATTTATTTCTATATATATTTATTTATGTATTTATTAATTTATTGGTTAATTTATTTCTGTATTTATTCATTTTTGAATTTCATTGTCCATATGATAATGTCAATCAAAGTATGTCATGGTGTCACCTTATTCCATTGGTTAATTGACACCAGAGTGCATCGATCGACTGTACATGTATTGGCTTAAACCCTGGTTGCTTTCACTACGTTTATGTAGGGGAGAGCAAGGCAAAATGCAGTAGATTTTTTTAGCTGGTTGCATATTCCAGGCTAAATTCTCAGAATTACCCTCTCTTTGTCCTCCAATGGATGCTGAGAGATTTTGATAAACATTCTGGGGGACATTTTTAAATTAAAGGCTATATGCAAGTACATTTTTTACCGTATTTTTCAGGTTCTGTATTGTGTGTTTATGTCAAGGAATCTAAATGTACAGTACTGTGCAAAAGTCTTAGGCACCTGTAAAAAAATGCTGTACAGCTAAGATGCTTTCAAAAATAATGAAATGAAAGGTTATAAATATCGAAAAAATAATATAAAGAGCAGTAAATAGTTAAAAACAAAATCAAATCAATGTTTGGTGTGACCACCCTTAAAACTACATCAATTCTCTTAGGTACACTGTTCGGCAGTTTTATAAGAAAATCGGCTGGTAGGTTGTTCCAAGCATTTTGGAAAACTTGGCACAATTCTTCTGCAGATTTTGGCTGTTTTGCTTGCTTCTGGCTCTCCAGGTAATCCCAGAGACCCTTGATTAAGTTTTTATCTGAAAAGTAGTCTATTACTTAAAATATTACTTTATTTAACAAAATACAAAAATGTATCTGCAAAATTTCATTTTTTGGAAAATTTGTGTTTGGAAATCTCAGATTTGCTCTTTTCTACTGACACAGTGCACAGTACTGTATGTAGGCTAATTGTAAATAGTCTTTTAGCGACTAACAGGTTGCATAGTTTTGATATAGCATGCAAGTTTCGCGTGGTTTGATGGCCCTCCAGCTTGTTACCTGTCACACAGTCACATCAGCTGCTTTCATGGCTACAAGCTAATGTATTCAATTTCATATGATTTTGCTCAAAAACGTCTTTGCTTTCATGATCTTTGCTTTCATGTCTTAATGTCACATTTGGTGTCTTAAAGGTTTTAAACATAAGATGAAGGTAGCAGTGGCCCAGGGTAATTAGATATTTCCCCCATCTCCCCTACACTAATGCCTATAGCCTACGGAAAGAGATAGCCATAGATTTGAGGCTGGATAACATAACTGAAAATCCTAGTCCTGATTATTTACTTTTTCACGTGAATGCTTTGACAATTTGTTCCTGTTAGCTGCATTACAGTGGTTGACCCTAGTGGTTTCACTCAAAAATTCAGATTACGCCAGATCAGTTGGTCACCCTTCTCACATAGCTACTGCCAGTGGAAGCTGTAGAGAGTTATTACCTCAACATTGCAACTCTTTTGGGGTTTTTGAGAGAGCAGTTCACTGTTGAATGGCAGAGCTTGGCATAATGCAACAGATCTTAGGGCAACAGGCCATCATTCTTGTAGATCTGAACTGTACACTCTCACTCTCCGCACCTGCCTTTGCTGACATCCTACTCTTACACTCTGGGCTTGATTGCTATGCTGTAATGTAAAAGCCACAACCCCTCATTACAGAAATAGATGAATCAAGAAATAAATATGGAAATTAATATATACAGAAATTAATGAATAAATACATTAAATAAATACAGAATGCAGAAATCACATTTATGTCAGATTTTATTTACTAAATAACTTCTGTGTACATTAACTTATTTTTTACATTTTTCTTGATTTATATTCATTCATTCAATCATTTATTGAGTCATTTATTTATTTTAAATTTTTCCATTTTTGGTCCTCCATACATTGGAGCCTTTAACCTCTTAGCACAAAGCCCCTAGTGGTCGGCATGCCAGTGTGCCTAGATTGCTCAGTTCAGACATTCTGTGCTCCTGCAACCAAATTATGAGTTGAAAACACAAACTCTAGCTTTATTAGTAGACGATTCAGGACAACTATGCCAAATACGGAGTTACGCAGCACCACCATTGTTGCGCTGGTCGTGCATTTACAAAGCACCCCCTCCCTGCAGTCTCATCTGTAACTACACCCCCACTCATGACACACTGGACAATAGTGTCGATTTGGGCATACATGAAAACATCCTTTCACCACTAAAAATTTGTATTCCGTTGTAGCGAAGGGATAAAGCCAACAATAGCCGAAGGTATGCCAGTACAGCTGTGAAAAACGCTGATCACTGAACACTGAAATAAACAAGATGAACTTTTCGAAAATGATACCATGTCATTCTACTGTCAATATCTCCGACTAAATAGGAAATAAATATACAACCTTACCATTGGTTTTACGCGTAGAGATGTCCCTTTCCAGACGTTGTGGTCATATATTGTCTTGGACAATCCGTTTGTGAAATATACGCTCATTTGTGATGCCTAGGTACCTTCCAAGTGTGCGTAATACCACACTTGTTGTTTTCGGTATTGTCGTCCTTTGTAGTACAATCTGGCTTGATGAACAGTTACTTGATCCAATAGGTGACAGAATAAGCTTTCTAACAATGTATAATATGTCTAATTTTACTTTTGGAATAGCGTTTTATAGCTCAACATAACCAAATGTTTTCTCATCATCTCCACCTTACGCATTCTCTATCTGGTAGCTGTAAAAGACACTGGACCCAGCAAAATGTTATCAATGATTTTCGTCATTTCTTGGAAAATATTATCTCATAAAAAACACGTTTTCAACGTACAAAAATGCCAAGTTACTCACACATAACACAACTTTCAGCGTAACCGAAAGTTTTGTTTCATTATAGCTGCATTACGCATTCAGCCTATGGTAGCAGTAAAAGACACTGCACCTGGCAAAATTTTATTGATGACTTTCGTTATTTCTTGGAAAATACTATTATTTTTGAGAAATTCTAAGCATAGCTAAGGCATATGTTTGCAGATGGACCTAGCTGATATACTGTTTTCTGGGCTAAGTCAGAATTCGGAGACGACGGGATTCATTCTGTCTCTGTCTCTGTCTCTGTCTACTGAACACAGATAAGATTTCATCATCCAAATGTAAGTGTTACTGCTGAAAATATTTTGGTTATATACGTTATTTTTTAAATTGAGTGTCTTTAAATAGGTTAGTGGTATTTTAGAATGAGGATATTTCACACTGTAATGTAAGCCTTCATTGGTTTGCTTGTAGTTTGTGTTTAATATATGTACCGGATATGACCTCAACTGGAACATTGCCAAAATGTGGTGGACGGTTGAATATTGTTTTAATGTCGTCTCGTCCCCATACAAGAAAACATCACATACTGTAGAGTACAGAAAAACATACGAGAGTTTATGATTACACATTTAGGTACTGTACCACAGTGTGATAATGTTTTTGCATTATATTTTTAATCTGATATCAATGTTTAACCTTAAACCTTCATAAGGTTCATAATATATAATATAATGCTTTATAATGGACAAAAAGCATTTTATTCATTTTTTGAGAGATTTTAGATATGTTTCAGGATCCCTAGATATTTTAAGTCGCTGTACTCACGGAAAGCTTGTAATTCCCACTTCAAAATGATGCAACAGTCAGTTTCTTCAGTCAAACAGTTGATTTGTAGTGAAATACATGATTATGTTGTGATTTACAGCAATGCATAATTTAGGCATTTTGGATAGATTTGGAGACACTGGGTACACTGCTTACTTTTTGATTCATAGATCTTTGATAGTTCTGCCTATCCACCCTTAGATTTGATGCACTTGTGGTCAAGGGGTTTTTTGATCCAGCACATGTATAGTTTAACCTGCTGTATACTTGCAATCTCTCAGTATTTCATTGCAAACTAAAAAAGAGCAAATTGATTTTTTTCCTAGATTATTGTATTTGTGGCACTTTAGTTTATATTCATAATTAAGGAAGAAATCATCTAAGTTAGTATTTTAAATGGTACGTATGTCTTGCTTCATTTAAGCCCATTTTTAAGTTTCTGTGATGCTCACATCTGGAGTTATAAAGCTATAAAGACGGTACCCCCTAAATGGGCAAGGATAGGCCAGATTTGGCATGTGCGCTAAGGGGTTAAAATAGATTGAACGTTTTAAAGCTCTTTAAAAATTAGTGTTTAACATTTCAGTAAAAAATATTCCAAAAGATTTTCAATTGTCATTATTTCATGCTACATTCATATTTCTAAATTTTTTAAAAAAGAATTCAAAAACCGTGATAATTTTGAAATCGAATCGCGCTCAAAAAACACTAATTGCTCAGCACTATTCAGGGATCACGCAACCCATATCCCTTGAAGCATTTGGATCCACAACCTCCTGGTCAGAGGTCCAGACCACCCCCGAGCAACTGTGGAATGCTTAGGGCCCATATTTCACAGTCCAGTGGAAATAGTAAAACATAGCACTGACTCAGGGTGGTGGTGAATTAAGGTTGCTCCCACTCAGTGTAGGTCATTTTGTGACAAGAAATGGTAGGGCACCTGCAGCATAGTTGCAAAAGAGGTTGGTAGAAGAGGAATAAATGACCTAAGGGTGTTGTGGAGGTTTGATTTCGTTATGGCCGATCAAAACAGCTGCTTTATTTTCTTTTAATATCACTGCATCAAGGCCAAAGGGAACTGGCAGTTTCATCATGTTAGACATACTTGTCCTTGAGATGCAGTCAGCATGTATTTATTTTTGAGTAGCCTTCTTAAAATGAATAATTTTCCAATTCCCTATGCTTTCATATCTTATAGTTATAGATATATTTACTTAACAAAACAGATCTTGTTTTTGTTCAGTCTGATGGGTGTATGGTGACAATCTTATGATGATTGCTTCAGTCCCATTTGTTCAACATTCATAAGTGCACATTGGTCACGCCATCAAAATAGTAGAGCGCCAGCATCTGAGTCAAAGGTTGGTCTGGATGGTTTAAAATGCAATAAATGCAATAAAATGTGTTTATTGGTACTCCCCTTTTTGTGCTGCATGTTGACAATCACAATTCCCTATATTGTGGCAGTGTAATATAATGAGCAAGGTACTTAACCTGCATTGCTTCAGTATCCAGCTGTATAAATGGATGCAATCTGAAACATATATATTTTTTAAATTGTGTAATTCGCTCTGGACAAGAGCGTCTGCTAAATGCCTGTAATGTATATTGCCGGCAGCAGAAAAATGTATTCATTTGCGTTGGATGACAATAGCAGAAGTACTAATGCCATGGTACATTGTGTTACCTTTGCCTCCGAAATACAGCCCTCAATGTCCTTCTCTTCTGTGTTGTAGGGTTCTTCTCTTGGGTGTGGCCATACTTTCCCTGTATTCGGTCCATCTTCTTCTCGTGACTGCCAAGGAGGGAGGTAAGTACGGAAGGATATTTAAATGACCAGGGCATATATCTGCATGGGTCTACAGTTCTTCTAGTTTTTACATTGTTCTTTCACTTAATCTCAAACTTCAGTTAACCTTACTAATAAAATGTTCTCTCTCTCTCTCTCTCTCTCTCTCTCTCTCTCTCTCTCTCTATATATATATATATATATATATATATATATACAGTACTGAGCAAAAGTCTTAGGCACCTGTAAAAAAAATGCTGTACAGCTAAGATTCTTTCAAAAATAATTAAATGAAAGGTTATAAATATTGAAAAAATAATATAAAGAGCAGTAAATAGTTAAAAACTAAATAAAATCAATGTTTGGTGTGACCACCCTTCGCCTTTAAAACTACATCAATTCTCTTAGGTACACTGTCCGGCAGTTTTATAAGAAAATCGGCTGGTAGGTTGTTCCAAGCATTTTGGAGAACTTGCCACAGTTCTTCTGCAGATTTTGGCTGTTTCGCTTGCTTCTGACTCTCCAGGTAATCCCAGAGACCCTTGATCAAGTTTTTATCTGAAAAGTAGTCTATTACATAAAATATTACTTTATTTAACAAAATACAAAAATGTATCTGCGAAATTTCATTTTTTGTAAATCTCAAATTTGCTCTTTTCTACAGACACACTAATGCAGAAAACAAAACATAAACATCTAAGACCAAATATATACTATATATTATATTTAAAAATCTAGGGTGCCTAAGACTTTTGCACAGTACTGTATATATATATATATATATATATATATATATATATATATATATATATATATATATATATTAATGTAGTGTGTTTTCTAATTAATGTTTAGCTTTTCAATGTTGAAACGCTTGCTTTGGCAATATGTACAGTGTTACATCATGCCAATAAAGCCATTTGAATGAATGAATATATACATACATATGTATATACGAGGTGTGGCTATTAAATAATGAGTCTAATGCTGTAATTCAAGTTTAATGAAGAAAACGTACATTTCAATTCCTTTCCCCTTCAATATATTCCCCTTCTGCAACTACACACCGCTGCATTCCCTTGAGTGCAGACTTGATTGACCCTCCCTATTAACCTGATCTAGTACCATCCTTTCCCTAAAATCAAGTCTGCACTCAAGGGAACCCATTTCGAGTCTGTATGTTTTCAGGTGTGTTTTCTTAAGTGCAATTGAGTGCAATTTCAGTTTTTAAAGTTTTAAGATGAGCACATATTTTTTGCCGTTGTTTTGTTCCATTCAGATTTTTCACATTCCAACTTATAAAACGGACTGCTGATCCCCAATTTGTCTTTCGTTATTTGCTGAGGCGGTTATAGTTGTTTTGTAACTTGGCATTACATAGAAGTACTGGATGAATTACTTAAACTAAAGACAAATGAGGCAGCAGGCGCTGATGGCATATGCCCAAGAGTACTCAAGAGTTAGCTGAGATCATTTTTAGACAGTCCTTAGAAACTGGAGAAATACCAGAGGACTGAAAGCAAGGTAATATAATACCAATATATAAGAAAGGGGACCGTACTGATCCAGGATACTACAGGCCTGTAAGTGTAACTTGCATCATATGTAAAATACTGGAATCTGTCATTAGAGACAAGTTGGAAGTATTTCTTGAGGATAGCAACATCCTAAGGGATAGCCAGCATGGTTTTCGTAAGGGAAGGTCATGTCTGACAAACCTTCTGGTATTCTTTGAAGAAGCTACCAAGTGTTTTGATTATAGCAAGGTGTCTGATATTATCTACTTAGGATAACAAAAGGCATTTGATAAGGTACCACATGAGAGACTTGTTGGTAAAATGAAGATAGTAGGAATTAGAGGACGCATTTCAGAGTGGATTCGGAACTGGCTACAGGGTAGAACACAAAAGCCCCTTTTCCACTGCAGGGCCGAACGGTTCTGAGCACGGAGAGGAAGGGTTCCAATGGTGTTTCCACCTGGAAACGGTTTGGCACGGAACGATTACAAACCGTGCCCAGCACAATATTTTCGGCATGGTTAGACAAACGTGCTCAGTGCAGCAGAACCGTTCAGGTGGGTAGGCTTAATGATGTATTGACTGATTGGTTTCACATTACGTCAGTTTTGTGACTCCGCATATGGTCTCTTCACGTCCTCTTCCGTAAGCTAGGTCAGTGGAGAAGCTAATATAAATAAAAATGCCAATCAAAAATCGTATTCCATCATAGCAACAAGATAAACCCGACAATAGCCATAAGATATACAGCAGTGAAAACGCTGCTCACTGAATAACGAAATAAACGGGACAAAATTTAAAAAAATTATACCATGTCATTATACAGTCAATATCTGGGACTAAATATTGAATAAATAGGCTACATAACCTTACCATTGGTTTTACGCGTAGAGATGTCCCTTTTGAGACCGAGTGGTCATATATTGTCTTGGACAATCCGCTTATGAAATATATTTCGTGCATTTTTGATACCTGGGTACATTCAAAATAGCTGTGCATAATACCACACGTATTGTTTACAGCGTTGTTGCCGTTTTTAGTACAGTCTGGCTTGATTGACAATTCATTTATTCAGTAGGTGAGAGTATAAGCTTTCTAACTATGTTATAACATGTCTAATTTTGCTTTTGAATAGCGTTTTATAGGTCAGCGTAACCGAAAATCTTCTTATCATCGCATTCAGTTACACATTAAGACGCTGCACCTAACGAAACGTTGTTAACGATTTTTCGTAATTTCTTGGAAAATACTATTATTATTGAGGACTTCTGGGCATAGCTAAGCCATATGTTTGCTGATAGACCTATCTGACATCGTTTTCTGGAGCAAAACAGAAGCAGATAAAACTGTCATTGATTTACTGTCTCTGTCTGAACACAGATAAAATTTCATCATTGCTATGTAAGTATTACTACTCAAAATATTTCAGTTATACACGTTATTTTTGGATTGAGAGTCTTTAAATAGGTTAGTGGTATTATATAATGTGGATATTTCACCCTGTAATGTAAGCGTTAGTTAGTAGTTTTTTGAATGCATGCAACAGTGATGGTCAGTGGAGGATACGCTAAAAAAAAAAACCAAAAACAGACCAAAATACACAGAATCCTCGTCCGTTTCGTCAGCCAACAAAATATAACATAACAAAAACAAAACAGTATGGGGCGCGACGACAACAACGGGCGCATATTACATTCACAACGGGACACCGTCGCTGATCCACCGCGTCACTTGCTGTCCTCACTAGATACTTCCTAGTCCTGGTTTTAGCACCCCGGCGGTGGAAACAGAAACCGTAACCGTTCCCACGAGTACTGAGCAGCGTGGAACGGCACGGAGTGGCCCTGGTAACGGTTCGACCCTGCAGTGGAAAAGGGGCTAATGAGTAGTAGTAATAGGAGGGATATTATCTGAGCAGGGAGCTGTTAGAAGTAGAGTCCCACAAGGATCGGTACTGGGACCACTGCCCTTCCTCATTTATATCAATGACCTTGACAGGGACAAGGAAAGTACATTAGTCCAATTTGCCAATGATACAAAACTGGGAGGCTCATCTAATTGTTTGGAAGCTACTGAAGTAATCCAAGAAGATTTAAATAAAATCCAGAAATGGGCAGAATCTGGCAAATGAAATTTAATATAACCAAATGTAAAGTTCTGCATGTGGGAAATGTTAAGCAGGATTACTTTACGTAAGGAACAAAATTGCAATGTATGTAAGGACATTAATTACTGGTCAGAGTAGCAGGTTTGAAATGTCTACATAAAAACTGTGATTTTTAGTGAATTTTTTCATATTTAAAAATTGTTGCGCTCTATAGCCCCACCCTGAATTGAGTATATTCTTTGTGATTGTCCTCAGGATGGAGCTGTCTGTAGACACACCCAAGTTTCATCACTTTATGCCCAACCATTTGTGATTTATTAGCATTTTGTAAAAAGCCATAGCCCCTTGTGATGTCTCATGTGGTGTATGGAACTCATCACTGTATGTCCACCCAACCAAAAAGTTCATTTTTTTCATTTAATGTGCAAACTAGGTGACTATTCTTTGTCAAAACGTGAGCAAACGATTGTCTGCTGTTTAGACATACAAATCCAAAGCCTATTTGACCCCCACAGGCCTGAGAAAACATACCCCTCAAAATTGCCTTTAAACGGTCTGCAACTCTTATTGTACTATGAGATTAAAATATGTATACACACACATGCACTACTAAGATCAGGGCAGTGATTCTGATTTTAATGATATAGGAGAACTTTCTCCATGCAAGTATTATTGTTGCATCAAATTTAAAACATTGGTCCTAGCATACCAGGCAGTCAAGGGATTAGCCCCAGCATACCTCCACAAGATATTCAAACCCTACATGCCAGCCAGATCCCTCCGTTCTGCTACCTCAGGACGCCTGGCACCTCCCCCTCTTCGCACCTGCACTTCCAGAACACGTCTCCTGTCTGTTCTGGCCCCACGATGGTGGAATGACCTCCCCGTGGAGGTCAGAACAGCTGAGACACTGACCCATTTCAAGACTCACCTCTTCAGGCTGCACCTCTCCCCATCCCTCCCTACCCCCCTGTAAATGACTGTAAGCTTAGGGTTGTAACTAGGCAGCTGTTTCGTAGGTGACTTAGGTGCATTAACTGTCTTAACTACTGCTTGTATTTTTTCCATAGACTGCGTTGTTGCCGTTCTCGTTGTGTTAGTGTTAATCAGTTTAACCTTCAGGGTCCAAGTTGAACTACGCGGTTGTTCCCTGCACTTGGACCGGTACTTCTCTCTAGGGTTTTCATCATACTTGTTCCTGGTTATGGTTATACACTTTGTTGTACGTCGCTCTGGATAAGAGCATCTGCCAAATGCCTGTAATGTAATGTTGGAACAGTGTGTTCATGCCATAACACAGTAACATGTGTCTGCAGGGTCTTTGATCTACGAGAAGCTGGGAGAGAGAGCTTTCGGCTGGCCTGGGAAAATGGCCGCATTTGGGTCCATAACTCTGCAGAACATAGGAGGTAATGCCAAATATAATAATAAATTATATTAACTGAAGATGATAGAAGACCTTAACTGAAGGTGGGTTTGAAAGAGCCTGATAATATCATCATAACTGCATGTTAACTTGTTAGTATTTACTAATATCAGTAGAATATTTGTCATTTGATGTGAGATATATGTAGCATGTAAAGTACATTGTGAAAGAAGTATATGTTCTCTACTGAAATCAACATTCAGAAAAAACTTTAACCTTTGCACAGATGCCAAATCTGGCCAATTCTTGCCCATTTCTGTGGTGTTCAATTTAAGGCTTTATGACTCCAGATTTGAGCATCGCAGTGACTTGAAAATGGCTTAAATGAAGCAAGTACCATTTACAACACTGAGCTAGATTAGTACAATAGATTAGTCTCTGTTTCTACAAAATGGTACTTTATCTTGGCAAAAATGCAAAAAATGAAGTTGTTCACCTTTAGCTTTTAATGAAATATCATGTATAAAACAAGTAAAACTATACAGGTCCTGGATCATAATCTCCTTGCCCAGTAGAGTGCAAAATTTGAGGGTGATATTAATTTAGTGACATGCTATTAAATTAATCTGTGTACCCGGGTGTCCCTTAGTGTCTCCAAATCTATCCAAATTATCTAAATTGTGCCTTGCTGTGAAGCATAACAAGCATACATTACTACGCTACTAAGCATTGTACTTCAGTCGATGATGTCATTTTGGAGAGAGCTTCTATGTGCAAAATGTGTTCATAATGGTTACTTACCACACAAACTAAATTCACGTATGAACAGTCAAACCACTTGGTTTTACCTTGCTGTGTGCTCAGACCTGCACTCACCTGGGGTGTCAGCCTGCTATAATTCAGGCTTGTAAGCAGTAAACCACCTGATCACAACATGGTGACAGCTCACACAGAGTAAAATTCCAAAAAATATGTAATCAAATCATAAACCGTTTACAATAATATCATGCCCTTCATCACTACTGCTTTTTTATCCTGCAGTATAAAATTGTTGCTGATAAACAAACCAAGCTCTGATAAACTATTGATAAAGTGTGCACTAAGCTTCCACTACCACGCTAACAAAAAGCGAAAGTAACTGGGTATGCAGCAGAATAGCGAAGCCATAATTTATGCTTGGAGGAAGCCATAAGCTACTTTTAAAAGCTATGTAAATTGAAGACTGGTAAACCTCCGGTTGAAGGATTGAATTCCGCCTCGCCCTCAGGCAGATAATTTCCTCTTTTACACTAACGTTTTCTTACGCTTATATTTGCTTTACCTAAACTCACGGCCACCCATATGCATTTCATGACGGAAAAATGGGGCGACATAGCTCAGGAGGTAAGACCGATTGTCTGGCAGTCGGAGGGTTGCTGGTTCAAACCCCTGCCTGGGCGTGTCGAAGTGTCCTTGAGCAAGACACCTAACCCCTAACTGCTCTGGCGAATGAGAGGCATCAATTGTAAAGCGCTTTGGATAAAAGCGCTATATAAATGCAGTCCATTTACCATCCATTTACCATTTACCAAAAATGTATTCCTTTTATTAAAAAGTTACACCAGTTCACCACTGTGCCATTTCTACTAACTATATTTCTTCACTTGGCTACCGTACAAAACCTTCTTATCAGCAAACGCCACGTTTCTACATTCATGTTACCTCGCCCTGTTCTCTATCTAGCCACATACAAACAATTATTACGTGTGTACGTTCTGCAACTCCCCATTAATACATTACATTTAAAATCATGACTCACTCATAATTATAACTACTACTACTGAACATGAAAAAAGCACACCAGTGCAATAGATTTCACATATTACTTAACCCTCCACTTTAACGACTAAAGCTTTATACAGACTGTTATATATACCGTTCGATAAGGAAACTAAGCTCGCCCATGGTCACTTCATTTACTTCACACTATAGTCTGTGATCATGTCAACCTTCACCTACATGCCCATTCTGCTAAAAACATATTGTTTCAACTACGCAATTTCATAATTTCTCCTAATTTATCTCACACTGTTGTTATTTTCTCATATGCAAAGCCTGCTGGGACATATGCGTCTGCTCCAATAGAGCTTGTAAGTGTAAACGTCACCAAGCCACTCCCCTCGTTTTCCCGCAAATTTGTCAATGGGAAAATGAATGGGGCAATTTTCAATAAGCGATATTTTTAGTTACAAGTCGGGAACCAGTTAGCTATTGGTATGCGGTACTCATGACATATAATATCAGCAGCACGATTGACCCATGAGAAGTACAAGGTACAACGTTGTGTACGTTTAGTACGCTTAGGAACTACACATACCGGTACTGTGCTCACGACGCACGCTTACATCGTCACGGCTCAGCTGGAACACGCTTGCGCCCTTCTATTTCTAGTGTCACTTCGATATCGTATTTCAATTTAAAATTACTGGAAATAACAGATTTGTTACTATTAAGTTATATTGTTTATTTCACATCATAATTGTACGGTCGTGGTGACAACATGATTTCCTTTCAGGGATCTATTAAGTACAACCATAGACCGTATAAAATAGTACAAGCTAACCTAACTAACTTAAGACGTAATTTCAAATGGAATATAACGTCATATACATTTTTATCACAACACAACAACAATATAGCTAGCCAGCATGGTTTTCGATAAATTACCGACAATATATTTACTACTTACTATGTTTTAATAAAACTATTTATTAGAAATGGTCTATCTCTTGCCTACTGCACCCGTCTTGTCTAAGTGCACTGTGATTCTGATTTTTCACAATGTGTGTATTCCTTTGTAAGTGCTGTGAGCAGACTGGAAGTCTATGTTACACCGAAGCCTTGCGAAACGAAGTTTCGTTACATCGTGTACTGTACAGCATATGGTTTGTAATGACAAATAAACCTGACTTTGACAGCTAGCTAGCTACCTGCTGATCCAGCCATTCCTAACGTTAACGTTAGCTAACCGAAACTTTATAAACGATATCTTTCATGCTGGCGCTAACAGACCCGCTATTCTACTCTGGCTGTATATGACCTGCTCTACATGGTTGGATTTGGAATGATTTTCTCCCTTCTTAACATTATTGTCTTGACCATTGAACAAATGCATTAAGCTAACCTGTGACACCGCATTTGTCGTGGGTATAGCTAGCTAGCCACCGGTGTTGGGTGCAGTTGGCCCTGCTGGTCCAGAGTCAGTTATTTTCTTCTCCTACTAATGGTTAAAGTTAGGACCTGTGAAGGGAAATCTGATCCCAGACCAGCAGTTAGGGGCAGCCAAGGCACCGCACTTGGCGGGTAGACTTACAAGCACACGTGGTTGTGACGTTTATCGTGCGACATTGATTTTAGTGTAGTTCAGGACCACCAACATATCGTAAATCGACATAAATCCGTTATTTTTCCCTCCAGAGATTGAAATAAATAGAACCAAGCACATGCTACGGCAGAGAATGACGGTCCCAAAAAAACGTGAGAAATCTTTTATTTTTAATCGCTATAGATATTTTACAATCAATGATTTTTAAAAAGTCAATAGGATTTTAACATTGGGCTGTGACGTCACGAACCAGACGCCCCCTGGAGGCAATTTGACTTACAAGCTCAATTCTCTACTATCAAGTTTTCCGGTTCTAGCTTAGCAAAACAGCGAAGAGGATTCCTACCTGCAAATAAGCCTATCAAAATGCCTTATAAACCTTACAAACACTAAAAGTGCATCTCCACGAAATAACAGACAACGGAGCAGGACAGAAGGGAACACAAGTTGCGACCTAGGGAGCTCTAATTCTACGGGCTTGCTGATTCTTTTGTCAATCAAGGCTTGTTGTATGGCCGTGAAATCCGTGAGTACATACACTGGCCGTATTTCACCTGTATGTGTGTTATAGCAGTGCACCTTGAATCAGTGACTGGTAAAAGCAATAATTTAAGAGTATGCTATTTTTAGATGTCAGCGTCTAATTGGGCTATAAGTGGTTAACAAGTATGCCAATAGGGCTGCAACTAAAGACTATTTTGATAGTCGAAAAATCTATCGATTATTGAAACAAATAATCAACTATTCGGATTATGAATCGCACAATTACTCAATGGCTCTTATTTAGCTATCAGCTTTAAATTTAGCTTGAAGTTGTTTTAGGCATGTACTAACTAACAATAAGGACAATAAAGATGAATACTTCGTTCAAAAATACGTCTTTTAATGAACTTTCCTGCTGATTCAAAAGATTTTTGAATTGAAATGGAGGAAAGTCAGCATCTCCACATGGTCTCGTGAGAGGCTTGCTCTCTTCTGAGAGCAGATATTCCCCGCTGCAGAGAAGATGCACTCTGACAGGGTGGATGTTGCAGGAATGCACAGAAAAGATCTTGCCAGCTTTGATAGTGTGGGAAAACGCCCCTCATTTTCCCTCCACCATCTGAGAGGGTCTTCCTTTTTGGGTATCGCTGGCACATTTGGAATGTGAACAGAATCGTTGTGAATAATAGGTTATTATTTGCTACTCTGTATGTTCAACACCATTAACAATTCATTGATCAAGAGAAAATTTATTTCAAAATAGAAAACGTTACAGCTCATAACGTGAAGTAACATGGCTTTTAACATTAGCTAGCTAGCTAGCTAACTAGAGTGAGAGCACCTATTATCGACCACCCGAGGGGGGGACGTTTATCGACCACCTTAACCGCTAGTGTATTTACTTATTATCAGAGAGAACTGGACATCGTTACCTATTAAAATGTAAGTCCTGTAAAAATACAGATAATAAACTGTCTAAATGTAAAAAAAACTAACTTCATGCATATACATTTAGTTATATTAATACAGCCTATTCACTATGTCAACTTTAAGACAAGCAACACGGAATTATCTCATCACGATTAAAATCCAATGGCGCAGGCGTTGCTTCAAAATTTCAAACTGCTTTCCTAACGGCTATTTTACGTCTTGCGACTTGGGTTGCAACAGTGAATATGCACGGATTCTTAGATGTGCTGATAGCGACCACCCTTTCTCATATTAACCTCAAATACGCAAGGCAGGACACTTATACAATATGCTAGCAAATTTATGTCAAGTTCCATTCGTTTACATGGGGTGGTTGATACACGTCCCCTTAGCAACCAAATGCTAGCACTGGACCAGCTCTGACTTATTTGCCGGCACAGAAAAAAATTGCGAAAGTACTGAAAAAATAACCACTGGAGGATAACAAGGACATTTTTTCCTACATAACTAGGTACAGGTTGTTTATTTCGCATATAGTTGTAAATCAGTTTACGTTTTCCTGTCTGTCGAACAAAGGTGGTCAATAATAGGTGCTCTCACTCTAGCTAACTAACTTACCGAGACGAGTCTTCATCATCCAGAGAGCCAACGTGCCTCCTCTTCAGATGCTCCAGCATAACTGATGTGCTCCCATGCCAGGTGAAGCCAGCTTTGCAAATGTTGCAGTTCACAACCTTTTTGGCCGAGTTAAGAGTGAAATGCTCCCACACTTTGGAGGTTTTTGGCCGTGAAGGTGTTTCCATTACGCTATTGTTCACTTCACTCCAGTAAGCGGTAATGCCTATATGTCTTGTCAGAGCATTCCGAGTCAGCGCGAAAAACACACGCGATGACGCCACCAACTAATTTGGTTATCGATTTTCATTGACTACGTCGATTATTCGTTGCACCCCTAAATGCCAATGATCTGAATAATGCATTTGCAGGCAAACACATAGCTCATTTCTTCACATCATGTTAGGGGCATTATATGATAAATTTAATTTAGGAAAATCAGGTTTAACCACTAAGCACACATAACAAAAAATGATACCCACCACATTTGATTTCAACACAAACTTCAACAAAGGCTACACAACCTGAGTTTAAAGATGGTTTAAATAGTGACATCTGCTCATGTGTTCAATTAAAATTGAGTGTGGGTGTGAAGAAGGAAGAGTAAATGTATCCACAATATTAAATAATGTTGATAAAATGTGCAATATTTTTTGATGCCTAATTCAGGAGAGCATTTAGGTTTTTCTTTATTTAAAGGGGAATTTCACTTTACAACACTTCGGGGGTCATTTTCACACGCTTTTGTGTGCACCCCAGACAGTTTTTAGGTTGGTTGCTTCAATATTTAGATATTTAGATATACCCGTGTAAGCAACCCCCCCCCCCCTCCCCCCAATAGAATCCAATAGAAGCCCATTCAACATAAAACTCCAAGTTAGACTCATTGTAAACACACGTCCCTGTTTCTCATGACTGATATTGTCTTTCTAATTAATGGGTCGCCCGGGTAGGTGTGAAAATGACCCCAGAAGTGTTATAAAGTGAAATTCCCCTTTAAATAAATAAAAACCTAAATGAATGTCATTATAAATATGTATAGGCCTACATGAACACTTAAGACAGCTAAACATTTAAGAAAGCATGATCATTTAAATACCATAAAATCAAATAACGTTAAAGGAGAGTGGCATCTGTTGTGACATGGGGGCAATTGTTACACAATGTTTTCGAACGATCAGAAATAAACTAGCATGTTTTAAATTATGCTACATATCCCCATTGCACACCTTCTTTCACTGAGGGTTTCAACGGACTGACTTTGTGTCAATTTTGTGCTCTGTTCACCATACGTCAAATTTAATAAGGAAAAATGTTTGGCCCTGACGGCGGGGTCAGTTGTTATGCCAAAAGTGTTCTGTTTGATGTCAAATGTACTTTGTACATTTCCAATCAAGTTTAATAAACATTACAGTAGTTGTTTGATAGATATAAGATATTCAGTATGAAATATTATGTTTGTTATGCAAGCGGTGTCTTAGTAATCAAGTAAAAGACAAAGTGTGTCACAATGGAACCTGCTCTCCCATACACTTTCAAATGAGTTTTTCTCCAGGCTAAATGCATACTGCTTTGATGACATCTTTTGCATTTCATGTTTTTAGCCAGGAAAATGAGTGTGCTAACATACTGGTTTTAGGCTAAGGTTTTAGGCTCCTCTTCTTTGTCGATTATGAAGGATAAGATTAGGCAGTGTGTCAGATTATTGGCACCGTATCTGCAGACCGGAGTACAAGATGTGTCGAAAAGCAAAGGGGGCCTGTCAAAAGCATGTTTTATTGGTAAATAATTAAGTTAAAAACACATTGTCCTATCAAAAGCATTCTCCAAAGGCGGTGGCGTATCGAAAGCGTTTGGATGATTGTGACTGAAGAAGTGCACCTCTGCTGTGTTCTTATTGTCAGTCATGCAAGCCAGCAAACATGTCAGTGAGTAAATAATTCTCAGAAACAAAAGATTTGTATAAACAGGTGCTTTTATTATTTGAAAATGGCCTTTGATCATCAGTTAAATTATAAACGTGTTTTATTACCCATTGTAGTGTTGACCAAAGCAAATTCCTCGTATGTGTAAATGTACTTGGCAATAAATTCGATTCTGATTCTAGTGTCGGGGAAATGACTATATAGCCTTAATAATAATAATAATAATAATAATAATAATAATAGATTTATTTTATATAGCGCTTTTCATGAACTCAAAGACGCTTTACAATAAGTGGTACATACATACATACATACAATGAAACATACAATTCAGAGACAAAAAAAAGGGGGGGAAGACAAACATCAAGGGAAAGCTAGGGAAAAGAGGTGGGTTTTAAGACGTGATTTGAAGGAGGTGAGTGAGTCAGAGGTACGGATGTCAGGGGGGAGGGCATTCCAGAGTTTGGGGGCGGCAACTGAGAAGGCGTGGTCACCAAAAGAACGGCGTTGAGAGGGGATGGTGGTGAGGAGGCCGGCAGTGGATGAACGTAACTGTCTGGGTGGCTGGTAGGGGAGCAGGAGATCAGAGAGGTAAGTAGGTGCGAGGCCATTTTGGGATTTGTAAACTAGAAGGAGGAGTTTGAATGTGATGCGTGATGTGATTGGGAGCCAGTGTAAATCTTTCAAGATAGGGGTGATGTGAGACCGGGAGGATGTGCGGGACAGTATTCTTGCGGCCGAGTTCTGAACCAATTGCAGTTTGTGTAGGAGACGGGAGGGAAGACCAGTGAGGAGTGCATTGCAGTAGGCCAGTCTGCTGGAAATGAAAGCGTGAATGAGTTTTTCTGGATGGGTGAGAGAGGGTCTGAGTCTGGAGATATTGCGTAGGTGAAAAAATGAAACCTTGACAGTGTTGTTGATGTGCTTTTCAAAGGAGAGGGATGGATCGAGTATGACACCGAGGTTGCGGACCAGGGGGGAGGGGGAGACAGGGGTACCGTCAATGGTGAGGGAGAACTTGTGTAGTTTTGTGAGCTGGGGTTTTGGTCCGATGAGAATGATTTCAGTTTTTTTAAGAAAATTTTGTTTCATCCAGGATTTGACGTGTGTCAGACAGGTTTCAATGATGGCAGTGGGCGGCTGATTTGTGGATGTAGAGCTGATATAGATTTGGGTGTCATCTGCATAGAAGTGGAAATTGAGACCAAAGCTGCAGAGGATGGGGCTCAAAGAGGTTATTGTCGGACATGTATGAACGGAGTTGGGAAGCAATAACTTTTTCCAGAAGTTTGGACATGAATGGGAGGTTGGAGATGGGGCGGTAGTGGGAGAGGGTGTTTGGGTCCAGGCCAGGTTTTTTAAGGATTGGGGTGACGGCAGCAGTCTTGAAGATGGAGGGGACAGCACAGTGGGTCAGTGACAGGTTAATGAGCTTTGTGAAGTAAGGGCAGAGAGTAGGGAGGCAGGCTTTAATCAGGGCAGTGGGGGCAGGATCTAATGAGCAGGTGGTGGATCTGGCAGAGGAAATGAGTTTGGTGAGTGAAGCACTGTCAATCTGGGTAAAGGTAAAACCAGGGGGGGAGAAGTTGTGGTGGCAACAGTAGTACAGAGTAGTTCATCTAAAGGGGGTGTGGATGAGGTGAGAGTTTGGTGTATGTTGGTGATTTTGGTGTGGAAGAACTCTAGGAAGGAGTTGCAGAGTGATGGGGAGCCAGATGTAGTATTATTTACAGGGGGGTTGAGAAGTTTGTTAACAGTGGAGAAGAGGGTGGGGGGGTTTCCGTTGGAGTATTGGATTATGTTGGAATAGTGAGAGGATCGGGCAGCGATAAGGGCATCTCTGTATGTCTGAATATGGAGTTGGTGGGCTTCGGCATGGACAGTGAGACCAGTTTTTTGTGGAGGTGCTCCAGGCGACGGCCGGTCTGTTTCATGGCACGGAGTTCGGGGGTAAACCAGGGGGATGGAGTGGCAAAAGTGACCAGCTTAGTTTTCAGGGGGGCAAAAGAGTTAAGGGTACTGGATAGTGTGGTGGACAGCTGAATTGCGAACTCTTCAGGGGAGTGTACAGTGCGGTCAAGTGGTAGGGCAGATGTGACTGAAGCAGTAAAGTGGGCAGGGTTTATGGAGTTGGTGGTCCTGAAGGATATGGTTCACGACTGTTTGGGCTGAGGGGCAGGGGTGGACAAGAGAAAATTAATCAGTCTGTGATCAGACAAAGTGAACAGAGAGCTGGTGAGGTTTCAGATGTTGACACCGGTAGAACAGACAAGGTCTAGTGTTTGGCCCTTTGAGTGTGTGGGGAAGTGTACATGTTGAGTAAGGTTGAAACTAGAGCCCGACCGATGCCAGATTTTTGGGTCCGATGCTGATCCCGATTTTGGAGAGTCCTAGCCCACCGATTACCAATGTTTTGACCGATATTTTGTCAAAAAGTGCAACATTTTCAAATCAATTTGAAAAACTTATATTTTATCAAAGTTTCTATATTTGAGAACATTTAACTTATAAGCAAACAAATAAATAAAAATAAACACACAAAGAACTTTTTGATAGATAAAAAAATGTAAAAGATGATATTAAATTAAATATAGCCTATATATTAACACCATCTTCAAGTGGTGTGAATTCAAAATAACTCCCCTACTCCTTTCTTTTCCAGCCATCTATAAAAAATTAATTTAAAAAAATCATTTTTCCTGTTTCAAACATGTATTTTTATTAATATTATTGTTGTTGTTATTATTATTTCTTAGTATCTATTCTCAGTAAATGAATTATTTTCTTATTTTATTCCTACTACATGATCTGAAAGAGTAAGACTTTATCTAGCGAGCTTCCCTGTCCATAAGAATTTGGTGGTGAAAAAAACTACAATGCGCTCTGACGCGTGACTAGATGACACACTCACCTGCAATAACGCATTAGCTGTTGACATAGCCTCGTTATTTCTTATTATTTATTCTCAGTAAGTTAAATGAATTATATTTTCTTATTTTATTCCTACTACATGATCTCAAAGAGTAAGACTTTATCTAGCGGAGCTAATGAGTGAATCAAGTGTAACATTAGATGAAACTAAATTGACTGGAT
Source organism: Anguilla rostrata (assembly GCF_018555375.3). Lineage (NCBI taxonomy): Eukaryota > Metazoa > Chordata > Actinopteri > Anguilliformes > Anguillidae > Anguilla > Anguilla rostrata. Next base: position 31,515,315 of record NC_057939.1, on the reverse strand, counting down.
GAAATAGGTAACGTGAGGCTTGTCCATAAGAATTTGGTGGTGAAAAAAACTACAATGCGCTTTCGTGCAGATTACCCGCACTAAGTGTTGGTTGATTCACTTCTCCAACAGCAATCCTTCTCTCATGTTATCACGACAAAGCTAGATAACATGGCTTAAAATGATCCACGTTAGAAGTGTTTTATCTGCGTTTTTACTGTCTGGTTAGCTTGCTACAGTGACGCGTTACTAGATGGCACACTCGCTTGCAATAACGCGTTGGCTATTGACACAGCATCATATAGTAGCTAATATCATTATCTCAGATAAAAAAACAAATGTGTGATGCATTCAATCACCATTTTATTTTGGCTGGTTATTTATTTGAGAATACAGCGATGTCCTCTGGAAATGTAGATCCAACGCTGGTTATGTGCTCACTGCCACTTCAAAAAGGCTTGCTAGCCAGCTAGCTTGCTAAAGTGAACCAAATATGTTAGCTAGCTCGCTCGCTTCATAATGAGGATTGATAAACATAGTAGTCGTATAAACGCATTTAATTAAAAACTTTAACTAAATATACATACCTTTATTGCGGCAATCGAATCTGTGCAGACAAGTCTTGCAGTGGAGAATATTGGATGAGGCATGAGTGACAAACGTCTTATTACAGAAGTAGCGCGTCAGCTGCTGCAGTTCACACTTGTATTAGAGCTCCCTCTACTGGATAATTCTTGTAAATGGCAATTACAACATTCAAACAGACAAGTACAGATAAATAATCAATGTTTTTTTTTGTTTATTATACTCATTTAAAAATCGGGACACATCGGCGGCATAACTGCCGCTCCCGATGTTGTCAAAAAAGTCAAATAATGGCCGATATATCGGCCAAACCGATATATCGGTCGGGCTCTAGTTGAAACAGTCCAAGACTACATTGAGGTCAGAGGCAGGTGTACACTGAGTGGAGTCAACATGGATGTTGAAGTCGCCCAGTAGCAGTAGACGGGAAGACAGGGAACAGGCAGATGAGAGTAGTTCAGTTAATTCAGACAGAAAGATTTGGTTTAGGGGGGCGATAGATAAGAACAGCAATGACATTGTGTAATTTAAATGCAATGTATTCAAAAGATGTAACAGAAATCGGGAGAGAACCTTCGGATGGGGTGAAATTAACATGAAAAATGATTGCGAGGCCGCCCTTCCAGAGTGGCGGGGTTTGCAGAAGTAGCTAAAACCTGGGGGCGTGGCTTGATTTAACGAGAAAAAGACGCCTGGCTGCTGCCAGGTCTCACACAAAAAAAGAAAGTCCAATTTATTGACGATAATAAGTTCATGGAGCAGGGGGGATTTGTTGTTAATGGAGCGAATGTTCAGCAAAGCAAAATTATATATATATATGCATCTACAGTGTAACCAGTGTGACTGAATAACTTAGCTACGAATGTGTATTGCTCCCAATAGTGCCAGAGAGGGAAGCGTAACTTCAGCTCTTAAGCGATACATGCAACCAAGCTAGTTATTTGCCCACTACCGACAATACTATGAGTGTGGTGTCGTTAGAGTTGGGAAGTTCGTCGGGGAGAAAGAGAAGGAGAGAGAGAGACCACTTGTGTCGTTGTATTCTATAGTTAAATCGCCAATGCAAATGATTTGAAAGGACAAATGGAAACACACAAATTTCCATTAACCTCAGTACAGACTAAGCTATACTGGTATTGCCTGGAAAGTTTGCTCTGTCTTACTGTCTGCCCATTCACTTAAGTAGTGACCTCCGGTGGCCGCTGTTGGGTCTTGGAGAGAACAATCACTTTTATACTTGGTGGGAGAGTGGGGGATCTTCACACCGGGTGTGTGTGACAAAGATTTAGAATGCTGCATGCACAGATTATGCGCTTCATGTTCTTAAAGAGAGTAATTCTTTTCATTTGGACGGCACAGGCTGACCAAGCGTACCTACATCCCTGAGGAGTGGTTTAGTCCTCCTTGGAAGCACAAGGTTACTGAGGCAGTCTGTTGTCAAATCAGCCTCTGCAAGAGATGGGTTGGTCCATGTAAGTCCATTTTGTCAGCATGCAGTGGCATGTCTATGGGAGCTGGCAGTGTCACCATGCTGAAAAAAACTTAGGCAATTATTTTCATTTGGACAGTGCAGACTGACCAAGTGTACCTACAGCAGCAAAGTCAAAACTGTATTAAAAATGTGGCTATGAACTTAACATGAGCTAGCTAGCTAACAAACATCAATACATCACCATGAGAAAAATGGAACATGCCACTTAATTTATCTTAAATTATTAAATGTTTTTTTTTCGATGTTACTCGTTATGTTGTTTATTAGAAACACTTTTCAGTTCAAGGCAACTTAACATTGAAAGAAGAACTCCGCTTTGGTGGTACCAACCTATATCTATTTTCTTTCTGGGCCTTTGGGCTGTTTTTTTTACAAATGTGGCTGTCATAGCTTACTTCACTCTACTCTTATTCGGCATGATCCATCTGCTCAACATGGCAACTGCAGCACGAGATGATTTGGGAATGCTAGGAAAGGGTAGATGGGGGTGGACAGAGTCTGAAGGGTGTTTGTATCACGATGCCAAAACAAAAATAGCGGCATTGCTAAGGGAAACAGAGGCAGGGGCCAACGCAGCCATGAGGGCAGGCTTGAGACAGTCATCACCAGACCATGACCGGTTCAGCTTAACACAGCACAGATCTTGGGCTTTTGTGTTTAAACAAAACCTAAGTAAGCATCATATACTACTTTCCCCGGATTACTAGCCAAAGTAAATTGTAAATCGAACGAAGCGAACAACTAAAGAAAATACGGTAAGAGCGCATCAAGGCTTCCATTCCCTGCACAGTTTGTTGCATGTTTAGTCTTAGCTCTGCTGCCAATTTTACGAGTAATGGTACTTGTGCTAAGTGTCAGCTTAATTTAGAATTGGCACAGAAAATAGCTGAGTTAGAGACGCGCATCCGGACGTTATATCAGATTCAGGAGTGAGACTTTCTTAGACTCCCTTTTACCCAAGCCGGATGCTAGTTTAGATGCGAGTGTTTCTCCGCCGCCAGTGTCCTCGCTGCAGGACGATTTTATCACGGTACTAAAGGAACATAGTTGCGGGCCCAGGGCCGCCGAGCACCACCCAACTCGCGTTTCCAACCGATATTCCCCACTCAGTAACACACCTACTGAGAAAGCCCTGATCATAGGGGATAGTATTTTGAGAAACGTGAGATTAGAGACACCAGGTACCATAGTACAGTGTATTCCTGGTGCCAGAGCCACCGACATTGAGGCAAATTTAAAAGTGCTGGCTGAAAGTAAACGTAAATACTCTAGGATTGTTATCCACGTCGGCACAAACGACATCCAATTGAGGCAATCGGAGGTCACCAAAAATAATTTTATATCGGTGTGTGCAGTGGCTAAAAAGATGTGTCGGGAAGTAATCTGCTCTGGCCCGCTTCCAGCTCGTAGGAGCGATGAGGTCTACAGTAGGCTATCTTCGCTAAATCTCTGGCTGTTGGAGTGGTGCTCATCTAGTGACTTAGGCTTTATTAATAATTGGCCTGATTTCTGGGGAAGGCCTGGCCTACTGAAGAGAGACGGACTCCACCCGAGCTGGAGAGGTCCTCGTGTTCTATCAAACAACATAGCTGCTAGTCTTAGTAAGGCCAGATCCTGACACTCCATCAGGGCGCCGGCCAGGCCGCAGGCTTCTAACCCTACATGTTTGCCTGCTCGTTTCTTTATACCTGTGTCCCAGACATATGACCCTACGCCTCTGTCTGCAAGGTGAGTTTCAGAGCTAGCCAACAGAAATAGTATTTCAAAAGCCCCTTTAACTAATACTTTTAAACTAGAATCTAATATCTGTTATATTGAGGCTGTGTCTGTTCCACGCATCTATGCCAAACGTAAAGCTAACCGTGGTTTGGTGTGGATAACATAATTGTCATAAAAACACGGCACGTTGCTACTAATCATAGTGAACCATCCTTAAAAATTGGACTATTAAATGTTAGATCACTCGCTCCAAAAGCAGATCTTGTCAACGAATTGATAATAGACCATAATCTCAATATATTATGTCTGACTGAAACTTGGCTAAGACCTGATGAATATGTTGCGATTAATGAAGCGTCTCCTGTGGGTTTCATAGGTACTCAGTGTCACGTCCATCAGGCAGAGGGGGAGGCGTTGCAGTTATTTATCAGTCCTTATTGAGTCTAGCGCCTAAGCATGGATATATGTTCTCCTCTTTTGAAGTTCTTATTACTAACTGTGTACAGCCCGATCTAGCTAATAAAAGTGCTAGCGGGCAGTCCTTTTTTCTTGTGTCTGTTTACAGGCCACCTGGGCCTTATTCAGATTTCTTAAGGGAATTTGCTGAGTTTTTATCACACCTTGCAATTTCAGCAGATAAGGTCATAATTGTTGGTGATTTCAACATACATGTGGATAAAAACGGTGACCCCCTAGGAACAGCTTTTGCCTCTATTATTGATTCCATTGGTTTTGTACAGAATGTTTGTGAGCCTACTCACTACCGTGGCCATACCTTAGACGTAGTTCTGTCCCATGGTATTAGTGTGGTAAATCTTACCGTCGCACCTCATAACCCTATAGTATCAGATCATTTCCTCATTACGTTTAATATTAAGGCATCCAATCCTCCTGTATCAGAGCCTAGACATTACTTACAGCTGATCAGTAAACCCCGAGGTTATTCAAAAGTTTATAAATATGCTTCTGGAGTCATTCCTCTCCACAGAAGAAAAGGCTGATGAAAATGCTGATGAAGCTGCACTGGACCAATTGACTAAACAGCTAACCCTTACCCTCAGGAACACTCTTGATGTTGTTGCCCCCCTTAAAAGAAGAAACCCTAGTCATAAAAACCACACTCCATGGTACAATGATACCACCCGGGCCCTGAAGCAGTCTACTAGAAAATTAGAGCGAAAATGGCAGTCAACAAAGCTAGAAGTATTTCATCTTGCATGGAAAAACAGCTTTCTTCAGTATAAGCAAGCTCTTGCTTCTGCTAGATCTGCCTTTTTCTCAGAACTAATTGAACAAAACAGACATAACCCAAAATTTCTATTTAGTACTGTGGATAAATTAACTAAAAAAACAATCATCAGAGTTTTCATCTTATCCCTCCAATCTTAGCAGCATTGACTTCATGAACTTTTTCGATCAGAAAATTGAGGCTATTAGAGACCAGATTTCCAAACTGTCTCCATCATGCACTATTCCTGTTCATGTTAATAAACAGCCCCGCACCTGGTTACAACAGGAAGATTTACAGACAGCTGTACTAAACTGTTTTACACCCATTAGCATGGTCGAGTTATCCGAATTAGTTATGTCCTGAAAACCGACAACCTGTCTACTCGATCCTATTCCTTCAAATTGAATTAAAGAACTATTTCCGGTACTAGGCCAGCATATACTAAAAATCATTAACACATCCCTAGTCACAGGATATGTACCTGAGTCACTAAAAGTGGCAGTTATTAAGCCATTATTGAAGAAACCAAACCTAGAACCTGATAAATTGGAAAATTATTGACCTATTTCAAACCTTCCATTTCTATCAAAATTATTGGAGAAAAATGTTGCTAAGCAACTAAGTGCATACCTTAGCTCTAACGGTATCCTTGAAGTATAGCAATCAGGGTTTAGACCCCACCACAGCACAGAAACCGCACTTATCAAGGTTACAAATGATTTACTACTGTCAGCCGACCGTAACTCTGTCGGTTCTTGTACTCCTCGACCTGAGTGCAGCTTTTGACACAATTGATCATGGAATTCAACTGGACAGACTGCAGGCCTGTGTTGGACTTCATGGACAGGCACTCGCATGGTTTGGATCATACCTATGTGACAGAAAACAGTTTAATTAAAAGAAGAGTCCAGCTCCTCAATAATGAAATACGATATTCCACAAGGATCAGTACTAGGACCAGTACTCTTCTCGCTATATATGCTACCACTTGGCAATATTATCTGGGCACATGGCGTAGAGTTCCACTGTTATGTGGACGATACTCAGATTTATATTTCAATGAAACCTGGCGAAGCACTGCCGCTTTCACGGTTAGAGGCCTGTATTGTAGATATCAAGGTTTGGATGCTTTCAAATTTTCTGCTCCTAAATTCAGATAAGACTGAAATGTTGGTTTTAGGTCCCAAAATATTAAGGGAGAAATAGTCTACTCTCACCTTAAACTGTGATGGTTGTTTGGCTGAACATTGATCCAGATCTATCTTTTGACACCCATATAAAAAACATATCCACAATTGCCTTCTTTCAGCTACGCAACATAGCTAAAATGAGACATTTCCTGTCAGTTGGGGATGCTGAAAAATTGATCCGTGCGTTTGTTACGTCTAGGTTAGATTACTGTAACGCCCTGCTTTCTGGCTGCCCTAATAACTCGTTAAAGAATCTCCAGCTTGTGCAGAATGCAGCTGCTCATATCTTGACCAGAACTAAGAAGTATGAGCACATTACACCAGTACTAGCGTCGCTTCACTGGCTACCCATTAAGCATAGGATAGATTTCAAGGTTTTGCTCCTGACTTTTAAAGCTTTGCATGGACGTGCACCTGTGTACATATCTAACCTGCTCCTACCTTATAAGCCCACAAGGTCACTCCGATCCCAAGACGCAGGCTACTTGGTAGTCCCAAGAATATCTACAAAAACCTAAAAGGTGGTAGGGCTTTCTCATACAGGGCCCCACGACTGTGGAACCAGCTTCCAAAATTTATAAAGGAGTCAGACTCAGTCTCAATATTTAAATCTAGATTAAAAACGCACCTCTATGCTCAGGCTTATAATCAGTTGTAGTCTGGAGACAGGGTGCGAGAAGCCTGTAGTCATAGAGCTTTGTCGGTGGCAATCCTTTCCTTAATGTCACTTGTCAATCAGCTGTGACCCGACTTTACATGGGCTGGCTCTTGATAGGCGGGTATGGTTGTCTACCCCTCATGACTGCATGGGCTCTCCATCCCTGTCCTAGTAGCTGTGCAGCCATATACTACTCCTGGCGGGGTCCCCCCAATACATACTACTGCCACTTTACCCACTGTCTGCTATACTGCAAATTCCCTAATTGCCGTTTCTACCCTCTTCCCCACGCTGCCGGCGGGGCTCTTGCCCCAACCCTCGAGAGTGCTTCGAGAGTCGTCTGGTCTCCCCCACCTCTGTGGTCCAGTCCCTCTTTCGTCATTGCCTCCACCCTGCCCACATCTGTCGCCACCTGCTGTTCCCCATCACCCCCACCCCGGCCCCACCCATAATCTGAGCCACATCATAAACCTTATAAAACTGACTGACATGTTGGTCACCAGTCGGCACCCTGAGCTGACCAGAGGAGGATGGGTTTCCCCCTTGAGCCTGGTTCCTTCCAAGGTTTCTTCCCATCTGCCACAGGGAGTTTTTCCTTGCCACTGTTGCCTTAGGCTTGCTCCTGTGGGGGTTTAGGCCAGGGTTGTCTGTAAAGCGTATTGTGACAACTGCTGTAAAATACGCTATACAAATAAAATTTGATTGATTGATTGATTGCACTACCAATGATGATCCAGTGACAGCACTAACCGCTCAGTCCACCAGAGACTCTATAGCTATGCCCGCCACCCACTCCTGCCCCTCAAATATAGGAGAAACTAAAAAGATATGTTTTTAGCCTAGCTTTAAATAAGGTGATAGTGTCTGCGCCCCGAACATGGGCAGGCAACTTGTTCCACAGGAGGGGAGCACGATAGGAGAAGGCTCTACCACCTATGGTACTTTCAGCTATTCTAGGAATAACAAGGTGGCCTGCACCCTGCGAACGGAGTGTTCGAGAGGGAATATAAGGAAGAAGTAAATCATTTCAGTACAAAGGGGCAAGCCCATGTAAGGCTTTAAAGGTAAGAAGTAGTATCTTACAGTCTATTCGGAATTTAACTGGCAATCAGTGAAGCGATGGGCTGATGTGCTCGAATCTCCTTGTTCTAATGAGAATACGAGCTGCTGCATTTTGAATTAGCTGGAGCCCTTTCAGAGAGGAATTTGTACATCCAGACAAAAGAGCATTGCAGTAATCTAATCTTGAAGTAACAAAAGAATGAACTAGCTTTTCTGCATCATGTAAGGACAGTATTATATACACATTTTTGAGATATTTCTCAAGTGATAAAAAGCAACCCTAGAGATGTTTTACTGACCTTAACGAGCTGTTGGACTTGGCTAATTGAAAGGAAACATGGTCCCAACAAGAGAGTTGTCAATTGAAAAAATGGTAAGGATTATAAAACTCCTTCAAGAAGAAAATCCAACACAGAGTGTGGCAAAAAATGTGAGTTCTCCCAGTCAGCTGTGTCTAAAATTTGGTGCAAGTTAAAAAATAATGGGAAGGTTATAAAAGGAAAACATACGGGTAGACCAAGGAAGACGTCAGAGCGTCAGGATAGAAAACTCAAAGCAATATCCCTTGAAAATAGAAAATGCACAACAAAACAAATGAAAAACAAATGGGCGGAAACAGGAGTCAATGTTTGTGACAGAACTGTAAGAAATCGGCTGAATGAAATGGGATTTACATATAGAAAAGCAAAACGAAAACCAGCACTAACACCTAAACAGAAGAAAACAAGGTTACAGTGGGCTAAAGAGAAGCAATCATGGAGTGTAGCTGATTGAATGAAAGTGATAATCAATGATGAATCACAAATTTGCATTGGCCAAGGAGATGATGCTGGAACTTTTGTCTGGTGCCGTTCTAATGAAACATATAAAGATGACTGCCTGAAGAAAACAATCAAATTTCCCCACTCATTTATGATATGGGGTTGCATGTCAGGTACCAGGGGAGATGGCAATCATTACCTCAACAGTCAATGCACAGGTGTACATTTAAATTTTGGACACATTTCTCATTCCATCGATAGAAAATAGGTTTGGTGAAGATGAAGTCATTTTTCAGGATGATAATGCACCTTGCCACAGAGCAAAGAGTGTTAAAGCTTTTCTTCAGGAAAGGCATATCAACTCAATGACATGGCAGCAAACAGTCCGGATCTTAATCCGATTGATAATTTATGGTGGAAATTTTTTTAATTGGTCCTGACAAGGCTCCATCCTGCAAAGCTGATCTGTCAACCGCTATTCGAGAAAGTTGGAACCAGCTTTATGGAGAATATTGTTTTTCTTTAGTGAAGTCCATGCCTCAAAGAATTCAGGCTGTCATAAAAGCCAGAGGAGGAGCAACAAAGTACTAATTGTGATTTTTTTGTTGATGATTCCATAATTTTTTCCTCAACATTGAGTGATTACATAATGTTTTCCTCTACTTGACCTGGAAAAAAATGTGCCATTAATTAAAATTATTTAATTTGTTTGAGGTATGCTTCACAAAGCCAGAATATTCAGCTATTACTATTATTTGTGTCATATCTGTGATTTGTTTATTTGCTACAAAGTAAAAAAGCTGGGTGAACATCCTCTAAGTGTGGTGATTCCATAATTTTTGCCAGGGGTTGTTGGCTTTATGGCAGTCCGTTCGTAAGTACGAGTTGTCCATAAGTCGGACGTTCGGAACCCGGGGACTGCCTGTATTTTAATGTTTTTAATAACCAAATAAGCAATCCAATGCTTAATTCTGTAAAGTGCTGAAGGAATAAAAGAAAGCGCTTCTAGCAGTCCGGTCTGGTAGAATGGATTAGTCTTGGCCACGCTTACTGGTGGAGTGGAATATACCTTTAAGCACCTTGGCTGATTAGTTAACAAGGTGTGTGTGTTTTCTCCACCGGTAGGTGTGGCTGAGACGAAACCGTTCAACTGGACCGAATGCGACAGTACTTACATCACATCACTATAACATAGCTGAAACAAGGAAAATGCAATTGGGAACATGTCCTCAAAACAATTTAATTTTTAAAACAGCTATAGCAGGCCTACAGACACTTCTTTGCACCAGTACAAAAATAAAACTAGGCATTTTGTATTAATTACTAGCCTATACATTTAATCTGTAAAAACAGCCATCATAATCTTTACTGTTAACATTAATGCAATCAAGCATGTCCCACGTAATCAGACCCTCCCCCTGCTTTTTAACCCCTTTGCCACATGCCAAATCTTGCCAATCCTTTCTCATTTAGGGGGTACCCTATTTAAAGCTTTATAACTCCAGATGTGAGTATTAGAGAGACTTGAAAAATGTCTTAAATGAAGCAGGCCATTTGTACCATTTACAATACTAAGATTTTTTTTTTAAATCAAAAATGAATTTACTCTTTTTTTAGTTTGCAATGAAATACTGAAAGAGATCCCACATATGAAAGAGGTTAAACTACACATGTCCTGGATCAAAAAGTGCTTGACCACAAGTGCGTAAAATCTAAGGGTGGATATGCAGAACTACTAAAGATTTATGAAGCAAAATGTAAGCAGTGTAACGAGTGTCTCCAAATCTAACCAAAATGTCTAAATTATGCATTGCTGTAAATCACAGTATAATCAGGCGTTTCACTACAAATCAACTGTTTTGATTAAAAAAACTCACTTTTGCATCATTTTCAGGTGGGATATTACAAGCTTTGTGTCAGTACAGTGGTCTAAAATATCTAGAGGTCCAGAAACATATCCAAAATCTCTCCAAAAATGAATAAAATGCTTTTTGTTCATTATAAAGCACATACATGTGCCCCTTCTGAAGGTTTGAGATGGAACACTGATATCAGATTTAAAAAATAATGCAGAAACATTATCACACAATGTGGTACAGTATCTAAATGTGTAATCATTAACTCTCGTATGTTTTTCTGTACATACAAACAGTATGTAATATTTTCTTGAATGGGGAGGGGATGACATTAAATCAATATTCAACCGTCCACCACGTTTTGGCAATATTCCAGCTCACATCACATCCGGTGTATGAAACAAACCCTGCTGAAGCTAGCAACTAGCAATGCTTACGTTACAGTGTGAAATATCCTCATTATAAAATACTACTAACTTATTTAAAGTCACTCAATTTCAAAAATAATGTATATAACCGAAATATTTTGAGCAGTAATACTTACAGTTGAGGCCAAAGGTTTACATACACCTAAACTAAAAACATTCAAACTCAATTTTTCCACAACTCCACACATTTCATGTTATCATGCATTTCCTGTGTAAAGTCAATTAGGGTATCTACTTTATTTGCGGAGGTCATTTCAAAATAATAGCTAAGAGATAGATTTATTTCAGCTTTTATGTACTATATCAGAGTTTCAGTGGGTCAAAAGTTTACATACACTTTGTTAGTATATGGTGCATTGCCTTTTAATTGCTTAACTTGAATCAAACGCTTGGGGTAACCTTCTCACAATACTTTGCCAGAATTTTTGCCCATTCCTCCTTGCTCGGACACGCCTTTTCAGTTCAGTCAACAAATTTTCTATAGGATTCAGGTGAGGGCATTGTGATGGCCACTCCAATACCTTCACTTTGTTGTCTTTAAGCCATTTTGTTACAACTTTGGAGGTATGGATCATTGTCCTGCTGAAAGACCCAGTTGCGACTAAGTTTGAACTTTATAGCTGATGTCTTGAGGTGTTACTTCAGTATTCCTAGATAATCCTCCTTCATGATGCCATCTATTTTCTGAAGTGCACTAGTCCCTTTTCCAGCAAAACACCCCCACAACAAGATGCTGCCACCCCCATGCTTCACAGTTGGGATGGTGTCCTTTGGATTAAAGGCTACACCCTTTTCCTCCATGCATAGCGCTGATCATTATGGCCAAACAGTTACATTTTTGTTTCGTTTGACCAGAGAACACTCCCCCAAAAAGCTAGGTCTTCGTCCTGGTGATCACCTGCAAACTTCATTCTGGCTTTTTTATGCCGGTCTTGGATTGGGGGCTTCTTCCTTGTGCGACAGCCTTTCAGGCCATGGTGATGTAGGATTCTCTGGTAGATGTAGATACTTTGGTACCTGATGCTTCAATGTCTTTCACCAGTTCCTTTTGTCTTGGGGTTCAGTTGAACCTTTCAGACCAAAGTTCGTTCAGCCCTGGGAGCTAATTAGCGCCTCCATCCTGAACGATGCAGTGTCTGTGTGGTTCCATGATTTTTATATTTGCATACAATTGTTTGTACAGATGCTTGTGGTACATTCAGTTGTTTGGAAATTGCTCTTAAGGAGGAACCGGACTTGTGGAGGTCCACAATTATTTTTCTGAGGTCTTGACTGAGTTGCTTGGATTTTCCTATGGTATCAAGTGCAAAAAGGCAGTGGCTCCAAAGGTAGGCACCATAAATACAGCCACGGGTGCCAATGAACTCCCAATTAACTCCTAATTATGAAAATTGGCCAATCAGAAGCTTCTAAAAAGTAGTTACATCAATTTCTGGAATCTTCCAGACTGTTTAAAAAGACAGTAACATTGGTGTATGTAATCTTACCCATTAGTAATCTTATATAGTGAATTAAAGCTGAAATAAATCTGTCTCCAATCGATTGTTTTAAAATTGCCTCTGCTGTGAACAAATTAGATGCCCTAATTGACTTCCCAAAAGAAATGTATGGTAACATGTATGGTAAAATGTGAGGAGTTTTGAAAAACTGAGTTTTAATATCTTTAGCCTAGGTGTATGTACTTTTGGCCTCAACTGTACATAGCGATGATAAAATGATATCCGTGTTCAGTAGGTAGAGACAGAGACAGAGAATTAATGCTGTCATCTCCTGTTCTTGTAGAAAACTATGTCAGCTAGGTCTGTCAGCAAACATATGGCTTAGCTATGCTCAGACGTCCTCATATATACTAATATTTAACAAAATAAGACTAAACCAATTGATAATGTTTTGCCAGGTGCAGTGTCTGTTACTGCTACCACAGACTGAATGTGTAAGGCGGTGATGATGATTCACAACTTTTGGTTTATAAAACGCTATTACAAAAGTAAAATTAGACATGTATACATTGTTAGAAAGCTTATATTGTCACCTATTGGATAGATTCATTGTCAATCAAGCCAGATTGTACTACAAAGGGTGAGAACACCGTAAACAGCGTGTGTGGTATTACGCACAGCTATTTTTGAGGGCATCTCAAATGAGCATATATATTAAACAAAGGGATTGTCCAAGACAATATATGACTACTCAGTCTTGAAAGGGACATCTCTACGTGTAAAACCAGTGGTATGGTTGTACATTTATTCCATATTTAGTCCCAGATATTGACAGTAGAATGACATTGTATAATTTTAAAATTAGTCTTATTTCGTTATTCAGTGAGCAGCCTTTTCACTGCTGTATTGGCATATCTTAGGGCTATTATAGTCTGTAGGTAATCAGAGCACTAATTTAGTCAGGAAAATGTTGAGCATTGTTGGGCTGAGTGGGTTGTTCTCATCATTATGTTGTTTTACGTTATCTTATGATAAAATTTTATCTTTCAGGTAAAGTGTTAACACCTGTAACATCCATTGTAAAAAGTATCAATATTAGTAAAACTAATTGACATGCAAAAAACGGTGTATAACAAACACAGAGACACCCTGGACTAAAGTGAATTGTCATAATATAACAGCATTTGTTTTTTCACAGCGATGTCAAGCTATCTCTTCATTGTGAAGTATGAATTGCCTGAAGTTATCCGAGCATTTCTGGGCCTAGAGGAGATCTCTGGGTGAGTCTTCTGCTTCTGCTCTGCCAGGTTATTTACACACTTCTTTCACATTTTGTCTGGTCTCATAGTTTTGCTTTGAACTGGAATTTAATATTAATAACACTGACAGTGGTCAGTTCTGTTGCAGTCTTAAGTGTAGATTTAGGTTAAATACTAAATACTGATTGTAGTGTTACCTTCTAAATATCCAAACCCTTCTCCCTTTTTTGTCAGTGAATGGTACCTAAATGGAAATTACTTGGTGGTTTTGGTTTCAATGTGCATCATCCTGCCGCTCTCTCTCCTCAAAAACCTTGGTAAGGCCCATGACAACTGCCCCTTCCTCTGAAAAAACTGGGGATTGGGAGCCACATTATCTCTAATACTGAGTCTCTGTATCCAGGTTACCTTGGATATACCAGTGGGTTCTCATTATCTTGTATGGTCTTCTTCGTGGGAGTGGTAAGTCCTGTTTGTGCTTTTTACTACTCCAAACCCTGGTGTCGTCTCATCTTACTGCACTTTTCATTTTCATACCGAGAGTGTAGATTTGACTCTTTTCTGACTGTGACTGCAGATTTTATTTGTGGCACAAAAAGTGATTATTGTGAAAGTAACTTGGCAATTGTAAGCAGAGAAACCATGTATTATAGGGCACCAAATTATAGATGACGCAAAGTGATTTCAACCTGAATTACCATCTAAATCACTGTGAGGTTATTGTAGGTGTTTGACTGTCCCAATCAGCTGACTAATTATACAATTAGTGATTACTAGAACAAAGCACCCTTTAGGCATTGCAACCTTTTTCCTTGACCCTCCCCTGACCCCAGATTTTTTACCCCTATACCCCAGCCCTCTCCATTGCTTTCACCCGCAGCCTCCCCTGATCCCCCTTGACCGTGTGGCCCCACCCCTTAAAAATATCCTGTGCAAAGGGCAGACCTCCAAGCAGTATTAATGGTGAATTTGGAAGGGATGTGACGAAAGGTGCATGGCACATATCCGAAAAAGCATGCACAACTGTCATATACACATATGTCACATACACATTTTTTCTGCCCTCCTCCCCACCACCAAAATTGTGCAAACAGATAAGGTAAAGGATGGAAACATGTATTGTATTACATATAAGTTAAATAGTAAAAAAGAAACAGAAAGGAAAACTGTCCATACAAAACTTTAGGGCTTGTTGACAGTAGATATATATATATATATATATATATATATATATATATATATATATATATATATATATATATATTAGGTTAGGATACCAAATTACAGCTCCTTACACAGAATTATAGTAGCTCCTTATACACAATATTGTCTGTTATTCCGTCTTTCCCCTGGAGAAGGCTGTGTACAGCTGGCCATGAACGAACACAAGCTGAGGAAGGTAGATGGCAACTCGCTCATTTTCTTGTCCCTGACCTTTGTTGATGGTAACTGAGAACGCCAGCCTGACAGGGAACTGTCGCCTGACAAAGGTGAAAGGAAGCTCATCATTTCTGTCATGGTGAGGAATCATACGGGGGCCGCACAGACAGCGTTGCAATGACTGGTGTCGCTATGGTGAGAGAACGTGCACTTGGTTCTTCAATCTGCTCTGACCGCAATCTGCTTGTTAAGTCTGACGTCACACGTGACATATTGCCGTTTCCAGATCCAAACGCTCCTTCAGATCCCGAACCTGTGTACCTTTTCACGATCACTTCTTTAGTGAGGCACCATTGAGGGTTAAAAAGGGTCTAAATTCTTTCAACTCCAATAAAATCAATGCGCTACAAAATCCAGCATTCTAAAGCAGTTAAAACAGCAACATTATTATTTCGGTTTTCAATTGTTGTTACGTCCCCTCCCCTTTTCAGTGTCCAATTTCACAATTAATGGCAACGTAGAATCACGGTTCTAGTAACTGGCTTCATTTAGGAATGCCAACAATCCGGAAAAATACGGAATCGTCCCTTATTTTGACAGTAGAATAGGCGTTCCGTATTTAAGTCATGGCTACAGGACGCATTTTCATCCATATCTTTGTAAAGGATTGTGTTTATATTAACCGCTGTTTTGAATACAATTAAATAGTTAGCTAGCTAGCTAGCCGGCATAACAAGCATGCTGAGACCATTCTGACCTAAAACCAAGAATTTTAATATTGGCTAGGTGACAAGTGACGTCGAACCTATCATAAAGCTGGCTGGCATTCAAAACCCATTTCAGAGGGTCTTAGAAAGACGTTGTCTACACTGCACGACCACACCATTTAAAACGCAACACAGAGCTAGGGAGATTAATTTGATTGAGTTATGGTTTCATGTAGTTTTCTTAAATAATGTAATGGCAAAAATGGTGCTAATTGTATGGTATAAAACAAGAAGGAACTATTTTTTCTTGATAGAATCGTTGGTTTCATAGAATGAATGACCAGTTTTTGCTTAACAACAGTGCAAATAGTAAAACTACCATTATTTTCCAATAACGGGACAGCCCGTCGCAGTTTATTCCTTACATATAATACAGTGGTAAGAATATATGGCAGCAGGTGTACAGTAAGGATAAACTGTAATGTAGACAGGTTGTGCACTAATAATGAGAACTGATAAGGACAGGTAGGATGTAAACAGCTAGCTAACGTTAGCACCCACTGGTGCCCAACTTTGTTTTTCTTTTCTTCTGTGTAAGAACTTAATTATCAACTGCAGCCATTTCCTCTTCTCTTTCTCATCGCAAGGAAAGCAGTAGAATGACAATTGAATAGTTTTTTTGGACTCAGATCTATTCAAGCAACAAGGGACTCAGCACTCAGCACTACGGCATGTTGAAAAGACAAGAGCCTCAGCCAACGCAGTAGAGGCTTGGACCCGGAAACAGTATTACCGGAAGGTCGATACGTCATGGCTTAACAAGCGGATAACTTAACTATGAAACGACCTGACGTTCAAGACCGCGGCGACCGCAAGTATGAAACATGAATGATGAGCTACGTACTTTGTCAGCATGCTGACGCTAGACGGTGAATCAGCACCGTGCAGACCACGCCGACCGCAAGAAGCATGAAACACAAATGCTGAGCTATCTAGCTGGGTACTTTATTAGCATGCTAACGCCAAACGGCGGATCAGCAATATACTTCAGAATTCTTACCTGACGTCTCTGGAGATTCGCTACCTCTTGCATTTGCCAGTATTTTTATACGGTCTATGGTTTGGCATCACAAATTGCCAACAGTGATTTGCGTTTCTTTTTAGGCATGATGCAAACATTCTTCAAAAAAAAAAACTCTCTTTCTTTAATGGATCCTGTCCAGCATTTTCAGTTCTGTCTCTGGTGTGTGGTGTAACTCTTACCGTTGGTACAGTGGAAAGTAGTTCCGGGTGACAGTAGTTCCAGATTCCAAAATAAAAAGTAAAACTGCTGATTACTTATTTAACATTAAAAATTAAATGATGAAAAACACCATATGCAATGGACGGCCCCTGAACATTTATTTAGGGCAAGTTTGGAGGAACTGGAGGAATGTGGATTGGAGGAGTGGTGGGACACACAAACACATACACAAACCGCTCTCCAATTATAGTAGTAGGATTTGTGACGCTCATTACAGTAACTGGTTAATGTGACACACTGGGTGAGAGGACGGCATGGGCAGACTGTCTAAGAAATAAGTCTGAGTGACTGGGTGCAACAGTACCCTCCTGGTCACTGACTGAGTCATTATACTTTGCAGTTTGCAGTGAATCCATACATGTGCAATAAACAGGAATTCATTAATTATAGACAAAAAAATCAGTTGCACTCTGAAATAAGCAATGAGGGGAATCCTCGGTTAGTGGAAAAAAACTGAATTGAGTTGAGATGCCTGCCAAAATTAGAGGGATGCATTTTTTAGTGTAAACACACCACTTAAAAAAATCTCAAAAGACATGCATTTTTTATATGCATGTAAGAAATGACATGGTGTGCATCACTGTTTCCGGTTTTAGTTAGTTGTAGTAGTCGTGAAGAGAATTGCGAGGAGACCTGGATAGCAGTAGCGATCATGAGTGTTTTTAAGATTAAGGAGAAACGATTAATATATCAATGGCAAGAGAAGAAAACATCTCTACATTGTTGTGTGCCTTGATGTGCTAATTTGTCGAGGTACAACTCAGAGATTAGCTTTCATCGGTTTCCAAATGATCCTGAGGTATGGGCTCAGTGGCTCATTAAGATCCATAGAGACAACTTTAATCCCACTCAAAATATGCGCCTCTATAGTAGGCATTTCCATACAGGTGATTTCATTGTGACAGCTGGGGGACAGAGAAGACTCAACAAAGGAGCTGTACCTTCTCTGTTTGTCTGGAACGATTATACCATACCCGCACCAAGGCTTAATGTTTGGGAACGTCGGCCGAGATGCCCTTCCCCTGACTTAGCAGCATCTGACTCCGACTCCGAGATGGAAGTGCAAATAGCGCCTGATCACGATTACAGCGTTACTCCGATGACCTCAGTAATGGCAGATGATTTGGCAAATGAGAACGAAGCATTGAAGAGAAAAATACAGGAGCTACAAAACCAGCTTGAAACATAGCTGCAGTCCCGCATTGGGCTGCAACGCCTTGCAGGATCAGACGAAGACATTCGTTTTTAGACAAGGTTGGTCCATGTTTTTTGGAATAGCATTAAATTAACCTCTCTCTCTCTCTCTCTGTGAGAGAGACAGAGTTTGTCTAGTTCTGTATGTGTGTCTAGTCGTGTGTGTGTGTGTCTGTGTCAGTCTCAGTAACGTATATTTAACAACCATAATCTAAAAAAGTCTAAAGTGATTATCATTTCATTCTAAGATTTGCGTCATACAAGCATTTCCAGGCCTTTTGGCAACTGTTGGAGCCTGCTGTAAAAACTAAGATGGTGCCAATGCTGCCTCTGCCAACAGCAATGAGCCAACTCAACTAAGAGCAACAGTAAGTTATGTAATCAGGGTCTCAAAAAACAAAAGAAATTAAGGTCATGCTTAACACTGTGGATAGGTCTAATTCAATTGGTCTCCTGTTTTATAAAACAGAAAAATAACGACACAGTTGGAATATCTATTCAGGGGTGTCAGAGTCATTCTATCATGGCCAGACTGCATACAGGTTTCTGGTTGAACCGTGCTTTATAACAGGTGAGCTGGTTGAAGAGATTAGTTCATTCGTGAAATCAGCTGTTCATCAGTTCAATCAGTGTTAAGGTAGAGTTGGAACAAAAATTTACATACACTCGGCCAACAATGGAATGAGTTTGACAGCCCTGATCTATATCAAGGCAGTATATTTCATTATATTGTATATATTAATTATATTTTTTAACATTTTTGCACTATCCTATTGTGTGTTGTTTTGAATTAGCACTGCCATTATAGGTGGCTGGCAATGTGATGAGTTGTTCCTCCATTTGTAGAGATCTATCGGGGCGACATAGCTCAGGAGATAAGAGTGGTTGTCTGGCAGTCGGAGGGTTGCTGGTTCGATCCCCGCCCTGTGCGTGTCGAAGTGTCCCTGAGCAAGACACCTAACTCCTAACTGCTTTGGTGAATGAGAGGCATAAATTGTAATGCGCTTTGGATAAAAGCGCTATTTAAAATGCAGTCCATTTACCATCTATGTATGCTTGACCTACTTTAGTGATTGCACATTTTGTACAAAGGCCTGCCAGAGCCTGCAGTCTTCATCTGTCAGCTGATTTATTTGGGCAAAACCTCTGATGAAGACTGCAGGCTTTGGCAGTTGAGACATGTCAGGTAAATAATAACACCCTATTTGTCTTTATATAAGAAGTCAAGAAACTATATCAAGGGCTATTGTTATTTATTTTCACAGAAACTTGCACCCATAGATGAATTACTGCTGTTTCTGTTGCACCTGTCTGTGGGCCTGCCTCTCAGGGATCTTGCCAACCGTTTTGGTATTCACCGCACCACAGCCAGCAGAATCATTGCAACCTGGACGCACTTTCTGTACCATCTACTTGGTTCCATCCGCCTGTGAACACCACCAGAAGAATTCAAAGCTCAATTACCACCAGAGTTTTTATCATTCCCTGACACACAAGTGATACTTGACTGTACAGAAATTTTTTGCCAAACCCCCTCCTCTCTCGTTTTCCAGAGTGAGGTGTTTTCAACATACAAATCACACACTACATTCAAGGCCATGATTGGCATTGCACTCCATGGTCCCATCACCTTTGTGTCTGCGTTGTATGCAGGTTCTATGAGCGACCGGGAGATTTTCGAGCTATCTGGCATTACCAAACTCCTAACAGCAGACACGGCTATTATGGTGGACAAGGGCTTTCTTGTGGACACCCTTGTTCCCTGCAAGGTTTACCGACCTGCCTTTCTTTCAAAGAACATCCAAATGTGTTTGGAGGATGTCCAGCAGACGCAGTCTGTTGCCCGCTTGAGAGTCCATGTCGAGAGGTGTATCCGGAGGGTTAAAGAGAACAAACTCTTTGACAAAGTCATACCCTTACCAGTGTGTGGAAGCATTGATCAGCTGTTCAGTGTGGCTTGCTTACTGGTAAACTACCAAAATGGACCACTGGTGAAGGCATGGGCAGGTAAACATTGGTTTGTAACTCATGGAAGTTACAACCTAATGACACATTAATGGAATAATGGCACTTGCAGACTGTACTGGGGTTAAGGCTGCGATCATAACAAAGTTATCACTCGTTAGTATTTAAGTCTGTTGAAAGCAGTGACCGCCAAATATTTACAGGTCAGCATTGTTAACATTGATAGGTACAAAAAACAGATGCCCAAAACATTCTACAAATTGTAAAGTAGATCTGAGATGGCTAGATGTTAATGTTATTTTTATCTGTTTAGAGATAAGGGGGGAGAATCTCATTTTACATTTCTGTTTTGTTTGTTGTTATTATAAATGAGATTGTAAATTATGAATTAATTCAAAGAGCTTTAAGAAAATGACAGGTGACTATAGAGTTATAAAGTGATTTTTGAATAAATAAGGTCCTCTTTAGTAAAGAGGATAAAATCTGTTAAAATACTCTACTGGCTTATTCTAATAAAGTCAAATGCAACAACCATACTGTGTTTCAACTCTTTAATTACACTGAAGAAGGCAATGGGGCTGAATCACATTAGGTGATGTTTTTAAAAATTTAATTATCGCAGGCCACATGAAAGATTTTTGGCAGATTTACAAACATCTCTTTGTTATAATGTCTTCTGATTTTTTAAAAATCACACCACTCCATTCCTGTAATCAGGAGCTGGCCTTGGACCTGCCAGTAGTAGCTGTGCTGCTGTTTCAATTTCATGGTGTCACTTTGCAATTTCTGGCACTCTCCAATGCCAGGCCCCTCTTCATCAAAGCTGTTTGAGCCACACCCTTTCTTATTCACTCAGCAAGGTGTTCTGCTGAACTCTGACCATGGCAAATCTCCCTGAAGCGGGAAGATGTGAGCCTATTCCTCCTGACTCTGTGCCACTCTACAGAGACATTCTGCTCCCTTGTAGCAACCTCTATTTTCCTGGCCATATCCAAATTAGTTTCTAGTGATTGCAGATGTAGCTGCTGTTGGAGACTGCACACAAACTGGCAGCTAGTAGGCTCCAACCTGTAACCATCTAGAGGTAGAGGTGGTGGTGGAGGGGCATGGAATAAAATAAGGGTAAGGCTCACGGGCACTGGGTGCTGGTAGGAGATGGGAGTGCCTTCCTGAACTTTCCCAAATGCTGAGTCAACCAGTGGGACATCGGCGCTGATTGGGTGGTGATGAGTGGTGCAATGCCTGCTGAAAAGTCCTTATAAGCCTCAGCCACTTTAAGGACATCAGGATCAGGCAGCTCCCCCCGCACTGCTTTGTAAAGTGTGCTCCTGTGTGGAATTTCATTTCAAAATTCAAATTAGAAAGAATAATTTTACGTTGAAAGACAATCATAGTTATGTATAACAGGTTATAAAATAACAAGACAAAATTACCTTACACCATTAGCAACAGTCCTCTGCTTTCGCTTGGTAGACATCACAACCATGTCACTGACCCGGCCTGGCTTCACACCCTATTAATAATAAAAATAATTGAAATGGTCTTTAAGAAACTATTGGGTGCACACATGCTAATTCAGCTCTGTCTGACAAAGACTGTAAAAACACATAGCAAATCCTTGCTTAAATGTGGTTTTATAGTGCTCACAGACTATAGTCTGTGCTTACCATAATTATTGGCTTCTGCCAGCATTGCTCCATCTCTGTACAGCTCAGGACTGGGGGAACAGCAGCGATGTTCAGCTGAGAGTAGTGTGCGGTATGGTACAGCAGTGCAACCAGCCATACATGAACACTCAGCATCACTCCTCTGCACAGGGGAGGAGTCCTCAAGGACAATCTTTAAAAAAAAAAAAAATAAATAAGGTGTTGTCATGTTACAATAATGTAGCCGACACTATATACACATCATCTTAAATATTACACAGATAAAGAGAAATGAGAAAGCTGATCAGATTGTTTTGAGTAATCATGTTAGTAGGCTTAACCTTATCAAGTTATCAATGTCATCACAAAAAGAGAACAAAAATAGTCTATTTCTGTTCTGTTTTTGGAACATTGTAATGTAAGGAAATTAAAATAGATAAGTCCGTGTAGTATATAACATTAGTGTATTTTTGTGTAATTTACTCTAACCTACATTCAAATATAGTTTGTACAACAGTGAATACTGAACAGCATGCAGATAAACGAAACTGAACATACAGAAAAGAACAACAGCCACCACAACCAGTTTCTGGGGTTTTCATGAAGGCTAGATATTTGAATGCTACCTACAGGGCAGGTAATGTTTATGTTACCTACTTCAGACGTTAATGTTAGAGTTACAGAACCTATCCTAGCCACATCAAATCCCCAGAACATAATTGGAATAGAACTGGCTTGGAACTGACGAACAACTGATCTTCCTTCCTACTCTGAGGTTGTGAGGTTCTCATGTTTCCTCATAGACCTATGGCAGGTAGCTTGGACGCTCACTCATCATTAATCGTTATCCATGGACGATCTTGAAGACATCACGTGTAGAAAGCCATTGTGTTGTCAATAAACTGACCGGTGTCGGAAAGCGGAAATGCTTGTGCACACCATCCTCAAACCGGAAGTCGTACAATGTCGTCTTACGCAATTAGCCAATTGACAGCATGTCTATGGTCACAGACGGGCTGAACTATGGGGGGACTAACAGGGAAAGCTTTCCTGAGCACTTGTGGGTCCGAGGGGACCCTAGAGGTACGCAGTGTTTCTCACTGCACTTTATACTATTTTCCATTCATGCATTGTGTAGGAAATACCTGAAAAATATATAATGTGTTTGCCTGCTGGACAAAATCGATCGGCTAAATCTTTTTTTCTTTTTGACAATCAATGTATGCACACCTTTCCCCGGGCTCCATGCAGCTGACATTGTGTTCTGTAGCGAGACAGAAGGGGATAGAATTGTGTCATTGATTTACTGTCTCTGTCTCTATCTACTGAAAACAGATAAGATTTCATCATTGCAATGTAAGTATTACTGCTCAAAATATTTTGGTTATATATGTTATTTTTGAAATTGAGTGTCTTTAAATAGGTAAGCTGTATTTTATAATGAGGATATTTCACACTGTAATGTAAGTGTTCGTTGGTAGTCTAGTAGTTTTTTTGATGCATGCAACAGTGTTGCCAAACGTGGTGGACGGTTGAAAATTGTTTTCATGTCATCCCATCCCCATACAAGAAAATATACGAGAGTACAGAGTATAGAAATACATACAAGAGTTAATTATTACACATTTAGGTACTGTA
This sequence comes from Anguilla rostrata, assembly GCF_018555375.3. Taxonomy (NCBI): domain Eukaryota; kingdom Metazoa; phylum Chordata; class Actinopteri; order Anguilliformes; family Anguillidae; genus Anguilla; species Anguilla rostrata. Next base: position 31,491,823 of record NC_057939.1, on the reverse strand, counting down.
AAGCATTGTGTGACAATGTTTTTGCATTGTTTTAAAATCTGATATTAATGTTTCATCTTAAACCTTCATAAGGGGCTCATTTATATGCTTTATAATGGACAAAAAGCATTTTATTCATTTTTGGAGGAATTTTGGGTATGTTTTTGGACCCCTGGATATTTTAGACCACTGTATTAAACGGAAAGTACGGACTGTACGGAAAGCTTGTAATTCCCACTTGAAAATGATGCAACAGTGAGTTTCTTGAGTCAAAACAGTTAATTTGTAGTGAAATACGTGAATATGTTGTGATTTACAGCAATGCATAATTTAGACATTTTGGATAAATTTGGAGACGCTGGGTACACTGCTTAGTTTTTGCTTCATACATCTGTAGTAGTTCTACATATCCACCCTTAGATTTTATGAACTTGTGGTCAAGAAGTTTTTGATCCAGCACATGTATAGTTTAACCGGCATAGATCTTTTAGGAGTTTTGCATATCCACCCTTAGATTATGGTCATGGAGTTTTTGATTCAGGACATGTATAGTTTAACCAGTTTTATATATGGGATCTCTCAGTATCTTTCTCATTGCATTACTGAAAAAGAGCAAATTCATTTTAGACTTTTTGCCTAGACAATTGCACTTGTGGCAGTTTATTTCTTCCTAAATTAAGAATATAAACTAATCTCAGTTAGTATTGTAAAAAGTACAAATGTCCTGCTTCATTTTCCAGGTCTCTGTGATGCTCACATCTGGAGTTATAAAGCTTTAAATAAGGTACCCCTTAAATGGGCGAGGATTGGGCAGATTTGGTTTATGCGCAAAGAGGTTTAGTGTTAAATAAATAACACAAAAAATAACTACCAGGTGTGGAATCACTCGAGTTATAATCAACAAACTTAGCTAGTTTTAAAAAAATTAAATAGCAATGACTGAAGGAACCCTTGTACTAGGAAATATTTTAATTATATCTCAGAACAGAATACAAAATTTACCTGGAATCAGATTATAATACACTACAGCTAATGTTAACATGTAACAATAAGGGCAAATTATCTAACTACAATAATATTTTTCTCCTGGGAAGTTGAAAAACCACTAAAAAAATCTCAGGTCAGAAAGAAGGTGGCTGAATTATTTAACTGGCTAGTTTGCTAGCTGAGTGCATAAGGGAGGAATTGACAAAAAGCATTATATTCCTTTTTGGAAAGATTTTGGTTATGTTTCTGGACCCCTAGCTATTTTAGACCACTATACTGACAGAAAGCTTGTCATTCCCTTGTGAAAATGATGCAACAGTGAGTTTCCTGTGTAAAAACAGGTGATTTGTAGTGAAATACATAGTATTTCGTAGAGTATGTTGTGATTTACAGCAATGCATAATTTAGACATGTTGGGTAGATTTGGAGACGCTGGGTAGTAGTAGTTCTACATATCCACCCTTCGATTTTATGAACTTGTGGTCAAGAAGTTTTTGATCCAGGACATGTATATATACTTTAACCTGTTGTATATATGCAATCTCTCAGTATTTCATTGCGAACTAAAAAAGAACAAATTCATTTAAAAAATTTTGCCTAGACAATTGCATTTGTGGCACTTTATTTCTTACAGAATTATGAATATAAAGTAATCTAAGCTAGTATTGTAAATGGTACAAATGTCTTGCTTCATTTAAGCCATTTTTCAAGTTTCTGTGGTGTTCACATCTGGAGTTATAAAGCTTTAAATAGGGTACCCCCTAAATGGGCAAGGATTTGGCATGTGCGCTAAGGGGTTAAGGACCCTAAAACGTTTTTGGCTGTTTTTCTTTCTTTTTTTTTACAGTTTTTTACATGGTCATTAAGAAGAAGCCCCAGGTATTACATACCAGTTTTATCAGAAGTTTCTTGGCAACCCAAATCTACCAAACAAATTCTACTCCTAAAAGTTAGATAATCAGAAATAAAAATGTTTTTTGTAAGGCATTTCCAAAAGTACATGCCACACAATGAAAACACCCTGCAATGTAAGTCCAGGGTGTATGTAGTGCCCACACCAAATATCATGTCAATTGAACTTGCCATTGCTTTATCATGTGGCATTATGTACATGAAGAGCCTGGCTCCTGAGCCTTGCACCAGAAAGGACACTAGACTGAAAAATGTTGATAGAAATATATTTTTATTCCAAAAGCACAATTGAAATACTATATACATATATATATATATATATATAGTACCCAAGAACTATATACCACAAATAATAATAAATAAAAGTTATTTTTTATTAATGGTATATAAAAATGGTATATATTGGTATATATTGTTTTTGAAAAATAGACAAAGAAAACTACAAAGAAAACAAAAATATTACTTTATTATTCTTATATTTTTTGACTGCTGTTGGAGTTACGGGGGAGGGAAGGGGGGCAGGGAGAGTTGATGGCAAAACTGAGGATTGGAGGCGGGGCAGTGCATTGATGTGCTGATAGCATTTCCCTGAGAAAAAAAGGCATCAGACACATATTACAATACATTGCACAGCTTAGCAGAGAATGCACATTTCAGAGCCCCTCAGAGACAAATAGAATCATACATATTTCAAATAATAAATAGGACATTGAAAGAAAGCGAAATATCAACTCGCCATCCCTGCTACCTGCGTACTGCCTAAATGTCTATTTATTTAGACATTGGCAGACTACAGCATAAATTGCGTCTTTTGTTTATAATCAATATTAGTAATTGCAGCGAGAAACAGCAGCTGTAGACACAAAAAAGTTTGTTACATTATGGTAGCAATGGAACGATGCGGCTTATATATACAGTACTGTGCAAAAGTCTTAGGCACCTGTAAAAAAGAAATGCTGTACAGCTAAGATGCTTTCAAAAATAATGAAATGAAAGGTTACAAATATCGAAAAAATAATATAAAGAGCAATAGTTAAAAACTAAATAAAATCAATGTTTGGTGTGACCACCCTTCGCCTTTAAAACTACATCAATTCTCTTAGGTACACTGTCCTGCAGATTTATAAGAAAATCGTCTGGTAGGTTGTTCTAAGCATTTTAGAGAACTTGCCACAGTTCTTCTGCAGATTTTGGCTGTTTCGCTTGCTTCTGGCTCTCCAGGTAATCCCAGAGACCCTTGATCAAGTTTTTATCTGAAAAGTAGTCTATTACTTAAAATATTACTTTATTTAACAAAATACAAAAATGTATCTGTAAAATTTCATTTTTTGGAAAATGTTTGGAAATCTCAAATTTTCTCTTTTCTACTGACACACTAATGCAGAAAACAAAAAATAAACATCTAAGACCAAATATATACTATATATTATATTTAAAAATCTAGGGTGCCTAAGATTTTTTCACAGTACTGTATATTTACCGTCATTGTTTTATTATACTAGCGTGTTTTCGTGCGTTTTCAGAGAAATGCAAATACTATCAATAAAAATAGTTTAGCAATTTCTCAGCAGGACGAAGACCTAGCCTTTTGGAGGAGTGTTCTCTAGTCATATGAAACAAAAATGTAACTGTTTGGCCATAATGATCAGCGCCATGAATGGAGGAAAAAGGGTGTGGCTTTTAATCCAAAGAACACCATCCCAACTTTGAAGCATGGGGGGGGGGGGGGGGGTGCGCAGTATCATGTTGTGGAGGCGTTTTGCTGGAAAAGGGACTTGGTGCACTTGGTGCAGAAAATAGATGGCATCATGAGGGAGGAGGATTATCTAAAAACACTGAAGTAACACCTCAAGACATCAGCTAGAAAGTTAAAACTTGGTCGCAACTAGGTCTTCCAACAGGACAATGATCCTGAGCATACCTCCAGAGTTGGAACAAAATGGCTTAAAGACAACAAAGTGTAAGTATTGGAGTGGTCATCACAAAGCCCTGACCTGAATCCCATAGAAATTTGTGGACTGAACTGAAAAGGCGTGTCCGAGCAAGGAGGAATGGGCAAAAATTCTGGCAAAGTATTGTGAGAAGGCTACCCCAAGCGTTTGATTCAAATTAAGCAATTAAAAGGCAATGCACCATATACTAACAAAGTGTATGTAAACTTTTGACCCACTGAAAATCTAATATAGTACATAAAAGCTGAAATAAATCTGTCTCTTAGCTATTATTTGGAAATGACCTCTTATGGAAATAAAGTAGATACCCTAATTGACTTAACACAGGAAATGTATGGTAACATGAAATGTTGTGAAAATTGTATGTAAACATTTGGCCTCAACTGTATGTGATTGAAGACTTTACTGAGGAACTTACCGCATTAATTGTTTTCAAAAACTGCAGATTTTTAAAATCAGACACTGTATTGATACACTAGGAGTTCTTGGACAGAGACAAAAAATTGTTACAAAATGGACACAGAAGACAAAACAATACTTCTTCATTCCTCACCAACTTTGTTGATGCAGAAAGATGTGTCTCGTTCTATGGACAAGTTTACACTAAGTACTGGCAAAGAATGACAGAAGACTGTTAAACAAATGACTGAGATAAAATGTTACCGTAAAGTTTAAAATCTTGCATTTTATATTTCACAACAATGAAAAAGTAATTACAATATTTTGTCTTCTTTAATGAAGGCAGGGCTACCAAAGCTAGAGCTACATCTCTAGTAAAACCATTTTCGACACTTGCAGTCATCATCAAGCATCCTCTTATTAAGACTTCTTAAGACTTTTTTAAGCTTGCTTTGTTCTTCAATGTTTTATTTACTCCAGTGATGTGTTTTCACATCTATTTTGACAGCTGACTAACATTAGATGATTTGGGCTATGATTTTCACAGAAACATATTGGATAACATTTACACTCAATACCAATCTAGCACTTGTTATTACTGCTGATGAAAGCAGTCCATCACTAGGGCACCCAGTGGTTTTCTTTCACATTAAAAAAAATAACTAGTACTTTGCTGTAAATGGTGTCAATGGTCTGACAATTAGGATGTTGGCTCTTCTCCATTGCTTTTAATGGTGTACAAGAAAAAACAAATAATTCGAAATTCACGCCTGCAAATCCATTATTAAAATACTTGGTAGATTTGTTAATCACCGCTGATGGTGTTAATTTCTACTTGTTTAATGTGACTTGTGAAAGGTTAGCTAGCGTCACCCAGTGAGAGAACACCACAAACGGCGGTGGTGTAACAGTTATTGGCTCATTACTAACTGATTGTGGTGAAAACCTTCGGTGAAAACTTGCTTGGTTAACAGCAGTTCTACGGGACATTTATTGCTAATGTGTGAGCTAACCATGGCTAGCCTACCTAGCTCTGGCAAGCTGGTATGCTAGCTAGCATATTCGCTGATGTTTAGCTGAGAAACATAAATTGAAGATAACTGAACATAATTACATTATTAATTTCATACATATAACGCGATTAAATAACAGTACAGTCACGGATGGAAATTAAGCTCCGTAAACATTTGATAATAAATGATAAAACATAACGGCAGACAGCCAGCTTACCTCGAGTTCATTCAGAAATCAATTTAGATGATGGGTAAGTGAAGTAAGCCTGAAGGTCAATGGCTTTTCCGCTCCGGACTGTCAATCACACTGTGTTCGGGTCAGTCTATGAACCATGAACTCTATGGTTTTGGCTCCAAATAGACGACAATGGCAGTGCCCACAAACGGGCATCAAAACGTTTTTTCCAGACCCACGGAGAGTCAATGGGTGATGTCACAGTAGCTTTGTCCACCCCCACCCCATCGATTTCAAAAACTCACCGGATCTACACAAATCACACAAATGACCTATTTTGGATTCAAAACGCCAATTTTCGCTGAAAGGTGACAAGTTTGCATCCCTGGTTCAGGCATTTCCTAACCTTGGAATGGCAACTCTTCCAGTTGAATCACCACTTCAGTAGCAACAGCGTTGAAAAGATTTTGGTTCAGTGAAAAAAGCAAGGGTACAAAATATTTTTAGAATTTTAGAAGATACATAAACTACCAGTTCAAAAGAGTATTGCATTAGGAATAATCCAATCACAGAGTGCAGTTTTCTGTAGGTCTACCTTTTTGTCAAGGTACTTTATTGTTAAACATTTGTATCGGAGGGCTATTACATCAAATTTGTCATAATGTTTTGTGATCGAAGGGACCCCTGGGGTTCTCTGTCATGAAATCATGTGGTTACGATCTGGAGGATTAGCATCAAAAATCTCCTTTGCTTTTGTTTGAGAGACCCCCCCCCCAGTTGCAGTTGTGTCTGACAGTTGTTACTTCTGTGTGTTTAATCCATTCTTTCATTCTGTTTTACAGTTGATTTATAAGAAGACACAGCTTCCTTGCCCACTTCCATTTTTCTATCACACCTCTCCCAACCTGACCATGAACAGTTCCACGCTGCATAACGGAACCAGCATTTTGGAGTTTTCCCGGGCTGAAACCATTATCCACCTGGACCTGCATTTGCCAGCCACTGCTCACACCACAGATGTCTATTATGAGCCTCACGGCCATGATGATGAGGACATGTGTAGGCCCAAGTACTTTGTGTTCAACTCACAGGTATGAGGTCTGGTGAATTGCACAAGCAGAGAACATCCCCACTCACCCTCAACTGTACCCCCTTTTTTTTTAACAGTTTTTCCTCTGTCATTCTGTTTAGACGGCATACACTGTACCCATCCTGGCATTTGCATTTGTGTGCCACCCAGAGGTCCTGCCCATCTACAGCGAGTTGAAAGAGTAAGAGCGGACACTCTGCACTTGACTGAGTGGCCATGGATTTTACCAGGGTGTGCAGTTTGTCTCTGACAGTGTGTCTCCCATTCCTCAGCCGTTCCCGGAAGAAGATGCAGAATGTCTCCAACCTGTCCATCTTAGCCATGCTGATCATGTACATGCTGTCAGCACTGTTTGGATACCTCATGTTTTATGGTAAGTCCTTTGAACTACGCAATAATATACCTCACCTTCTACTATAGCCGCGTTTCCACCCAAAGTACCCGGAACTTTTAGTCCCAGGAACTACTTTTCAAGGAACTAAAAGGTTCCTTCAGCCCACTGTTGTCTGCGTTTCCACCGCGGTCTAAAGTCTGAAAAAAGCGACGTCGTCGTCGGTCCATCTGTCCTATGATTTCTTCTGTAACTCCATACTGCCACCGAAGTAAGTTATTTTCCAATAACGGGACAGCCCGGAGGGGTTTATTCCACTTATACAACGGGTTACCAATAATGACTATATATGGTTACTTTAGTATTGATTGACTTAATCACCTGAAATGGAAATATTTTTCCGTGGCCGATTGGGCATATTATTTTACCGTTGTCAAGCAAAACTCTCGTTGGTGGTTCGACTGGACCGTTGTTATGCAACAAACAGGATATAACAGACAGAACTGTTTTATATATCCTCTCAAACACATTCATTATGTTTTTATGCAAACATTCACTTTCATGTCGTGACATCCGAGGCGACAGAATGCATTCACATTCCACAAATAAACAAAATTTATAGCAGAAAACATGCACACGTCGTAAACAATTTTGGCTGTTGAATTGATTAATTTGACTCTCATCGTCATTTCCATATAATCGCAAAATGACAAGAATAAATAGAATGAAAACTCGGACTTGCATGAAAATTTTAATTAATATTGCAGTGGAACAGCCACCGTTTGCTTTCATCTTGTAAAGTTACTGTTAGCGGAGCAGCTAAATACTTGAAGCGTGCCCTGCAGATGCGAACCATGCACCATAAATTAGAGTCCATATGTCTAGTCTTCCTGGTCTTTTTGTGGAATTGCATAATCGCAGAGTAAAATTGTGGCAGTTTGAAAAAGCAAAAGGGACGATTACTAGAATTAACCTGTTATTTTACCTTGACAAAAAGTGCGGAAGGTGATTTTTTCCAGTTTGCTTTTACTGTATCCCCAATGTAAATTACGCAGAACTACCGCATACCTCACATAAATGTGTCAATTATAACGGGCTAACAAAGAAAATCCGGATGAAAATATTCAGCAACCAAATTAAATCGTTTGAATGTTTCGGTACGTAATATGCTGTCCCAGCACGAATGCTTAATATTTTATAAAACAGACTTAATGCTAAAGCAAGAAAAGAACAGAAGAGCACACAAAATACTCCTCAATCTTAATTTCTCATCTGTAGACGCTGGCAGGCTATAACCAAAAGTAGGCTACTGCGCCGCATAACATAATAATGTTTGAATTCAAGTTATTTTGAAAATAATAAATCGGTTTGCGGCTGCAGATTTTAAAAAATGGCGGTTGAAATAAAATGCTGCGAGTACTCGACCAATCAGAAATGTTCAGCGCTTGCGCCCCACCCCAAAAGTTCCTGTACTTTTTCAAAAGTACTACCCCCCGAGCAGGGACTTTTTTGGGGGTAAAATAAAATCCCTGGAACTTAATTTGGTTCCTGCGGTGGAAACGCACTGAGTTCCTCAAAAGGTTCCTAGTTCCTGGGGAAAGTTCCTGCGGTGGAAACGCAGCTAATGATGACAAACAGTTGGATGCAGAAATACCCCAAGCATTATGTGATATTTAATTATATTTAATAATATTAATGAAAGATTTTTAAATAATTCAATCATTAATTGTAAAACATTCATTACTGTATGTTGTGCATAATTTTAGCATTCTTAAGAACTATGAAGTATGTAATTTTTCCATTAATTTGGTCTGTATTCTCTCAGATTATGTGGAGGCAGAGCTATTGCACACCTTCACCAAGGTGTATAAGTTTGACACTCTTCTTCTTCTGGTGCGCCTGGCTGTGCTGACTGCTGTCACACTAACTGTTCCCATTGTCCTATTCCCTGTGAGTACCACACACATGCACACAGTCACACATACATGTGCACATGCATGCACGCATACATGCACAAGGCCTGTGTTTCAGTACTAGGAACAAGGGAAGCACTAACAGAACCGGACCAACTAAAACACATTGTATACAGTATGTGGAAACCTTACATTCAACATCATAACCCGAAAGTATGGGCATTAATGTGGAGTTGTTCCACCCTTTGCTGCTATAACAAACTCCACTCTTCTGGGAAGGCTTTATAATAGATGTTGAAGCTGTGCTGCTGCGATTTACTTCCATTCAGGCAAATGAGCTTTAGTGGGGTTGGGCACTGATTGAGCAATTAGGTCTGGTTCTAGCAGTTAGCTTTCCAATTGATCCCAAAGGTGTTGGATGTGGTTGTGGTCAGGGTTGTGTGCAGGCCAGTCCATTCTCAAGTTCTTCCGCACAATTCTCAACAAAACCATTTCTATATGGACCTTACTGTGTCCCCAGGGGCATTGTAATGCTGAAACAGGAAAGGGCCTTCCCCAAACTGTTGCGGAAGCAGAGAATCATCCATAATGTCACTGTATGCTGTGGCATTAATATTTCCCTTCACTGAAACTATGGGGCCTAGACCAAATCATGAAAAACAACCCCAGACCAAGAGGTGTCCAGATACTTTTGGTCATATGGTGTATTTTAGTATCTGGTATCAGCTTTGAAGTGTGAAAAATATTCATTTAAATTGCCTACTTATAAAGAAAGTAGTACTGAATATTCTCTTCAACAATGTCTACTGAGATGTTGGTTGTTACACTGAATTATTGGACTAAAGTATTTCCATGTGATTTCATGTTTGCAGTGTTTGCTTCTGCTATCTGCTACTCTAAATGTACCTAGGGCCTGGCTATGTAATTTGTAATTTAAGGCCTGGCCTTAAATTACATAATTTTAACATGCTCACAGGCATTTTACGACAAATATCTTCCAATTCTTTCTGTTGGGGCAAGTACTGGCTTAAAACATAGTGCACCTAGAAGGGCTCAATGGCCTGTTCTTGTTATTACAGTACGTGCTCTTATTTGTTGTTATGTAGACTCACTTCCTGTTTTTGGCTGGACCGCAACAGCGGGGCCAGCCCTACAAACGCGAATGTCTGTGACTGAGTGACTGAATGATGAAGTTACACCACTGGTCGGCCGGATCACGTGCATCATGACAACCAAATAAACAACAGCGCCAGTACAGCATTTTCTCCACAGGGCAGGCAGAGTGACAAACAGGGCAGAGCACAGGATTACGTTACCGGAGAACAAGAAAAAAGGTAGATTTAACTAGCTAACGTTAAGTTATATAGATTTAAAAATAAAATAAAAAACATTCGCAATGTATTCTCTATTGATGTTCATGGCCAACTAATTATTAATATTAATAATATATCATGAAATAATGTTCCAGCTAACGTTAGCTAGGTCACGTAAACAGATTTGCAACTATATATGACATAGGCGAAATATCGGTAACAACTTGTAGCCTACCTAGTTATGTAGGAAAAAATATCCTTGTTATCCCCCAGTGGTTATTTTTTCAGTACTTTCGCGATTTCTTTCAGTGCTGGCAAATAAGTCAGATGTGGCCCAAATTTGCTAGAATAAGTGTCCTGTCGTGCATATTTGAGGTTAATATTAGAAAGGGTGGTCGCTATCGGCATATTCAGTTGTAACTCAAGTCGCAGGACGCAACATAGCCGTTCGGAAAGCAGTTTGAAATTATGAAGCAACGTCTGCACCATTGGGTTCAATGGGTCGTAGGGCTGTCAAAAAATATTCTAAGTTCGAAAACTATTCGAAAATCTTTTATTTTTTTTTACGTTTGAACCTAAATTTGAACATTCGAATATTAGTTTTGGATCCCGCGTTTTGTAATTAACATGAATATGCAGGCTTTAATTTCATGCGGCGAATCATGTTCATGCACGCAAAGTTAATTTCCTGTGCTAACGTTACTTCCTCTGTCAACAAAAAATGTTTTGTCCTGGATCCAGAGCAAGTGGATCATCTGGTTTTCCTTGCCAATAACCTCCGATGATACTTTCAGCTCCATGGACACCTAATGTTACTGGTCAGCTAGCCTCGCGAGCCAGTCTCTTTATTTCCCTTCGTTCAACAGGTCTGGTCAGCTAACAATTTAGGCTAAATAATGTACCCATGGCAGGCTATGTTTCCTTTCTGTTCTGAAGATTTTGATAAAATTGGATGATGAAAAAAGTTAAACTAAACCGAGTAAGTAATTTATGTTGTTTTAGGCTACAGGTATTAGCCGTTTGAATAGTTTTTGTGTTACGAAATAAACAGGGACTTCCTATAAATAATAATTTCCCTATTATTGTGATTAATAAATGCCGAGTTGCGGCAAATTACATCCACGAGAAAGTGCTTTATGCATTTGCGCATTAGGCTATAGAAACTGCAGGGGGCTCATTTATAAAATAAACTTGCGTGCATACGCGAAGTGAAGACCTGACGTAGAGCCACAACCGTTTCCACGGTCAAATCGAGTCATGTTGAAATTTTATAAATAACTACTTTGACGTGATTTGATTTTTTACGTACGCGCCACAAAGTTGATCTAAAATAAATGAGGCCCCAGATGTAGTAACCTAGTATGAAAGTTCACCGATGTCCTCTATTCCATAGACATATATACATAGACGTCAGGTTAAAATTAACTGTGGCAATTCCTTATGACAATGAATTATTTTCCACCACGTAAGTAATTCAGTTCATGTAAACCTAATGTTGATACTCTTGAGCGTCTAGCAGCGATTATAGCCTAACTATCGAGATTCTAAGTAACTATTTTCTAAGTAAAACTTTTTTTTGTACTCCACGTAGATCATAAACCCTTGAATATAAAAACGACTCATTGAAATCAGTTGAGAAATGTAAACGTTATAGTGCTTTTTATCCAGAAAAACCGCAGCTCCCCCGTTTACTTATATTTGTTTTCAGGCCAGTCTTGCCTGGACCAATATGGCGGCCACGTTGACGTATCGCAGCAAGGGGCCGAAGCAGAGACTGTAAAAAATATGGACAAAGCTACTGTGACGTCACCCATTGACTCTCCGTGGGTCTCCGAAAATACGTTTTGAAGCTCAATGGCGGGCGCGGCCATTTTGGAGTTGGAGCCAAAACCACAGAGTTTAAAAGCCGCTCTGTGATTTTTACAATTTGATTGACAGTCCGGTGCGGAAAAGCCCATCAACCTGAACGAGGCTAGCTGACTGTCTGCCGTTATGTTTTAAAATATATTATCAGATGTTTACGGAGTTTAATTTCCATCCGTGACTGTACTGTCATGTAATCACGTTATATGTATGACATTAAAAATACAATTAGGCTATGTTCAGTTATCTTCAATTCATGTTTCTCAGCAAAACGAATATGCTTAACTAGCATATCAGCTTGCCAGTGAGCTAGGTAGGCTATCCGTGGTTAGCTCACGCATAGCAATATGAACCACAGGGGAAGAACATTGACTACACTGATGGTCAATCAATCGGAGATGTGTAGGCTACTGGTGATTTGACTAGGCTAATTTTCGTATAACTGTCTGGTAGATCTGCTGTTAACCGAGCAAGTTATCGTCGTAGGTTTTCGCCAGTCAGTTAATGAGCCAGTAACTGCTACTACTAGCTACTCCATCGCCGTTTGTGGTGTTCACTTGCTGGGTGACGCTAGCTGACCGATCGTTCGCAAATCACTTTCTACCGAATAAAAATTAACACTGTCAGCGGTTATTAACAAATCTACCAAGTATTTTAATAACTGATCTGCAGGCGTGTAAATATGACAACGCACTTTGTACAGCAAGTTTTCCACCTGGTGCATGAAGACAAAAATAATGTAGCCTACGTTGAATTTCTAATTATTATTAGGCTATCGTTTTTTTCTTGTAAATCATCAAAACCAATGGAGAAAAGCCAATATACGCAAGGAGCCCCCAGAACCGATTCTGAGAACCACTGTCTTAAATGCCTAGCTTGTCGGTCTCTTAAATGCTAAAAACATATTCCTTTCTAAATGCCAAGATGGTTAATTTCGTTAAATTCTGTGTGTGTGATTTCAGCAAATGAACCTTGAGACTCTTAATTCGCTTCGTGAAACTGAAAAAGTGTTTATCCCAAAATCGGGATTATAGTAGCTTTGTCACATGCTTGAAGCATGGCCCAGGTAGACATTTACGGAATGTACACGACTGACAAGCCGCCAAACACGTCTGACAGATTGAATGTTTGCCGGTTAAGGTTAGCTAGCTAGTCAAATGGCTTGGTAGCCGAAGTTGCGAACTGTTTTAGCATAGGCTACTACTGGACTACCAAATATAGCAAGCTGATTACGCTTTCTGCCAACTAATTATTTGGTTAAGTAGGCTAAAGGAAATAGTAAAAATGACTCGGCTACCGAAAAACTTAAGAGGAGGATTATTTTATGGTCGTCTAGTGCAGCTGTAAATAGCACACGCCATAATTAAATCACCACGAAATGGGATGCTTGCATTTTCAGACTTAGCACAGGCGGACCGTAGCCGGCGCCGCAATGTCAAGGCCAAGAGACGCCACCGCCCACCCCAGTGACCATAGACTGTAGCCCCTACTATAGCTCAGTCCTCCGCAGTAATCCGGAAGTGACGCAAGCTGTACCTCATTGGTCCAGAACAAATATTGGCACTGTGCCCAAATGACGCAATAAATCATGAAATCGACCCATGGACAGTCATAAGACCAATAAAATACACCTATTATGACTATTTGTTCTTGTGAGAAAAAATTATTGACTTTGTATTTTGATCGCATTTGTACCGTAGACTTACATGGAAACCGGATATGAAAACACCTATACTGGAGCCATCCGTAGTGGCGCTAGTGAGCAACCAGGAACTACAACACCAGGAAATGAGCTTCAAAAACGAAGTCTGGTTTTGGCCGCTTGGGCCGAAGCGGCCAATGCGGCGTCTATGTATATATGTCTATGCTCTATTCTACTGCCCACTTGTGGAAAATAACGCGCAGGCCAGTTTAGAGGTAGCGTCATGTGCATATTGCGCCCGACAATAAGCAGCTTATTTTTGTGAATTATAGGCAAATTATATTTGAATATATTCGAACTCTAACGAATTACAAAAGCTAATATTCGAACTCAATTTCATGGCAGTTTTGACAGCCTTAATGAGTCGCAATTAGATAATTCCGAGCGTTTTGCTTGTCTTAAAGTTGATATAGTAAATAAGGCTGTATTAATATAACTAAATATATATGTATGAAGTTGGTTTTTTACTTTTAGACAGTTTAGTATGTGTATTTTTACAGGGCCTACATTTTAATAGGTAACAATGTCCAGTTCTCTCTAATAAATACGAAGTAAATACACTAGAGGTTCAGGTGGTCGATATAGGCTACGTCTCGCTCTAACGTTACTTTCGCTAGGGAGGGGCTCAAGGTTCTTAGCTATGTGCCCCCGCCCGAAGTTTTGAAGGGAAAAAATGCCTTCTACTTCTAAAATATGTATAGTTAGTGGTGGCTACTACAATGTTTTAATGTTCTTACTGGTTGCGTGATCAAATATTTGTGATGTGAGAGAATTATCTAACGTTGCTCATTCTCAAATGTAACCTTATTAGACAAGTACACAAGGCGGGAGTAGTGGAGGCGAGTGGAGCAGGAGAGCAGAGTGAAGCAGGAGAGAGGGCAGAAAGAGATGAGTGGAGAGGAGAGTGGAGGAGGACAGGAGAGAGGAGAGAAAACGAAGACTAAGCACATACTATCAGGCTGGGATCCTAAATGGGTAGACAAGACAAGGTTCCACCCATGGCTCAAACCAGGCTGCAAACTTTGTCACTTAGGCTAATATACAGTGCCCTCTGTAAGTAGTGGGTCAAAGAGCCATTATGTATGAATAAATAGATGTAAATAAATATGTTCTACAATTTGTTTTGCAGTCAAGTGTCATTTTATTTCATATTTTTAAATGACCTAATGATATTCACTGTGACGCCGGTGGCACGCACGCACCACCCAGGTACAACAAAACCCTTTCCCCCCGCTGTTGAAAAAAATCCTAGAGGAAACACTGTTAGGTCCAGCCATATACTGGGTTTTAACCTGGTATTGTTTGCAGTTAAATGGTGATTCCAATACATTCCACAACAGAAGAGTAAATATTCTCCTGATTAAAATGAGCTCTCAGCCAGCTGTCTGCCTGTAGTGGGCGCAGAGATATAGCCCCAACCTACTGCGCATGATCTAGGTACCTGCTACAATGAGCAGGCACTTGCAGTCCATGGGTAGGCATCAGGCAACGGCAGTCACAGGTTGCCACTCCAACTGAATACAATTGGTGGGGTTGGGCGTTATTACTTGGGCTGCAGAGAGGGTAATGTTACTTGCTAGCAAGCTAGCCACTGAAGAAAGAAAGTTTATGTGTTCAGTTCAGATTCTGTTCCTGCTTGAGTTTTCCTAAAAAGATAATGACTCTTCAGTGGTGCAAATTGCATGGGTTTAATGTTAGTATAATTTTAATGACTGTGTTTTGTGCAGTTGACTCATAGTAAGCTATTTCAGACACGGTCACAACTTGTGCATTATTTGGTTGTCATAATAAATCCGGCAAGAGTAGACATTTTTATAGAATAGAGGGTATGCATTGACGTCACTTTCCCACCGGAATACGCCCCCTCAGCCGGGACTGAGTGGCAAAACACGCTGCCACATGGCTGCCTTTAGTATAGGAAACTGCAAAACCGGGAGTAAAACAAACGATTATCTGCTTAAATTAAAGGCAGTTGGACTCGACAGTGATCCTTACAACTTACCAAAGAACCAGTGGTCCATGGACATTCAACAAGAAATCGGAGCTATCTTTTTACATACTGCCGAAAGCTAAAGAAAAGAGAAGCGATGCATCGCTGCAATTTGCAGAAACAACTTGAATCCAGGCACCGAAACGTGGATTTGCGGTTGTTATTTTGTGTCAGGTATGTTGGATTTTTGGGTAAAATCATACCTTAATAATTTATATGCTTGGCTAGCTAATACTATCTAACCATCCCCCCTTTGTTTGAACACAAGGCTCATCATCATTGATGTTTTTTAATACATGCTGACAAAAACTTTACAGTTACACAGAATATAAATGAAAGATGCTAAATATTTAATTGATGAGTAGTCAATACAGTAGCCTACATAACTTAAGGTATGATTTTACCCAAAAATCCAACATACCTCTCTCTACCATTCTCTCTAGGGTTTTCGACACACTTGTTCCTGGTTATGGTTATACACTTTGTTGTACGTCACTCTGGATAAGAGCGTCTGCCAAATGCCTGTAATGTAGTGTAATGGGTAGTACTTTGCAAAATTACTGGAACTTTTGGGGTGGGGCGCAAGCACTGAATATTTCTGATTGGCCGACTACTCGCAGTATTTTATTTCAACCGCCATTTTAAAAAATCTGCAGCCGCAAACCGATTTATTTTCATAATAATGACTTGAATTCAAACTTTAGTTACTTTGGTTATAGCCTGCCAATGTCTTGGAACAGATGAGAAATTAAGATTGAGGATTATAACGTGTGCTCTTCTGTTCTTTTCTTGCTTTAGTATTTATTTTATAAAATGTTAAGCATTCGTGCTGGGACACCATATTACGTACCAAAACATTAAAACGGTTTAATTCAGTTGCTGAATATTTTCTTCCGGATTTTCTTTGTTAGCCCGTTATAATTGACTCAAAACATTTGATACAGTTATGTGAGGTATGCGGTAGTTCTGCATAATTTACATTGGTGATACAGTAAAAGCAAAGTGGAAATCACCTTCCACACTTTTTGTCAGGGTAAAATAACAGGTTAATTCTAGTAATCGTCCCTTTTGCTTTTTCAGACTGCCATAATTTTACTCTGCGATTCTTCAATTCCACAAAAAGACCAGGAAGACTATGGATTAATTTATGGTGCATGGTTTGCATCTGGAGGGCACACTTCGCTGCTCCGCTAGCAAGCAAACAGTGGCTGTACCAATGCAATATTAATTTAAATTTTCACACAAATCCAAGTTTTCATTCATTTATTCTTGTCATTTTGTGATTAGCCTATATGGAATTGACGATGAGAGTCAAAGTAATCAATTCAACAGCAAATTGTTTACGACGTGTGCATGTTTTCTGCTGTTGTTACCAGTTATTTGTGGAATGTGAATGCATTCTGTCACCTCGGATGTCAAGACATGAAAGTGAATGTCCGCATAAAAACATAATGAATGTGTTTGAGAGGATATATAAAACAGTTACAATCTGACTATTGGCCTGTTATATCCAATTTGTTGCATAACAACGGTCCAAGTCAAACTACCAACGAGAGTTTTGCTTGACAATGGTAAAATATACCCAAACGGCCGTGGAAGAATATTTCAATTTCAGGTGATTATGTCGATAAAAATCATACGACAGATGGACCAATAACGACGCCACTTTTTCATACTTCAGTGGGCTAATTTGCCTAATCTTCACGGGTCTTTAGACCGCGGTGGAAACACAGACAACAATGGGCTGAAGGAACCTTTTAGTTCCTTGAAAAGTAGTTCCTGGGACTAGAAGTTCCGGGTACTTTGGGAGGAAATGCGGCTAGTGAGTAGACCTACTGTTAGCTAGTGACAATTAAATGGCTTTCAAGCTTATAGATGTGGAATCAAAGACTTTGCTTATTTTGGTGTAATGTCCGGAGTTTGAGACTGCTAAACACTCTTCAGGTTTTAACTACACGATGATATAACCTAGTTTGTGTTGTTTTCTTTCGTTTTGTCTCGTAGTGTAAAGTTATTGCATGGGACAATCTACTCTAACTTGGCTAGCAATGAGGAATGGTTTACATGAGGAATGATGTGTCTTACGGATATGAATGTTAATGAGCGCAGGATATATGCCCACCACGTTCTTGTCTGCTGACCAGGTCATAATAATTTAGTAGTGTTTATTACAATATAATGGTTATAACTGGATAAAAAAAACTTGAAAGAAATGTTAAGAGTGAGGAATATGACCACAATTTGAATCCAGTTCCCTGGACCTTTAAAGTTTGAGTTATTGATTGTTAATGGGATTGATTTAAAGCTTAAAGATAAGGCAGGCATGTAGAAGCCAGCTCAAGTCCCTGACAGGACAACGCCATTAAACCTTTAAGTGAGAGACTTAACCTGAATAGATTCAGTAAATATCCACCTGCACAAATGAGTAGTGAAATGTGTAATATATGCAATATAAATATAACCTGTATTACCTGACATGACATGACATGACATGACATGACATGGCATAACATAACGACAAGAACAGCCCATTCAGCCCAACAATGCTCACCATTTTCCTAAGTAAATTGTACCTAATGCTCTGATTACCTACAGACTAGATAGTATCTTAACAGTGTGTCAAGCCTGGTCTTGAAACTCCCCTGCCTACTATGTGACCTGGCAGGCAATTCCACACATTGGCTACTTTCTGCGTGAAAAATGCTTCCTAATGTCTGTGTGGAATTTACCTTTTGCAAATTTCCATTTATGTCCACTCGTTCTACTGTAATGACAGAACTCAACCAGAATAATCTTGTTTACTTTGTTAATCCCCTTTATGAATTTAAAAGCCTCAATTAAATCCCCCAATAAGTCTCCTTTTACTACGATTGAAGAGATTAACCTCTTAGCGCAAAGCTCCTAGTGGTCGGCACGCCGGCGTGCCGAGATTACTGAACTCAGACATTCAGTGCTACTGTAACCAAAGTATGAGTTAAAAACAGAAACGCTTTGTTTTAGTTTCATTAGTAGACGATACGCGACAACTATACCGAACCAAGTTTCGCAGGGTCACCATTGTCGCTCTGGTCATTCATTTAACCCTCTGGGGTCTGAGGGTAAAATGAGGCACACTGGTGATTGTGCCATGCTCTGACATTTGTGTAAAGTTCATCACCTTTATATGCAGTGATTCCAAAGTGTTTCATATCTCTGTTTTCAGCACAAACTCAGCTACAATAATATGGCAGCAGTAAGTAGGTCATAATCATATGTGGATTGCAAATTGCTCTAAAAACACACAAACTGTAAACAGTAGTTTTGAACATGCACAGGAATGTTGTAATAAAACACACTAAACAATTGTAACTAAGATTTTTGGTCACTGAAATGTGTTCATCAAGGTCTTGGGTATCAAAAGATGACAAAATATTTTAGCAAATCCAATGAGAAATGTAAAATAAATTGCTAAAAGTTAGTGTTGTGACTACTATTTTTCAACACCACGTGGGAATGGGAGGGCAAAAGGCCTTTCTGTAATGAATATGCATTGGGTAGGAGGACCTGCCAGCTAAGTAGGCTATTCACACCTGGCCGCATGCCTCCCCACCACTAAGACAAATACTCAGTGAGCCATTTAGAAGACAGAAACAAAGACATTTGATTTTAGAACATTTATTGAAGCAAATTATACGCATGGAAGATGTTGAGACTGGTGTACTCTTGCAACGCTTGCGTGGCCTCTTAGCTAGTGGTTAACTAGGCTGTGTTTCCTGATCAGCATCTCTGTAAATATGATAAAAACAAAATTGTTAGGAAATGTGACATCAAATCAAACTTTATTTATATAGCACATTTCCTTCAACAGGTGAAAATTAAATGTGCTTTACAAAAAAGGGGCAAACCACTAACTAATGAAAACAAAACTTGTGACATTGTTACATCATATACAAACAAAAAACCAAACAAACACAACCAGACGCAGAGAGGTAGCCTATAATTTTGAGAAGCAATGGTTAGTATCGTTCATAGTGTGGGAATTTACGAGCGTGCATATTAGTGAATATTCCTACAAACACACAGAGAATGTAATACAGCACACATTTACAAATAATGCAAGCTATCAACATTAGCTAAACTAAATAAACATTGATATTCCAGCTCAGCTACACGCAACTCATCAATAACAATGCCTCAATCTGAAGTAGGCTAGGTCTGTTTAGCTAAGTGGTTATTATATTGCTATTTCCCGAATTTACTTACAGTATGCTAATATTGATTGTGCGAGGACATCAGTTTTAGAATCCTAGCCACGCCACTACACGCCAGGCATGGGCTATTTATGACCAATATGATCGAAAAAAATACAGTCTACCTGCTACTTCTAACACACAACCAGACGCAGAGAGCCTAGCCTATAATTCTGAGATGCAATAGTTTGAATCGTTCGTAGTGTGGGAATTTACAAACGCGCATATTGCTGGATATTCCTACAAACACAGAGATACGTTGCAATACAGTACACATATTTACCAATATGATCATAAGAAATATACTTACTCATGAAGTTGATCCTCAGCTGGATCAGTTCGCTGTTCGAAATGACACCACTCTTCATCAATGTCGGCATCCGGACGGACCATTTTCCAAAATTAAACAAAATGTTTACCTCAAAAGAAGTGAATTAGGCTACACTTTGACTTCTATCATGCTTTCGCAGGCTTGGTATTTCTCACATGGATCACGCATCGCCCCTCCCCTACTCTCCTTCTATGGAGAGTAGTTATAATGTCGTTAACATGTGAATGCGATTTGGGCGGACTTCCTGCTGAGCGAAATTCACATAGTAATGAGTAAGGATTAACGAAGCATACATGGTTTAATTAATCAAATTTAGAACTTTAAAAACAATTCATATTATTTGTCAATGGTCCCATTGGAAAGTCGCGATTCTAAGGTTTCTGTCAATGTTTTTGTTGCGTCTGTATGATAACTCGTGAAGCTAATTATCCAAATAGAAACGAAAGTTCATTTAATCTTGCCGAGCTCCCGACCCCAGAGGGTTAACACACACACACCCTCCCTGCAGTCTCATCTGCAACTACACTCCCCACCAATGACATAATGGACAATATTGTCTACCTGGGCATTCATAAAAATATTCTTTCGCCACTCAAAAATTGTATTCTCTCATAGCAACAAGATAAATCCGACATTAGCCCTAAGATATGCCAATACAGCATTGAAACGCTGCTCACTGAATAACGAAATAAACCAGACATCTGGGCCTAAATATTGAATAAATATACAACCTTACCATTGGTTTTACGCGTAGAGATGTCGCTTTTGAGACTGAGTGGTTGTCTTGGACAATCCGTTTGTGAAATATATGCGCATTTGTGACGCCTGGGTACCTTCCAAAATAGCTGTGCATAATACCACACGTGTTGTTTACGGCGTTGTCACCCTTTTTAGTATGGTCTGGCTTGATTGACAATTCATTTATTCACTAGGTGAGAGTATAAGCTTTCTAACGATGTATAACATGTCTAATTCTGCTTTTGGAATAGCGTTTTATAGGTCAGCGTAAAATTTTTTCTCACCATCGCATTCACTTATGCATTCACTCTGTGGTAGCAGTAAAAGACGCTGCACCTAACTAAACGTTGTCAATGATTTTTCGTAATTTCTTGGAAAATACTAGAGCCCGACCGATGCCAGATTTTTGGGTCCGATGCCGATCCCGATTTTGGAGAGTCCTAGCCCACCGATTACCGATGTTTTGACCGATATTTTGTCAAAAAGTGCAACATTTTCAAATCAATTTGAAAAACTTATATTTAATCGAAGTTTCTATATTTGAGAACATTTAACTTCTAAGCAAACAAATAAATAAAAATAAACACACAACTTTTTGATAGATAAGAAAATGTAAAAGATGATATTAAATTAAATATATATATTAACACCATCTTCAAGTGGTGTGAATTCAAAATAACTCCACACATTGCTTTTACTCCTTTCTTTTCCAGCCATCTATAAAAAATTAATTTAAAAAAATCAGTTTTCCAGTTTCAAACATGTATTTTTATGAATGTTGTTATTAATTTGTTATTATTATTTCTTAGTATCTATTTTCAGTAAATTAATTATATTTTCTTATTTTATTCCTACTACATGATCTCAAGGAGTAAGACTTTATCTACCGAGCTTCCCTGTCCATAAGAATTCGGTGGTAAAAAAACTACAATGCGCTCTGACGCGTGACTAGTTGACAAACACTCACTTGCAATAACGCATTCGCTGTTGACATAGCCTCATTATTTCTTATTATTTATTCTCAGTAAGTTAAATGAATTATATTTTCTTATTTTATTCCTACTACATGATCTCAAAGAGTAAGACTTTATCTAGCGGAGCTAATGAGTGAATCAAGTGTAACGTTAGATGAAACTAAATTTACTGGATGAAATACGTAACGTGAGGCTTGTCCATAAGAATTCGGTGGTGAAAAAACTACAATGCGCTTTCACTCGCGCTAACTGTTGGTTGATTCACTTCTCCAACAGCAATCCTTCTCTCATGTTATCACGACAAAGCTAGATAACATGGCTTAAAATGGTCCATGTTAGAAGTGTTTTATTGTTGTTTTTACTGTCTGGTTAGCTTGCTACGATGACGCGTGACTAGATGACACAATCCCTTGCAATAACGCGTTGGCTATTGACACAGCATCATATAGTAGCTAATATCATTATCTCAGATAAAAAAAACAAATGTATGATGCATTCAATCACCATTTTATTTTGGCTGGTTATTTATTTGAGAATACAGCTATGTCCTCTGGAAATGTAGAGCCAACGCTGCCTTATGTGCTCACTGCCACTTCATAAAGGCTTCTAGCCAGCTAGATTGCTAAAGTGAACCAAATATGTTAGCTAGCTCGCTCGCTTGATAATGAGGATTGATAAACATAGTGGTCGTATAAACGCATTTAATTAAAAACTTTCACTAAATATACATACCTTTATTGCAGCAATTTAATCTGTGCAGCCAGGTCTTGCAGTGGAGAATATTGGATGAGGCACGAGTGACAAAGGTCTTATTACAGAAGTAGCGCATCAGCTGCTGCAGTTCACACTTGTATTAGAGCTCCCTCTACTGGATAATTCTAGTAAATAGCAAGTACAACGTTCAAACAAACAAGTACAGATAAATAATCAATGTTTTTTTGTTTTTGTTTATTATACTTATTTAAAAATCGGGACACATCGGCTGCATAACTGCCGATCCCGATGTCATCAAAAAAGTCAAATAATGGCCGATATATTGGTCGGGCTCTCGAAAATACTATTATTATTGAGGACTTCTGGGCATAGCTAAGCCATATCTTTGCTGATATACCTAGCTGACGTCGTTTTCTGCAGAAAGACAGATGTGGATAGAACTGTATCATTGATGTACTGTCTCTGTCTCTATCTACTGAAAACAGATAAGATTTCATCATTGCCATGTAAGTATTACTGCTCAAAATATTTCGGTTATATACGTTATTATTGAAATTGAGTGTCTTTAAATAGGTTAGTGGTATTTTATAATGATGTGTAAGCATTTGTTGTTTTCTAGTAGCTTTTGTGATGCATGGAACAGTGATGACATGAGAGTTTGAACATTGCTGGTGGACATGGTGGACGGTTGAAAATTGTTTTCCTATCGTCCCATTCCCATACAAGAAAACATACGAGAATACAGAATATAGAAATACATACAAGAATAAATTATTACACATTTAGGTACTGTACAGCATTGTGTGACAATATTTTTGCATTAATTTAAATCTGATATCAATGTTTCATCTTAAATCTTCCTAAGGTGATCATTTATATGCTTTACAATGGAGAAAAAACATTATATTCCTTTTTGTAGAGATTTTGGATATGCTTCTGGACCCCTAGCTATTTTAGACCACTGTACAAACGAAAAGCTTGTAATTCCCACTTGAAAATGATGCAACAGTGAGTTTCTTGAGTCAAAACAGTTGACTTGTAGTGAAATACATGAATATGTTGTAATTTACAGCAATGCATAATTTAGACATTTTGGGTAGATTTGGAGATGCTGGGTACACTGCTTAGTTTTTGCTTCATAAATCTTAGTAGTTCTACATATCCACCCTTAGATTTTATGCCAAGAAGTTTTTGATCCAGGACATGTACACTTTAACCTGCTGTATATGTGCAATCTCTCAGTATTTCATAGCGAACTAAAAAAGAGCAAATTCATTTAAGATTTTTTGCCTAGACAATTGCATTTGTGGCACTTTATTTCTTCCAAACTTATGAATATAACCTAATCTAAGTTAGTATTGTAAATGGTACAAATGTCTTACTTCATTTAAGCCATTTTTCAAGTCTCTGTGGTGTTCACATCTGGAGTTATAAAGCTTTAAATAGGGTACCCCCTAAATGGGCAAGGATTGGCCAGATTTGGCATGCGCGCTATGGGGTTAAGGGCTATATTTTAACGATCTAAGCACACAATCTAAAGCGCATGATGCAAGTGCATTTAGGGCAAGTCCAAATCCACTTTTGCTAGTTTAACGGTGGATTATCTGAGCGCAAAGTAAGGCTCATGGCTCAAAGGGGTTGTACTTGGTCTCTTAATTAATCATAGGTGTGTTTTGGGCGTAACATGAAATAAACCAATCAGAGTGTCATCTCCCATTCCCTTTAAAAGCCAGGTGTGCTTGCACCTTGGTGGATTGCTATTACTATTACTCTTCTTCCAGGCTCTGAAACCAAACGCAACACAAACAACTTTTTCCAGTGGCCATCTTAAATACCGTACCCAGCATGGCTTGAGGATGTTTTGACCTGATTGGGTGATGCCGAGTTAAGGTTTAGGAGAGAAGAGAAGGGGGGTCAGACTAATTTATGGCAAGGACTGGCCTACCTAAAGATTGCATTCAAAATAAAAGTAATGGGAAATGTTAGGCATGCAGGGTCTCCAACACCCGATATGGTGTCCTGTGTCATATGAGCCGCGTTTCCACCGCAGGAACTATACCCCGGAACTAGGAACCTTTTGAGGAACTCGGTGCGTTTCCACCGCAGGAACTAGGGTCTAAATTTAGTTCTGGGGGCTTTGTTTTACCCCCCAAAACGTTCCTGCTCGGGGGGTAGTACTTTCCGAAAGTACAGGAACCTTTTGGGTGGAGCTTGCAGCGCTGAACATTTCTGATTGGTCGAGTACTCGTAGCATTTGTGTTGTATTTATTTTCCGCCATTACCCGCCATGTTTGAAAATATGCAGCGGCAAACCAATTTATTTTCATAATAACTTCAAATCAAACTTGTATGTTATGCGGCGCAGTAGCCTACTTTTGGTTATAGCCTGTCAACGTCTTGGAATTATAACGTGTGCTCTTCTGTTATTTTCTTGCTTTAGTATTCGTTTTATAAAATGCTAAGCATTCGTGCTGGGACAGCATATTACGTAGGCTACCAAAACATTCAAACGGATTAATTCGGTTGCTGAATATTTTCTTCCGGATTTTCTTTGTTAGCCCGTTGTAATTGACTCAAAACGTTTGATACAGTTATGTGAGGTATGCGGTAGTTCTGCATAATTAACATTGGTGATACAGTACAAGCAAACTGGAAATCACCTTCCGCACTTTTTATCCGGGTAAAATAACAGGTTAATTCTAGTAATCTTCCCTTTAGCTTTTTCAGTTGCCGTAATTTTACTCAATTTTACTGCCATTTTTCAATTCCACGAAAAGACCAGGAAGACTATGGACTCATTTATGGTGCATGGTTCGCATCTGGAGGGCACACTTCGCTGCTCGGCTAGCAGTAACTTCGAAGGAAAGCAAACGGTGGCTGTACCACTACTAATTTACATTTTCACGCAAGTCCGAGTTTTCGTTCTATTCTTGTCATTTTGCGATTAGCCTATATGGAATTGAGGACGAGAAAGTAATAAAACAGCAAATTGTTTACAACGTGTGCATGTTTTCTGCTGTTAATTAATGTGTTTGAGAGGATATATGAAAATCAATAAATACAAAAGTAACCATATAGTCATTGTTGGTAACCCGTTGTATATAAGTGGAATAAACCCCTCCGGGCTGTCCCGGTTATTAGAAAATAATGTAGGCTACTTCGGTAGTATGGGGTTACAGAAGAAATCATATGACAGATGGACCGACGACAACGTCAGTGGGCTAATTTGCCTAATCTTCGCGGTACTTTAGACCCCGGTGGAAACGCAGACAACCATTGGCTGAAGGAACCTTTTAGTTCCTGGTAAAGTAGTTCCTGGGACTGAAAGTTCCGGGTAATTTTGGTGGAAACGCGGCTATGGTTTGTCTCTTCTGAGGTGAGACCCATAGATTGTCAGCATAGATTAGGGTATCAGTGGAATTTAAAATCGCCCCAATCACATTTGCTTTGATGCTTGTGATGGGGAAGCCAGGCCACATTCTTATTTACTGTTTCCCTCTTTAAGGCCAAAACCTAAACACTACATATCCTACACTGTAGTTGAACTATAGTAGTGAGGAGCTCTGAAAACTGTAGTAGTGAGGAGAAATAAAATGGAAGTCAGTCACAATGATGCATCAAAATTTTATCTCCAGTAATTCATCTTAAGGCACTGTGATACACTGTATCTAGTGACCTCAGTGTTGAGGTGGCCCCATGCATGTAAATAGTATCACCGTAATCCAAAATTGACAAGAATAATTTGCTTTCTGTCAGCCCGTGAGAAACATGCCTTGTTTTTACAGAGGAAGCAAAGCTTATATTTGCATTTTTAAAATAAGTTCTTCTTGAATATCCAATTTGAATGACAGTTTATCATACACCTGAAAACCAAAGTAAATACCCTTGAAATCTGATCTTTGAGGATCCTTAAGGACACCCTAACATTCTGAGACCCACATAACGTCTTGATGCCTGAACCTATAGTTTGTTTCATACTTCTAGTGAATAGCATATAACATAGATTTAAAACTAATATTGTGGCAGAAGTTGTGCTATGCCCTGGTCTAAAACCAGACGGATTTGCACTTTTATCAGTTCCAGTATCTGGAACATGATAAACATGATAGCTTCAAGTTCGGCCCAGTTATTTTACTCAGATACCACCACCTTTATCAAATGAGCTGTTTTCCCTCAGCAGAAAATGAGCAGAACTTAACATCCTCCTGCACATGCTCAATTGGAAAATGTATGTTGAGTTTGGTTCACAAGCCGTTGTGGCCCATAAACAAAAGAACTACTGTAGGGGAGCTTCTGCCTAGCAGCTGTTGGTTAAAGACATCCTAAAAAAAGTAATGCTAACTATTGGCTGGCATGACCACTCATTTTTGTGTGAGGAAAAAATAAAATTGCAAAAGATAGGAAGCTAGTTAGCTAGTGATACATCACAAGAATGTATTAAGTGTATTACTTGTGTGTGTTTATTGTAATTTGGTCTGGATAAGAGTACTAGCATATGCCTGAACTGTAAAAATAATGTGTGCCTCACTATAATTTCCATGCTTAAATCACCACTGCTAATTGCTGACCAATTTCCGCACTACAAAGACAGGTCAAGTAACCTTGCAGAGCAACCCCAAAGTATCAATGTGACTGCTATGCCTAACATAAAGGTGATGATGAGTTCCTCAAGCGTGCAAGTGCGCTCAAGCCCTGCTTTCGGTTTAGATCCAAAGCAGGGCTTGAGCGTATTTGTATGCTTGAGAAAAGTACATTAAAAAAAAAATTACATAAAAGTACATAATTTAAAGTACTTAAATCTTAAAGTTAAACTTAAAAAGTCCTTAAAAAAACTTAAAGTCCAACTGTGGAAACGGGTAATGAACTGCACTGCAATTTTCCATTGACATGGGCATTCACAAATCAATATTGTAATGTACTTATCATTGAAACTTTGAGTAAAACAAAGTGAAATCTTTTTATCTTTCAGATTCGATCCTCGATTATCACTCTGGCATTTGGAAATCAAGAGTTTAGCTGGATTCGACATATCCTCATCGCTGCCGCAATCCTAGTTTTCAACAACCTGCTAGTGATATTTGTCCCCACTATCCGAGATATATTCGGTTTCATTGGTGAGATTTTCCTTTCTTGATTGTGTTATTCTTATATTTGTGTGATGAGATGATTTAATGTATGGTATCATAATGGTGACATCATAATAGTGTATAATGGTGTCACAATATGCGGTATCATCATTTGTGATAATAGTGTGCTGAATTTTTTATCCTTCTGTAATCATGTAATCATGGTATAGTGTGTGAAAATTAATTATGGATGTTTTTGGTCTTCTTCTTTCTGTAGGGTCTTCTGCTGCCACTATGCTGATATTCATCCTACCAGCCGCCTTCTACCTCCGACTTGTTGACACTGTTCCCTTGCGTTCACCTCAGAAGATATCAGTACGTATGCATCTATAGCTATCTATGGTTTTTGGTCTAGCTATTCAGATGAGACTTTAAACTCCATTAAAGATTGCATGGCAATTTTCATGAGAGTATGTTTGTTAATTACAGGGTCCTGGTAAAATTCCCAGTCTAGCACTCTAAAAGCTGTTCATTTGAGTGAAGACATGAGTCTTGAGTTGAAGTGAAAAGTAGCACTGCCCAAAGCCTTGAATTTTACATGGCTTCATGTGTTAGCTGAACAATTACCATTAATTGATGTGCCTTACTAGCTGCATCGTATCCATATTTACAGCTGACTCATTGTGGGCAACTTACTGAGGGGTCAACCACTGTGACCATTCTGGAATTTGCACCTTGTGGCTGCTAAAACTTTCTCTTTTCCGTAGGCTGCCATTTTTCTGGCTGTGGGCATGGTTTTCATGATTGTAAGCCTTTCACTGATTGTCCTGGATTGGATCCACAACCCACCTGGCTCAGGAGGTCACTAGAGCCCTCAGAATAGAAGACAGCTTGCACTCACAGACCCAGACACCAAGGTCAGGAAGCAGCCATTCAAACACAAGGGCCTTCTGGAGTACCCATTCACAACCCAAAGATCCCAGTGAATGAGCATTTCTGTGTTTGTGTAAGGATTTTCACAGCAACTCCCTTGTCAAAGAGTATTAGGGAGAAATTTGTGCATTTCTCATCAAAAACAGACTCGGCCTCAACTGGTCAACTGGTTATTAGATACTGGTTTATTGTGTATGATTTAGTTCTAATCTACCTTACAGTGTAGTTAAGTAAGGACAGCTAGAGATTGTGTGTTGACCCATCAGAGAACAATGTATATAGCATTGCTACACATGCCTTTGCATTAAGCTCCAGGCGCTCAAAATGACTATGTCCAAATTTGGTGGTGTTTATGGGAAAGGAACAGCCCTCACCTTTCCCAACATACAACCACACACACACATGCACACACACACTTAGGAAAACATTATTCTAGGGGCTATCTAGTCCTGCATGGTGATTTTTTTCCATTCATGCAAGACAATCGACTTTTACCCTAGTGGTGAGTAACCACCCATTTTATATGAAATATTATAATATAAAGAAGGCAATGTTATGTGGACAGCTTGTGTACAGAAATTTTACCTGGAAATGTATGGTGTTTTGGACACACTGCTGAATTAAACAAAACTCCCAGTACAGTCCAGATGAAGAAAAAAAGTGACATCACAAGATGTATAAAAGTACGTATTCATATCTTGGTTCACAGTACTGACGTGCCATCTATATATTACTAGAGACAAAGGTTTTAGTATTTCTTTTAAATAATCATTTTGAATATTCTGGAAGAAAGCATGTGAAGGACTGCTGTAACTTACTGGAGGAAATCTATTGCTACTATTGTGCATTACCTCTTATATACTCAGTTTTATCTATATAAGTTTGAATATTTTCATCCCAATAGAGTTCCCCTCTTAAAATTATTTTATTAGTTTTATAAAATAATTTTACCAAACTTAAATGCCTGCCTCACTGCGTAATCATTTAGCTGCCAAGACCAAGGCATTGCATCGTGTGCCTTTAGCCTGTAAATGCTCAGGGTTTGATCGATAGTCTGTTATTTGTCCCCTGTGGGTCTCTCTCAGTTTTTCCATTGCTATATTAAAAGGCTCTCCGCAGGTGAATTCCATCAAACTGCTATGGCTTTGAATGACAAGTATTTTCATTTTTTGCCAATGTTGGTTGCTGCCAATTCTCACAGTGAGCGAGTGAAATCAATTAAGTGTATGAATACTCAACAAGGTTCTTCATTTTCAGGTATTTAACATTTATTTAATAAAATAAGATTTATAGACATTTCTTGGACTAGATTGTGGAGTTTGGAGACTGGTTTAGCAGATAAGACTGGCAGATGGATATTGGAAGCGTGTTTATGAGATTAGGTTCATAGGAGGGGTTGGCAGGTTTGGATGCAGAGTTTATAGGTCAGAAACTGCAGAATGAATCAGAATATGACACATCAGAATAAAAGCAGAATGTTAAGTTGTGTATAGACAGATCCTGTTTTGTCATCAAATAGTTTAGACTTGGTCACGTCAGTGATAAGGGAACCTCTTGCAATAGCTGTGCTGCAGTTTCCTAATATTTACAGTGTTACCACAGAATGGGCTACTGTTCAAAATGCATGCTTTTTTTGCGAAACTGTTGATACACTATCACAATATCATTGTCCTACAATTTTTATGAAATTACTTGTTTTCCATGTCAGGCAACACTGTATAGTAATTTAATTATGTATCACAGATGAAAGCCAATATCTTGTTTTGCCATTTATGTGTTGGAAAACATCTTGCACAAAATGTGTCATATCAACCTGAATAGGTCTGCGCGCTGAATTGAGCCAGCCAAAATGAACAATGTTTATAGATCTTTTGTGGATCTACATATTCATAAAACAAATGAATATTTCAAATGAAATGGTTTAATATTATGTGCATGTTTTAGGATTACATACATGGTCTTTTTTGACGATTGTATATGTACTGTATATAGACCACATGATACACTTGTTGAAATATTGTGTGAAGAATAGTGTTGTTCCACAAGCCTTTGCCAACACACAGGTCTTTTAGATTTGTGTTATTGCCTTTTTCTTTATTTGGCGTCATAATTTTTTATCCCACTTTCCTTCAAAGCATGTTTCGTATGTTACATATGGTTATTTTATTTTGTCTGTTCTCCATCCTTCTATGTCTAGTTGTGTAATCCTAAATGCCAGTATTCATTCATTCAAAACATTGAAGCATACAGAACAGCAGATTATTTTTTCTGTGCCTGGCTAGCTGTGATCAGCAGGAAAAGTGCTAGACCACAGCATATTGTACCACAGCTTTTTACAGGGAGCACAGCGAAACAGAATTTTTTGAGATAGTCTCCTGAAGACCAGACTGCTGTTTCACATCTGAGAAAGGGGTACAGCTGCTATTCTTTTGAGTGAAGATGATACCCAGAAATGCTACAATAACTCTATTGTCATGTAAACTGATCTTGTAGTAAGTACAAGAGAAAGTGTCCTTGGATAAAGGCATTTGCCAAGAAAATGTGAATCTTTTGATGATGTGTGGAATTGCATGGCCTTTTTTTATTTTATTTTGTGTCCATGCACAGCTCTCCACATGAATATGCAGATGGAAGCCATGGCTTGTTTGATAATATCCAGGCCTTCCTGGTGCCATTATAATAGTCTGAAAATGTTATAATTATATAAGAATGTAAAAGAATGAATGCTTTACTTAAGAGTCTGGTGTTTGTAAAGGCCAGTCCACATGAGACACCGAAACACACCAGCCAACTTGAGCCGCGTTTCCACCAAAATTACCCGGAACTTTCAGTCCCAGGAACGACTTTACCAGGAACTAAAAGGTTCCTTCAGCCAATGGTTGTCTGCGTTTCCACCGGGGTCTAAAGTACCGCGAAGATTAGGCAAATTAGCCCACTGACGTATGAAAAAGCGACGTTGTCGTCGGTCCATCTGTCATACGATTTCTTCTGTAACCCCATTCTACCACTGAAGTAGCCTACATTATTTTCTAATAACCGGGACAGCCCGGAGGGGTTTATTCCACTTATATACAACGAGTTACCAACAATGACTATATATGGTTACTTTTGTATTTATTGATTTTCATATATCCTCTCAAACACATTCATTATGTTTTTATACGAACATTCGCTTTCATGTCTTGAAATCCGAAGCGACAGAATGCATTCACATTTATATGTATAACTGGCAACAACAGCAGAAAACATGCACACGTTGTAAACAATTTGCTGTTTGATTACTTTCTCGTCGTCAATTCCATATAGGCTAATGGCAAAATGAAACGAAAACTCGGATTTGCGTGAAAATGTAAATTAGTAGTGGTACAGCCACTGTTTGCTTTTCTTCGAAGTTACTGCTAGCCGAGCAGCGAAGTGTGCCCTCCAGATGCGAACCATGCACCATAAATGAGTCCATAGTCTTCCTGGTCTTTTCGTGGAATTGAAAAATGGCAGTAAAATTGAGTAAAATTACGGCAGTCTGAAAAAGCTAAAGGGAAGATTACTAGAATTAACCTGTTATTTTACCCGGATAAAAAGCGCGGAAGGTGATTTCCAGTTTGCTTGTACTGTATCACCAATGTTAATTATGCAGAACTACCGCATACCTCACATAACTGTATCAAACGTTTTGACTCAATTACAACGGGCTAACAAAGAAAATCCGGAAGAAAATATTCAGCAACCGAATTAATCCGTTTGAATGTTTTGGTAGCCTACGTAATATGCTGTCCCAGCACGAATGCTTAGCATTTTATAAAACGAATACTAAAGCAAGAAAAGAACAGAAGAGCATACGTTATAATTCCAAGACGTTGGCAGGCTATAACCAAAACTAGGCTACTGCGCCGCATAACATACAAGTTTGATTTGAAGTTATTATGAAAATAAATTGGTTTGCCGCTGCATATTTTCAAACATGGCGGGTAATGGCGGAAAATAAATACAACACAAATGCTACGAGTACTCGACCAATCAGAAATGTTCAGCGCTGCAAGCTCCACCCAAAAGGTTCCTGTACTTTCGGAAAGTACTACCCCCCGAGCAGGAACGTTTTGGGGGGTAAAACAAAGCCCCCAGAACTAAATTTAGACCCTAGTTCCTGCGGTGGAAACGCACTGAGTTCCTCAAAAGGTTCCTAGTTCCGGGGTATAGTTCCTGCGGTGGAAACGCGGCTTTGTTTAGTCAGTAGTTAATTATTTTTGTGAATGGAATTTTACCTTAATATGGGAGTACTGTTATAGGTTACATTGACAATAGGCTAGGTTCTGATTCACCAGAGAAGATAATATTTACATTTTTTTAATATTAAAAAAAATCATTTTAATATTAAAAAAAAGCGCTTGACTGTTAAATATAAAGTTGGCTATACCTACAGTAGACAGTTATCAGTGAGTGTTTTGTTGGCAATTGTGCTTGCCACCATGGTATTCTATGGTTTATTCCTATTAAAAATCTGTGTCTGCATACCCCTCAACAATACAGCAATTTGCCTTATGACTTGCAATCAGTCATCTGTGAAACACTGACATGACAAAACACCAACTGTGAAACATCACAACGGGTGATTGTCCTTGCCATTGTTAGTGTTCTATCTCTTGTACAATTAAAATTGAGTTTTATAGTTGCTGGAACAAAGTTGGTTTTTTGTATCAGTGAAACTTTCAATATGAATATAATATGAACAATAAAGACATGAAATTAATGTTACAGTGTGAGATTTCATGAATGATTTGAAACGGATGGAAGGCTGAAGGTACTCTGACAAAAGGCACTGCAGCTGTCATACGGATGAACATAAGAGATATCTTAACTAGAGTAGTGCTAGAGTAAAAAAATTGATATTTAGCATATTGCCATTGTGAATGGAAAAACTAGCATCAAACCTGAGGATGCATAACAATATCCGGGTAGTATCTGTATTTGCTGATCAACTGAAAACTTCATGCTCAAAAAGTAGCCTAATAAGAATCATCTGGACCTCTGATATCAAATGTTTTATCATTTTTACCAGCCAAACTTGGAAGCAAAGCTGTACAGACTCAACTCACTATATGCATACTCTTCATAATAAATTATTAAAGCAAGCAGAAATATATTGTCACACAAATAGAATGTCCCATTTTTTCATTCATAAATTGACATCTGTGCTTTTCCAAAACGGAGGTATTGGCAATGGCATCATACTGCCAAATCAAATATTGGTTATTGATTCTGGTTTCAGAAATTCCATATTGTGTATCCCTAATCAAAGGAATTGGGCCAAGAAGGAATCTAGATGGCTTATGCAGTTCAGTAACTGGAATAATATGTAATGAAGATAAAACCCACAAGAATCACTTCATCTCCAAGCCCATGCTAAGGGTAGAGGAGACTCAGCGACACACTTGCCATATGCACACAAGTGAGAGTGCAATATGACAGCTCCAGTTCAGTGAGACAGCCACCAGTCTTGCAGCCATCCAAGTCCCACTGTGCAGGTGACCTAGAGGAGGCAGTGCCTAATTGTGCAGTCACCCAGCAGCACTGACAGCCTCTGCCTTGCTGGGGAAGTGAGGATTCCATAAAACAGTCTACTTTCTGAATTGGATGCAACATGCCCTTGTACAATTTTGAACACTTTTGAATGCCCAAACGCAAGTTACCACCCAGCTAGCCAAAATACGTTGCTGGACGTTCACGTTTCATTCTAAATGAAAGACCCCTATACGTCTTCTGCAGGTAATTTTTGATGTTGCTGGGACCTCATAGCAACATGAGAACGTATGTTCTTGGTAACGTTTAGGTTTTCCTCTGGTCACTTCCATCAGTGTCGATTTCTCTTTAAAATACAGAGTTAAGCTTACCTGCAGCAGGATTATCCCGGTGTTGCAGTTGTCCATCAGTCCATTTCTGTTTCAAATCTGCTATAAGTTATACTACTTTTATTGCTATTTTAATTACGCTACAAACAAGCCAGGCCACTAATGTATAGGGAAAATTGAAATAAAAGCAAGTCAATTTGATTGAGGTATTCATTGTGTATGTGGTGTATCGACAAGTGTGTTTACATACACGCTACTGCAATATTCGGGATATGACCATTATCTTAGATATGATCTTATTCAGGATATATGTTAATTAAGCAATAGGACAGGAGAGGCCGTGCTGTATCATGAATACAATTATGGCTGCAGGGGTGTTAGGCACAAATCAAGTGCTGCATTGCTTTTACGAAACATACAACATATAGAAACAATTAATGACATAATAATACTGTTATGTAATGTTATTTGTGTAATGGTTTGTGTGTGAGATGATACTGTTTTGCTAAAAACTCAATGTAATGGTTTCTACTGTTTTTACTTCAACTGCCATTACAGATGGGTTTCCCATTAGTCTGTGATTGTTTCTATTTGTTTTGATGGTCATCGCTGGTTATTATACTAGTTTAGGGTTGGTGGATGGTTTAGTTTACCAGCCCTGTTCCTGGAGATCTACTGTCCTGTAGGTTCTCACTCTAACCCTAACAAAGCACACCTCATTCAACAGCTAGTGATCTTGTTCAGCTGCTAATTAGACGAGACAGGTGTGCCAAATTAGGGTTGAAATTAAATCCTGCAGGATGGCAGATCCTCAGGAACAAGGTTGGTTGCCACTGGCTTACATTTTTTGCTCTGCTGGTTCCTGAATTCTAAAATGATATTTACTCTGACACAGAGTGCCTTGTACTCTGTTAAAATAAACAATTCAAGTGAACCAAATGCAGCATTTAATCTGATATTTTACCTGCATAGTTATAAGGCCACTCAGAAGCACAACCAATATTTGATTTATAGTCATTTTAACTTTTATTTTTCCCATTGACATACAATGTTAGACTGAAAATACTTCACAATTACAATATTCTATTAATTTCTAAAAAGTAAACTAATAAACATAAACTACTTCAAAATATCTGTATATTCATTTTTTATACTTATCTATTTATATTTGGTCAACTGTTAAAAACAATACATATAACATCATAACATTTATGTTTTAGCTAATTATTTAACATTTGTTTTTCAAGAAACAGAAGGCAAAAATAAGAAGACACAGTCATGCTGTAAATGTGTAAAGAAGTAATGGGGACACAGGTAAAAATACATGAACAGTGTCATGATCTGTTCCAAATGTGTGAATGAACACAGGGAATAACAATACTGATTGTTTTATGAGGACATTAAAGGTAAATGGCTATGTTTGCATTGTGAGTCATATTCTATGTGTGGAATTCAGATTAAGAAGAAACAAAGAGCTTCCTCTTAATTCCAATCAGAAATTTTGTGTTATATTAAATGTATGTAATTTTTATAGTATTTTAATTTTAAATTCCACATTGGATCATCATTTTCTAGATCATACTATCAGATGGTCCTCTGTTTTTCAAAAGTGCAATTTGTCTGTAAAAGCGAGTTTCCTTTTAATTCCAATTAGAATGATGGCCCTCAACAGATCCAACATGGAATTTGTCTGGGGATCAGAGTTTCCTTGTAATTCCAATCTGAATTTGGCCATATAGTAATTGTTGGTACTTTTTAAAGTGTTTTTATTTTGACCCTCCACATGGAAGCGTCATCATTCTTTCAGAGTGTTACTATGAGCTGGTCTTCTATTTACCATATTGGAATTTGTTTGTGGAAACAAACAGTTTTCTTTTATTTCCAATCTGAATTAGGACATATATTAACTGTATGGGATTTTTATAGTGGTTGTAGTTTCAAATTCCACATTGGATTGCAATTTAAAGGAAACTCTTCATTTCCACAGACAAATTCCATGTTGGATACATAGAGTACCATCTCATTTTGTTACTCAGAAACTATCATGATGATCGAATGTGAAATTTCAAAATAAAACTTCAAATATCGCATACAGTTAATATATGATCAAATTCATATTGAAATTAAAAGGAAACACAAAAGGAAACTGAGAGTAGTGATCTCAGAAACTGAGAGTAGTGATCTCTGAAACTGAGAGTAGTGATCTCTCTAAGAATGAAAATTCCTTAGTTGAGAATACATGTAACAAGAAAAAATGTGAGGAGTTAAATCTAAGTTTTCTAAATTTGATTGAACATAAATCATTTAGTTTTGAAAATAACATTGATCCTGAGGCAAATTTTTATAATGATTACAAATCAAATTCTGAATATTATTCTGAGACTCTGTTTAATAGTCTTAATTTGGAGGGTTTTTCAAACATACATTTTAATAGCAGAAGCCTCTATACGAATTTTGTTCAAATCAAAGATTATTTAAAATCATTAAAACATACATTTCAGGTCATTGCCATAAGTGAGACTTGGTTAACAAATGAAAAGGGTGCTGATTTTGTGTTAGAAGGGTATGACAATTTTAATGTAAACCGGATAAATAAAAGGGGTGGTGGCGTTGCCTTTTATGTACAGAAAGATTTTCAGTGTAAGGTAATTGACAGTACAATTGTTAATGATATCATGGAGAGTTTGACAATTGAAATTCATTCTACTAAATTTAAGAGTATAATTTTGAGTTGCATATAAAGAACACCTGGTTCTTGCATTGATCAATTTATGAATACCATAGTTGATATTTTTGGGAAAGTATGTCATAAGAAATCACTTTTTGTTTGTGGTGACTTTAATATAGACTTGTTAAAATATAATGAACATAAACTAACAACAGACTTTTGTAATATAATGTTTAGTTTTGGTCTCTGGCCCCTTATTGATAAACCTAGTAGGATAACCAAAGAAAGTGCCACACTTATTGATAACATTTTTACTAATGTTCATGACCAAGCAACAAGTGGTTTGTTTTTAAGTGATATCAGTGATCATCTTCCTATTTTTCTGATTTCACATAATTTAAAGTTTAAATGTTCAGTTGGTGTGAGTGAGCCTTCTTGTAAATTAGTAAGAATAAGGACACCAGAAAGAATTGAGGCCTTAAAGATGGACCTCATAAATTACAACTGGGATAAGGTGTATGTTGATGATCCTAATCAGGCCTATGATGCATTTTTGTTGACATTCATGGAGTTATATAACAAACATTGTCCTATTAGAAAGTGCTGGTTGAAGGATAAATATAAAGGAAAGCCATGGATGACAAAAAGTCTGCAAAGGGCATGCAAAAAGAAAAATTTACTTTATAAGAAATGTTTACAATTGAGAACCAGTGAAAGTGAAGAAAAATATAAGTTGTATAAGAATAAATTGATTTTCATTATGAGATTACAGAAGAAGGAATACTACAATAAAATATTAGAGGAGAGTAAAAAAAAACATTCAAAGGACTTGGAAAGTAATTAATCATATTATTCGGAATAGATCTTATAAATCTGAATTTCCAAGTTATTTTTTAAATAGCTCTGATGCTACAGTGGGCAATATAAAAAGCATTGTTGATGATTTCAATGACTATTTTGTGGGTGTTGGCACTACTTTGGCCAGCAAAATTGTTGTGCCTGATGATAAAAAAGATTTGTTTGTTAATCTGATAAATGGTAATATCAGTTCTATGTTCCTTTATGGGGTAAATGAAACTGATATAACTGAAATTGTAAGAAAATTCAAAAACAAAACATCAACTGATATACATTCCATTGACATGGTAATTATTAAAGAAGTAATTGATTTTATTGTAAGACCTCTGACCTATATATGTAATCTGTCTTTTCAAAGAGGTGTTTTTCCTAATAATATGAAATCAGCAAAGGTAATACCAATATTTAAAAATGGAGATAAGCACTACATGGATAATTATAAACCGGTGTCCCTTCTTCCTCAATTTTCAAAAATATTAGAGAAATTATTTGTGAAACAGTTGGATCTCTTCATTGGTAAATATGAATTATTGAGTGAACACCAGTATGGATTTAGGAAAAATAGAACTACTACATATGCAGTAATGGAGATGGTAGAAGAAATAACAAAGGCAGTTGAAAATGATGAGTGTTCTATTGGTATTTATATTGACCTACAGAAGGCTTTTGATACTATAGATCACAGCCAATTATTGAGAAAATGGGAGAAGTATGGAATAAAAGGTATAGCTTACTCTTGGCTAGAAAGCTACTTGGAAAATAGACAGCAATGTGTGCAAATTAAGGAGACTGTGTCAGGATTTAGGAAGGTCACCTGTGGGGTACCCCAGGGATCGGTGATTGGTCCAAAACTGTTCTTACTTTATATTTATGATGTTTGCAATTTTACTGAAATGTTAAAATTTGTCATTTTTGCAGACGATACAAATCTATTTTGCTCTGGGAAAAATTTAAAGGAACTTTTGTATGCTATTGAAAGGGAGCTTGAAATTCTCAAAACTTGGTTTGATGTTAATAAATTGTCTCTCAATATTAAGAAAACTAAATTCATGGTTTTTGGTAATCAAAAAGAAATCGATGGGGATATTGAATTAAAAATCTGTGATGTTGAAATTGAAAGAGTTTTTGAGACAAAATTCTTAGGGGTTGTGATTGATCATAAATTAACATGGAAACAACATATTGACTATATTAAAGGAAAGATTTCAAAGTCAATAGCAATCCTGTATAAATCTAGGGATATATTAAATTATAAGGCCTTGTATATAATTTATTTCTTACTTATACTTCCTTATATATCTTACTGTGTGGAATTGTGGGGGTCGACCTTTAAAACGACTATAAATTCAATAGTCATACTACAAAAACGAGCCATACGTATTATTAATAAGGCTGGTTACTATGATCACACTAATCCAATGTTTATAAAATCCCATGTTATGAAATTTAATGATTTGGTATATTATAAAATAATGCAAATCATGTTTAGAGCTAAAAACAAAGTCACTCCCAGACTGTGTACAAAGGTTTATTTCAATACAGGAGTGCAAATATGATTTGAGAGATGTTTGTAAGTTTACTGTACAAAAAGCTAAAAAAGTGATTAAAAGGAGATGTATTTCTATTGTTGGGGTTAAATTATTGAATAATGCTAATATAAATGTAAGAATGTGTAATTCGCTTTTGGTTTTCAAAAGAATGGTTTATAAAGCTATTTTTGAAGGTTACAATTGTGAATGATTTTTATTTTGTTATTATGTTTATTTTTGGAGGGTAGCTTAAATTGAAAAGAATGTAGGATAGGCATATATAAGCATTATGCTTCTGCCTGTGCCTTTTCAGTCACTACCTAATACATAGATTGTTGACTTGTTTATATTGTCTAGACTGTTTATATTTATTGTATTGTGTGTGATGACTGAATAAAAAAAAATTAAAAAAAAATACTACTACTACTACTTTGTCTCTACAGGTAAATTCCATGTTGGATTCATAGAGGACCATGTCATAGTATTGCTCTGAGAGTATCATGATGATCCAATGTGGAATTTAAAAATAAAACCCCTTTAAATATCACGTACAGTTAATGTATGTCAAAATTCAGATTGGAATTAAAGGACACCTTTTTGTTTCTATGGGTAAATTCCACCTTGGATACATAAAGGACGATGTCATAGTATCGCTCTGAAAGTATCATGATGATCCAATGCAGAATTTCAAAATAAATCCACTTTAAAAGTCACCTACAGTACAAATATAAATTCAGATTGGAAATATAACTTACAAGCAGTAATTAACCTCATAGCGCAAAGCCCCTAGTGATCGGCATGCCGGCGTGCCTAGATTGCTCAATTCAGACCTTCTGTGCTTCTGCAACCAAATTATGAGTTGAAAACACTAACTCTGTGTTCTAGCTTTATCAGTGGACGATTCTGGACAACTATTCCAAATATGAGTTTCGCAGCACCACCATTGCCATGCTGGTCGTGTATTTACCAAGCACCCCCTCCCTGCAGTCTCATCTGTAACTGCACCCCCACGCATGACACACTGGACAATAGTGTCGATCTGGGCATACATGTAAACATTCTTTTGCCACTAAAAATTCGTATTCCATCATAACAACAAGATAAAGCTAACAATAGCCGAAGGTATGCCAGCACAGCTGTAAAAAACACTGCTCACTGATCACTGAAATAAACAAGATGAATTTTTCCAAATTTATACCATGTCATTCTACTGTCAATATCTGTGACAAAAAATGGAATAAATATCCATATAATAAATAAATATAAATGAATAAATAAACCTTATCATTGGTTTTACGCACTGAGTCCTTTCCAGACGAATCATATATTGTTTTGGACAATCCGTTTGTGAAATACACGCTCATTTGTGACGACTGGGTACCTTCCAAAATAGGTGTGCGTAATATCACACGTTGTTTTCGGTGTTGTCGTCCTTTGTAGTACAATTTGGCTTGAGCGACAGTTAATCGATCCAATAGGTAACAGAATAAGCTTTCTAACGATGTATAATATGTCTAATCTTACTTTTGGAGTAGTGTTTTATAGCTCAGCGTAACCGAAAGTTACGCATGTGGTAGCAGTAAAAGACCCTGCACCTGGCAAAATTTTATCAATGACTTTCGTTATTTCTTGGAAAATACTATTATTCTTGAGAAATTCTGAGCATGGCTAAGGCATATGTTTGCTGATAGACCTCGCTGATATATTGTTTTCTGGGCTAAGTCAGAACTGGGAAGCGACAGGATTCATTCTGTCTCTGTCTCTATCTACTGAACACAGGTAAGATTTAATCGTCCAAATGGAAGTGTTACTGCTGAAAATATTTCCGTTATATATGTTATTTTTAAAATTTAGTGTCTTTAAATAGGTTCGTGGTATTTTAGTATGAGGATATTTCACACTAATGTAAGCATTCGTTAGTTTGCTTGTAGTTTGTGTTTAATGTATGTACCGGATATGACCTCAACTGGAACATCGCCAAAATGTGGTGGACGGTTGAATATTGTTTTAATGTCATCCTATCCCCATACAAAAAAACATCACATACTGTAGAGTACAGAAAAACATACGAGAGTTAATAATTAAAAAAAGCATATTATTCATTTTTGGAGAGATTTCGGATATGTTTAAGGACTCCTACATATTTTAAGCCACTGTGCTGACAGAAAGCTTGTAATTCCCACTTGAAAATGATGCAACAGGGAGTTTATTAAGTCAAACAGTTGATTTGTAGTGAAATACATGTTTATGTTGTGATTTAAAGCAATGCACAATTTAGACATTTTGGATAGATTTGGAGACACCGGGTACACTGCTTACTTTTTGATTCATAGATCTTTAGTAGTTCTGCGTGACCACTCTTCAATTTGATGCACTTGTGGTCAAGGAGTTTTTGATCCAGGACATGTATAGTTTAACCTGCTGTATATTTGCAATCTCTCAGTATTTCATTGCAAACTAAAAAAGCGCAAATTAATTTAAGATTTTTTGTCTAGACAATTGCATTTGTGGCACTTTATTTCTTCCAAAATTATGAATATAAA
Source organism: Anguilla rostrata (assembly GCF_018555375.3). Lineage (NCBI taxonomy): Eukaryota > Metazoa > Chordata > Actinopteri > Anguilliformes > Anguillidae > Anguilla > Anguilla rostrata. The sequence goes on along the minus strand of NC_057939.1, from coordinate 31,449,778 downwards.
CTCATCTGCATTAGTAATGTAAATTGTACAAATGTCTTGCTTCATTTAAGCCATCTCAGTATTTCATTGCAAAAAAGAGCAAATTGATTTTATATTTGCCTGGACAATTGCATTAGTGGCACTTTAGTTTATATTCATAATTAAGAAAGAAATAATCTAAGCTAGTATTGCAAATGGTACACATGTCTTGCTTCATTTCAGCCATTTTCCAAGTGCCTGTGATACTCACATCTGGAGTTATAAAGCTTAAAATAGGGTACCCCCTAAATGGGCAAGAATTGGTCAGATTTGGCATGTGCACTAAGAGGTTAACAGGGTTCAAGCACCATGTGGCAATTATGAATTTTTAAGTTGTAAGGACACACATTGTATGAGTGGTACAAACTCATCTAATGTGTGTCCTTACAAGTTAAAAATTTCAGTCTCTGCCCCAAAATTTGACATTGTATTCCCTCGCTTAGAGGCCGATATACATGCAAGTCCGGATCATCAAGCCATCGCTTAGCCTGTCAAATGGCCTATGACAACTGATTGGTGGATAGAAGTCATATTTTGTTCAGATATGAGTTCATGATTGTACAGATTATACATCCAATGGGAGACTAACAAAATGCATAGCTTGCTACATTTCAACTTGTCAAGCAACTGCAGAGGTACAGGCATTTTTATTTATTTTTTTCTTACAGCATCAGATGTTAGCAAAAGACCACTAGAATGAATGTACTGTCTAAGGGGTAAGCTCTGCATTTTTTGCCGAGTTTCATGATGATCAGCTGTGACAGACAAATAAAAAAAAAACAGCCCAGTATTTGCCACTGACCGACCATTTTTTCAAACACAACACCAACTCAAATTCACCTTTCGCTAAGCCCCGCCCGCCTTGGTTATTGTTGTCCGTCAAGCTTTTTCTTTCTGACAAAAGCAAACAAGGCATTCTCAACTGTTGTGAATGGAAACTAAATGTTATTCTGAGGTTCACCAGCAGATGGCGCCTCTTCTTCAATACTTCCCTTGTATTGGGGTATTGGGGTTCCGTTGTATTGTCTCCTGTAAGAAAAGAGCAGAGAAGAAGAAACGTTACTACATATTGGCAACAAGGTAATTTGATCCTGTGTGCAGAAGAACGTCATTTTTTTGTTTTGGCTTTTCTTTTTTGTCGAATAAAAACGGAGCCAAATGGACGATAAGACGAACAAAAAATGACGGGTGTGGTAGGACGTATTTCCCCGTTTGTGAGTCAAGAGCAGTCCTGGGAGGAGTACTGTGAAATACTCACACATTTTTTGTGGCTAACGGCATTGACAAAGAGGAAAGGAAAAGCGCTGTTGTGCTGAGTTCGGTGGGGAGCCAAACCTACAGCTTGATGAGGAGCCTGCTAAGTCCGGAGAAACCAGGTGAAAAAATGTACAAGGAGTTAGTAGAGCTGCTCACTGCACATTTCGACCCTAAGCCCAGCGAAATGGTGCAGAGGTTCAAGTTTAATTCAAGGAACCAGAGGGAAAATGAGAATGTTGTTGAGTATGTGACCATGTGGAGGAAGTTAGCACACGATTGCAATTACAGTAATAATCTTAAGGAAATGCTGAGAGATAGGCTAGTCTGTGGGATTAAAAAGGAGGCTATCCAGCGCAAATTGCTGGCAGTGACAGACTTAACATTTGAGAGAGCACTGGCAATAGCTCAAGCCATGAAAACTGCTAATAAGGATGTGGAGGACTTACATGGCAAAGGGGGCGAGCCTATGGGGCAAGTGAATGTGCACCATGTGGCGGGGAGCCGCCATTTTACACCTCGTGGTGGAGAGAAGGTCAGGAAATGCTACTGTTGCGGGAGTGAACAGCACATGGGTAACGAATGCCGTTTTGGGAAAGAAAATGTGCCACAATTGTGGAAAGAGAGGACACATTAAGAGAGTGTGCAAGGCAAAGCCTACAAGGGACATTTCCAAGCCTGAGGAGGGAGGGGGAATAAAAGTAAGACAGACTCACAAATCACAGGGGGCGCATCATATCAGTACATTGTACACACCATGTACAATATGACAGAGAAGGACATTCCCAAGATACACCCCCTCACATTAAACATGAAAGTGAATGAGAAAAATGTGCAGATTGAAGTAGAGACAGTGTAACTATCATGAACAGTGCACAATGCTAGTGTAGCTGATGAGAGACCACAGCATTAAAGCCATGTTCACTCCAGCTAAAAACATACATGGGGGACAGAGTAAGGGTGCCAGGAGTAGCCCAGGTGACAGTGCAGCACAAAGATAAACTAAAAAACCTATCGGTAGTTGTGGTCACTGGGGCAGGACCAAACCTGTTAGGAAGGGGCTGGATTCAGGAGCTGAAACTACAGTGGGGAGCAGTCAACAAGCTGAATGAGAGTACAACACAGACTATAAGAGGTGCTCAGAAAACATGAACAGGTTTTTAAAGAGGAGTTAGGCACTTTTAAGGGGCTGCCTACAAAAATCTATTTAGATAAGGAGGCAGTGCCTAGATTTTTCAAATCAAGACAGTTACCCTACGCCATGAAGCCCAAAGTAGAGGCAGAGTTAGAACGCCTCTTACAAGAAAAAATCATTGAGCCAGTGAAGTATGCAGAGTGGGCAGCACCCCTGGTGCCCGTTTTGAAGCCAGACAACTCAGTCAGACTCTGTGGGGATTATAAGATAACTATTAATAGGGCATCGAAACTGGAACAGTACCTTTTCCCAAGAGGGAGGACTTGTTAGCAAACCTGGCCGGAGGGAAGCAATTCACAAAGTTGGACATGAGCCATGCCTACCAGCAGGTGTTGCTGAATGAGGAATCAAAGAGGTATGTAACTGTAAATACCCATAAAGGACTGTTCACTAGGGCTGTCCCGAACAAAGATTTTCCTAGTCGACTAGTAGTCGTTAGTTCAAGCCATTAGTCGACTAGTCGTCGGACGTTTATGATATTAATTTCATTATTTAAATATATATTTTTTGGGGCATCAGAAAATGGTTTGAGTTCCAGGGCTGATAAAGAATAAGTAACATTGTTAACACTGTGTTACATTACAGAGAAATACAAAACCGCAATAATGAGCCTTTAAAATATAAATTGTACAAGCGCACACACGAAGCGAGCCGCCTGTTAACGACAATGCTAACGGCAAAAGCGGTAATGATTCTGAATGTGTTGGAACAACCAGCAAGGAGACTGAACACTTTGTTAATGTATTTCAACACAGTATAACATCACACAACTTATGAACTTGTAACACCAACACAATAACACAAAACACAAAACAAATGATAAATAAAAAAACAGCCTTTTGTTAAAAAACTAAATTGAAAAAATATGTTTGTTTCTTTTTAAGACCTAAATAAATATAAATTATATAAACAAATTAATTAATAAATATACGAAAAACTGAAACACTTAAAAGAGAAATATCAGTGCAAAAACAAACAGGCCTACGGAGAAGTAGCCTCAACATGGAATGAAAACTTTACATTTTTTTCTGAGGTCAGAATGCAAATAAAAATGTAACATTAACACATTTAACGGCAGCAATGAGTTGGCAGTGTATGATTCGTTTCATGTTTGTGGCCCTGACTTTGAAATGGCTATCTAGTCAGATAAATAGAGTACATGGTCGTAGCCCTAACTTCCGTGTCATTTGTGGAATAGATGGCCGTGCAGAAGATTACAGCGTTCTCAATTCGTTCTACTACCACGCATGCTTTGTACATGGCGAGTGGAAGTCCGACAGCAAACCGGACTCCAGGGAAAAAACTAAAGCTACGAGACAGAGAGTAAAAAACACCTACGTTGCAAATACATCTTTGCATGCAGAGTTTGCATGTCATCATCTTGGGGTCGTTCTTTACACGCTCGAAATGATCCCACACTTTGGATGACTTCCTGCCCGACATAGTCTAATAACTTTTTAACGACAAGGCGCAGCTCCCGAATGGAGTTTGAGGGGGGTTTTTTTCCTGCGACTAACCGACTAATGAAAACTGGGTCGACTAAGACTCTTCTCATCGACTAACGGTTTGGTCGACTATTAGGGGGCAGCCCTACTGTTCACCTATAATCATTTGCCTTATGGAGTATCATCTAGTCCAGCAATCTTCCAATGAACCATGGAGAGTCTATTCCAAGAGATTCCTCGCATGGCAATCTAGTTGGACGACATCCTCCTCACTGGCAGAACAAACCAGGAGCATCTCCAGACACTGGCAGAGGTGCTACAGAGACTGGAGGATGCTGGCCTCTGCCTAAAGAGAAAGAAGTGCAGGTTCATGGATGAGGAGGTGGAGTTTCTGGGATACAAGGTGGATGCGACAGGACTTCATCCACTACAAAATAAGGTAAAGGCCATTCCGGATGTACCAGCACCTAGAGGGGTAACAGAATTAAAAGCTTACCTTGGACTCCTCAACTACTACAATAAATTCCTACCAAATCTGTCAACACTATTAGCCCCCTTACACACACTGTTACGTAAGGACACCAAATGGTAGTGGGGGCTAGAGCAGCAAGCAGCATTTGACAAATCAAAACTGCTCATGCAGTCAGCAGATGTACTTGTGCATGATGCAGGGAAGGACTTAATTCTCTCGTGCGATGCCTCACCCTATGGCGTGGGTGCCGTTTTGTCACATAGCATGGAGGACGGGCAGGAAAAACCCATTGGATTCATGTCCAGGTCACTGGCCCCAGCCGAATGTAACTATTCTCAGCTAGACAAAGAGGGGCATGCAGTAATGTTTGGAGTCCAACGCTTCCATAAATATTTATACGGTAGGAGGTTTACAATTGTAACCGATCACAAACCTCTCTTGTCCTTGTTCAATGAAATGAAAGCTGTTCCACAGATGGTCTCACCCCACATCCAGAGATGGACCGTCACGCTAGGGGCCTATGAATATGTCATCATATACAAGGCCGGGAAATACCATAGCAATGCAGATGCCCTGAGCCGCCTGCCACTGCCAGAGACTCCTGCGGATGCGCCAGAGGACCGAGTGTTGATGATAGGAGACAGCGACACAGCACTGGTGAGGGCCGAGCAAGTTAGAGCATGGACTAGCGAGGATGGTGTATTGTCTAGGGTAAGAGAATATGTGTTAAGGAGGTGGCCACAAGAGGCGAGAAAGGACTTTGCACCATACAGTGTGAGAAAAACTGGACGCTGAGCGTCCAGGACGGTTGTGTGTTATGGGGGGCGTGTGTCATTATTCCCTCACCAGGGCGACAGGCTGTAATGGCTCAGCTACACCAAGGTCATCCTGGGGTGTCACACATGTAGGCACTAGCTCGTAGTTATCTCTGGTGGCCAAAACTAGATGAAACCATTGAAACCCTGGTCAAAATGTGTTGCACATGTCAGGAACACAGGAAGTTGCCAGCAGTGGCTCCACTCCACCCCTGGGAGTGGCCCGAGAAACCCTGGCAGAGGCTGCACCGGGACTATGCGGGTCCATTCATGGGCAAGATGTTCCTGATAGTCATTGATGCCCATTCCAAATGGATGGACGTTTATCTGGTCAGCTCACCTACCTCCAAAGTCACCATTGATTGCCTGCACACTAGTTTTAGCAATCAAGGTTCACCTGAAATTTGAGTGTCACACAATGCACAATGTTTTATAAGCACAGAATTCCAGGAATTCCTAAGTAAAAATGGAATTAGACATGTCACATCAGCTCCATATCATACTTCCTCAAACGGGCTGGCCGAGAGAGCAGTCCAAACTTTCAAAGAAATGATGAAGAAAAGTGCAGAGGGTAGTATAGAGACAAATGTAGCCAAAGTGTTGTTCAACTATAGGATTACACCACAATCCGTAACAATACTCTCACCAGCTGAAATGTTGTTAGGCTGAAAGCTTAGGTCCACACTGGACCTAGTGCATCCAGATCTAAAAGGAAGGACTGAACACAGGCAGGACAAACAAAAAGAAAACCATGACAAATGTGCACATGGCCATCAGTTCAGAGTAGGAGACACAATTCTGACTAAAAACTTTGGAGACGGACCCAGATGGATTCCAGGAGTCTTAGAAACTCAGACAGGACCAGTTTCCTACAGGATAATTCTGGGGTATAGAAGGGTGGTTTGCAGACATGTGGATCAAATACTCCAAAAAAAGAAACAGAAACAACAACAGTGGTTCGCAGTGAGTTCTACTTCTCCAGTTAGCACCCAGGGACTAACACCAATGGCTGACACGGCGCAGGAGGACACTTTTCCCAGCACTGTGAGGACATAACCTCAGGGGCAAGAGCAACCAATGAGACGGGGCAGAGAGAGACTGCACCTCTGGCGACAAAAGAGGAGCGCTACCGAGAGCAGGAGAGTCTAGCTCCCGAAAACCAATGGCGCGGTCCCAGTTCCATTTTCGCTTCCATTTCTTTCCAATCGCGTGCTCTGCCCTGTCCATTTCTTACCAATCAAATCTCCCTGTCTCTCCGGTCTATTTCTTACCAATCGGGTCTCGTTCAGCCCGTCCATTTCTTACTAATCAAATCTCCCCTTTTCTGCAGCTCCATTTCTTACCAATCAGGACTTGTCATGCTCGTCCATTTCTTGCCAATCAAATGCGGCAACGCAGCTTTTAAACACGGTAGAATCCGATGACAGCAGCAGCGTTCAATAATGCAGCGGAATATTACGTTTTTCTCAAGGTAAGAAATTAAATTAAATCGTTAAATGGTCAAGAGGAAAACCAAGTTAACGGTCGTTTGATAGTAGCAGAGACAATATACTTTTATTCTGCCGTCTCGGATAGTAATTTAGCTGGACTAGGTAGCTAACGTTATATTAATGTCTAGCTAGTGTGACGGCCCTGGCCATCTGCCCTTCCTGTTTGTCTAGAACTTCCGGTTTGTAACTCCCTGTTCTGTCTCTTTAAGATCCTGTGCCGTAGGAGCCAGTTTGAGCGACTGGCTCCGCCCTTGATTAGCTGTACCTATGGGGGAGAAGGCATAAAAGGCCTGCTTGTAGTTGACTAGGCCCTCTCCCGATTCTCTGACCCGCTGGTGCCTGGGCACCTCCATTTTGTTTGGTTTTTCTTTGGTTGTTGCACCCTTCAACACCTACACACACTATACTGTTTTCATTGCATCCACCCATGCATACGCATCCTGATTACTGATTCCACACTCCATTTCTTGATCTTTCATTTAGTTTAATAAACTTTTGTTAGGAAAAGTGTTGCTTCTGTGGAGCAATGACAGCAATGACATAGTCATAGAAACTGTAGTTGCATTGTATAGTAAACATAGACTGACAAAATTCCTTGGACTGACAGTGATTCCCTGTTAAGGGACATGAGTTGAATATAAATGAAGTCAGATCACCTGCTGCAGCTCCTGCTCCTTTTGTCCCCACTGAAGTGACCTCACACATATCCTCCCCACAGCCAACACTGAATTTAGAAATGGTAATGATCTCTTTACTTATTTATTTATTTATTTTTACCACGACAACAAACTTAACTAGAACGTTTTATGTTTTATTTGGAATGGCTCTTTTCAGGTTTAAAATTTTTTTTTATTTCCCCATATTCTCACGTCATTCTCTCCCAGTTTGTAAAAGCTTGACCTGGTGGGACACGTAATGCTGCTGCAATGCCAAACCTTAATTTGGCCAAGAAGTCTGATCAGGTTTGTTGGTGCACACGATTTGATTACATGGTTTTGTATTAAATGCAATTTATCTTTGGATCATACTGTATATTGTTTTAATTTATATATAATAATTGAAGCCATTGTGACATATTATGAAATTACATTAGCTGCTGTCTTTTGTGTGATTGTATTTGTATTCCTTCTTACTCCTAACACGTTTCCAGTCCACCTGGATTATCTTTCAACTGACAGTGCTTGTGCATGTTCATTTGTGCATGTATATTTGTGTTTGTCACACTGTCTACATATGCCCTATACTATCAAAGTGGATCTGCTGCAGCTGGTCCTGCACCTGCCCCCACCAGCACTGTAATCAGTCCCTGTGCTGCCCTGCCTGTGTTCACTCCCTGTGCTGTTCTGCCTGCTTCAGCTGATCCTCTGGCTCAATCCCCGTAGAGACAAGGCATCCCGTTGGCAGACCAGAAGACGATTGCAGCTTCACTGTGAGAATACCAGAGGCTGCGGAGTGACCTGAAGCTGTGGTACCAACTACCTTATCTACGACCGGGCTCCCACACCAGAGCACCTTTTCAACCACAGGCACCTGGTGTGGATGCCCTACGACCAGTGGAATGTCAGGTTACATGGTCCAGTGTGTGGACAGCAGCTACCTGGGCGTGGTATTCATAAGAGGGTGTGGTCGGTTCAGGACATCGGCCAATACTACCTTATGATTACCCTCCGGTGCACTGGCTGCAGAGTAACTCACCAGTCATTCAGTAAGACCATGACTGTAAATTCATGCAGAAAATGTGCTCGATTCAGAACTGCCGAAACAGGGTACATCCAGTACAAAGGCACAATATACTGCCCGAACATAGAGACCATGGCAAAGTGGCTAGAAGACATTAAAAAAAATGTAAAAAATATTACTTGTTTTTGCTCTTTTTTTTGTAAATAATATTTGCTGCTTTGTGACAAAGCTCCTTTGTTAAAAGCGCTATACAAATAAAAATTAATTGAATTGATTGATTGATTTGTACATGGTTATTTAATATTATATTTTATTAAATCTTTTGGATAACATTTTTTAAAGTCAATATTGTGAATAGTTTAAAATGAATCCTTCGCATTGATACTTTGTGAAATTTAATAAGATCTGCTCATGCTATATTTTTGTCTATAGTCATATATTTGTGGTTATAATTTGTTTAATAGCTATACTGTGTTTTCTCATTTATGTTTTCAAAGTTATTTAAATAAAAGTGTTTAACTTCTTATATAGTTGATTGATATTGATTGTTTATTGAAAGAGCCTTTACTGTTAATCAAAGGGAACACATTAGGGCTATTTATTGCACAATACATATAAAATTAGTCTGTTTACCATAGATAAAAATAATAAAGTATAAAATAACTAGAGCCCGACCGATATATCGGCCATTATTTGACTTTTTTGACGACATCAGGATCGGCAGTTATGCAGCCGATGTGTCCCGATTTTTAAATAAGTATAATAAACAAAAAAAACATTGATTATTTATCTGTACTTGTCTGTTCGAACGTTGTAATTGCTATTTACTAGAATTATCCAGTAGATGGAGCTCTAATACAAGTGTGAAATAGCTTACGTGCTACTTCTGTAATAAGACGTTTGTCACTCGTGCCTTATCCAATATTCTCCACTGCAAGACTTGTCTGCACAGATTCGATTGCCACAATAAAGGTATGTATATATTTAGTGAAAGTTTTTAATTAAATGCGTTTACATGACCACTGTGTTTATCAATCCTTATTATCAAGCGAGCGAGCTAGCTAACATATTTGGTTCACTTTAGCAAGCTAGCTGGCTAACAAGCCTTTATGAAGTAGCAGTGAGCACATAAGCAGCGTAGGATCTACATTTCCAGAGGACATCGCTGTATTCTCAAATAAATAACCAGCCAAAATAAAATGGTGATTGAATGCATCACACATTTGTTTTTTATCTGAGATAATGTTATTAGCTACTATATGATGCTGTGTCAATAGCCAAAGCGTTATTGCAAGCGAGTGTGTCATCTAGTCAAGCTTCAACGTTAGCAAGCTAACCAGACAGTAAAAACGCAGATAAAACACTTCTAACGTGGATCATTTTAAGCCATGTTATCTAGCTCTGTCGTGATAACTGTTTGGATTGCTGTTGGAGACGTGAATCAACCAACAGTTAGCGCGGGTAACCTGCACGAAAGCGCATTGTAGTTTTTTTTCACGTATATCATCCAGTCAATTTAATTTCATCTAACGTTACACTTGATTCACTCATTAGCTCCGCTAGATAATGTCTTAATCTTTGAGATCATGAAATAAGTAGAAATGAAAAATGATGAGAATAGTAGAAATTAAATAAGAAAATATAATTCATTTAACTTACTGAGAATACATAATAAGAAATAATGAGGCTGTGTCAATAGCTAATGCGTTATTGCAAGCGAGTGTGTGTCATCTAGTCAGAGCGCATTATAGTTATTTTCACCACCGAATTCTTATGGACAGGGAAGCTCGCTAGATAAAGTCTTACTCTTTGAGATCATGTAGTAGGAATAAAATAAGAAAATGTAATTAATTTACTGAGAATAGATACTAAGAAATAATAATAACAAATTAATAACAATAATAATAATATTCATAAAAATACATGTTTGAAACTGGAAAACTGATTTTTTTAAATTAATTTTTTATAGATGGCTGGAAAATAAATGAGTAAAAGCAAGGTGAGGAGTTATTTTGATTTCACACACTTAAAGTAATAATCTCATTTTCATTAAAATTAAATAAATGTTAAGTCACTATCTATCGCTGAATTAGGTAACACAATGGTGATTGAGCCTATTATTATATAAATTTATATTATTATTATAATTTATGATTAAAGAACTGGGTGTCTGTGGCGACATTCCTGGGAAAAAATCACAAGCAGTGCATACAGCGGCGTTTTCCATCACCCATCAGTGGTTGGTCCGCCAGAGAGGGTAGGCGGAGCTAACGCAACAGGCTCGCTCTTCAACTCACTTGTGTGTGAGCAGCGAACTGTTTTTTCCTGTGTCTGCTAGCGTTAAAGGTGGGGGGGTTATGGGACCCTAATAAGTTTTTGTGTAACGTGAGAGGTCATATTATTTGTTGATGTAGATTTCGTATTACATTTGATGACAATGTAACGTTACTAAATTACATAGCTATTTGCACAGCTAACGCTAGGTACCGGACCATGTCAATAAAGGCAACATTAGTTTAGACACGTTGCACACAGTATCCATCTCTCATATCAGGTAACGTTGCGTTAGCTAGCTAGCTAATGTAATTAACACAATCTAATGTCAGCTAACAATTAGAAAAAATGCTAGCTAACGCTACCAACCTCGCAAACCGTCTCTCGAATGCAATGCTACCTTGTTGCAGTGTTGCAATGTAGCTAACTGAAGGCCAGTTCAGATCAATGATTCTCAACGAGACTGGATGCAACTTGCAACATTCCAAGACGTCTTCTGAGACCCTAGGCAACGGCTTCAGAGGCTCTGCAACTAACCAGTTCACACCGCTGCAATTTTCTCTGCAACGTTCTAAAACCGTTTCGTCTCGTTGCGAATCATTGATCTTAACTGGCCTTAATGTTACCGTTATTTACATTGCCATCAAGTTCATCAATATATAAGCCGGGTTATAGGTGGAGCAGAGCCGGGTCTGATTTCTGTGTAAAGATGTCAAGCCGGAGAAAACTACATAAAAGAATCCGGCAGTATGGATTAGCGTTGTTATTACTTTATTACGCTTCCTCATATGTTCCTTCAGCCTTGATGCCCTTTTTTGATGAAATCTCCTTTGTTTTTTCTTCTTATTCTGATTGTTAATTTAACACCCAGCTCAGCTTTATTCTCGAACAGTTTAGCTAGCAAAACCAGAAACAAGGCAGTTGTTTCAAAAATATCACAGAACAATCATTCACGATGATGATGCACGAGATACATAATTGCACGAGCCACAGCGAATCCTGCGAATTCTTCTCTGCAGTGTAAAGATGTTCATACCGAGCAAAAGGTGGATAAAGAATGTTTGTGGAAATTGATCATTGCTAATTCTACCCCGGGTCTGCTCCAGCATTTTAACCCGGCTCGGCAGTGTAAAGACAGCTTAAGTTAGCCTAATGTTAGACAACGAATGAGTATGTACATAACGTTACTTGTATAACAACCATTTTTTATTCAGTAAATAATAAGTGTAAGTTGGCGTGGCCCAGGTGCCAACTGACTGACGTCACACAGGCGACACTGGTTGGATCCGGTTGGCTCTATGGGAAGTGAGGTCCAAAAACACACCTGCAATTACCGCTTCTCGCCATTGGTATCGCCAAAGAGAACGAAACTGAAATCTTCGAGATTGTAACTTTAAAGATGGTGTTAATCAAAAAAGGGCATCAAGGCTGAAGGAACATATGAGGAAGCATAATAAAATAATAACAACACTAATCCATACTGCCATATTCTTTTATTTAGTTTTCTCCGGCTTGACATCTTTACACAGAAATCAGACCCGGCTCTGCTCCACATACCCCGGCTTTATTCCGATCAATATATTGATGAACTTGATGGCAATGTAAATAACGATAACGTTAAGGCCAGTTCAGATCAATGATTTGCAACGAGACGAAACGGTTTTAGAATGTTGCAGAGAAAATTGCAGAGGTGTGAACTGGTTAGTTGCAGAGCATCTGAAGCCGTTGCCTGAGGTCTCAAAAGACCCACCGTGTCAAATCGCAAAGTGCAGTTTTAGAACGTTTACAATCAGATGTCTTGGAATTTTGCAGGTTGCATCCAGTCTCGTTGCGAATCATTGATCTGAACTGGCCTTTAGTTAGCTACATTGCAAAGTTGCAACAAGGTAGCATTGCATTCGATAGATAGTTTGCGAGGTCGGTACCGGTCGGTAGCATTAGCTAGCGTTTTTTCTAATTGTTAGCTGACATTAAATTGTGTTCATTACATTAGCTAGCTAGCTAACGCAACATTACCTGATATGAGAGATGGATACTGTGTGCAACGTCGTCTAAACTAATGTTGCCTTTCTTGACATGGTCCGGTAGCTAGCGTTAGCTGTGCAAATAGCTATGTAATTTAGTAACGTTACATTGTCATTAAATGTAATACAAAAACGACATCAACAAATAATATGACCTCTCATGTTACACAAAAACTTATTAGGATTCCATAACCCCCCCCCCCCCCCTTTCTCTGTAACGCTAGCAGACACCGGAAAAAAAACAGTACGCCGCTCACACACAAGTGAGCTCAAGAGCGAGCCTGTTGAGTTAGCTCCGCCTACCCTCTCTGGCGGACCAACCACTGATGGGTCATGGAAAATGCGTCACTAACTATGCGCCGCTTGTAATTTTTTCCCGGGAATGTCGCCACAGATACCCAGTTCTTTAATCATAAATTATTATAATAATAATATAAATTAATATAATAATAGGCTCAATCACCATTGTGTTACCTAAGTGATAGATAGTGACTTAACAGACATTTATTTTAATGAAAATCTTCAAGATTATTACTCTAAAGACACTCAATTAAAAAAAATAACGTATATAACCGAAATATTTTGAGCAGTAATACTTACATAGCAATGATGAAATCTCATCTATGTTCAGTCGATGGGGACAGAGACAGTATCAATGATACTGTTCTATTCGCTTCTGTTTTGCTCCAGAAAACGATGTCAGCTAGGTCTATTAGCAAACATATGGCTTAGCTATGTCCAGAAGTCCTCAACAATAATAGTATTTTCCAAGAAATTACAAAAAATCATTTACCACGTTTCGTAAGGTGCAGCTACCACAGAGTGAATGCGCAATTGAATGCGATGATGATTTTCACTGCTGTATGGGCATATCTTAGGGCTATTGTCGAGTTTATCTTGTTGCTATGACGGAATACGATTTTTTAGTGGTGAAATAATATTTTTATGAATGCCCAGATAGACAATATTGTCCATTATGTCATGGGTGGGGGGTGTAGTTGCAGATGAGACTGCAGGGAGGGGGTGTATGTTAAATGAACGACCAGAGCGACAATGGTAGCACTGCGAAACTCCATATTCGGCATAGTTGTCGTGTATCATCTAATAATGAAACTAAAACAACGCGTTTCTCTTTTTAACTCATACTTTGGTTGCAGTAGCACTGAATGTAGGACGGAGTGTAGCACAGTGGGTAAGGAATTGGGCTTGTAACCGAAAGGTCGCAGGTTCGATTCCCGGGTAGGACACTGCCGTTGTACCCTTGAGCAAGGTACTTAACCTGCATTGCTTCAGTATATATCCAGCTGTATAAATGGATACCATGTAAAATGCTATGTAAAAGGTGTGTAAGTCGCTCTGGATAAGAGCGTCTGCTAAATGCCTGTAATGTAATGTAATGTAATGAATGTCTGAGTTCAGTAATCTGGGCACGCCGACGTGCCGACCACTAGGGGCTCTGCGCTAAGTGGTTAAGATCAAAATTGATCATAAGTCTGTTTTATAAATGAGGCTCCAGTCTTCCTATCACATGTGGAGAGCCACAAGGCAGGGCCCAGACAGAGGATGGGTTTCAAAGGGATACCACAGGAAACTAAGAAGAAAGCCAACCCACCACCACTGTATGACCCCCGAGCCCTCACTGTCTCCATCAGAGTTTTGTCTTGCTCTCCAAAGCAAGATAGATGGAGCACAGTTGGAACACCAGCTTCCCACGCCCTGGTCTGCCCACCCCTGGGTCACCACCCCTCCAAGCTCCACACACAGACATCATCCATGGAAAGTGTGACGGTCTTTCCCCAACGTCTGAAGTGGTGGGACAGTAATAAACTGGGTGCATACCAGGGACCTTTAGCCAACCTGCCCAGAGAGGGTGCACATCCAGTTTCCAGCCCGGGCCAGAGATGAGACAGGCATGGTTAATCCGGATCCACGTCCAGAAGAAGCACGATACTACATATTTGAGCCTCGCATTTTACATATTTGTGAATCCATTCTACATATTTGTGAAAGCATTTACATATTTGTGAAACTATTTAGATATTTGTGAAACCCTATTTATATAATTGTGAAACTGTTTTGATATTTGTGAAATCCCATTTACAGATTTGTGGAACCATTTACATGTTTGTGAAACCATTTACATATTTGTAAAACCCAATTTACAGATTTGTGATTTGCTACAAAAATACCTCCATATTTTTCCACAGCAGCAGTAATGTTGTCCCCCCAGGTCGGTCTTCCTACCTACCTTCGGTAGGTTTTTCTTCCTATAGCTCGTCGTGGTTAGTCGGCGCAGTGCCAGGCATGCGCTGATTTCCACGCGGGATGGACTAGGCTTTATCACCGAAGGCTGTTACTGTGTATAGCGACTTTATCTGTGCTTTTAGATAAGTTGGTGACAGGAGCAATCTTAGGCATTCTGCAAGCCTTGAAATTGGACTTCTACGAAGTGAACACTCAATTTAGGCCCATAGGAGTTCCACAGTACGTATGTGGGAACTCAAAGGACACTGTTGAGTAAGGCACTTTGGGCGAAAGGGCAAGAAGAGAGAGCAAGTGATTGATACTTTTATACCTGGTGGGTGGGTGGATCTTCACGCCGATGCATGATGTGTAACAAAGATTTAGAATACTGTGCACACAGATGATGTAATCAGATGTGTGTCAGATGCACTTCATGTTCTTAAAGAGAGTTATTCTTTTCATTTGGATTCATTTGGACCGAGTGTACCTACAAACTCCTGAAGGCAATGTCCAATCATCACAAAATATAGGCTAGTTTATTAATCTTGCCAGGTTTAGTGTAAATCCGTCAATTGGTGGCAATGTAGCAAACAAATTATCATAACTCCTGAACCAATTGCCTGAACAAGTTGAATTTTTTTGTGAATTTTTCTACTTTTAAAAATGGTTGACCTATATAGCGCCACCCTGGTTGATATAGCTCTAAGAGTCTAGATAGATTTTAAAGGTTTTTTTTAAATGGCAGAAAGTCTATTCACATTCTTCAGGGAAGTGACTATTTTGTTCTATAAGAGGAACGGAATGTAGCAAAAAAAAAAATTGATTCTAGGTCAACGGGTACAGGAATTATTGCATGTCAAAGTCTGGATATTCAACAGTTTGCTCTAGCAGCACCAAGTGGCATATTGAGGCCAAAATCGCTCAAAATAAATCACACCTCTCAATCAAAGTGCAAAGTTTGGTAAAAAACCATCTAGGCAGTTTTGCCTGAATTGCCAAAAACATTTGAAGAAAAATAATAATAAATTCTGCTGAGAGCAGCAATTAAGGAGACCAAGCACAAAAACCCACTTTGAACCTGTAAAATATCTTCAAATTTATCCAAAATGTCTAAATTATGCATTGCTGTAAATCACAACATATTCACGTATTTCACTACAAATCTACTGTTTTGACTCAGACTCACCGTTGCATAATTTTCAAGTGGGAATTACAAGCTTTCCATCAGCCAGTGGTCTAAAATCCCTAGGGGTCCAGAACCATATTCAAAATCTCTCCAAAAATGAATAAAAGGCTTTTTGTCCATTATAAAGCATATAAATGAGCCCCTTATGAAGGTTTAAGATGATTGATGTCAGATTTAAAAATTATGCAAAAACATTGTCACACAATGCGGTACAGTACCTAAATGTGTAATAATTAACTCCCGTATGTGTTTTTGAACTCTACAGTATGTAATGTTTTCTTGTATGGGGTTGGGACGACATGAAAACAATAGTCAACTGTCCTCACGTCATAACTGATGCATGCAACACAAAAACTAATAAGCTACCAACAAACACTTACATTACAGTGTGATATATCCTCATTATAAAATACCACTAACCTATTTAAAGACACTCAATTTCATAAATAACGCATATAACCGAAATATTTTGAGCAGTAGCCTAATACTTACATAGTGATGATGAAATGTTATCTGTGTTCAGTAGATAGAGACAGTAAATCAATGCTCTGTAGGGAAAAATACATTTCCTGCTTCAGTGTTTTTGGATGGTCACCTAACACAATCAACATAATTCAACTATCAAGGGGGGTTAGGATCAAAGCCTTGTGATGACGGTACCACCAGGGTGAGGCCAGAATAATCAATGGGTGTGAGACAGGAGGTCTCGGTGACAATGACCATTTGGTTTCCTTCCACACCACATACATATGTATTACATTACATTACATTACATTACAGGCATTTGGCAGACGCTCTTATCCAGAGCGACGTAGGAAGGAGTCTTTTCCTGATTTCCAACCAGATCGTGCTGTGCTGTTGTCTACGGATAGCAGACTTATTGTTAATATACTGATCTCTGTGGTATACAATGTAAACATCTTCTGAAAATAGCAGTCCTGGTAGCTGTAGGGGTGAGAAGCCTGTTTTCTTTTTACATTTCTCTCTTGGTTATGTTTGGAAGGTAGGTAAGATTTCTGTATTTCTTTTGTTTTCTTTTGGGAAAGATAGGTAAGATAGTTGCTAATATTATGTTTTGTCTGTTGTTTTGGCTGTGCTCTCCCTGACGCATATTCTACCATGGTTAATGAATAAATCAATTCTACCGCCAGCAAGAAGAAGAATGACTTGCTTGTAAAGAATACTTATATCCATGCTTAATATTTATGAGACCAAAGGGCGGAATGTGGAAGTATGCTTCTTCTTCATTCTTGTTTTTAAATTTCTTATTATTAAAGATTGTATTGATCACAAATATAGTTAAATGTATGTGATTATGTGAAGATTGATGAAGAACAGCAGGTGTTCTGTGTTATGTCAAAGAATTTGTAACTAAGGGAAGACTGTGGCCTCTTTGTACACTGATGAATACGACCTAGATAATCTTTGAACCCCAGTTGCAGGAGGAAAATTGTAAACATTCACTTACTGGAATTTTGTAAGTAACTTATTTTGGGAAACAGTCTTGTGCAGAAGACCTTTGAGTTGCAAGAGAAGAGAAAAGACACTGACCTAGAAAGAACTGATTTGCTATATAGCAATTGTATAGATTATATTCTATTAAAATAAATGAATGAAAATCAAATTAATAACAGCAATGGTAATAATATAAACATATTCTGTTAGAATATGGTGGTGTGTATATGAGTTATAGCATGTATTGAATGCATTTAAAGTGCATGTACTTTGAAACCGGAAGATTAAACAATTGTTAATCATGAGAACAAATACTTGTTATTCAAGTCATGCATATACATACCTCTGTAAGTGTGTGTAGTGAAATATCTGTCATTTATTAAAATTGAAAATTATATAATAGTTATTGTTAAACTAGCTGGTGAAACATAAGTGTGACCTAGGCTGGGATTGGTTGTTTTAGAGGGAAGATACATCATGGTAGAAGGAGATCTGATTGTATAAAAAGGATGTAAAATGTAATTCGGGGAAGCTCTCTGTGTGTCTTTATGGTACTGGAGACCTCCCGTAGGCCTACATAAACAAAAATAATTATTGATTTAAAGAAAATAAAAAGATTATTAGAAGAAATCATAATTTCTAGTCTTTCTTCTTACATCGCCGACTCAACCACCGAACCTAAGAGGTTTTCCTCCACACAGGACATGACTGTCCCATCAATGAATGTTTGCAAATGCCTGAAATCTCCAGGAAAACCATAGTAAACAGAACTCACACATGATCTGACTGCATTATGAACGTAAACTTTGTAAGATTATAAATTGATGCAATCCACTCAATTCGAAATGTAAATACTGATACTATTCAAATAATATTCCTTTAAAATATTTGTTGTGTATTTCAGTCATTTGCAAATAACAGGGAAAATGAATTCTTTTAGTTTATTTGTAACCTTTGTGACCTTTGATTAAAGAGAATGCCTAGTTCAGAACCATTAAGGCTTAATGACAGGAAATTAATCATAGAAATCATCTTCTGTCTGTATGAAATTACTTACTTGATATACACTGCCTGACCAAAAAAAAAAGTCGCACACTCAAATATTTCGTTGGACCGCCTTTAGCTTTGATTACGGCGCGCATTCGTCGTGGCATTGTTTCAACAACCTTACGCAACGTGACAGGATTTATTTCCGTCCAGAATTGCATTAATTTTTGGCCGAGATCTTGTATTGACGGTAGAGTCGAACCACTCCGTAAAGTCTTCTCCAGCACATCCCAAAGACTTTCAATGGGGTTAAGGTCAGGACTCTGTGGTGGCCAATTCATGTGTGAAAATGATTCCTCATGCTCCCAGAACCACTCTTTCACAATTTGAGCCCGATGAATCTTGGAATTGTTGTCCTGGAATATGTCCGTGCCGTCAGGGAAGAAAAAATCCATTGATGGAATAACCTGGTCATTCAATACATTCAGGTACTCAGCTGACTTCATTTTATTACCGCATAGCATTGCTGAGCCTAGACCTGACCAATTGAAGCAACCCCAGATCATAAGCCTCCAGAGGCTTGTGCAGTGGGCACTGTCCAAAACAATCCAAACGGCGACTTTCTTTTGGCCAGGCAGTTTAATAATACCAGGCAGGTATTATTAAAATATGCCCTGAACTTTTGTTCATGACTCTTCTTTAAGGTTCATTTATTTGATCATATAATTTAAACTAAATTGTTCTTTGCTGATTGGTTATATTACACTAAGTGATTCAAAAGAATCAGTTTGGTTTCTCAACAACATTTCCATCAAAACAATGAATCATGAATATTATCAAAGCAGGACAACAGTGGTCATTACTTTAAATGCAAATATAATTTATCACCTCACTCAGTAACATGGGCGCCCACATGTATACATCCCGATAAAGTACCCACAGACACTCATATACATGCATACCCCTATAAATCCCTGTAAACACCCAATATTACACCTTTATACAGCACTCGTATACAACATGCGCATATGTACATACACAGCACCTGTATATATGCACACACATACAGAAATACAGTATCCCTTATACAGAATTGTGATGTTCTGTGTAAGGACCCACACGCAGACCAGGGAAATCCAAAAAACGTTGTCTTTATTCAGTCCGAGGTTCGAAGCCAGGTAATCAGAGAGAGGACGGTGCCGAATCGAGTTTCCAAAAGAATAGTGAAAAGACAGGCAAAAAATCAAAAACCAGGAGATCAGAATGGCGAAGGTACAAAGGGACAGGCAAAAGAGAAGTCAAGGCAAAGCGAAGGTCGAACCAGAAGCAAACAAAACCAAAAGGGGCAGGCAAACTCGAAGTCGGGCAAAGGGGTGTCGCAGGAATCTCAATAGACAAAGGCTTACAAATAATCGGCACAATGAATATGATCAACGTTCTGACCATGAGCTGGTGGAAAAGACTGACATTTATACACTGGGGAAGGTAACAATCAAGGAGGGGTTAAGTGAGTGAGGGAGGAGTAACAAACAACATCCAGGTGAAGAACATTAGGAAAACTAGTTCAATGACAGGGGACTGACAAAACGCGGACTGGAATCACATAGACAACAATGATAATAGACGGCCTGGGTGAAGCAGGTAAAACAAGTGCAGAGAGAGAGAGGTGCAGTTAGAGCAAGAGACAGGTGCAGGCAATTGCAGAACTCAGCGTTAGAGCAGGCTAGAAAGAAAAGGGGCGGAGCTACAGTGCAGCATGGAAAAGGGGAGACTGGTTAATGTATTAGTATAGTGATCTAAACTATCAAAAACCCAAAACTAGTGTGTGTTTGTCCATTAGTAATATTCACATGTTAGTATATTAGTGAGGTTAGTACTTTACAATCTATAAATTAGTAGGGATTAGTAGAAATTAGTAAAACTAGAAATAGGCAGGAAGTAAGTAAAGCGAGACTGGAAAGAAGGGGGGAAACCACGAAAACCCGGAACCACCCGAACAGTGAAATCACACAAGTACAGGGGAGTGAAGCAGCTCAGGGAACACAGACACAGAGACAGTACTGGGGAGACAAGTGACCGTGAATACAGACTACAATAAGAATCCCTTAGAGGAGTGATTACAATGTAAGCAGCCTCCATGTAAAACAACTGTGCAGCAACAGCACAAGCAAACCACTACAACAATTGTTAAGGGACAGAAACCAATGTTTAAACTTGTAGGCTGTGCAATCAAGTTATTTTGTCACATAAATGGAATATGAAATGCACTGTACATTCTGACTACACAAGAAAGGTGCTTGAAAAAGGCATTTAAAAATTCTTAGCCTTTTGGTGACATTATCACGATATCCTTTGTGGGGAGGGGGGCAGGCTTGGAAGAATGTGTGTGTGCTTGTGTGTGTGCATTTTTATTTTTCTTTCTCAGCTGACCACCTCACTTTCCTCTCCTAAACAGTGGAGACCTGAAACTCTCTTCAGGTCATCTTCCTTGCCATGTCTTGTGACTAGTACTGAGAAAAGACCTTATCAGGGCAGTATATAGTCACACCAGGGAAACCTGTATGAATATGTGGGCTATTTGGGCAAAACCCACACAACCATCCCTTTTGCACTTTTGCGCTGGTCCTCTTCAATTTATTTTCTTGCACTCAGTTTTGTTGCCATTGCCCTCTGAAAAAGGACATGAAGTCCTCAAAACTCATTTTGGGTTTTGGAAGACCCTCTGCCTGGTAGGTACTCAAAACTTTAAGGGACCAGCAGAACTACCTGCTTTGTCAACTCTAATAAAATAAATGAATGGAATACCCATCATTTTCATAGCGAGAATTTGGCTGGCCACATATGAGGCACGTCTCGGTCCTCTTGGTCCAACACTGTAATTGTTGTTGTTGTTGCTGCTTTTCCAAGATGCTAAGTACCATCTTCTCCACAGCAGCTTCAGTCAGAGGTGCGGTTGCTGCTGGCAATTTGACAGTTGCGGGGGGCAGAGTCATCATTGGTATGTTGACAACACTGTCAGTAGTCAGGTGCTGCCATAGCTTCTGTGTTTCATAAAGCTTCTCTGGGCTCATGTTCAGAGAAGATCTGGTGTTTTGAAGCTTAGCCAGGTGTTTCACATACCTAAATATGTGGACCTTTGTTGTAGGGTGGAGGAGGCTGTTGGGATCCGTGCTTGACCTCTATCTAGATGCGCAACCTACAAAGGCACCATAATAAATAACTTTTTTGCATTTGCTTCCCAGTGTATCTATTAGCTGCCTGGTAACTTGGAAAAACCCTCCTTCAGACCTCTCCCTACCAACTAACCAAAGTTAGGATCTAGGACCTGCTGGCTTTCTAATGGTTGTCTCTGCGCATGCGCCACTGCCACTGAGCCCAGTGTCCAGTCTGCTCGGTCAGTTACGCATCGGACACTGAACGGCAAGCGCCTCATCAGAATTTGTCGTTGCAAACTACAACCATGAATCCAGAGAATTCCACACAGAATGGTCCAAGTATTTTTGTTCCTATCTCCACAACTAAATTAGCTTTAAAAGAAAACTATTTTCATGTAGCCCAATAACTTACACAGCATGGTTTCATGCCGTGCTTTATAGACAATGTTAACTTATTTTATTTCTTTATTTTTTTAACTTGTGACATGTTTTGCAAAATGAACACACGTTCTATTCAGACACAATTTTCACAAAAACACTCTTGCAGGCAATGCTGTGTACTTGTGTACTAACGGAATCAACTAACACGTATTTCAATTCTGTCAGGACCACTGTCATCAAAGTAAGACCTTTATTAACAATAAAGGCAATACAGTTATGTTTGGCAGTATGGCTCTGTTCTGGGAGCTCTCCCGCCAACCATGCAGCCCGCGTGGATAAGGCCGGGAGGCCAGCAACCAAACCCCAAAACAACCATATGCCGACATGCAATTAATGGGTGTCTCCGGCTGATGTGATGACTATGTGTACGACCACCTGGAAGCCCTTCATCCAGTCAGCTCGAGGCCGTCTAACGTTACGTGGATCAGTAGTTATGTGTACCAACAGCATGTTGGACGTTCCCCTGAGGCCATATTTAGAAAGATTAATTAATAAACCAGGGGAACATACTATGTGTGATATATATTAGGCTATGTGTACCAACAGCTTGTTGGTATTTCCCCTCGAGTGCCGAGATTTAAACTAAACCGGGGGAAATATACTACTACCTGCATCACTGTAAATGAATCTTCACTCGTTGCCGTCCGTACAAGCACGCATGAATAAGACCAGGAGGGGGCCGCAGCAAACCCCCCAAACAACCATACGCCAACACATTGTTAGTAGTTAGTCTCCGGCTGAAATGATGACTGTGAAATGCCATTCGTCTACCGGAAGAAGCCAGTAGTAGCAGCAGCAGGAGCAGCAGTATGAACAGCGAAGCACATGTCCAACGCCCCGCAGCTTCACTGAGGATACCAGCAACCGTCACTCCTGTCGTTGCTGCACTGAAGCAGGAGTGGCGTTGTATAACTCCGGAA
The DNA here is from genome assembly GCF_018555375.3 of Anguilla rostrata. Classification (NCBI taxonomy): domain Eukaryota; kingdom Metazoa; phylum Chordata; class Actinopteri; order Anguilliformes; family Anguillidae; genus Anguilla; species Anguilla rostrata. Next base: position 31,426,723 of record NC_057939.1, on the reverse strand, counting down.
GGGGACCACATTGCCAATGAGACGGAGACGGACAGCAACCAGATTCCGTCATGGCATTTCCCGATAAAGGCTTGTCAGGGCTCGCATGGGGGTGCTGCCACAGGTACCGGGTCATAGAGGAGAGGACAGAAAAAGCAGTGCAAGTAGCTAGCCCATTTAATGATTTGTAGGCAAACAATAAAATCTTAAAATCAATCCTAAAACGTACAGGGAGCCAGTGAAGGAAGGCCAGTATGGGGGAAATGTGCTCTCACTTGCGTTTTCCTGTTAAAAGACGAGCTGAAGCATTCTGGACCAACTGCAAGTTTGAGAGGGAGGCCTGGCTAAAACCAACATAAAGGGCATTACAGTCGTCAAGTCGGGTCGAGATAAAAGCATGCATAACCCTTTCAAAATCACTTAATGATAAAAAGGACTTGACCTTAGATAACAGCATAATATGCTTACCGAATGAGTATATTAGGAGAGGAATTGGAAACAGCCATAACCGGGAGCAGATGCAAATGATGACGCGCAACGCCATTTGCGTAGAGCATGCAATTATAGAGACAGTGAGGCCAATACCTAGGCTATGCAGAGCATTTCCAAAGCAGGAGGTATAATTTAACCTCAACATACATGGTAAATGGACTATGGTAAATGGACTGCATTTATATAGCGCTTTTATCCAAAGCGCTTTACAATTGATGCCTCTCATTCGCCAGAGCAGTTAGGAGGTAGGGGTTAGGTGTCTTGCTCAAGGACACTTCGACATGCCCAGGGCGGGGTTTGAACCGGCAACCCTCCGACTGCCAGACAATCGGTCTTACCTCCTGAGCTATGTCGCCCCACTGACTCAGTCATGTGGTCACATGCCTGATCACCTGCACGGTGAAGAAGGCTACATCAAATCTCTTCTCCAGTGTGATAAGCCTAAACACGCGCGTTTAAGTGTCGTGGAATACGATGAGCTTATGAATGCGGAACGCGCGCATTCGCATCTTGCAAACAGCACGATTTTGAGAGAACTAGTTGGACCGAGTCGACATTAAGCCTAATTGTCTCATTAAAAGGACACTTCAATCCCTAAACATTTCAGCATCGTGATCTGACAGCTAAATTAGCTAGCCAACCAAATTGTATCCTCGCAGATTTAACACCAATATGAATTAAATGTTCTCATTTTTGCTGTCACGATGATTGGGTCCCGATAGGGAATCGGCTTTTTAAGCGCAAATCGTGAATCAGTGGAGAAAACTTTGTGGTTCTGAAGTTGCATTTTACAACATTTGCTATAGCCTACTTGCTGGTAACAGTCTGAACACGCCTTGTAGTGTAGCGATTCAGCAAAGGGTAGAATGCAGCTTGAACAATTTAGACAACTCTGCATCTCTGCTCTTTGCAGCACGACCTGCCGCCCATATTCAATCTGCCAAACCTATAACAGCCAGAGTTTAACTGGCCATCTCGCAGTCCAATCCACCCAGAATAACTGCATACACCAGGAAGTAGTAGGCCATTAGCCTACACAAGCACAAACTCACAAACTATAGCCTAGGTCTGTGCGAGACGTGGGGGCTATCTAGTAGCTGCGTGGTAGCAACTGCCCATAATCTATTAGCCGTTCACAATGAACGAAGATTTACAAATTATTGCTAGCGGTGGCTACGAGCGTTATGGCAGATGTTAGCACCCGACCATGCTGGAACAGTCCGTTCCGAATGTTTCGCAAAGGCTATGGCGAATATTCTGAAAGGGAAGCAGCGTGAAGATTGCCTAATCGAATGAGTGCCAGATACCCTGAGCTTCTCATGTCATATCATAATTTATTCGAAAATCTGTTTCCATCACCCATTATTGCATTCTTTATCAATACTCCCGGGGGCGTTGGCTGGACTGTTAACCATCAGGGGTTGAGCCCAGTTTTTTTTCCCCCCCATCAAAAACTTTTTAAAAACTTACTTTTAAATAGGCTGTTTCCATGCTTTTTTTTGTTGCATGAAGGCTACGCATTGCTTAAAAATGTGAAAATTGGAAAAGGAAGGGTTTGGATTTGATTTACCATAATCTGCACATGAATATTCCGGCCACTCGAATGTCTCAAACCAAAATGAGCGTCATATCAGATACCTACTACCATTATTACTTGGCCTACATGATGGAAAATCCTCAAAACCCATAATACAATTGCAATTTCATTAATGTGCAAAGTAGCTACGTTAGCTTAGCTCTGCTCATATCATGTTCACGTAACTTGGAACTCATATAGAAATTTACACACCTTGTTTTCCTGGCTCAGCATGAGATGTTTGTGCATCAGCTTCAACCCTTTTATCGGTAAATCTGCGTATATCCGTTTTTTTTCTTGCTCTCCTCACACTGACCGACTGTCGGAGCTAGCGTTTGGCATAGTAAACCCGACAGAGACCTGCCAATAAGACTCTGATCAACTACGAGATGTAGCCTACGACCCAATTCTTATAGGCCTACTGCGTTCCAGAAGGTCGCCGAAAGCATTCACACCAGGGATTCTTTAGCAGCGAGAGCATCTAGCTTTGACTCTGATGGTAAGAAACTCAACAAAAAGCATGCCATTAACTTGTGCCCAGCATATGTTGGGAATTTTCCACTTTTAGCGGAAGACTTGCGATATTCGTGAAACCAGCCCCTCTGTGAGACGTCCCCGCAGTTAATATGTATATTCAACGCATGCGTTTACTGCTAGACTCAGAGCTCAGCAGAATTTGAATAAGGTTGATGACATTACCCGGCTAGAACCTGCAGCTAGCAGACATGGACGTGGCAGCAGTTTCCAGGCTTGAACATAGCGTCCTCCATGGAGGGGTGGCAGCCGTCGCAAAGCAGCGCTCCTTGAATGAAGCTCCCTGGCCAGGTAGCAGTGAAGACATTACATCGGTATCCTCAATATCTGGAACATTGACGCTTAAAACAACGCTTTTCGTGGCTGGCCCCAAATGGATCGCCTGCATGCTGCAGCTATAGATCTCAGAGGTAAGGAGCAATGCAAATAAATAGCAAGACTTTCCTTATAGTGCGTAGACTGTGAGCTCAGACTAGCAGCGAGCATGTAGCGAGCAGACAAGGTTTAGACTGGCAGCGTGCAGAAGCTGGATTGCAGGAAGAAGCGTTGATTTACAAAGCAACGTGCAGCAAGCTTGCATATGCAGCCAAATGAGTAGAGGCAGGCTGTTTAAGTAGACCGCCCTGTTAAGTGAATGTACTGTGATAGGTGAACATCACTCAGCAGAGCATCAGCTGATTCGGTTGGAGCGTGCTTTACTCTCATGGCCTGCCAGAACTAACGCGATGCTCCATTAAGCATTGGGATGGCATGTATGGCATCCCATCAAGTGGGGCGGCATGCCCCATACCTATACAGCTCTGAGAGTTCTCAGGGTTCCCAACAGAAATAATCACAATGACCACAGATTCTCAGCCATTAAAAACTAAATTTATGTACCTTCTGACCCCATTTCAACAGACAGATTCACAAACTACTTCACACATCTACACAATAAAGCCCAAAACGTACAGGATTTTGCTTTTTTTTTTTTCTTTCCTTCTTATTTTTCCTGCCTGATTACATAAGCATAAATGCTCCAGGCCCAAAAAAATATATCTCCCCATTGGACATATATCAGCCAATAGAAACATCGGATACACACACAAATATACCGGTGAGCACGTTTGCTGAACAAAACTTTGCAGTCTACTCATCTCATAGCTCAATAGGTTGCACGTTTGCATTACATTACATTACACGCATTTAGCAGATGCTCTTATCCAGAGCAACTTGCACAACATTTACATAGCATTTACATTGCATCCATTTATACAGCTGGATGCAGGTTAAGTACCTTGCTCAAGGGTACAAGTGTCCTACCCAAGAATGGAACCTGTGACCTTTAGGTTACAAGACAGTTCCTTACCAGCTCCTGGGGCAGCAATGTAGTATAATGGGTATAATGCATTTTGCCTTAAGAACTTTTTAGACATGTCACAGATCCGGGTTCAAATCTCCCCTCACACGCACACGAACCTCCAACTATTTACACTGGCTAACTAAAAATCTAACATTTAAACTATTTGCATTTTCTTTTACATCTGTAAAATCTTTGCAGGAAACTCATTTATATTTCTGAAACCCAAACAAAATACACCCATGTTTTAGACAGTTCTGCTTTCGCTGTTTTGACCCAGTTTAACATTAGCTACCTTGCTAACGAGGTTTACAGACTAAGTATATAACATTACTACAGAAGGCTCTGAAATTAAGCACTAAAATCAGCATTTCACGTTATCAGTAGAGCCCGACCGATGCCAGATTTTTGGGTCCGATGCCGATCCCGATTTTGGAGAGTCCTAGCCCACCGATTACCGATGTTTTGACCGATATTTTGTCAAAAAGTGCAACATTTTCAAATCAATTAGAAAAACTTATATTTGATCAAAGTTTCTATATTTGAGAACATTTAACTTATAAGCAAACAAAGAACTTTTTGATAGACAAAAAAATGTAAAAGATTATATTAAATTAAATATATATACAGTGGCCCCAAAAAGTATTTGGACACTGAAGCCATGCTTAGAAATTTATGAATTTTATTGAATTACATAAATGTTATTTGGTTTGACATTTTGTTATGTAATTCAATAAAATTCATAAATTTCTAAGCATGGCTTCAGTGTCCAAATACTTTTTTGTCTTCATTTTCAGCAGTATATCTATTGTTTTATTGTTTAAAAGCCAACCAACATCTTTTTGTGAAATGTTTTGCTTGAAAAGTGTGCTTAAGGCATCTATCTTTAACATGAATGTTATTTGGTTTGACATTTTGTTATGTTAAAGATAGATGCCTTAAGCACACTTTTCAAGCAAAACATTTCACAAAAAGATGTTGGTTGGCTTTTAAACAATAAAACAATAGATATACTGCTGAAAATGAAGACAAAAAAGTATTTGGACACTCAATAATGCCTTCAATAAAGATCACAGTTTAAGTGTTTTAGTATTTAGTTTGCCACCCTTTACTTCGCAAAACTTCTTGACAACGTCTGGGCATGGAATCAATTAGTTTCATGAACAGCTGTGGTGAAAGTTTCCTCCACGTTTCAGCCAGCAAAGCTTTCAATTCATCCACACGAGTGCATCGACGGCCTGACATTTTCTTCTCCATTGCATCCCATAGATGCTCTATAGGGTTTAGGTCAGGGCTCTGGGACGGCCATTCTAAGACTGAAATTTTCTTTTTGGCAAAGTATTCTTTCAACAGGCGGCTGGTATGTTTTGGATAATTTCTTTGCTGATTTCTGTAAGTTTGCATCTAAAATGCATCTGTATACTTCAGAGTTCATGATTCCATCAATGCACACAAGCTCACCAACACCACTGTAAGAAAAACAGCCCCCGACTTTCACATTTCCACCTCCATGCTTTACAGTACCTTTAGTGCAGTCCGGTTTGAATTCTTCTCCTGGCTTTCTCCACACAAATGCTCTGCCATCAGATCCATGGAGGTTAAATTTGGACTCATCAGAAAATAAGACAGTTATCCAAAATCTGCCGTCTTTGTGCGCATGTTCTTTTGAAAATTTTACCCTGGCTTTCCTGTTCTTTAGGCTAATGAATGGTTTTCGCCGCATTACTCGCCCTCTGTACCCATGCTCATTGATCCTGTTTCGAATAGTCTGTGAACTGAGTTGTATCTGGTAATTCTTGTTGATGTCTGAGGCAATCCTTGCTGCTGTTTCTCGCCTGTTTTTCTTGATGCTACCAACAATTATCCTGTCCAATTTGCTGGTGGTCTTTCTGGGTCTGCCTCTGCGCTTTCTGTTCTCATTCACAAGTCCTTCATCTTTGAATTTTTTTACAATATACCCAACTGTGGAAGATGGGAGATTAAGTTTTTTGCTGATCTGTTGAATAGAGTTGCCTTCTTTGTGCCAACAAATGATGCTAGACCTTTTCTCAGAACTTACTTCACTTTTCTTAGCCATTTTTGCAATTACTTTCAAACAACTGCTCCAAGATCATTTATAGTGGGTGAATGAGTCAATTATCCTTAATTTCACACAGGTGCTCCAACCACAGGTGTAGTTCATCATCAAATTAACCATGGACATGTTCCACTAAGTTTCACAATCAGTATAGGTTTGAGTGTCCAAATACTTTTTTGTCCTAATTTGGAACAGTATATCTATTGTTTTATAATTTAAAACCTAACAAACATCTTTTTGTGAAATTTTTTGCTTGAAAGGTGTGCTTAAGGTATCTGTCTTTAACATAAATGCCACTTGGTTTAAAATTTTGTTATTTAATTCAATGAAATCCATACATTTTTAAGCGTGGCTTAAGTGTCCGAATACTTTTTGGGGCCACTGTATTAACACCATCTTCAAGTGGTGTGAATTCAAAATAACTCCACACGTTGCTTTTACTCCTTTCTTTTCCAGCCATCAAAAAAAAAATTAATTAAAAAAAATCAGTTTTCCAGTTTCAAACATGTATTTTTATGAATATTATTATTATTGTTGTTATTATTACTTTGTTATTATTATTTCCTAGTATCTATTCCCAATAAATCAATAAATGAATTATATTTTCTTATTTTATTCCTACTACATGATCTCAAAGAGTAAGACTATTTAGCGAGCTTCCCTGTCCATAAGAATTTGGCGGTGAAAAAAAAACTACAATGCGCTCTGACGCGTGACTAGATGACACACACTCACTTGCAATAACGCATTAGCTGTTGACATAGCCTCATTATTTCTTTTTATTTATTCTCAGTAAGTTAAATGAATTATATTTTCTTATTTTATTCCTACTACATGATCTCAAAGAGTAAGACTTTCTCTAGCGGAGCTAATGAGTGAATCAAGTGTAACGTTAGATGAAACTCAATTGACTGGATGAAATACGTAACGTGAGGCTTGTCCATAAGAATTCGGTGGTGAAAAAACTACAATGCGCTTTTGTGCAGGTTAAGTGTTGGTTGATTCACTTCTCAAACAGCAATCCTTCTCTCATGTTATCACGACAAAGCTAGATAACATGGCTTAAAATGATCCACGTTAGAAGTGTTTTATCTGCGTTTTTACTGTCTGGTTAGCTTGCTACGATGACGCGTGACTAGATGGCACACTCGCTTGCAATAACACGTTGGCTATTGACACAGCATCATATAGTAGCTAATATCATTATCTCAGATAATAAAAAAACAAACGTGTGATGCATTCAATCACCATTTTATTTTGGCTGGTTATTTATTTGAGAATACAGCGATGTCCTCTGGAAATGTAGATCCTACGCTGCTTACATGCTCACTGCCACTTCATAAAGGCTTGCTAAAGTGAACCAAATAAGTTTGGATTGAGGATTGATAAACATAGTGATCGTATAAAAGCATTTAATTAAAAACTTCCACTAAATATACATACCTTTATTGAGGCAATCGAATCTGTGCAGACAAGTCTTGCAGTGGAGAATATTGGATGAGGCACGAGTAACAAATGTCTTATTACCAAAGTAGCGCGTCAGCTGCTGCAGTTCACACTTGTATTATGGTAAATGGTAAATGGACTGCATTTATATAGCTCTTTTATCCAAAGCGCTTTACAATTGATATCTCTCATTCGCCAGAGCAGTTAGGGGTTAGGTGTCTTGCTCAAGGACACTTCAGCATGCCTAGGGCGGGGTTTGAACCGGCAACCCTCCGACTGCCAGCCAATCGGTCTTACCTCCTGAGCTATGTCGCCCCTATTAGAGCCCCCTCTACTGGATAATTCTAGTAAATAGCAATTACAATGTTCGAACAGACAAGTACAGATAAATAATCAATGTTTTTTTTGTTTATTATACTTATTTAAAAATCTGGACACATCGGCTGCATAACTGCCGATCCCGATGTCGTCAAAAAAAGTTGGGCTCTAGTTAGCAGTCGTATAGAAACTGGTGCAAGATATTGGCTTCTTCACGGTAGGTATATCGATTTTAATTAAGTTGAAACGATCACATTGTGCCTGTCCTAGCAACTTTTTAACTAGGTTACTGTAGCTATAGTTGAGGCCAAAAGTTTACATACACCTAGACTAAAGACATTCAAACTCAATTTTTCACAACTCCACACATTTCATGTTACCATACATTTCTTGTTTTAAGTCAATTAGGGTATCTACTTTATTTCCATAAGAGGTCATTTCAAAATAATAGCTAAGAGACCGATTTATTTCAGCTGTAATGTACTATATCAGACTTTCATTGGGTCAAATGTTTACATACACTTTGTTAGTATTTGGTGGCATTGCCTTTTAATTGCTTACCTTGAATCAAATGCTTGGGGTAGCCTTCCACAAGCTTCTCACAATACTTTGCTGGAATTTTTGCCCATTCCTCCTGACAGAAATGGTGTAACTCAGTCAGGTTTGTGGGCCTCCTTGCTCGGACACGCTTTTTCAGTTCAGTCAAATTTTCTATGGGATTCAGGTCAGGGCTTTGCGATGGCCACTGTAATACTTTCACTTTAGCCGCGTTTCCATCGCAGGAACTTTACCCCGGAACTAGGAACCTTTTGAGGAACTCGTTTCCACCGCAGGAACTAGGGTCTAAATTTAATTCCGGGGGCTTTATTTTACCCCCCAAAAAGTTCCTGCTCGGGGGGTAGTACTTTCCGAAAGTACAGGAACCTTTTGGGTGGAGCTTGCAGCGCTGAACATTTCTGATGGGTCGAGTACTCACAGCATTTTTTTGTGTTTGTTTTCAGCCGCCATGTTTAAAAATATGCAGCCGCAAACCAATTTATTTTCATAATAACTTCAAATCAAACTTGTTATGTTATGCGGTGCAGTAGCCTAGTTTTGGTTATAGCCTGCCAATGTCTTGGAATTATAACGTGTGCTCTTCTGTTCTTTTCTTGCTTTAGTATTCGTTTTATAATTTTTTTAAATAAAAATCATTCGTGCTGGGACAGCATATTACGTACCAAAACATTCAAACGGATTAATTCGGTTGCTGAATATTTTCTTCCGGATTTTCTTTGTTAGGCCGTTGTAATTGACTCAAAAGGTTTGATACAGTTATGTGAGGTATGCGGTAGTTCTGCGTAATTCACATTGGTGATACAGTAAAAGCAAACTGGAAATCACCTTCCGCACTTTTTGTCAGGGTAAAATAACAGGTTAATTCTAGTAATCGTCCCTTTAGCTTTTTCAGACTGCCGTAATTTCTGCCGCCATTCTTCAATTCCACAAAAAGACCAGGAAGACTATGGACTAATTTATGGTGCATGGTTCGCATCTGGAGGGCACACTTCGCTGCTCGGCTAGCAGTAACTTCGAAGGAAAGCAAATGGTGGTTGTACCACTACTAATTTAAATTTTCACGCAAGTCCGAGTTTTCGTTCTATTCTTGTCATTTTGCGATTTGCGATATGGAATTGACGATGAGAAAGTAATCAAACAGCAAATTGTTTACAACGTGTGCATGTTTTCTGCTGTTGTTGCCAGTTATACATATAAATGTGAATGCATTCGGTCGCTTCGGATGTCAAGACATGAAAGCGAATGTTCGCATAAAAACATAAGGAATGTGTTTGAGAGGATATATGAAACAGTTACAATCTGACTATTGGCCTGTTATATCCTATTTGTTGCATAACAACGGTCCAAGTTCAACTACCAACGACAGTTTTGCTTGACAATGGTAAAATAAGCCCAAACGGCTGCAGAAGAATATTTCAATTCCAGGTGATTAAATCGATAAAAAAATAAATAAATACAAAAGTAACCATATATAATCATTGTTGGTAACCCGTTGTATATAAGTGGAATAAACCCCTCTGGGCTGTCCCGGTTATTAGAAAATAATGTAGACTACTTCAGTGGTAGTATGGGGTTACAGAAGAAATCATAGGACAGATGGACCGACGACAACGTCGTTTTTTCATACGTCAGTGGGCTAATTTGCCTAATCTTCGCGGGACTTTAGACAGCGGTGGAAATGCAGACAACCATGGCCTTGAAAAGTAGTTCCTGGGACTAAAAGTTCCGGGTAATTTTGGTGGAAATTTTGGCTTTTGTTGTCTTTAAGCAATTTTGTGACAACTTTGGAGGTATGCTTAGGATCATTGTCCTGCTGGAAGACCCAGTTGTGACCAAGATTTTAAGTTTCTAGCTGATGTCTTGAGGTGTTGCTTCAGTATTTCTAGATAATCCTCCTTCCTCATGATGCCATCTATTTTCTGAAGTGCACCAGTCCCTTTTCCAGCAAAATACCTGCACAGTTGGGATGGTCTTCTTTCGATTAAAAGCCTCACCCTTTTTCCTCCATACATAGCGCTGATCATTATGGCCAAACAGTTCAATTTTTGTTTCATCTGACCACTCCTCCAAAAGGCTAGGACTTCGTCCTAGGTCACCTTCAGTTGTTTGGAAATGGCTCCCAAGGAGGAACCAAACTTGTGGAGGTCCACAATTTTTTTTCTGCGGTCTTGCCTGAGTTGCTTGGATTGTCCCATGGTATCAAAAAAGGCAGTGGCTCGAAAGGTAGGCCCTTAAATACAGCCACAGGTGCCAATTAACTCCCAAGTAACTCCTAATTATGACAATTGGCCAATCAGAAGCTTATAAAAAGTCATTACATCAATTTCTGGAATCTTCCAGACTGTTTAAAGAGACAGTCAACTTGGTGTTCAAATTCATGGCAAGATAATGACATAATAATTGATTATTTGTGCAGGAGTTCATCAGTTTGGCAAGTTTATAAGTGTTTGGCAGACTGTTTAAATAGACAGTCAACTTGGTGTATATAAACTTTTGACCCACTGGCATTCTGATATAGTGAATTAAAGCTGAAATAAATCTGTCTCTGATCGATTGTTTTAAAATTATCTCTGATGTGAACAAAGTACATGCCTTATTTGACTTGTCGAAATAAATGCATGGTAGCATGAAATGTGCAGAGCTGTGAAAAACTGAGTTTGAATATCTTTAGCCTAGGTGTATGTAAACCTTTGGCCTCAGCTGTACTGATAACTGGCATTCAACTTAATTTATCATGTGTTGTTTGCATTGTTTTGTCAAGTCCCAAAAGTACACTTTCAACTGATGTGCCAATTCTGGCTCTGAATAAGGAGCAAATTGTCAGAATAGCCACTGAACTAAGCTGCAAGTCAATGTGGCAATGTGGCCTACCTTTCATGCCTTGGGATAAAGCATAGGGGAAGCACCAATCTGGATGGCAGCCTTTCTTCCAGGCACAGCAATGACATGGCCAATTTCAGTTTGCCTGGCATGAGGCAATGGTAAAACCGTGCTAGTCATAATCACCTCACCAGAAAACAATGGAATGACAGGCTGCTATGCAAAGCCCCCTTCAAGAGGCAACAATGAGGCAGCAGCTCATCCAGTATCACCTTTTCTCAGGCAAAGATTAAAGATGTGTTTAATGTCTTTTCCTTGATTTCAGCTTAGATTTAGATACTTAGATACTGTATGACCTGTTGCTGCACCAATGCCACCATTTTCCGGTACTGAAAGCTGCACTGCAGAGGTTTTTTGATGTAGAAGACTCTCTGGAGAAGGTGCAATACTAGCTGACCAGCAGGGGCAGGCAAAAGGGCCATAACACTGCTGGCTCCAGTTCATGAGCAGTTAGTGCTACAGTTTCTTTCTGCAGCTAACCAGCCATCACACAGTGGAGCCGGGCCTGGCTGATGCCCAAAGAGTAGAGGCAATCCTTTTAGGCAGCCTGCAGTGATGAGGAGGATGGATTACCATGCACTGGAGGTTGAGGAAGGAGGGCCGTCAGGTGGGGGCCCTGGATGAAATATAGAAACCCACCACAGGGCCAAGAGGATGCATTTGGCAGTGAGGGAATTCACAAGGAATTAGCTCAATAGTTTATGGAGTTGATGTGGGAGTTCAGGGACAGCCTGAACCAACAATGTGAGCACAAAAAAACTGATTTCATTTGTTTCTGTTTTTAATTCTTCAGTGAAGTACGGGAGATTATTTTGACAGTTGGGTATTTCAGTTAGTGGCCAGAAATCCAAGCCAGGTTCCACTGTCATAGGTTTAAGCCTCAAATGTTATTGACTGACTATAACTCAGAATCTGCAGTTCTGAAACATATTTGGCTTGTTAGGGGTTGGGTGAGTTTTAGCCAGCCAGGGATTGATTACTGTTACAGCACTTCCTTGTAAGGATGTTCCAGGAACCAGCTTATTTCCAGTTTGCTGTCAGAGATACATTTCTCGACACTCGCTCTCCTGAAGTACAGTGTGTCCTGTCCACTGTAAAATGCTTTGGCAAGTGTATCGTAGGAGACTACATGCTCCAGCTGCAGTGTTTGACAGGCTCCACCGCAGCAACTGAAATGACGGACTTGTACTGCTAAATTGAGAAGAAAGGAAAGGAAAAAGATGCATGTTTCAGCAGAAACATCTGTGCAAAACTGTTCATCTATTACCAAACGACCCTCTGGTTGGTCCTAGCCTTTTGGAATTTTTTATAACCTTGTGGTATTCTCTCATTTATATTTTGCACATTAATTTACAAAAACACCTGAAAAGCTTCTGAAAAATACATCCGTAAGCACCAGCCTTCAATGCAGTATTAGAGCTTTTAAACACGGAAGTTTATTCCTGCTGAGTAGCTGGAATTGCTTTTTTAAACAGTGCCTCTGTATTACCATTCCTGCAAAAACCTGTTTCTCCAAACTCCGCACGTCCTCTGGCTCTTCCCAGAACCACCCAACCTCCAGCTCTTTTAAAGTTGGACTGAAATTTGAAATACTGTATCATTATTTATATTCTATACCATTGCAAAATTGTTTTTAAATGGTTTAAAAATGTTTTTTTTTTTTTTAAACGATAAAAATGTATACTTTTGGATCACAAAAATGTTACTATCATGTTACTAGGGAGGTCGGATACTGCGTGGGCGGGGTCGAGGGTGTACTCCTTGCATTTTGAACGACAGCTAGTGGGCGGACCGTGTTCGTTCTGCGAGCTGTGTGCCCACTGTTCTGAAACCCTGTCTTGGTTTCATTCACTTCGTTTACCAATGAACTGCAAAGTTATTTAAATAATACATTAAAATGACAGAAAAGTAGACAGCTGAAGTCAGTATTCCCTCCCAGTAGGCTAGTACAATTAACTCGGGCGAACTCAAATTACGATGGCAGGAAAAAAATAAAAGTGTGGATGGTGGGAACTGCCTGTGACAGCCATCAAGATAAAATAATAGGGTGACAGGCTACATTTCAGTAGATAGGTAAAGCTAAATGAGTTGTCATATTGCACAAATTCAACAAATCTCCATAGCTAGCTAGATAAATAATATTCAGCTTTCCTGAATTGTTGCTTTATATTTCGTGTGATAATTATGTTGATGCTAAGATTGGTTTTCAGCTATGCCAGCTAACGTTAGGGAATGTAGCTGTTAGCTATCCTCCTTGTAAGCCAGGCGAAGGTAATTCATACACTCAGTAATTATTCAAAATATAATAATATAAGAACCTTACTTTGTGGTTATCCTCCGTACTGCGCTTGATTGAATTGTGGGGACTGCTCCAGGGTTCAGCCGCAGTTCCCTTGCAAAATCCACTCTGTTTTTGCACCCAATTCAAAAAGTCGTCTGGTTTAAAATGCAGACTGCAGACTGCTGTTGTTTGACACTAATGAACCTGATAAAAATTCTACCCACTTGTTTTTTACATGTGTGTCCTTCGGGATTGCATGTAATGAGTCAGTATTTGTACATCCTTCAACACAGTGGAAAATGCAGCCTAGCCCTCAATGTCAATCATAAGCAAATACACGCTGTGATAAGCTGCATGCAAATGAGACTGCTTCCTGACGTCAAGAAGAGGCAAATTAAAAAATGTGGCAAAAAAGCACAGTAGGTAGCGCAGTGAACACCAATTTCTATAATTCAAAACAAAAAATCATAAATTGTAAATGGATCAATTACACGTTCCAACTGACTATAACAAAATGTCATGCAGGTGTGTGCACAACATTGTCGTCTCCATATAGACTAATCAAACACTAAATTACTTGTCTGTCTTTCCTATACAACAGAATCTATAGTATAAACCAGGACACGTGATCTAGCTCCCAAACTGACCAGGCAAAGTTGCAAGACACGCCTCGTACAAAGCACCATAGTGTAAATTAGGAAAGTAAATACCTAACAGTACTCGTGTGTTGCACAGAATTCAATTACTTACCCAAAAATCCAACATACCTGACACAAAATGACAACCACAAATCCACGTTTCGGTGCCTGGATTCCAGTTGTTTCTCCGAATTGCAGCGATCCATTTGCTTCTCTTTTCTTTAGCTTTCGGCAGTCTGTAAAAAGACAGCTCCGATTTATTGTTGAATCTATTTGTACAGTCAATCGCACAACAGCTCTTTCCCATTTTAGATGTGTTTTTTGTGTTTTCACAGCATTCAAGCTGAACGCTACCGCTGCCACTCAGTAGTCTTTCTGCCACTCAGTGGGTGTAACCGCAGTGACTTCCACTTGCCGTGACGTCATGTGCATACTCTCTATACATAAGCAGGAGCCAGATTCTGAGAGGAAGAAGCTGTGGCTGTAACATTAGCCCCTCCTTCCACCTGGTAATATCTAAACTCGCGCACTCCACTTCCTTGTTTGGCCATGGTCTGATCCAAGCTGCTTGGCATATTCTCATAACTTTTTAAAAAACGAAGTGATATTTGTTTAGTCATGTTAGCTACGCTGATAAAACTATGCCGATAAAAAGTGACAAGCAGCTAGTTTACTTGCAACAATGAACTAGGCTAGGCTAATAGCAGTGTCAGGCACCTTTTCAGACTAATTTGAAATGTTTCTGACAGTAAACTGATGTCCAATTGCATCACACCCCCCCTACCCATTGCATTCATGAAACTTTCTTATTAATCAGAAATATATGATGATGTCATATAACAGTAAGGTCAACGCAAACACTTTGCAGATGGTCGGAAGATAGCAACTATGTTATTTCAATAGCTGGCAAGCAGTGACATAAATATTATTTGACACAGTGGTTATTCAAAATATTTATTTGCTAAAATATGAAGTACTCAAGCTATTGTAATGGGAAGTTTTATGTTATATTTTAAAATAACTTTGGACTTTACTAAGTGGGCCTTGTGGCTTTGCCCCTGGTTCTAAGCCTATCATTTCCATAACTACAGCATCCACATTTATTCATTCCCACCCTAAAGCCTTTATCAACTTAATCAGACGATTGCAGTGATTTCATTTTGTGTGATTATTTATGCAAAGTAAGTTTTGATAGCTCTTGATTGGGAAACTTCACTTATCAAAGTGCAGGTTATTCAGTTGCTGAACAGCGTGCTGGAGTAGACAGCATCATGTTCGTACCTGGGTAAAAGCACCTGTTATCTATTACCAGGGGGTTGTGAAGAAAATGGCTCGAACTGCCTATATTTCTTGAGTGAGTTGATTTTTTTCATTTTAAAAACGCAATTAGTTTAAGCGCAAATATTTAGGAAAGTCGTGGAAGGAGAATATAGGATTTACGGCAGAGTAATTTTAATGATAAAGTCCCCAAAGTGAGATGGCATCACTCTAGGGTCTATCTAGTGTTAACTGAAACTCTCACTCACTGAGTCTCTGTAGGTGTGTGTGTATGTATGTCTAATTGAGAAACTTGGTGCTGATTTCTGAGCGAATCACATCAAAGAAGAAAATAATATCTGAATAATATTGTGCAAATTAGGGAGAAGAAAACATATGGGGAGAACACATTTGTACTGGGCACCATCCCTAATATATGTACTGTTATGCTCTTATTTATTTTATACTGTATGTACTGTGTGCATGATTATGTCCATGAAAAATGGGGTTAATAAATCACTGTGGTACTACTACTAATACTTTCAGTCATTTGCGGCATAAACAAAACAAATCCCCAGGGGGGTGTCTGCACTTTTGCCTGGCTAGCAACCCCGGAAAGCTAGCATGCTATATCAAAACTATGCCATCTGTTCGTCACTAAAAGACGATTATATACATTTGGATTCCTTGACATACACACAGAACACAGTAGCCAAAAAACTATTCCAGAAAAAATGTACCAAATGTATCCAAAACTGGCTTTTTGTAATATCTCACGAAATATTTGTAGAAATCTACCACAAGATTCCTTACCTCGGATAATAGCCCTAATCAAATTATGTATGGGTGTCAAACTTACAGAAGATTTCTCATTCAGGGCTTTAGACATCCCAGACACAGGTTGTTTTTCTAAGGCATCACATTCACCAAAGAATCCAAATGCAGTTTTATCACAGCATTCAATTTTCAAAGATCTCCATTCTTCTGACTCAAGTTTTGTCAGCAGTCTTCAGAGGTCTTCTTCTTCTTCATGACATTTCTTTTTAAAATACCCAGGTTACCTACTTTTACAATAGTTTTGAACGCTTGTTCAATCTGGAAAATGGGAATAGAAACTGTCAAAAACACAACAAACATAGTTTTCCCATGAAACATCCAAATTGGGGAAGGGAGTTTCCTGCTGAACATGTCTTGTCATGAGTATTATTGATTACAGTCTCATTCCACCATTTTAGAATTTGAATTGGTGGAGTGTTACTGCTTGGCTTTGACATTTTCTCCCCTTGAGGAGCAAAGGGTAAATAATTTCCCTCCATCAAGGGACTGTGGTCTAATGGGCTGCTATATGACAGGATGGGCATCTGTATGATGTTTGCACACATCCCCGTCACACTCTTCTGTTAGCAATGCATCCATGTCTGGTGACCTAGCTGACAGGTTGTGCAGCACTGGAACATGAACCCACTGGACACTGTTGACCAGGATTCCTGAGTAGGGTTGTATCATATTCCAGACTGGGCCAGCTGTTGCTCAGGGCACTCTCTCATCGTCATTGCTGTTGGTAGAATTATCATTATGAATACTGTCCATATTTTGAAACAGGTGCTGGAAAACATACAGAAAATACAGACAATTAGTCCCCCCCCCCCCCTTTTCTCCATGCATTTGATCATCATTCTGGCTTTACTGATCCATATGATGGCATTTAGCCTTCCAGTTTTGCCTTGTACCACATTTTGTATATGGAATCTCCACAATTGTCAATGACTGTGCACTGTTAGCAGACTTTCCAGTTTTCAGTTAGTAGACCATGGGCCTTTGTGGTGATAGTTCTTCACCATTACTTCCTCAACCAGTTCAAACTTATGTTGATTAAAATCATTGGCATAATACATCTTATTGTATTTCTGAGTGAGCCAATCTGGTTGGTTGCTTGACCATACATCTCAGTTAGGGAACAACACAAATTAAAGAATGTCTCTGTGGTCCACCCCTCCACCAGGGTCTTGGCATCTCAAGCCATAGAAGCTCTGGCATGCAAAGTTTCCTTCCTGTCATTAACTCATAAGGACTATGGCTCATGCTCTTATGACTGATTCCTCTTAATGACATTAGAATACTGGAATGATTTTGCACCTAGTTGGAACCATTTTCCAAAGCCATTTTCTTTAAAGACATTTTCAGTGTTCTATTGGCCTGCTATACTCCTCCAGATGCTTGTGGGTGATGTGGAATATGTAGGTGATATTTTATTCCTAAATGTCTTGCTATGTCTGTGTGTATTTGTCCTGTGAAGTGAGTGCCTTTATCACTATAGCAAAGAGTTAAAGTAATAATCTCGAAGATTTTCATTAAAATAAATTTCTTTTAAGTCACTATCTATCACTGCATTGGGTAACACAATGGTGATTGAGCCTATTTTTATATTAATTTATACTATTATTATTATCATAATTTGTGATTAAAAAACTTGGTGTCTGTGGCGACATTCCCAGGAAAAAATCACAAGCGGTGCACAGTTAGTGACGCGTTTTTCATCACCCATCAGTGGTTGGTCCGCCAGAGAGGGTAGGCGGAACGCAACAGGCTCGCTCTTCAACTCACTTGTGTGTGAGCGGCGAACTGTTTTTTCCGGTGTCTGCATGCGTTACAATAACAGAGAAAGGGGGGGTTGGGGGAGTTATGGAACCCTAGAAAGTTTTTGTGTAACATGAGAGATCATATTATTTGTTGATGTAGATTTCGTATTACATTTAATGACAATGTAACTTTACTAAATTACATAGCTATTTGCACAGCTAACGCTAGCTACCGGACCATGTCAAGAAAGACAACATTAGTTTAGACAACGTTGCGCACAGTATCCATCTCTCATATCAGGTAACGTTGCGTTAGCTAGCTAGCTAATGTAATTAACACAATCTAATGTCGGCTAACAATTAGAAAAAAACGCTAGCTAACGCTACCGACCGGTACCGACCTCGCAAACAGTCTCTCGAATGCAATGCTACCTTGTTGCAACGTTGCAGTGTAGCTAACTTAAGACTAGGTGCAACTTGCAAAATTCAAAGACGTCTGATTGTAAACGTTCTAAAACTGCACTTGGCGATTTGACAAGGTCGGTCTTTTAAAACCTCAGGGCAGGCAACGGCTCTGCTACTAGCCAGTTCACACTGCTGCAATTTTCTCTGCAACATTCTAAAACCGTTTCACCTCATTGCGAATCATTGATCTGAACTGGCCTTAACGTTAACGTTATTTACATTGCCATCGAGTTCATCAATATATTATAATGATCGGAATAAAGCCGGGGTATGTGGAGCAGAGCTGGGTCTGATTTCTGAAGACGTCATGCAGGAGAAAACAAAATAAAAGAATACGGCAGTATGGATTAGCATTGTTATTATTTCATTACGCTTCATCATATGTTCCTTCAGCCTTTATGCCCTTTTTGATGAAATCTCCTTTGTTTTTGTTTTATTCTTCTTGTTCTGATTGCTAATTTAACACCCAGATCAGCTTTATTCTCGAACAGTTTAGCTAGCAAAACCAGAAACACCAGGGGTAACATTTTGCAAGGCAGTTGTTTCAAAAATACCACACAACAATCATTCACGAAAAAGACTGCTTATTGTGCACGAGATACATAATTGCACAAGCCACAGCGAATCCCGCAAATTCTTCTCTGCAGTGCAAAGATGTTCATACCGGGCAAAAGGTGGATAAAGAACATTTGCAGAAATTGATCATCACTAATTCTACCCCAGGTTTGCTATGGCATTTTAACCCCGCTCGGCAGTGTAAAGACATCTTGAGTTAGCCTAATGTTAGACAACGAATGAGTATGTACATAACGTTACTTTTATAACAACCATTTTTTATTCAGTAAATAGTAAGTGTTAGTTGGCGTGCCAACTGACTGACGTCACACAGGCGACACTGGTTGGATCCGGTTGGATCTATGGGAAGTGAGGTCCAAAAACACACCTGCAATTACCGCTTCTCGCCATTGGCACCGCCATAGAGAACGAAACTGAAATCTTTGAGATGGTCACTTTAATCTACATCTGCAATATACCTGTTTTCATAGTATCCATGCTGTGGCCAGGCCTTTGTCTGCTTTAGTTGGAAAAGCTACAGTCAATGTGTCCATAATCAGTAGTATGTATTTGAAACCTCCTTTAGCAGGGGGAAGAGGCCCTATGTAGTCTATCCAGAGGTTTGTCCAGGGGGCCTTAATCATCTTTTCTTTTTTGGCACAAACCAACCAGTTCGAACAGAATGTATTCACATTTTTATCCATATATGTCTACCAAAACATGCCTCTCTGGCTATCTTTAACTTTATCAGCTGTCTTGATTGTGGAAGTATTATAGAACATCTGAATGGAATCCTTTTTAGGTTTTTAGAGTCTAAGGATGAATCCACACATCCTCTGACAAGAATGAATTTGTAATTGCCTCCATTGATTTTCAATAAGAGCCGATTCTTGTGTCTGTAAGGCATGCTGGGAAAGCTAGCTATGTGAGGAAAAGCCAGCGAAGCAACTGGAAGGGCGGGGAACATGGTGTGATAACCAATTAGATTAAAGATCCAATGTGTAAATCATCCCCCATTTAAAATTTTATTACACCCACAAGCAACCAATTGTGGGAGGTGAGGGCGATGCCAGGTGATCTCATCGGAGGATGTGTGGCTGTACCCAGTCCAGTGTCCATCGAGCCAGTCTGGCATTGGATACTCCTTTTACTTTACCAGTGAGCAACATTTGAAGGGGTGTGTGAGGAGTATGTAAAATCACTTCATTAAAACCTTTTATGTTCTCAAAATGGAACGTTTCCCAATGAACTGAACAATTACGTGCATGAGTTGTAAGCCTTCTCTAATGGGGACAGAACACAGGACACATAGGCATTTGGGCATAAATTATCCTGAACATCTTGTAATAAGACAGCTGATAATGCTTCTTCAATGGCTGACATTTGTAAAATAAGAGTGTAACAAGTGTTGCAGTCCTTCTCCCCACAAACCACACAATCCTCTGTTCTCGGACACACACGGGTTATATTGCGCTCAGTTTCAGGCCGTACATACAGTACACAAACAAAAACTAAAACAAACCAAACCAAAACAAACATGATAAGGAAAGCACTCGGTGTCACTCCCGCGTGCGTCTCATTCCAGCGCCCCGGTCTCACTGCAGGCAGAGCATATAAACAATTAGCAATTAATTGTGATTGCACACACCTGGGTTGCAGCGTCGGCTAAACCGCTCCCTCTCCGCCCGCAGATGGCGCCCTAACCACACCACCCCTCCACAGAGAGACTGAAAACAATCTGGGTTTCACAAGAAGGGGGCTTGAACTAATGCATCCTTCAGTTTCTCAAATGCTGTTTGGTGTTCTGGACCCCAGTCCAGAGAATCATTTTCTTTTTGTTCCTAGTCAGTAACCCATTCACTGTTTTGGCTATGTCTGCATAGCCTTCAATAAACTCTCGACAAAATCCCACAATCCCCAAAAATGACTGCAAAGCAGTAAAAGACACAAGAACAAGTAGTCTCTTGATTACGTCTATGTGTGGATCAGGTGTGCACCCCCTACGCCTACTTTAATACCCAAGTCTAACAGGCTAACAGGCTAACAGCACAGTAGCAGTTACTGCTTGTCACTTGTAGCACCACTGTAATGAACAAAAAAAAGGCTACAAACTACCTTTTCTATGAGAAATGTGTTGTCGAGCTCACACGCATACTGCTGGCGACATTGTAAAGCTCCGTTTTGCCCTCCGTACTATATAGGTAGCTAGCTATGGCACATTGTCACCTCTGTAACATTATTTGTTGTCCTCCGTGTGTCCATACATCTGTATCGGTGGTGGTAGCTGTGTGTCCTTAGCTCCTACTGATGTGTGCAGGATAGCATCCGTATGTGCTAACTAGGTTAGCTAAAGTAGGCGAAACGCGAACATGTTAGGGTGAGCTAAAGTAACCACCTGCGGAACGGCACAACATTTTTAAGCACATTTTTATCGCACAACATTTTTATCGCCTTAACGTTACTTTAGCTATCCCTAACATGTTCGCGTTTCGCCTACTCCCGACTAAAGGAAGCACCACCTGCGCATGCGTCCCGTTTTGCCTACTCCTACTAAACAAAGCATCACCTGCACGTGCGTCCTACTAAACTTCCCTCTCAGGTCGTCCGTTAGTGAGTGAATGAGTGAGTGAGTGACCACAATTTGCCATACATAGCCCACGGCGCCAGTTACTGTGCACCGTGGGAAAAAAAATAATGCAAAAACATTGTCACACAATGTGGTACAGTACCTGAATGTGTAATAATTAACTCTTGTATGTATTTCTGTACTCTG
The DNA here is from genome assembly GCF_018555375.3 of Anguilla rostrata. Lineage (NCBI taxonomy): Eukaryota > Metazoa > Chordata > Actinopteri > Anguilliformes > Anguillidae > Anguilla > Anguilla rostrata. Next base: position 31,404,976 of record NC_057939.1, on the reverse strand, counting down.
TACTCTCCATCACGTTTTGGCAGTGTTCCATCTCTCACATCATCACTGTTGCATGCATCACAAAAACTACTAAACTACCAACAATCGCTTACATTACAGTGTGAAATATCCTCATTATAAAATACCACTAACCAATTTAAAGACAATTTAAAAAGTATATTTTAATTTCAAAAATAACGCATATAACCAAAATATTTTGAGCAGTAAGACTTACTTAGCGATGATGAAATGTTATCTCTATTAAGTAGATGGAGACAGAGACAGTACATCAGCCCAGTCGTTCTCTCCTGTTCTGTCTTACTCCAGAAAACAATCTAGCTACGTCTATCACCAAACATATGCCTTAGCTATGCTCAGAAATTCTCAATAATAATAATATTTTCCAAGAAATTACGAAAATGATTGATAAAGTTTCGTCGGGTGCTGTGTCTTTTACTACTACCACAGAGTGAATGTGTAAGTGAATGCAATATATGAGAAAACTTTCGGTTATGCTGAGCTATAAAATGCTATTCCAAAAGCAAAATTAGACATGTTATTAGACATGTTATACATTGTTAGAAAGCTTATTCTGCCACCTATTGGATCGATTCATTGTCGATCAAGCCAGACTGTACTAAAAAGGGTGACAATACCGTAAACAATGTGTGGTATTACCCACAGCTATTTTGGAAGGTACCCAGACATCACAAATGCGCATATATTTCACAAACGGAATGGCCAGTGCAACATAGTTACGCATAGTTGCCGTGTATCATCAACTAATGAAGTTAGAGTTTCTGTTTTCAACTCATACTTTCGTTGCAGGAACAATGAATGTCTGAGTTGAGCAATCTAGGTACGTCAGCATGCTGACCACTAGGGGGATTACACTAAGAGGTTAAGGAAAGCTGGGAGGAAGGTCCAAGCAACTGTAAAAATGAAATTCAGTACGTTCTCGACCTGAAAGCAAAGCTCCACACTCTAGGGCAATTGTCAAGGGAGCATTTTCTGCAGGTGCAAGAACGACAATGGTGTGCATGTAATAAAGGCGTTCAGCTGAGACAATTTGTACCAGGAGATAAAGTGCTTGTATTACTCCCTTCTTCTAACTCCAGATTACTTGCCAGGTGGCCAGGGCCCTTTGTGGTCACACGGCAAGTGGGGGATGTTAATTATGAAGTTGTACAGTCTGACAGGGGTGGGGAAACACAGATATACCACCTGAACCTCCTAAAAGAGTGGAGAGAGACGGCTCCTGTTTCTCTGGTTGCAGTGAGTGAGAGAGATGAGTTGGGTCCAGAGGTGACAAAACCAGCCAATTCTACCCTGGCTCTTTGTGATGACCATCTCTCATTGTGCCAGAGAGCAGATGTGGCCTACTTGTAGAAGTGCTTTGTGGATGTGTTCTCCCCCTGCCAGGGTGCACAAACCTCATCCACTATCACATTGAAACATCTCCAGGGGTGACAGTGCATTCTTGGCCCTATAGATTGCCTGAACACAAAAAGAAAACTGTACAGGCAGAATTTCAGGCTATATTAGAGATGGGAGTGATAGAAGAATCAAATAGTGCGTGGAGCAGCCCCATTGTGCTTGTGCCTAAGCAAGATGTGTCTGTGCGCTTCTGTGTTGATTATTGCAAAATTGCAGTTCCAAGTACAGGGAATGACAACGTAGTTTACCTTGGACCCTGTTAATCTGATTAACACAAACAAAAACAGCAACAAAGCAGTCTATGCAAATAATACAAGCAATAGTTGAGTAGGCACGAGTGCAATAACTAAACGAAACTAACTAAGATTACATATTCAATTAGAGACTACAGGGAGGTAGGGAGGGATGGGGAGAGGTACAGCCTGAAGAGGTGAATCTTCATTTGTCGCTTGAAGGTGGTCAGGGTCTCCATGGACCTCCATGGGAAGGTCATTCCACCATCGTGGAGCCAGAATAGATAGGAGATGTGACCGGGAAGCGCAAGTGTGAAGAGCGGGAGGTGCCAGGCGTCCTGAGGTAGCGGAACGGAGGGGTCTGGCTGGCATGTAGGGTTTGAAGATCTTAACACTTTGTCACCCTTCCTTTCGGGCTGTCTGGGGCCCCCGCTACGTTCCAACACCTCATGGACCAGGTGCTGTGGCCCCACTCTCCATATGCTGTGGCCTACTTGGATTATGTAATTATCATAGTGACACCTGGGAGTGGAATGGGGAGCATGTGGGGGTGGTGCTTGGGTCTCTGAGGTGTGCAGAGCGTATGGCCAACCCAAAGAAATGTGCAGTTGGACGGAGGAAGTGGTATCTGGGGTACCTCCCTGCCCTTATCTGCCCCTGCTTGCTGCTCTCTTGTCTTGTGCTGCGTCTGTCTGAACTATCCGGAGCCTCTCTCTGCATTTCTCTCCGAAACCTAAAAGCATGGATCTGATCAACTGGTCTCTCAACGCAATTGATAGTATTTTCTCGACGAGAAGAACGGGTCAGGGAGAGCCCTCTTGCCCTGACGGAACGTTTGCAGCCAGATACACGATGGACTCCTGGAACGAGTGGAGGGTCGTGTGCCTGTCGATCCTTTCCGTTGAGGATGTTGAAGACGTTTACTTGATTGGAATTATGATAACAGGCTTTCTGCTGTTTGGAGCTGGCAGCATCCTGATTTATCGCAAAATGCCGAAGGCGTTGGCAGCACTAATTGGGAAGCTGCCCGCCATTGAGGGAACGGGCAGGGCTGTCAACACTCAGACTCAAGCGATTTGTGAGCTCAATCGCAAACTGGATGCGATTGGATCGCAAATTCGCATGACGGATATCAACTTGGAGAAGTTGTCGGTTCGGCTCACTGAAATGGGCCACTAATTCGGATGATTGGAACAACGCTGAGAGAACCACAGGACTAAAGGTAGACGAAAAATGCAGAAGTCTGCCTGAACCCAAAACAATCCTTATCCTCATTGGCTCCCCCACATCGGCCTTGGAAGGCTGATATCTCTCCACTCTCCTGGATTGTTATGCAGCCAGATGCTCGGCCCTACCCCCACCTCCCTGCTCCTATGGAACTTTGTCTCTGGATCAGGACTCTTCGAGGTCATCTCCACGGCAACGGCCGTGTCCTCGTCATCAGTATCAGACGGCAGAGACAATGTTGAGACTGTGGTGGAGATGAAGTCCATGGTCTTACACACACACGCACATGAAGATAACACACACACCACCTCCTACTCAACGCCTTCTTGGCTCCCACCCCCCCTCCCTCCCCCGTTACAGTGCAGTCTGCTGAGGGTTGATGCGCTGCGCCTGAGCGGCTGCGCGCTCCCCCAGTGTCTGTGCTGCGACACTTCCCCTCCCCGACACCCTACCCCCTACCACATGTGCAAGTCTTCGAGTTTTTGTTGTAATGTTTGTAATGTTTGTAATGTTTTTATGATGTTGCTATGTGCTGAGGTTTTTTCTTCGTTTCAATGAAACGAGTGCCCTCTCGTTTCATTGAAAGGACTGTTTTTCTTCCTCCTCCTTCCTCCTGTTCTCTCATTTCTCATCTAATAAGTTGGCGCCGCAGATGGCTGCCTCGGTGTGTTGACCAAAGCAAATTCCTCGTATGTGTAAATGTACTTGGCAATAAATTTGATTCTGATTCTGATTCTGATTTGGGCGGCGGGCAGGTTCAGTTCAGTGGCTCTACCGCATGAAAGATGCCAACGCGTGGATCACTCATTGGTATCTGGCATTACAGGGGCTCAAATGGTGGTTGCTGACTTCCTCTCCCGCTTGGGGGAGGGGGGGGGGGGTTAGCTGGCGGCCGGATGGCTCCTCGGCCTAAGTGGGGGTATGTGGAGGGGTGGTGTGGTTAGGGCCCATCTGCAGGTGGCGGGGGAGTGATTTAGTTGGCCTGTAACCACACCTGTTGGCATTTTTCTGTAATTGTTAACTGTTTATATGCTCTGCCTGCAGTGAGACAGGGGCTCAGGAATGAGAGACACACGTGGGAGCGACGTGCCATGTAATGCCCTTCCTAACTGTGAGTGTTTTGTTTTGTATCCGTGTTGTTGCAACAAGCGCACAATAAAGCCCATGTGTGTCCAAGAACAACGGATTGTGTGGTTTGTAGGGAGAAGGACTGCAAAACCTGTTACATATACCTTTTGGTCTTCTATTATTCCTGTTTGCTTTCACCTCAGCTGTAACGTGCTTAACCTATTCTATTTGCTGTGATAGATCCCTTGTAGCATTTCTGCCACATTCCATTCTGCTGCTACTTTACACCAGATGGGCCAGTGGAGGATGGGCTCCCCCTCTGTAGCCGGGTTTCTCTTGAGGTTTCTTCCCATTGGGGAGTTTTTTCTTGCCACCATTTGAGGGTTTTCTCCCCACTGGGAGTTTTTTTTACCTTATGTACTTTCTGTTTGCTCTGTTGGCTGTTTTTGCTCAGTTTCTTGGCTTGCTACTCTGTACAAATGTCTGTGGTATTTTTAATCTCTACGACCTCTTGTATTTTCCGATAATATTTAATTTACTGTACTGCCAGTTCTGCTAAAAAAGGTTTAAAAAGACATAATGTATGTGTTTTTTCTTGGCAATGAGAAATCTTATTCCATAACTACATCAAATGTAATTGTTGTTATAAATTATTATATTTTTTTGCCTTTTTTTAATTGTTTTATTGTATTGCAGATCACGTACGACACTACTCATATCTGATATTCATTTGAAATTTAAAATGGAAATATACAATATTTATAAAAATGAATGGTAATGGCATCAAGTTGCGGTAATGACAGGTTGTGGCAGTAATGACATTTAATTCAAATTAAGAACAGCAAAAATATAATGTTAAACAGTAAAACAAAACCATGTGAAACAACGAAGAATAAAAAGTTATCTTTGAATTATAGAACCTGTGCTCCAGGGAGAGATAAATAAAGAAACAAGTGCTAAAAATAGCTGTCAAACAGGTCAACGCGAACGGTACATTCCTGCACACAAAATAGTTTTTTTTAAAAACATGTAAAATGTATTAACTTCAAAAGGATAACACTCTCTCTGTTTCTGAAGATAATCTTGATATCTTTCTATGTCACTTTCTCTCTACATTATCTTGATCTGAGCTTTATGATCTGATGTGTTAGGCGCCATCTATGAATATGAAAGACGAGTGACAAAAATAGGCATTTCCTAAATAATGTGGAAAGCCCTTCTAATTAGTGGTTTTGGCTATTTCAGCCACACTCGTTGTGCATAAAGGTGCATAAAACAGGTGCATACAGCCATGCAATCTCCATTGATGAACATTGGCAGTTGAATGAGTCATACTGAAGAGCTCAGTGACTTTCAACATGGCATTGTCATAGGATGCCACCTTTTCAACAATTCAGTTTGTAAAATTTCTGCTCTGCTAGAGCTGCCCCAGCCAACTGTAAGTGCTGTTATTGTGAAGTGGAAATGTATAGGAGCAACAACAGCTCAGCTGCAAGGCAGTAGGCCACACAAACTCACAGAATGGGACTGCCGAGTGCTGAAGCATGTAGTGCGTAAAAATTGTCTGTCCTCAGTTGCAACAGTTTCCTAACTACCTCTGGAAACAACGTCAGTGCAAGAACTGTTCGTCAGGAGCTTCATGAAATGGGTTTCCATAGCCGAGCAGCCAAGCACAAGCCTAAAATGACCATGCACGATGCCAAGTGTCAGCTGGAATGGTGTAAAGCACACCACCATTGGACTCTGGAGCAGTGGAAACACGTTATCTGGAGTGATTAATCTCGCTTCACTATCTGGCAGTCTGATGGACGAATCTGGGTTTGAATGCATAGTGTCAATAGTACTGTCCCGAATAGTGCCAACTGTAAAGTATGGTGGAGGAGAAATAATGGTTTTTCATGGTTCAGGCTAGGCCCCTTAGTTCCAGTGAGATCTGACATACAATGTCATTCTACAAAATTGTGCACTTCCAACTTTGTGGCAACAATTTTGGGAAGACCCTTTCCGGTTTCAGCATGACAATGCGCCCGGGCACACAGCGAGGTCCAGAAATAGTTTTGTTGAGAATGGTGTGGATGAACTTGAATAGCCTGCACAGAGCCGTAATTTCAGCCACATCCACCTTTAAGATTAATTGGAAAGCCATTAATTGTGGGCCAGGGGTAATTACCCTATCAGTGCCCAACCTCACTAATGCTCTTCTGGCTGAATGGAAGCAAATCCCTGCAGAAATGCCCCAACATCTCATTTAAAGCCTTCCAAGAATAGTGGAGGGTGTTACAGCAGCAAAGGGAGGCGAGATGCTGGATGTCAGGTGTCCACATACTTTTAACCATGTAGTGCACCGTGTAATTGTGTTATGTAAACATTTAATGTTTAAATAAGCCTGGTAAGTGCTGAATTTTCAGTGAGGGTCAGCTGGTGTACTAGGTTGTTAGTGTTTAGTAGGTAGTTGCTAGGGACTTACTAAGTGGTTGTCAAGTTGTTCCTAGGTGGTTGCAAGGATCTTCCCAGGTGATTGTAAGGGTCTTACTGCTAGTTTGTAGTAGGTGGATGCTAGGGTCTTACTAGGTGGTTGCTAGGATGTCACTAAGTGGTTGCTAAGATGTTAATAGGTGGTTGCTATGTGGTTGTTAATGCATTCCTATCTGGTTGCAAGGGTCTTATCAGGTGGTTGCTAAGGTCTTGCTTGACACTTGGGTGAAAATGTGATTGAATTGAAACTGCTATTGAATTGATAAAATTCTGAATCGAATGTTCATGGAAATGCTGAGTGAATTGATAAAAATGGTGATTGGAATTGCAGTGCATCAAATTGAGTAGACTACGATCAACTTAAATATTGAATAAAATGCAATCAAAGTACATATTGCATCAAATAAAATGCAATTAAATGAAATATGGTATTTGATGCAATATATAATTTAATTGCATTTTATTCCATGCAATATTTAATTTGATTGTGTAACCCAGGTTATCTGAATCACTGTGATATTTTAACAATTTATCCAGATGAGGGTAATACCATTGTTGAATAAACAATTTTTATTCCTGTTATTCTATTGACAAGTATTTTGTAGATAGATGAGAAAAATTCCAGAACATAACTAGCTGAACTTCAGAATAGATTGAGAAGATACATTTGGAAAAGTAGAAAAAAATACAGAGAAACTAAAGCAGGAGATCCTTGCCGAAGGAGAGAGAAACATTTTTGCCGAATAGCAACTGTGTTTATTTTATTCAAACACTACGTGCATTTTGGATATTCTGGCTGTTTTTTTTGTTTTTGTTTTTTTTTTGAGTGCATTCCTCAGACTGAATCGTTGCTGTTCAAGTCATCATCATCCCATTAGCTGTGTTCCAATACGAAGTCAGCTGCCTTAGTTCCTGCAGCCTTAGAAGGCAGCTCCCTCTGCAGGCATTATCTTAATGGTAAAGGAACCTCAAAAGGCAACAAATTTGGGACACACTTTGAAGGCAGGATGACATCACAGAGAGTTTGCGTGCTCGCTCGAGATCAGTGTTTACTGTTACAGCTGACGTCTTTAACTTTTCAACTGACAGACTTAGTGTTGCCAATTTTGCGACGTTGTCACTAGATTCAGCGACTTTTTGACCTTCCCTAGCGACTAAAAATCTTATCTAGCGACTAGCGACAAATTTGGCGACTTCCCGCAACTTCGGCAACCTCCATTCTCGTTGTCAGGCAACAGCAAAAATCACCTTTCACCGATTAGTGAATGACGTCACATCTGCCTTTCCTAGTGGTCTAGCGTTGCCCACGTTTATAAAAGTAATGATTGATGTAACCTTCAGCCGCTGTAATTACACAGAAGTAGATGTTCTACAGATCTAACAGATACTACGCTGCTCAGCCAACGTCATTGGAGGGCAGGCAGACACAAAACCTACGCTATGCCTATCACTGTGCGTGGCTTAACATACTTTTTTTTAAAAATATTCAAATGATTACATGGTGATGTCATACATATGCAAATTAACTTATGACGTCATCTAGTGACTTTTAGAGGAGACCTTAGCTACTTTTCATGGAAAATAGTTGGCAACACTGGACTCAACGCAAATAAAAACTGATTCTGTCATTGTAGCCATAATTGTTCTGATTCTCTATTTAAGGGAAAACAAAATTTGTTTTATGTTCAGCAAACTACATAACTAGTTACTAGTTCAGCTACTTTTTTGGTTTTAACCAGATTATCATGATTTCAGTCCGTTGTATGTTCTAAGCCAAGTTAACGCTAGTTACATTGTTCTATTGGGAAGTAATGTGATTACAAGAAAGTTAGCTGGCTAGTTCCGTTTCACTGACCAAGGTTTAAAAACATTAAATACTGTAACCCGCCACTGGGGAGGGGTGATGGGTGCAATAATTTAACACAAACATAAGAATGGATATGGTTGTCTCGGTCAACGTAACCAGGACTTTTATTTTGAAAACAGGGAAAACAAGCAAAATAATGCAAACAAAACGCTAGCTCCAAGTGAGCCTGACTATACGGGTTTTTTGGGACCTGTCTAAAGTCGGGCAGCTAAGCTGCTTACCGACAAGACAAATTGTATACAAAAGAATGGTCAAAAACAAGCACAGTTCGGTACATGGTTCAGTTCCTCACACAGAAAATGGGTCAAAATGTAATCGGGCACTCAGACAGAAAACAGGTCATTCACAGGTTCCAACACAATATCTGTAACACTTACACAGTCTTTCCACAAAGAAAACTCCAAACTCCCACACCTTCACAGCTGTATGGGCTCCTACTTATACTGAGCTTGATTAGGTAGAATGGTTTTCAGGTGGGTTTAACAAGGGGGCGGAGCTGGCAATTGGAAGGGGGTGGGGCCTTCCACTACAGCTCCGCTCATGGCCTTACAATACATTATTCCAGTGTATTAAATTATTAAAATGTACTTTTAGATGTGACTATAATAAATGATTGTGTTCACTGTATATTCACTGCTTCGCTGTTTTGAGCCGCCATTAATTTAACAGAAGTGAGATGTCTGAGAAAATCGCAAAAACCTATGGGATAGCCTTCCAGCTGAAAGGTGCATCAGACATTGCCTTCAAATTACACCCAAATAAGACATCTTAGAAGGACGCATTTTTGATGATTTTTGATGGTTTGGGACATGCCTACGAAGGACAAGTGTGAAAATAGTGAAAAGTTCTGCCTTCAAATGCAGCCTTCTAAGGCAGCTGACTTCATATTGGGGCACAGCCATTGTCAGACTGAATTGTTGCTGTTTGAGTCATCGTCATTCTACTGCTGATCTACTAATCACCAACTACGACATGTTCATCATCAGTGGAACCACTGGATGGACAATTTCACAGGAAAGAAAGGAAGAAGGGGTAGTATGAACCTGACTGCACTCACTATATGAAAAACACAAAGGACAACAAACACAAGAGGCCTTAATCCATTCTGATTGCATTTATTATTTTTAAGGTGTTGATGCATTTTCTGATATTTAGGTTTGGGATCTCAGTTTTGTTTAAATTTGAATTTGGAGGATTTAGTTTTGTTGGGCCCAACAACAAAGAGGAAGAGGAACGCAGAGTAAAAACTGATAGCCACCACAGATTTTATTAAGCATAACTTGTGAAGTTCTCCAGACACATTGGGCATATACTAATCTGATACCTGCTTGTTTATTATTCAGCTAACCTGAGATAAAAGTTATCTATCTTTAAAAGTTCCTAGCTGACTTGGTGGTTAGTGACCTACCATGGTTTCTTATTCTGCATCCAAGGCACATTTATGGAATTTGAGTTGAAATGTGTTTAAACTGGGAGCTATGTAAAGGATGGAAAAGATGAACTCAATAACTTTCTGTTAGGATTCTGTTTTGATGCCTTATGTAAGAGAGTGATACACTGCAGCCCATGGCATAAGCGGTCTATGCGGTTGTTTAGGGCCACAACCGCTAGGGGGGCCACACGACCACGTGGGGGGGCCACACGATCCAATGTTTATCTAAGGTAAAAAAACGTTATTTTTGTAATTACGTTATTCATCCCCTATCGCAGAACTAGTAGTATAAATTTCAAATGGAATGGCAACAGAACATTTCATAACAATGTAATGTAAGAAGGATTTTACCATGCGACCCCCCCCCCCCCCCCGGCCCTGCACTTTAGTTTCCTAAGGTTAACCAGTTGTCCAGTTGTGGAGTGAGTCATTTCTGGGGTGACTTGAGTGCTACTAAAGAGTACTTACCTACTTAAAGTCCAACCTCCTCATGGAACCTAAATATTTACTAATATACCTTCTAACCTAACAATTCAGGCAAAGGGGGTTACAATTGAATTTCATTTGATTCGACATTTAATTAAATTGCAATTTAATCAATTCAGCGTTTAAATCATCATTTCTGTTGAGAGAAAAAAGAGTGCCTGGAGAGTAAGCTCAGTGTGAACAAATTTTAGAGTTCAAAAATACTGTGCTAAATAATTTTATTTGGCTAGGGTAAATTCGTAGTTTTGAATAGACTTTGTCACGACCCCTTTGTCGTGGTTGAGTGTGTGTTTCGTCTTTCCGGTTCATCATCTGAGCGTTTCTGTTTCAGTTTCTCAGCTTGAAATAGCCACCGTTTGCCACTTACCAGTGGAGATTAGTTCTTCGAACTTGTGCTTGGTGTATTGTATATAGTGATTGCTTCTTTTGACTTTGTATATTTGACCCTACTTGTTTGATTCTGATTCCCGTCTTGCCCTTCTGTTTGTTTGCTGATTAGATCTTGTGTATGGCCACTGACTCCTTCCTTTTAACTCTTGCCCTTTCGTGTTTCTGACCATTTGCTCTCAATTTCGATTGCGAGTCGCACCTGCGTTGTTTACCAATTGGATTTCGTGTTTGACAATTTGCTGGTTCTCCACCTTGACTCTTGTGTTGCACTCAGTGGTTAAAGCTGCCCCATGCCCAGTGCCCTTTGAAGACTAGCCAGTTTTCATTTAGATTTGGATAGGCAGATAGGGACCGGAGGTACTGGTCGGTTTGCAATATGTTTCCCTTACCCAATCCCCACTCATTTCCCTTATCATTCACCTCGTTACCGTCTGACCTTAGACCAGGTCGTAACAACTTCAATGGGAAAATGTGCTTTTTGGCATCAGAGCTTTACTAAACTGCAAAACCACTGGAGTTTGTGAGCTTCACGCAGAATGGCAGTAGGATTCAAATCCCAAAATACTGGGATTTCTTTTTGACTTGACTTGTTTTACTTGGAATAGCAATTTGGAAGAAATTAGCTGTTTGATTGCACTCGTATTTAGTTACATCGTTTAAGGATGGGGGCATTGTCATCCTGGAAGAGACCACTCCCATCAGGATAGAAATATTTCATCACAGGATAAAGGTGGTCACTCAGAATAACTTTGTATTGATTTGCAGTGACCATTCCTTCTAAGGGGACAAGTAGGCCCAAACCATGCCAGGAAAATGCCTCCTACAGCGTAACAGAGCCACCGGACCCCCTTACTGTAGGGGTCAAGCATTCAGATCTATACTGTTCTCTTGATGTACACCCCACATGAACTTTCCCACTTGTCGAGAATATGGTGAAGGACTCATCTGACCGTATTGACGGAGTGTGGCACAGTGGGTAAGGAACTGGGCTTATAACCGAAAGGTCGCTGGTTCGATTCCCGGGTAAGGACACTGCCGTTGTACCCTTGAGCAAGGTACTTAACCTGCATTGCTTCAGTATATATATCCAGCTATATAAATGGATACAATGTAAAATGCTATGTAAAAAGTTGTGTAAGTCGCTCTGGATAAGAGCGTCTGCTAAATGCCTGTAATGTAATGTAATGTAATATCACTTTCTACCACATCTCTCTAAACCAGTGCCTACGGTTTTTGCACCACTGAACACTCATATGTGCGTATGTCTTTGTAATGAGGGGTTTATGCACTGCAACCCTACTATAATATCACTGTCTATGTAATTGTTGATGGACTGTTCTTGCTGACACAGTCTGATCACGTGCAGCATTGATATTCTGTCACCTGAGGAGTTGCTCTTCTGTTTTTCCTTACATATCGCAATGCACAAGCATCACATTCATTGAATGTGTGGTTTCGACCACAATTTCCAATCCTATTTACTAATGTCTTCCCCATAGATGTAAATGCAGATGTCACTTCAGCCACTGTTCCTATTGCAACACTAGCCAGTTGAGCAGTCTTTGTGACTGAAGCTCCTGCCATCTGTGTCCCAATAATGAACCCTCTTTCAAAGTCATTTAGATCTTTTTCTCTTGCCATCTTGATCCAAAATCAAGGTGAACTGGGCCTGCTCAGAATTTTTATACATGCCACAGAGCATGCTAGGATATGAATTGCTTAATTGTATCATGCAGCACACCTGCATGGAAGCATCTGCATTCATTATGTTTCTTTTCTGATTTATTCAAGTTTTGTCCTTTAATTTGTCACCCATATCCCCTGCACAAAGACCTATAGCCCATTTTCAAGATATATCCAGATATTTGAAACTGGCTAACATAGCTAAAAAGCTAGTCCTGATTGTATTACCTTTTGTGTAGATGTTTTGACAATTTGTTCCAGTTAGTTGCTTCACAGAGGTTGTGTACTACACTACAGACCCTGTAGTGTTCAGCAATTTGCAGGAAGTGGTTCATCGGCTGAATGTTTCCTTCCAAAATTCAGATTACGCCAGATCAGTTGGATGCCTTTTTCACATACTGTCTATAGAAGCTTTGGAGAATTATTTATTAGCTGGCTTGTCTGTCTGCCACATTGCAGCTGTTTTTGGGGTTAGTGGGAGAACAGGTCACAGTTGAATGGCAGAGCATGGCATAAGGTGAGTCTAAGATCTTTGGACAACAAGACCATCGTCTAGTCGGTCAGATCATAGCGCGTATATAGGAACTGGAGAATCAGAAGCTGCAGAAACTAATATGGTGTCCAGTACACCACAGCTCGCGATTTCCCCATAGGCTAAAATGGAGAAACTCCTGCCTTTATCTATTAAACTAAGGGGTTTACAGTCATATTTTTAACCCAGTTATACCCAAATTACTTATAAGAATAATAATTCAATTTGTGGTTTTACTTGACATGATTCAATAAAGTTGGGTGGGTTCGGCAAAAGTGGGACACTTTTTAGTAGATCGTCTATAACATCAAAAAACTGTTCACACACTAGTCATGTTTTGATAAATTCTTTTGATCCTCTGGTATCTCTGATGAACTTTTGTTGAAAAGTGAATTATTAAAAAAATTATAGACCTTCAAACACCGTAAGTACCCTGTTTTTTTACTCAGGTCACATTTTCAGGTAAAGTGGGACAGTTTTGTTGGTAAAGTGGGACATTCATTTTAAATAGGTCTGTGAATTATATATAGTACTTATTAAAAAAATTATATTTGTGTGTGTATAAAATCATTGGAATAATATTGGTTTACAATTGTAAATGTTATTAACGTTAAAATGAATGTCCCACTTTACCAACACAACTGTACCACTTTACCTGAAACTGTGACTAATGTTCTTGTATCTTATTTCAACTTTTGTTTAGTCAGTTAATTCATTGAACTCATTCATCACTGCCATAAAATACAAAAAGCCTATCTGAATAGTTGTAGTCACCGCTATAACATTCAACATGTGTGTGCATGCGTGTGTTTATGCATGTGTATGTGATTCAAATGATAAAAATGTGCTGAATTATTTGTTGATTTACAATTAAAAGATCGTTAGTAATAACAATTTTCATTTCAACCTCTGTTCAGCCAGTTAATTTATTCTGGTTTAGGCTAGTCAACTTGGTAGCCAGGAGGTGGTGATGCCGTCATCAATAGTCCACAAGTGGGCGCTGCTCTTGCGGCGACCAGCAGCAGGTGTTTCTCGTGTTATTTGTCTTTGTTTTAAAAGTTTGTTTCTTAAGTTTCCAAGTGAGTCCAATCCTATCCCTTTTATGTCCTAAAGTTTTTTTGGTTAGTTCAGGATGGATATGTTTTACCTTCTACTTTCGACGATTATTGTGAACTTTGCCTGGAGTTACCAGTTTCCTCAAACAATCAAGTACACATGTGAGTTTCTCCTGGGATTACAATGGAATCCCTAGGCCGTGGATGATCCCATACACTCTTTGTTGGATCAAAACCTTAACCAGGAAATATTTATTGTGTACACGCCTAGGTCGGGAGGGGAAGTCTTCAGAACAGGCAGGGAGACAGAAGAGCGTAAGCGCAGGAAAGAGCTTGCACACCACATAGGGGCGGCATCTCCAGAGGTTGTGGTGTCCAACCGATTCCAGCCCTTGCAGGAATTGGACCTAGCCCTTGACCCTGAGAGTAGGGGGACTGATGAGCCTCAGGGCACACAGATGGCCACAACCTCCAGGAAAAGGGAGTTATTGGGGACCCAATTATTAGAGGGGTAGACAGCATAGTCTGTTCGCGTGACAAGGAGTCTCGCACGGTGTGTTGCCTGCCTGGTGCCCAGGTAGGAGATCTCTTTGAGCGCGTGGACAAGCTCATGGCCAGAGAAGAAAGGGATTCAGTTGTCATGGTCCATGTAGGGCCCAATGACATAGGTAAGGGCAGGTTTGAGGTCCTGCAGGACAAATTTGTGTAATTAGCAGAGGAGATTAGGAGCAAAACCTCCACGGTAGTCTTCTCTGGAATTCTACCTGTACCACGTGCAAGCAGAGGGAAGCAGAACTTTATCTGGAGGTTTAACACGTGGCTACAATCCTTTTGTAGGAAAGAGGGGTACAGGTTTATTGGGCACTGGGATTCCTTTTGGGACAGGAGTGAGCTGTACAAACATGATGGGCTGCACCTGAACCGGAGGGGTACCTTTGCACTGGGCCAGCATATGCTCAGGGTAGCACGGGATTATTTAAACTAGAGAGGGGCAGGGAGGATAGAGAGTGAAATGAGTAGAGAGGCGCAGACTGCCCAGATGGAAGCTGTCAAGGCTACCTATAATAGTGAAAACATTAATAAAGTCTTTTTAAAGCAAAATTTTAGTAGGGGTGACTTGGGACGGCGTTGGGTGAGGGAACAGGAGAGGATGTGTAGAAGCAACTCTAAAATGTTTTTGTTTAAATGCAAATTTTTGGAAATTGAGGCGGATATTAATAGTAACGGCTATGACATAGTAGGGATTACAGAGACATAGCTGGGGGAAGAGGATGGGGATGAATATAATATAGAAGGGTATAAACTTATTAGGAAGGATAGATCCAGTAAGAGAGGTGGGGGTGTGGCTCTATATGTAAAAGATAATTTTAATGTGCAAGAAATTCCAGAAATTGACCAGCTCATGCCTAGTGAGGATATTTGGATTAAGCTCATAGGGGAACATGAGAAGGGGCTTAACATAGGAGTGTGTTACCGACCGCCAGCTTCAGACAGTAGTGTGAATACAATGCTCTTTGAAAATATAAAACAAGCTTGCAGAGGAGGTGAGACTATTATCATGGGCGACTTCAATTACCCCAGTATTAATTGGGAATTGGTGACAGGACAAGGGAAAAGGGAGGAGGAATTTCTTGATGTTATAAATGACTATTTTTAGCACAGTATGTCAGACAGCCTACAAGAGGGAATTCAATTCTAGATTTGGTGTTATTAATGACTCTGACAGAATTTAAAGTATACAGGTAATGGAACCACTTGGGATAAGTGATCATTCCAAAGTCTGGTTTGATGTATTTTGGCAAACTAAGAGGGCACCATCTAACTCCAGGATTTCAAATTTTTGGCGTGTCAACTTTAAAAAGATGCGATCAGAATTAAGTAAGGTAGACTGGGTGCAACTTCTTGATTGCAGGACTGTGAATGAAAAGTGGGGCAGGTTCAAAAGGGTTATACTTGATGCACGGTGTAAATTCATTCCAAAGGTGCGGAAAAGTAAGTTGAAAAAGCAGTCCCCACAGTGGATGAATAAAGCTATACGGAAGATACTGAATATTGTAGTATGCGTGCTAAGGTTAAAAAAGAACTAAGGGTAGCAAAAAGGCTCTATGAAAGGCAAATTGCAGAAGATGCTAAAAGTAATCCTAACGATGCATGTCCACTGCAGCGTCGCGTGTCGACGTGTCGCTTCAGATCGCCTTGGCTGCTTGGGGGCGTGTCAAAAAAAATATGTGGTGGGTGCTGGTGGGTGTTACAAAGTCCTGCTGAAAATGTGTTCCCGTTCATGCTACGTGTATAAATATAGGAGCATCACAATATACTTTGTCTAATAAGCTTGCAAAGGAGTGGAATAACCAGAATAAAATTAACATTACCCTCCAAGTATAACTGACTTAATTTTTTTAAATTAAGTTTTTGGGTGAGGGCTAGCGGAGTTAGTGCCAAGCTAACAAGCTAGCTATCTATCGTTTATCGGATAATTCGCCGGCGATTTTAAATCCAGATAACATCACAATATATTGCAAACCCGCCATGGACCGCAACAACAAGCTAGTAATAGCTGCTCTCTACCTCGTATAACACTGGGAATGCAGCTACAGAAATTATCAGTTTTTCCTCCATCCTCAAAATGTGCGGAGCTTTTTATACCAAACAAGATTTTGGCTAGCCGGCTGAAGAAACAGCAGCACAGCCTTCACCTGCTGGGCTCAATGGAGTGCGCTTGACGGATTCATTTGCATAAAGTTGAGCTCTGCTCAACCTTTTCGTCGCGCTGCTACCCGTCGCTTCAGCGCACCGCTACCAGAATGCATTGCGGGGCAGATTGACAGTTGTCCCATAGGAAATTAATGGGAGGCGTCAAATCGCGCTGCTTTCGACGCTGCAGTGGACATGCACCGTAAGTGTTTCTTTCAATACTGTAGTAGGAAAAGGAAAGTTAAAGGGGAGGTTAAGGGCAATAAAAATAATGATGGAGCACTGCTTTGTAAGAATAAGGATATTGCTGATGCCCTAAAATGGCTACATTGTTGAGTTTCACCAGAGAAGAGGTTACTAATAGGCTGGAAGGCATATTGAATACTCAGAATGTCTTGGCAGATATTGACATAGGGGATGTAGAAGTATTAGATAAATTATATAAACTAAAGACAAATAAAGCAGCAGGCCCTGATGGCTTATACCCAAGGGTACTAAAGGAGTTAAGTGAGAACATTTTTAAACCACTGGCAAGCATTGTTAGACAGTCTTCAGAAACTGGAGAAACACCGAATGACTGAAAACAGGGTATTGTAATACCAATATATAAGAAAGGGGACCGTACTGATCCAGGAAACTACAGGCCTGTCAGTTTAACTTGCATCACATGTAAAATACTTGAATTAGAGACAAACTAGAATTATTTCTTGAAAATAAGAACATCCTAAGGGATAGCCAAGATGGTTTTTGCAAGGGAAGGTCATGCCTGACAAACCTTTTGACATTCTTTGAGGAAGCTACCAAGTGTCTGGATGGGAGCAGGGCTTATTAGATTTCCAAAGAGCATTTGATAAGATACCACATGACAAACTCATTATAAAAAAAGGACAGTCGGAATTACAGGAGGCATTTCAGAGTGGGTTCAGAAATGATTACGGGATAGAACACAAAGGGCAGTAGTAGGAGGGATCTTATCTGAGCAGGGTATTGTGGGAAGTGGAGTTCCACAGGGATCGGTGCTGGGTCCACTGCTCTTCCTCATTTACACAAATGACCTTGACACGGACATTGAAAGTACACTAGTTAAATTTGCAGATGATACAAAACCGGGAGGTTTAGCCAACAGCTAAATCTACTGAAGTAATCCAAGAAGATTTGTCCAGAAGTGGGCAGAAACCTGGCAAATGAAATTCAATATAACTAAATGTAAAGTTCTACGTGTGGAGAATAAAAACATAGGGCAGGATTACATTATGGGTGGTACAAAATTAGAATGCACATGTAAAAAAAGACTTCGGAGTAATAGTTGATCAAAGCCTATCAGGGTCTGGCCAATGTGCTGTAGCAGTAAAAAAAAAAAGCCAACAGGATGCTGGGATACATAGCCAGGAGTATTGAGTATAAATCTAAGGAGATCATACTCACCCTATACAATACCCTTGTCAGACCACACTTAGAGTATTGTGTGCAGTTCTGGGGACCATACTACAAGAAAGATATAGAGGCACTGGAAAAGGTCCAAAGATGGGCAACCAGATTGATTCTGGTTATAAAAGATAAGTGTTATGAGGAAAAGCTTGAGATGCTTGGACTTTTCAAGCTTAGTAAAAGGAGACTTTGGGGAGATTTGATTGAGGCTTTTACATTTATTAAAGGGATTAACAAAGTGAACTACAGGAAATTATTCAAGTTGGGTTCGGTTAGCAAAATGAGGGGGCATAAATGGAAACTGGCAAAGGGTAAATTTCACACAGACATTAGGAAATATTTTTTCACACAGAGAGTGGTCAATGTATGGAATAGCTTGCCTGGACATGTAGTGGTGGCAGAAACACTGGGGGTATTCAAGGTCCGGCTTGATACAGTGTTAGATACTATCTAGCCTTTAGGTAAACTAAGCATTAAGTACAGTTTAGTGGTAGGAATAGACAAGCAGTGTTGGGCTGAATGGCCTGTTCTCGTCTTATGTTATGTTATGTTATGTTATGTTATTGGGACCGATAATAACTTTGGAAAGTCTTCTTATGTCAGGAAACGAGGAAAGAAAGGCGGCGTGCGTGAATGCATCAGGAAGCAGCAGCTAAAAAATTGCATTCCTCTGCCTTCTATAATCCTGGCAAATGTTCCATCCTTGAGGAACAAGATAGACGAGCTACAAGGAAATGTCAACCATTTACCCGATTATAGGGATGCCTGTCTTATGGCATTCACTGAGACTTGGCTCACTGACTTGGACACGGATTCGACTTTGGATCCGGCTCCTCTCCGGCTGGATCGGGACATTGAGGTGACACAGAAATCACTGGGGCGGGGGGGGGGGGGTATGTTTGTACATCAACCACAGATGGTGCAGTAATGTTACTGTGCGTGAGCGGCTGTGCCTTCCCGACATTGAGCTATTGTCTGTGTTGGTAAGGCTGTTTTACCTCCCGAGGGAGTTCCCCCAACTATTTGTTACCGTTGTTTACATTCACCCCAAGGCTGACGCTAAATCTGCTGCTGACACCATTTTTAAAGTGACACAAAAATTGCAATCCATCTATCCTGATGCTCCAAATATCATTTTAATCATTGCAATCTCAAGAAATCTTTGAACAGTTTTTATCAATATGTCACCTGCCCAACACGTCGCAACACTCTAGATCTATGTTATGGCTCCATTAAGGGGGCGTGTAAGTCTAAAGGCTAGTTTATGCTTCGGAGACAAAGTGTCGTATGACAAAGTGTCGGCCGACAGAACTTTGTCGCACAACGTTTTGCATTTATATTTCAGCGACAGTGTGCATTGTTACTATAGCAACCAGATGCCAAGCCCAGCAGAGGGTTCTTTACAATCCGCAAAAAATGGCAGCACCACTAAAGATGAAATCTATTATGTTGACTGTCTATCTATCTAGCTAGCTAGCTAATGTTAGCTAATTCATTTTATTAATTCATTTTTTTAATCTTTTATGAACATTTATGTATCACTTGATTTTGAAGTTCTTCATTTTCATTTTTGTGTTCAGCACATCGTGTTGCAAATTTGTATGAAATGTGCTCTATAAATAAAGGCTGATTGATTGATTGATTGACGGCTAGCTAAATGACCGTAGCTAACGTTAACGTTGTCGTAAAATTTTTCCCAACCGTGAAGAATGCCTTACTTGTTTACATTTTGAACAGATGTGGCTCCTGGGTAAATCTATAGTTTCCGTCGCTGTACTTTCGACACAAGCAATATAAAATTTCTTCTTACCGTGTAAAGTGCCTGACCCACAAGCGTAGACATGTATTAACTCGGCCACACAATTACATCGAGAAATACTATATTTGAAAAAAAAGTGCTATATTCTGTAACTGAATTTAGATCAAACCTACCATGCACAAAAATACAAAAACGCTCATAAATTTGTTTATAATGCCATCATAGCGCGGAGTGATTAAAACCATAAAACCACGCCCTTAATAATAAAATTTAAAAAATGCATTTAGATCAAACTTACTATGCATCAAAAAAAAAACAACAAAAAAAAAACATTTACCCAGGAGCTACATCTGTTCAAAATATAATCAAGTAAGGCATTCTTCACAGTTCAAAGATTTTATGACAACATTACGTACCTGTCCTGAAGTTGCTTCCATCTGGTTTTACAGATGAGCGACTCTGTATGTAGGGTGTTTCCTATCTCAAGAATCAAGAATTCTTTGTTTTTCATGGTCTCGGTAGTCGGCCCTTGTAGAATCGTAGATGTGAGGATATTTCCTCACCTCTTTGGCCAGATTCTCCTCAAACCTGTCCATTTTGCTAGTTAGTTAGCTATGCAAAACAGTCTTCATTCATAAAAACAAGTAGGTAGTAAACTAGCAACGTCGCCATGGCAACCCTTTTGCTTTCGTTTCAGCCATCCAATCACAGCTGCACGACACTTATGACGGCGTCTGCAACCTTACAAAAATCAGCAGGTATGCGACACCCGTCGCCGACCCTCTAAAAGTGTCGGCTTGACGTCAGAACTGTCAAATTTTCATCATTTTTGTCCCGTGACATGTCGTACGACACTTTGTCTCCGAAGCATAAATTAGCTTTCAGGAGAGAACTGCACTGGGTTCCTCCGATCATAACTCTGTGCACCTTCTGCCTGTGTATAGATCTGTGCTGAGGAAGGAGAAAACGATTAAAAGGCAGGTCAAGGTCTGGACTGAGGACAGTTCTCTTGCCCTCCAGGGGGTGTTTTGATTGCACAGACTGGTCAGTGTTTCAGGAGGACTCCTCTGATATTGATGTACTTACGGACGTTGTGTACAGCTACATCTCCTTTGGCAAAGACTCTGTGATTCCTACCAAAGAAGTTAGTAACAATCTCGAAGATCTCCGTTTTGTTGTCTTGGGCGGCACTAGGACCTCACTTCCCAGAGATCCAAACAGTGTCGCCTGTGTGAGGACAGTCAGTTGGCATCTGGGCCACGCTTCCATAACAATTCGAGGTCACCAGTACACATGAAAGCAAAAAGGGAATGATGTCTTCTGAGACGCTAACTATAACACTTACTATTTACTGAATAAAAAATGGTTGTTATAAAAGTAACGTTATGGACATACTCATTTATTGTCTAACATTAGGCTAACTTATTCCAATCATTATAATATATTGATGAACTTGATGGCAGTGTTAATAACGGTAACGTTAGTTAGCTAATAGCTACATTGCAAAGTTACAAGGTAGCTTTGAATTCGAGAGACGGTTTGTGAGGTTGGTACCGGTCGGTAGCGTTAGCTAGCGTTTTTTCTGATTGTTAGCTGACATTAGATTATGTTAATTACATTAGCTAGCTAGCTAATGTAATGTTACCTGATATGAGTTATGGCTACTTTGCGCAACATTGTCTAAACTAAGGTTGCCTTTCTTGACATGGTCCGGTAGCTAGCTCGCTAAGAAAATTAATTAGTGCCAAAACGGCCCCGTTCATTGTTTTCAAACCTAATGACGAACAAACAATCTGCAATTCCACCTGGGGACTACCCCAAAACAATAGTCCACAATTTAGGTAGAGTAGATTTCATATTTATAAGCGTTAGCGGTACCTACCAGCCCAAGAGAAAGAGAGCCATATCTGTATCTCCCCTCAGTCCCAATTCTTCTTTCAATGCTCTCCACCTTGGCAAGGCAACGCTGATGGTAACTCCGGTTTTTCCTCGCTGACGGTTGCTTTGCTTTTTTGACTGTTTGCCTTCATCTGAACGTCAAATTTGTTTCTTTTTCTTTGGATTTGCACTTGTTTTTGAAGTTTCATCATCTGTAGTCATCGATCTTTTCTTTGTTTGTTTGGCCATAGTAACCGTTTACTCGCAGTCGCAAGGCTAGCAGAGACTGGAAAAAACAGTACGCTGCTCACACACAAGTGAGTTGAAGACGATCCTGTTGCATTAGCTCCGCCTACCCTCTCTGGCAGACCAACCACTGCTGGGTGATGGAAACGCGTCACTAACTGTGCGCTGCATGTGATATTTCCCGGGAATGTCACCACAGACACCCAGTTCATAATCATAAATTAATATAATAATAATAATAATAATAATAATAATAATAATAAAATAAATTAATATAATAGGCTCAATCACCATTGTGTTACCTAATTCAGCGATAGATAGTGACTTAACAGACATTTATTTAAATGAAAATGTTAGAGATTATTACTAGATTTTTCCTAGCAAAGACATTAAGGGTCTGATATGTAAAAGGAAAAATGCTTTTAATGAAGGTGATGTCAATAGAGAGGGAATCAAAGAAGGAGGTGAGGGCTGAAATAAAAAAAAGGCTAAAATGAGGTACAAGGATAAGACTGAGGCAGAGATTAGCAGTAATAACTTAAAGAGCCTGGAACGGAATGAAAACAATGACAGGATCACATGATAAGGGCAACAGGAGGGGTCGCTCTGGGCGGTTTTAATTCAGATAAACACCTGGCTGATGAATTAAATGGTTTTTATCTAAGATTTAATACTCATGATTTTACTGCACAGATGAATGAGATAAGAGAAAAGACCACAGCTTCTCCAGCATTTAATACTGATGTGAAGAGAGTGGCAAACCTCTTCAGGCATACTAAGTCTAAGAGCTCAGGACCTGACAACATCTGTGGCCAGGTACTGAAAAGTTCTGTGGACCAGCTCTGTAGCATCGTTCAGTATATTTTTACGCAATCTCTTAAGCTGCAGAAGGTCCTCAAGCTTTGGAAACACTCCATTATTGTCCCAGTAGCCAAGAGTAAAACCCCTAAAGCGTTAAATGATTTCAGGCCAGTAGCTTTGACTTCTTTAATTATGAAGCCATTTGAGAAGCTTATCAAGAATGAGGTTTTAATGCAGGTCGAGGAACAGCTAGATCCGTTACAATTTGCCTACAGGCCTGGTAGAGGTGTGGAGGATGCTGTCGTTACACTGCATTTGGAGTGCCCCAAGGCTCATGCCAGACTCTTATTTATTGATTTCTCTTCGCCATTCAATACCATCCAGCCATTCCTGCTTGCTTCCAGGCTCATCTGTCATTTTAAACTTGATCCTAACCTGATTGGTTGGATAATGGACTTTTTAACTGATAGGTCACAGTGTGTGAGAGTTAACGGTGCTCTCTGCAACCAGCTCTACTCATGCACAGGTTCCCCACAAGGTTGCTGTCTCTCCCCCCTTCTGTACATCATGTACACTGATGAGTGTCGCAGCAACCGTAAGAACAGACACATCTTGAAGTTTGCGGATGATTCTGTTATGGTTAGCCTTCTTGAAGGAAAGGAACAGGATCATGGGCCGGTGGTGGATGACTTTGTGGCTTGGTGTGATGAGTCTTTCCTTCATCTAAATGTGTCGAAACGAAAGACATGAACATTGATTTCAGAAAGTCACCACTGCCAACTGTTATAAAAGGTGTTGACATCGACCTTGATGATAAACTGTGTTTCGAATCCCATGTACCTTTAAAAAGATCCAGCAAAGACTTTTCTTCCTGAGAAAAATTAACTCTCTTAATGTTTCTACTGAGATGATGACTCTCTTTTACAGAAGTTTCATTGAATCTGTTTTAACCTTTTGTATTACTGCTTGGTTTGGAAACCTAAATCTGTCCAATAGGAACAGACTTGGAGGTCTTGTTAAGGTGGTTAGTAGGATCTCAGGGGGGAGTCAGGCCAGGCTTTTGGACATTTATAACAGGCATGTCCTTAGGAGGGCTAATGCTATATTGGTCTGCAAGGACCATCCACTCCAGAGGGAGGTTGAGCTTTTGCCCTCAGGCTGTCGTTTCAGGGCACCTGTTTGGAGGACTAAAAGTTTCCTTCATCCCAAGTGCTATTGATGTGCCTAATGGCAAATAGCAATCTGGCAGCATTACTTGCACTACCCCGTAAGTGCGCATTTGCACACTTGCAAATTTGTACTTGGTATGAATTTCCATTTCCCTGCACTAGCTCAGTGATTTAATTGTGCTAATGTTGTCGTGATGTTGTCCTTTTGTATTCTTGTTATGTCTGTTTAAGCAGTGGAATTTACTGGTGTACCGGCATATGTGTTACTATGCCTTTAAGAGCGTTTGGTGGGCGTGGCAGAGCCGGACAGCTTACGTGAGCGTGGTAACCGAGGTTGGGAGAATAAATTTAACTAAAACTCAGCTCCGGGTCTGGTCACTGTCTGAACACAATATTTGGCGAACGAGGATGTCTGATTTCGTTTTACCACCTCCCCCTCCTTTCCTACCTGTTCCCGGTGATCCTGCAGTTCCCTGGGACAGATGGTTAATGTTGTTTGATGACTATCTGTTAGCTTTGGGACATGACGACTTGCAGGAGGCTAGAAAGTGCGCGATGCTAAGGCACTGCCTTGGACAGGAGGGGCAACGGATTTTCGCTACTCTTACTGTGACGGACCGAACGTATGCCGCCTCTACTGCTGCGTTCAAGGAGCATTTCAGCTCAGGAAAGAGCCGACGTATGCACCGGTTTGAGTTTCGTCAGAGAGCTCAGAAGTCCGGTGAGTCCATTGTGTCGGCGCTACGTGAGCTAGCTAAGCATTGTGACTTTGGGGGGTTGGAAGATGGTCTGATAGTTGATCAACTCATAGAGAAAACAGCATGCCCTCAGCTGAGAGAAAGACTTTTATTACAACTGGACTCCATGACGTTAGCAGATGCTGTAGTGATTGGGAAACAGCTAGAAACAGCGCAAATGGAGGCACGGAAGTTCTCGCGCACAGTCCATGAGCCCGTGACGTCATCAACACTGCCCATCCACCATGTGGCCCAGGAGGAAGCAGTGGCTGTTTACATGGACAATGAGAGCTTGGATGTACACAAAGTGGCTAATGAAGTGTCAAGGGAGAGGGGGCCCAGGCGTTGTGGTAACTGTGGCTCTCTAAAGCATGGACCTAGAGACCAATCATGTCCTTCTCTGGGTAAGCGCTGCCGTAACTGTCATAAACGGAATCATTTTGCACGCTGGTGCCGCTCCCCGCCTGCACAGTCACCCTCTGCTGCTGTTCCTATAAACATAGTGCAGAACCAGCGGGCCACATTCAGGCATTGCACATGCCGTGTGGGCGGAGCCTCCATACCTCTCCTCATTGATACCGGGGCTAAAGTGTCCCTCCTGAATGAAGCCACGTATGGACGCTATTTCAGTCATGTGTCCCTTGGTGTAGCTGCTAACTCCTTGTCAGGCTACGGCAATGCCCCTACCTCCACTTTGGGTGTGGCCTGTCTCCCGGTGGAGTATAACTGCCAACGTGCTCCTGATGCTAAATTCTACATCACACGTACGGGAGCTAACATAATGGGCCTAGACCTCTTCCACGCACTGAACTTTTCTCTGACTGATGCTGGGGGCCTGCGTGTCCTACAGGTCACAACCTCCTGGCCTGACCGCCACCCAAAGCTGTTTGAGGGCCTGGGGTGCATGTCTGGGTTCGTACACCAACCTACGGTGGACTCATCTGTACGGCCAGTTATTCAGCCATTACGACGCATTCCCCTGGCCCTCCGTGATGCGGTGGGGGAGGAGCTTCGTCGCCTCACGAAGGCCGATGTCATTGAACCAGCCTCACCCTGGGTGTCCAACCTGGTGGTAGCCAGGAAGAGGGGGGGTGGACTCCGTCTCTGCGTCGACCTGACGGACGTCAAAAAAAAACATTATCATCACGCATGTGGGGGTGTTCAGATATAAGCGCATGACGTTTGGATTGTCCTCGGCCCCGAGCTGTTTCCAGAAAATAATGTCACTCATCCTGGCTGGCATTCCGGGGGTCTCCATCTACCTGGACGATGTGGTGGTGCATGCGCCCTCCACCGCACTGCACAATGCTCGCCTGGAGCAGGTCTTCCAGTGCTTCAGACAGCACAACGTCACCCTGAACGCGGAGAAGTGTGTGTTTGGGGCCGAGGAGGTCGAGTTCCTGGGCTTCAGGCTCTCCAGGGCGGGCATCACTCCGATCATGTCTCACACTGAGGCTATTCTGTCCCTTCCAGACCCACGGTCACCGTCCCAGCTGTCCTCGTTCCTGGGGATGGCTACCTACTATCTACGTTTCCTGCCACACTACTCTGACGCAACAGCCCCTCTGCGCCAGCTGCTTCGCAAGGATGCTGTTTGGGACTGGACCCCGGCATGCCAGGAGGCCGTGCGTGTCATTAAACGGCAGCTCACATCCCCACCCACTCTGGCCAATTTCAGCCTCACCGCCCCCACCCTGGTCACCTGTGATGCTTCTGGGGTGGCACTTGGGGCTGTACTCTCCCAGGTCCAAGAGGGCATGGAGCGTCCGGTGGCTTTCGCCTCGCGGGCGCTCACTCCGGCTGAGCAAAAGTACTCAGTGGGGGAGAGGGAGGCCCTCGCTTGTCTGTGGGCCTGTGAACGCTGGCACGTCTACCTCTATGGCAGGGCCTTCACCGTCCGAACGGACCATCAGGCTCTGACGACACTGCTGGCGACCCAGGGTTCAGGGCACAGGCCACTGAGACTGCTGAGGTGGGCTGATAGACTGAACCAGTACAGTTTCAAACTCGAGTTTGTGCCTGGGCGCACGAATATGGTGGCAGACCTGCTATCAAGGGCAGTCTCCACCACAGCAGGGTTGGAAGGTGAAACACCAGACTCAGAGGGGGATGAGGACTGGGTCCAAACGCTCTACGGGCCCCTCAGCGCAGTAGTCACACTGGCCGAACTGCAGCAGGCTTCGGCTGAGACGTTCTCCACCCTCCGCACCTACATTCAGGACGGCTGGCCCGCTAAAGTGGACGCCAGCCTACTCCCCTACCACAGAGTCCGCGACGAGCTCTCATGCTGGGGGAAGGGGTGCCTCGCACGTGGCCATCGCGCGGTCATACCAGAGACACTGAGGACCAGAGTCCTACACATGGCACATGAAGGCCACCTGGGAGTGGTCAAGGTGAAGCAGCGCTGCTGAGACACAGTGTGGTGGCCTCGCATTGACTACGACGTAGAGGAGCTGGTGAAAAACTGCACCTGCTGCCTTTTGAGCGGGAAAACGGGCCAGCCAGCCACAGCACCCCTAACCCCACTCCAATGGCCGTCGGCACCATGGGAGCATATTCAGATTGACCTCTGCGGCGAGCTTCACGGGGCACCTGCACACGCCCGCTACCTACTGGTAGTGCACGACGTGCACTCGAAATGGCCGGAAGCCTTTGAGCTGGGCTCCATTACCACACACGCCATCATCACCTGCCTGGGCAAGCTTTTCGGGCGCTGGGGGCAGCCTAGCACTGTCACGTCGGACAATGGGCCCCAATTCATATCATCTGAGTTCTCAGAGTTCCTGTCACGGCGGTCCATCAAGCACATCAGGACAGCAGTGTACCACCTGGAGAGTAATGGGGGGGTAGAAAGACTGAATAAAACCCTTAAAAACGGAATACGGGCCTGTTTGGAGGAGGGGAAAACCTTCAGTGCTGCACTCAATCAAACCCTCTTGACAATCCGGGCATCCAAGCACTCCACCGCTGGGGTGTCACCGGCCCTGCTCATGATAGGGTGGGAACTAAAACAACCACTGGACTGCCTGAGAGCCAAGCCAGCCCCTGCACATGTGAGCCCAGGGTTCCAAAAAGCCAAAGTACAGGTCCGCAGCTCACAGGCACAGATGAAACAGAGGTTTGACACCTTGCGCAGAGTACGGGACCCCTCCCTGTCCGCAGGGGACTGGGTCCGGATCAAACATGCACACCACAAGAACAAGCTGCAGTCATACTGGTCAGTGCCTCGACAGGTGACTTGGCAGCTAGGACCGGCCACCTACAGTCTGGACGATGGGACTCGGTGGCACTCGAACCGCCTGCACAGGGTTTGGGCCCCGACAGGCCCTGCATCATCCCTGTTCCCCGCTGCTTCTCTCAGCTGGCAGCCTGATTGAGTTGGGGGTTAACCCCCTGCCGCCGCCAGGTCCTGCTCCTCAGCAGGCTCGCCCTCAGAGAGCAAGGGCTCCGCCTGTCTGGTTCAGGGACTATGTTATTAGTCGTTAAAGGGGTTTCTAGTTTCAAGGATTGAAAGTTGTGTTGTACTTCCTTAAGGGGGGGGGGGAGAAAATGTTATGTCTGTTTAAGCAGTGGAATTTACTGGTGTACCGGCATTTGTGTTACTATGCCTTTAAGACCGTTTGGTGGGTGTGACAGAGCCGGACAGCTTACGTGAGCGTGGTAACCGAGGTTGGGAGAATAAAGTTAACTAAAACTCAGCTTCGGGTCTGGTCACTGTCTGAACACAATAATTCTGTCTTTTGTGATCCCTGGCTGTAAAACAAATTTCCTCTCGTGGGACAATAAAGATAACCCTGAACCTTGAAAGCTATACGATCAAGTTCTGGGTTACTGACTCAACATAATAATCCCTTAGGTGCATAACAAATCTTCACTTATTCTGGTGGGTTGTCAGTTATTAGTCTCTTGTACAAAGTGATATTATCTCGATAAAAACGGCTCATGTGATTGCTGTAGGCAATGACATAATCAATCAGGGTGAACGGGATCGCCATGTATGAACAGGTGTCTGAGGAAATGGGTAACAGACCACAGACCCAACATGAGTTGTAACCCTTTGCCTGAGCGAAGGCAGCAGCTGTAGCTAAACGTGTTATCTCTGGGCACGTCATTATGGCTATCATATGATGCCTGGACTCCTAGAAAAATTGCTAACAAAAATATAAACATTATGCTGGTAATTTAATAACTATGGGGAAGTTAGTAGGTTATGCTTGTGAGCTAAACTTAGGGTGTGTAGCGCATGTCAGTATATGGCTGTGATTGTCTCAGTCTCTGGTTCCATTCACGGCAGGAGTACGTTGTTGCCCTCGGGGGTCCAAGATTCTCCGGTGGTGAATGTTTCTTCCTTGGAGACCTCATCGTCTTGGCGTAGGGTAGTCGACTGTCTTATGACATCACAGTGGCAAGGATATCTGGTCGTCTCAAATCTACATCAGACAGGAGAAGAAATGCAGTCGTATCAAGGAAATCTTAACGCATCTAGTAGGCTATATGCAACATCGTAATTTAAACTACACGAGAGCAGAATTGACTATGTACAGTAGGTTTCATTTTAACACATCTAGTAGGCTATCACTTTATATTGCATCACTGGGGGTTGGCAAAAGTTGGCAAAAACTAGCATGAACCCATCTATAGCATGAACCCATCTATTTTTGCCTTGTAGTTTAACCTCTGCGTCAGTTGTCAACAGAACCTGAAATGGTCCATCTAATGTTACGCGTTGTGGCTTGTACACCATTACCCATTGCCCTGGAACGATGGACTGACCTCCCTCCGGTGGTTCTACCCGTGCGTCGGACACTTGCTGAGCAGCAGTCTTGACTACTTCAGTCAATTGTTTGCAATATGAAATCAGCGTCTGATGTCAGATGCACGTCCGCATTCAGTAAATCAATGGTCCCCGGCAATGACATTAGTCTGCCCGTTATCACTTCAAAGGGGCCTGTCTCTTTGTTATGTATCGCCCGTAAACTACACAAAACAGCAGGTAACGCATCAGTACCTTGCTGGTGCATTTTTGCCAGTCGTTCTTTCAAGGTTCAATTTGTTCGCTCAACAAGCCCAGATGATTGTGGGTGATGTGGGAAGTGTAGTGACCACTTAACTCCCATCATTCGGCTAACCTCTGCACAACCAGTTCCGGTAAAATGAGTTCCTTGATCGGAATCAATCTGTTCTAGCAACCCCCATCTCGAAATGATATCTATGTCAACACCTTTGCTGTGTGTAAAGCTGTTCCCCTCTTTGTCGGATAAGCTTCCGTCCAATGAGAAAACTTATCGACAATGACCAAAACATTGTTGTAACCTTGCAACCGTTTACACTTAGGCAAAGATATGTAGTCAACTTGCAGGTGACAAGACACCCCAGGGGGTGCTGGTTTCTGTTTAACACGAACCTTCACACGCCTGTCACTATTGTTACACTGACAAAGACCACACCTCTGGATTAATTGCTTAGCTTCCTGCAAAAACTTTTGGTTCCACCATACTTGTGCAAATCGATATTTCATCTTTTCCATGCCAACATGACCCAGTGTATTTGAGTCGTGAGATATGGCAGGAGGCTGTTAGGTGCCACTGTCCTGGAGCCATATCGCCACACCCCATCGTCATGAACTTTTGCTCAATCCGTCCCCATTTTTCTTCTCTGTCAGCACAATCTTGCATTTGTTTGATATCGGTTTTGGCATGCTGCCAGCGTGGCACCATTAAGGGTCATATTATCATCATTTATTTTCAAATTTTGTTACGCCCTTAATAGCTGCTTTTTTGGCGGCTTCGTCAGCCAACGCGTTCCCTTTTGCTTCCGCTGTGTTAAAACGGGTATGCACTTTTACTTTTAGAATCAACACTTCACTCGGCAACTGAATAGCATCCATCAATTCTTCTACCAAATTACCATTTTTGAAGGGTGTCCCTTTCGCTGTCATGTACCCATGCTGTTTTCATAGTAACCCAAAATCGTGAGCAATTCCGAAACAATAATGAGAATCTGTATGGATATTGGCACTTTTATCTTGCGCAAATTTGCAATCAGAGCTTTTAGTTCTGCCTGTTGTGCTGATGTGCCGGGTGGTAGCGAGCCGCATCTTAGCACTTCATGTTCTGATGTCACTGCCCACCCAGCATGTTTCACTCCGTTGTGACAAGAGGAAGACCCATTAGTGAAGAGAATCAGATCAGGGTTAACAAGGGGGTTTCATTCAAATGTTCATCCAGCATTGCCACTAAATCTTTGCATTGGTGATCGTCATCACATGCATCATTGTCAGTAGGCATAATCATTGTCGAAGGGTTAGAGAGAGAAGCTTTTTAAATCATCAAGTTAGGGGCTTCAAGTACTGCCTGCCAATTTCCCCATCTGCTTGCCGAGACCTACATTGCGCGTTTCATTGTTAACAAAGTGTGAACAGAGTGTAGGCATTTAACAATCATTTGTTGATCTAACACTAGGCTAGAAACAAATTGAATTGCCAAGAAAACAGCCTAGGCTGTCAAACATGGGCCAAAACCCAAGGACACGTTGTCTAGTTTACCAAAATAATAGCCCACTGGTCTCTGCTGATCACCATGCTGCTGTGTTAAAACAGAAGTCATGTATCCATCTTTTTCATTGACATACAATGTAAATGGTTTATCTGTATCAGGAATGCCTAATGCAGGAGCTTTGCACAATGCTTTTTTCAACGAGTCGAATGTTTGCCTTTGTTCATCGTTAAACTGGATGCACTCGTTTGATTGCTGTTGCCCGTTTAACAAATCATTCTGGGGTCGCGCAATTGCAGTAAAAGATTAGTCCCAAAAATGAACAAAGGTCCTTTACTGTTGTGGGTTCGGGGGTGTTCCTTATAGCTAATGTGCGCCTGTGTGATTTCCCTTCTTCCCTGAGAAATTTTTGTCCCAAATAAATTACTGCCTTTTGCGCCAGCTGCGCTTTATCCAAGCTTGCCTTGTGGCCTTTTTCACACAGATAGTCAAGTAGGGCCAACACATCTTTATCATGTTCTTCCTCGGACGTGGAACTGATTAAAACATCGTCTACATATTGTCTAACATCAGATGTTATTTTTGGCATTTGGTGAGATGTTTATGGAGCGCCTGGAGGTAAATGGTACCACTCGAATGCATTCCATGGGGGACGTGCATCCAGCGGTATTGTTGCTCATCAAAAGTAAAAGCTAACTAGTCCTGACATTCTGGGACTAAACAAACAGTCCAATATGCCTTAACCATATCAATCACTGTAAAAATGCAATGCTCAGGTTTCAGTGAATTAAATATCGGGGATAGATCTGCTACCAAAGGTGTCAACTTATCAATTGTTTTGTTTGCCCCTCTGAAATCAACAGTCAAACGCCAGCTGCCATTTGCTTTCTTCACGGGCCACAAAGGACTATTTGAACAACTCTGAGTTCTTACCAAAATATGGCGTTCTTCAAGCTCTTTGATTATAAGTCTGATACCATCGATAGCCTCCCTGCGAAGGGTGGACTGTCACGTGCTGGGGGGAGGTGTTCCAGTAAGTAAAACAAGAATGCTCCTCCTGTTTTAACAAATGGTAATCTAAACAAAATTGAGTATATTAGTTGCAAAAGATGCAGACTATAACAAGTATTTAAAAGAAGAATAAATTTAAATTAAAGCTGCAAGCGGCGTTGGGAGGGGTCCAAGCATTGGCACTATCACGCCCCCTATGGAGCGATTTTAAAATGGCTTTGTCCTCATGATCATATACCTTCACCCAACATATCTACTGAATATCATGATAAGCAATGGATTGGAATATGTGTCTGACGTAGTAAAATATTGATGACTTATGGCCAAATTTGTGCTAAGACATGCTGGCGGATGACTTAGTTGCGTCGCCATGGATGTGTCCTGGCCGCTTCCCGTAATGGCCTTTACTATGTTGTAACACTTAGATGGCATGTCGTAACAATTAGATGGCCTGGTGTGTATGTACAGCTGGAGCTGTACATACACACCAGGTAACTGGTGCCGCAACTAAAAAAGGTGTCACACTAGTGTTGTCACAATACCAAAATTTTGACTTTGACACCGATACCAGGTTTAGTATCACAATAATTGATACTGAAACGATACTGATTCAATACTCGGTACCTAACGATACTGAAATTACCTTAATAGATCATAAACGTAGTATCCACAAGGGTTGACCTCATTTTCGAATTCACGGTTTATTAAAAACCTGGTTTATTAACAACCTTTAAGTTGAAGCTTATTCAACATATCAATAAGCATAGGCCTATTGTGTTACAACACTAAAGAAAACTATAGAAAACTATATTAAATATATTTAAAAAATCAAACAATTGTAAAGTAAATTATCTTTAAACAGGTCTTTCACTTTAAAATATATCTAAAAACAGCATATTTCAATAACAATACAGCATCTTCCTATAAAATATTTCCAAATTAGAACAGCTATTGCTACTGAAGTGAACTGAGTCTAAGCTTGCGCTGTATCAATCACGAAGAATGCACAAGCACAGGTCACATCACTTGCCAACCTCAGTTGCTACTGCCATCTAGTGAAGATTCTGACAAATTACACCTTTCATCCTCTCAATCAGTAATGCGGGAGACACATTTCCCTGGCTTTTACATTTGACACAAAACTACCGAATGTCGGAAAATTCTAATACCGAACAGTTTATTTTTTTAAAG
The DNA here is from genome assembly GCF_018555375.3 of Anguilla rostrata. Lineage (NCBI taxonomy): Eukaryota > Metazoa > Chordata > Actinopteri > Anguilliformes > Anguillidae > Anguilla > Anguilla rostrata. The sequence continues at coordinate 31,371,704 of NC_057939.1, read as the reverse complement.
TACCGAAAAAGTGCTGAAGTTTTGGTATACCGTGCAACACTACGTCAGACACATATTCCAATCCATTGCTCAGGTTAGCAGAGAATGCACATTTCAGAGCGCCTCAGAGACAGATAGGACATTGAGAAAAAACGAAACATCAGACATGTTATGCATCGTTAGAAAGCTTATACTCTCACCTACTGAATAAATGAATTGTCAATCAAGCCAAATTGTACTAAAAAGGGCGACAACACCGTAAGCAACAGGTGTGGTATTATGCACAACTATTTTTGAAGGAGGCCGACCCAGGCGTCACAAATGCGTGTATATTTCACAAACGGATTGTCCAAGACAACATATGACCACTCAGTCGCAAAAGGGACATCTCTACGCGTAAAACCAATGGTAAGATTGTATATTTATTCAATGTTTAGTCCCAGATATTGACTGTAGAATGACATGGTATAATTTTAAAAAACTTTGTCTCGTTTATTTCGTTATTCAGTGAGCAGCGTTTTCACTGCTGTATTGGCATATTTTAGGGCTAATGTCGGGTTTATATTGTTGCTACGGAATATTACATTACATTACAGGCAATTGGCAGACGCTCTTATCCAGAGCGACGTACAACAAAGTGTATAACCATAACCAGGAACAAGTATGATGAAAACCCTAGAGAGAAGTACCGTTCCAAGTGCAGGGAACAACCGCATAGTTCAACTTGGAACTTGTAGGTTAAACTGATTAACACTAACACAAACAAGAACAGCAACAACGCAGTCTATGCAAAAATACAAGCAATAGTTAAGACGAGTGCATTAACTAAGTCACCTACGAAACAACTACCTAGTTACAACCCTGAGCTTACAGTCAATTTAGAGATTAAATTGAGAATACAATTTCTCTCAGCATAATGACGGATTCAAAGACTAAACGAACTCACCCGATATTGTCTTCAAATGGATCCATGCCAAAGAAAAGTAATGATTCATCCTCTCAAAAAGCTTTTACTAACAAACTTTTAGGAGCAAAAAACGAAATATCAACTCGCCACCCCTGCTACCTGCGCTCGGAGTACCGTATTATTTATGTAGACATTGGCAGACTACAGCATAAATTGCGTCTTTTGTTTATATTCAATATTAGAAATTGCAGCGAGAAACTGCAGCTGTAGACACAAGATAGTTTGCTATGTTATGGTAGCAACGGAACGAAGTGGACTATACATGTATTGCATCATTGTTTTATTATACCAGTGTGTTTTCGCGCGTGTGCACAGAAACTCAAAACCTACCAATGAAATGGTTTAGCTATTTCTCAGCATAATGACAGATTTGAAGACTAAACAAACTCACCCGACACTGTCTTCAAATGGATACATGCCAAAGAAAAGTATTCATCCTCTCAAAAAGCTTTTACTAACAAATCTTTAGTAGCCTAGCATGCACTCTGGCTGGCACTGTCTTCCAGTGCTTCCCCGACATTCAGACCCTCCCCTCACTGATAAAAACTAGACCCTACGGTGTCGGATTACTTGCATCGCCATGGATGTCGCTTGCCGTAAAGAAGTTTACTAGATGTCGTAACACTTAGATTTGGAGCTCCAGCTCTTCCGCACCCCAACTAATAAAAAAGTCCAAATAGCGGGCAAACAATATGGCGGACATAGGTGTTCCCAATGGCAAAGTTGTAGAGCACATTCAGATGCATCGGTCGATGAAGTTTTGTGTTGATCTGACGTACGGTGTGGGAGTTATGACCTTTTAAACATGACCCTTTTGTTATAGCGCCACCATCTGGCCAACATAGGTGATTTGTAGTGCCTGAGTAGTGAGGGGCCATAGGAACCCACCCACCAAATTTGGTTGGTGTACAACTTATGGTTGCTGAGCCTCAGACACTTTTAGCGGAGAAAAATAAGAATAATAATCCTAACCAGCTTCACTGCTTGGACCCCTAATAATAATAATCCTAATAGATACATTACGGTTCCACCAGCTTCTCTGCTTGGACCCCTAATAATAATAATCCTAACAAATACAATAGGGTTCCACCGGCTTCGCTGCTTGGACCCCTAATAATAATAATAATAATCCTAACAGATACAATAGGATTCCACCAGCTTCGCTGCTTGGACCCCTAATAATCCTAACAGATACAATAGGGTTCCACCAGCTTCGCTGCTTGGACCCCTAAAAATTCTACAAGCTTGGAAACTGCATTGTCCACAAAAATTAGTCAGTCACTTGATCATGTTATGTCCCTCTCGTTGTTCGTGTTTATTGTTAGCCTCATGTATCTTGTCTTTTCCTTTCACATATCTTTGTTTTCCCTTGCAGCATAGGCGGGTCTCGTTGCCAGCTGGTTTCCTTCACCTGCCTCCTCAGCATTCTGCACGCTTCTGCTCCTATTTACTCCAGCATATATTCTCGGTCTGCCCACCACTCTCCGCCAGATCGTTGCCTCAGTTTGCTTGAAGCTTCTAGTCAGCTCTCATTTAAAGTTATTCGCGGTCCCGTCTCGTACTCCGGTTTTTCCCCACTTACCTGCTTTTTCCTTCCCCGTTTGTCATTGCTCGATTTTATGTTCTGGTGCCCCTGTCATTGTCTCCCCAGTCGTCGTGGTTGTCTGGTCTTGTCTTTCGTCCTGTCTGCATCCTGTCTGCGTCTTCGCTGTTTCCAGCCTGCCCTTCGCCGGCCTCCCAGTCCAGCCCTGTCCCAGTCCAGTCCAGCTTCTGATTCCGGTCCAGTCCTGTCCTGCTCCAGCCCTGCTCCTGATTCCTGTCCAGTTCAGTCCGGTCCTGCTCCCTGTCCAGTCCAGTCCTGCTCCAGTCCGGTCCTGCTCCCTGTCCAGTCCAGTCCTGCTCCAGTCTGGTCCTGACTCCGGTCCAGCCTTGCTCCAGTCCGGTCCTGATTTTCACCCAGTCTCACTCCAGTCCGGTCCTGAATGCTGTCCAGTCCAGTCTGGTCCTGAACCCAGTCCTATTCCTGTTCTAAAGAGAGTTAAATAAACCAGTCCATCTCTTCCAGAAAGTCTGTGTCTGAGTTCTGCATTTGGGTCCACCTGCTCTGCTTAACGTAACAGATCATCTGTTAAATCTAAGTCCTTAACATAATTAATGAAGGGCCTCCATATATTCTCAAATATATGCTGTTTAGCCTTTAATATACAAATTATCCTTTTTAATGGAAGGCTTGATAACATCCGTCTTATCCATTGAATAGTGCTTGATCTGTGAACATTTTTCTATAACAGTGCAATACATTTTTTGGCATTAAGCAAGCTGAGGTCTATAAATGCTTGTTCATTTTTACTGTAATTATGTTTCTCTGGATATAAACCCAACAAAAAAAGCTTAGGGTCCAGTAAGATTTGTTTTGAAATAATCTTCTCGTTTATAACTCTTACCTCTTCCCAGAACATTTTAATTTTTCTGCATTGCCAAATACAATGAAACAATGTTCCTCTAGTTTCCGTACACTTTGTGCATATATCTGGTATGTTTTTGTTATATCGATATAATTCCATCAATGTTACATATGTCCGCATTAACCATTTATACTATAGGCAGGTATTTATAGAATTAGTATGAGCTTCAGCACAAACTACTTTCCGATCTTCCTCTGAAATTTTGAATTGCAAGTTTTCCTTCCAGTCATTCAGCTTATACTGTGAATTTTTGGATGAGTAAGATGTCAGAAAATTGTAAAACTCTGATATGATACTCTCTCAAACTGTCCTTTATCATCATTTTTTCCAAAGGTGAGTGTGGGGGTTTGGTAAGTGCATTATTTCAATTTACTTTAACAAAACTTCTAAGCTGGAGGTACTAAATAATTATTTTCTATTAAGGTTTAAATTAGACCTCAACTCATCAAATGACATTATAATATCTGAGTCTGTCAAATAAAGGTCTTGGATCATTTTAAGTCCCTTAAGCCGAGTTTCCACCGCAGGAACTTTCCCCAGGAACTAGGAACCTTTTGAGGAACTTAATTTAGAACCTAAAGGGTCTAAATTAAGTTCCAGGGACTTTATTTTATTGGTCGAGTACTCGCAGCATTTTATTTCAACCGCCGTTTAAAAAAATCTGCAGCCGCAAATAACTTGAATTCAGACATTATGTTATGCAGCGCAGTAGTCTACTTTTGGTTATAGCCTGCCAACGTCTACAGATGAGAAATTAAGATTAAGAAATATTTTGTGTGCTCTTCTGTTCTTTTCTTGCTTTAGCATTAAGTCTGTTTTATAAAATATTAAGCATTTGTGCTGGGACAGCATATTACGTACCAAAACATTAAAACGTTTTAATTCGGTTGCTGAATATTTTCATCCGGATTTTCTTTGTTAGTCCATTATAATTGACTCAAAAGGCTTGACAGTTATGTGAGGTATGCGGTAGTTATGCGTAATTTACGTTGGGGATACAGTAAAAGCAAACTGGAAAAAATCACCTTCCGCACTTTTTGTCAGGGTAAAATAACAGGTTAATTCTAGTAATCGTCCCTTTTGCTTTTTCAAACTGCCACAATTTTACTCTGCGATTCTTCAATTCCACAAAAAGACCAGGAAGACTAGATATACGGACTCTAATATTTATGGAGGGCAAGCTTCAAGTATTTAGCTGCTCCACTAGCAGTAACTTTAAAGATGACAGCAAATGGTGGCTGTACCACTGCAATATTGATTTAAATTTTCACGCAAGTCTGAGTTTTCATTCTATTTATTCTTGTCATTTTGCGATTATATGGAAATGACGATGACAGTCAAATTAATCAGTTCAACAGCCAACTGTTTACTGCTATGTTGTTACCAGTTATTTGTGGAATGTGAATGCATTCTGTCGCCTCAGATGTCAAGACATGAAAGTGAATGTTCGCATAAAAACATAATGAATGTGTTTGAGAAGATATAAAACAGTTACAATCTGTATATTGGTCTGTTATATCCTGCTTGTTGCATAACAACGGTCAAACTATCAACGAGAGTTTTGCTTGACAACGGTAAAATAATATGCACAAACGGCCGCGGAAAAATATTTCAATTTCAGGTGATTAAGTCGATAAAAATCAATAAATAGCTTACTAAAGTAACCATATATAGTCATTATTGGTAACCCGTTGTATAAGTGGAATAAACCCCTCCGGGCTGTCCCGTTATTGGAAAATAACGTACTTCGGTGGCAGTATGGAGTTACAGAAGAAATCATAGGACAGATGGACCGACGACGACGTCGCTTTTTCATAGGTCAGCGGACTAATTTGCCTAATCGTTGCGGCACTTTAGACCACTGTGGAAACGCAGACAACAGTAGGCTGAAGGAACCTTGAGTTCCTTGAAAAGTAGTTCCTGGGACTAAAGGTTCCGGGTACTTTGGGTGGAAATGCGGCTTTAGAGTCCCATACAGTCGTTTTTACTTTCTGCCCAAATTGGGTGTTTGGCAACATCTGCTTTTTGTAGCTGTCTTAAATTCCACATGACTTTAGAAAATTCAAGACTTGAGTTTAACTAACAAAACATCCATACCAAGTAAAGGCTGAAACGCTTCTCCAACCCATAAATTAGCCGTTATCTCTGTAGGTCCTACTGAAATAGGCACAGGCTGCATCTGTCGCAACGTCACAGCCTGTCCCCCTACACCATAGCATCGTTGTACACGGTCTGTTAAAGGCAAGATATTGTTGTTTGCATATGAAGCAGGTAAAACAGTTAGTTCAGCGCCAGTGTCTAGAAGGAAATCAATGTCTATTTACCGGTAAATGGTTGCACACACATAGTCCGTCTTTTGATTGCCTCACTGCGGCCGTTATGTGTCTCAGTGAGGAGTCCTGTCATTTAAAGGAACCGCAGAAAGAATGGTCTTTTTCTGACTGTCATTCAAGCTTGCAAAACATTTGTTCAAATCCTCAGTGTCACCCTCTGCGTAATTGCACATTGAGGGGCCATCGTTTCTGTATTGCTTTGGTGCCTGGCACTGCCTCCAATAATGTCCCGATTTCCCACAATTACGACAGTTATTGTTACGTTTAACATCTGCACGATTATGTCCACGACTATTCAAAGTACGGATCTTACATCCAATTCAACACTTCTAGTTGCTGATAATAACTGATCAAAAGTAATGTTTTCATCTTGCCAGTCTGGTTTGCTAAGCTTGGTGGCTGATCTTATTTCTGGCGACAGCGCTTGCATAAACGTTGTTTTAAGAAGGCCACTTACACTGGAGGAAAAGTTATCACGTTTTAGCTCCTTAATTCCTGAATGTCTTAAAAAGGTTTCAGAAAACCGTTCAGCAAAAACATCAACAGCCTCGCCAGTCATTTGAATGCACGCTGCAACTTTTCCCCAATTTGTAGATGCATTTGTAGCTTTCCGTATAAATTCCTCAATTGATTCCCATCCCTGGGCAAGATTTTGACCATCACTTCCCAATGTAGTAACAGACAAATTCAGTTTGTTAACCTCTGTGGGGGTTATTACTGTGGCCATCAACTGTACACCGTCATACGGATGCAGAAAATAAATTGTTTTCCAGCAACTGATTTTAGCCCAAGCTGGTGTTACACCGAAATCTGTGACCGCAGAGGCCGCTGTTGCACATTTTCTACATGTGTGTTGTCGAGAACGGGCATGAAGAAGAGCGTATAAGTAAACTACTCCTAAACATTGGATTGCCATTACTCCCCGTCCAGTGCATGTAATCGCTGGTTGTTATTGCTTCCTATGGAGAAAGAGGCAATGTTGGTGGATCATACTAACTAACCCAGGCATGGTATCTGTCAGCAGAATGTAAATAAAATAAATTAAGCTAAAAAATGTTTTGGATTATTTGGATAATTTTTTATTATTACTACATTTTATGAAATTAACTATAAACTGTTTCTAAAAATGTGTTTGTGGTGTGGGGATGGCTGGTTTAAGCAGCCACACCTGCCCTGGGTCAAGCTAATTAGACCTGGCCAATTGGATAATTGGTTAAGAATTAGATAATTGGCCAGGCTAATTGGACCCAGGAACAGGAGTGGCTGCACCTGTGCGTAGTGAGGTAATCACTGCGCACAGGTTAAATCTGCCATCCCCACCCACATCAGGAGCTCTCTGTCATGACGGGGTTTTTACATCTGCTCATTTGGCTGTTACCATCTTGCCAAACCCTCGCAAATAAATGTGGACTGTTTTAACATCTTCTCCCTGTGTCTCTGTGCTGGAGGGCCCCAAAGAAAAGCCACTTCGGTGGCCTGTGGCAGGCGTGTTTGCCACAGTGGCGCCCAACGTGGGGCTCCTCCGGCACAGCAAAGAGGCACAGGAGGGCCAGCCAGGAAGCACACTGGAGGAGGGGCGGCTGAGGTGTTCCCGACAGGGCTTCGGGCGGATCCTCCGGGCCAAAAATGGGGAGCTGAAGATGACCAGGGAGGGGAAGGAGGCAATCCTCAGCTGGGACGCTGAGGAGCTGCACCTGGCCGAGGAGGCAGGTCAGCGACGGGCGGTGCACGAGAGGTGGTCGCGCCGTGAGCTGGACTTGGCCAGGAAGGCGGGTCAGCTACGGGCGGCGCACGAGCGGTGGCCGCGCCGTTTTGCTTCCTTTCTCGTCCGTTTGGTTGTTTTTAGTTCTTTGTTTTGGCCTGGTTGGTTCGCCCGGAGCCCATGAGGGGATAAGCCTGCAGCCGCCCACCAGCAGAGCCGACTGGCGGCCACCACAGCCACGAGGGTTCCTGGTCCCCAGCACCACAAGGCCAGTCCACCAGCCCACCAGCCCAGCCACCCCACCACAGCCCCTGGAACAGCCCAAGCCGGTGACGCCCCCACCAGCCAGCAGAGCAGCCCAGGACTTCCCGTGCTCCAGGAGGGAGGAGGAAGAAGGGCTGCCTTGTCGTCCGAAGGAGGGTCATCGCATGTACTGGACTGTTCCGGGGCCACCCACCCTGATTTTTTTTAAAAAAATTATTTTGCGTGTTTGGAGTGTTTGTTTTTGGTTTGTTGTCTTTTGCTTTGTTGGGAGGGTGGGGGGGGGGGTAAGGCTTCGGCCAGTGATTCTCCCTGGCCTCAGTTTGGCGTTGGGGGTATGTGGTGTGGGGATGGCTGGTTTAAGCAGCCACACCTGCCCTGGGTCAAGCTAATTAGACCTGGCCAATTGGATAATTGGTTAAGAATTAGATAATTGGCCAGGCTAATTGGACCCAGGAACAGGAGTGGCTGCACCTGTGCGTAGTGAGGTAATCACTGCGCACAGGTTAAATCTGCCATCCCCACCCACATCAGGAGCTCTCTGTCATGACGGGGTTTTTACATCTGCTCATTTGGCTGTTACCATCTTGCCAAACCCTCGCAAATAAATGTGGACTGTTTTAACATCTTCTCCCTGTGTCTCTGTGCTGGAGGGCCCCAAAGAAAGCCACTTCGGTGGCCTGTGGCAGGTGTGTTTGCCACAGTGTTTATTTGTTCCTGCATGCACAGTGTGACATTTGCATTACCCAATCTTAAAACTCTTTTAGAATAGGCCTACATTAACTTGTTTTTTAACTGTTAAACTAGACTAGCATATACTATTTAAATAACAGTTTTACAGATTTTACTGTAAGGAAACATAAAAATAAACACTAATTGATGAACCAGCACATTGGGTACCCAATGTTTTCAGGTGATGTGTCATCCTCTCACATTCATTTGCACAAAGGCATTCATGCCTGGGATCAGCAGAGAGCCAGTGTCGCAGAGGTCACCAACTAATGCCCAAGAGCTATACACCATAAATAAATTAAAAATAAAAATGTATTTGTAGTTTACTATTGTTCAAAAACAAAGAAACTAAAAATATTACTTTAACTGCTGTTGGAGTTAAGGGGGAGGGGAGGGGGGCAGGGGTAGTTGATGGCAAAGCTGAGGGGATTGGAGGCGGGGCAGTGCACTGATGTGCTGATAGCAGTTCCCTGAAAAAAAAAGGTGTCAGACACATATTCCAATCCATTACTCAGCTTAGCAGAGAATGCACATTTCAGAGCGCCTTAAAGACATATAGAATAATAATACATTTTTCAAATAATAAATACAACATTGAAAAAAAAAAATCAACTCTCGCCATCCCTGCTACCTGCGTGCTGCGCACAGAGTACCGTATTATTTATTTAGACATTGGCAGACTACAGCATAAATTGCGTCTTTTTTATATATTCAATAAACAAAAGAAACTGCAGCTGTAGACACAAGAAAGTTTGTTACATTATAGTAGCAACAGAACGATCCGGACTATATACATAGACACATTTACTGTCATTGGTTTATTATACCTGCGTGTTTGGGGTCATTCCTATGTTCCCAGGGTCCTATGTTCCCCAGCTCTACATATGTGCTCTCCCAGGGTCCTAGGACTAGTTCCTGCGGTGGAAACGCACTGAGTTTCTCAAAAGGTTCCTAGTTCCGGGGTATAGTTCCTGCGGTGGAAATGCAGCTATTGTAAACACACGTCCCTGCTTCTCACGACTGATATTGTCCTTCTAATGAATGTGTCGCCCTTCATTTTTTGATTGGTAGGTAGCTAACAAGCAAGGTTATTTGATGCTTACAATCCTACTCAAGTTAGCTAGCAATGCATTTATTACTTTCTAGCCAGCTTGCCAGGTTAAAATTAACTGTGGAAATTCCTTATGACAATGAATTATTTTTCACCATGTGAGTAATTCAGTTCATGTAAACCTAACGTTGATACACACTCCTCTCTTGAGCGTCTAGCAGTGATTATAGCCTAACTATTGAGATTCTCAGTAACTAGAGATAAAACTTTTTTTGTACTCTACGTAGATCAACCCTTGAATATAAAAACGACTCATTGAAATCGGTTGAGAAATGTAAACGTTATAGTGCTTTTTATCCAGAAAAACCGCAGCTCCCCCGTTTACTTCTATTTCTTTTCAGACCAGTCTTGCCTGGACCAATATGGAGGCCACGTTGACGTATCGCAACAAGAGGCCGAAGCGGCCAATGCGGCGTCAAGGTATATATGTCTATGATGCCACCCATCCCACAAAATACGGAATCGTCCCTTATTTGGACAGTAGAATAGGCGTTCTGTATTTAACTCATGGCTATGGGACGCATTTTCATCCGTATCTTTGTGAACAATTCCGTTTGTAGTAACCGCTTGTTTTGAATACAATTCAATAGTTAGCTAGCTAGCTAGCCGGCATAACAAGCATGCCGTGAGACCATTCTGACCTAAAACCCAGAATTTTAATATTGGCTAGGTGACAAGTGACGGCGAACCTATCATAAATCTAACTGGCATTCAAACCCGGTTTCAGAGTCTCTTGGAAAAATGCAATGTCTACAGACCGCAACATTTAAAAAAGCAATTGAGTTATGGTTTCATGTAGCTTTCTTAAATAATGTAATGGCAAAAATGACCAAAATTGGTGCCAATTGTATGGTATAAAACAATAAGGAACTATTTTTTTGATAAATTCGTTGGTTTCATAGAATTAACAACCAGAGGTTTTTGCTTAACAACACAAATAGTAAAACTACCATTATTTTCCAATAACGGGACAGCCCGTTTTGGTTTATTCCTTACATATAATACAGTGGTAAGAATATATGGTAGGGAGTGTACAGTAATGATAAACTAATGTAGACAGGCACTAATGTACATGCATAATGAGAACTGATAAGGACAGGTAGGATGTGGGCACTCGGGACAATGGGTGAAGGCGCAGGAAGAGAGAGGGCAAAAAGAAAAGAGAGAGAGGGCGAAAAGAGGCAGAGTGATTACTGTCCCTAACTTTTATACCTAGTGGGGGGAGGGGGGGGGGGACCTTCACACTGGTGGAGTGTGACCAGTATCTAGAATGCGGTGCGCACTGATGATGTCATCAGATGCGCTGCATGTTCTTAAAGAAAGTCATTTCCATTTGGACGGCACAGACTGACCAAGTGTACCTACAATGTGAAGTAGCTGGCACAATCGGACATCACTAACCCATAAAAATGTTGGCTACTTTGAATGGTACTTGCTCAATCGAACTGTAAATGTGAAAAAACATTCGATTATAGTCAGCGGCACCGAAATTTTCTATCACACCCTCAAAAAACGGCAAAAGTCCCAGTAGAAGATTGAATTAAATCTTTTAAAGTTATATATTTTCTGAAACGTTATCGATTCCGCTTCGCTACAGTAATTTGTAAATTACTATGTAAATTACAGAACAGGCACAAAACGCCCAGGGCAATTTTTGGCCTATTAAAGCCTATACATGCCATAGTAAGTCGACCCCCAACCGCATTATCTAGGTATGTTAGTCCGACTTTGAAAGATTTGAATTAGTACGATTTCAGTCGGACTACAATGTTTACATGATTTTTAAAAGTCCAGTTTTAGCCTGGCTAATAGCCTACAATAAATCGACTTTTTCAAGCATCATGTAAACCCACTGACTATCAGGTCAGTTAGCAGATACAGTCGTTGGTAGGCTACTATGTAGAGAAGGCCTGTTTCTAATGATGACAGCCTGCAATCAACACGTTTCCCTGAATATTATGTCATTTTACTGAGCATGTGAAGTCAACGAACACATATCAGAAAATATGGATATCACAAGGGTGGTGCGCTGTGATAAAGGCGATTTCGATAACACCGATTCCACGCTTGACCCACGGTCAACATGATTTTACTGCGTCCAGCACCGATCGACTTCAGCACGAGGAGTTGTCTTATAATGTCGGACCCACGCACAGATAAGATGCGATATTCATTCTTCTACGCCAATTTATCTTCTGCTAAGGCGTCATTAATGTGTTACTGCCAGTTCTGATATGCTAATACTTGTAGCAAATGTCTTCATTTTGAAGAATACCAAAATAATCTGCATATCTTTTTATGGCTTTGTGTTTGTACACAAAGCCGCTTGCTCTTACACGAAACCACTCCCCTTCCTGCTCGGGCTGATGCAATGCTGCAAGCTATAAAGTACAGGGCAGCGGTTGCTAACCTCAGAACGACGTGGACTCAAGGAAGAACGCTTACGGAATAAAATTAATTATATACATATTTTTAAATCCAAAAAGCCTTTTTTTATTTATGTAAATATACGTTACGTCTTCATTGTATTTCTTGTCCTTTTTAACTGCAAGTTGTTTGTTGCATTTATTCGTTCGCGTTTTATACATCTGACGAGACAAATAGCTAGCTTGCTGTGTTGTTAGACAGTAACTGTGAAGCAATAATCCAGTCGCTATTATAGTGCAGCTATTGAATTTTCCCGTAAAAGAAGGCGGATTTAAAAAAATAAATCCAAAAGACCATCAAAAATTACCACTGAAGTAAATTAACTGCGGAGTATCTCAAGGTAAGCCAGAGCCTTTTCAGAATTATTGGTATATTAATGTATAATTTTTATTATAAACGCTCATGGTTTTTTGGTTGGCGACTTACGTTTTTATCTGTGTGGTTTGTGATTGAAGAAGTCATTATCGCAACTATGATCAAATATTTGATAAGTACATACAGTAATGATTAGTTGGGAAGCTGGAAAGAAACGTCGAGAACGCCTCTGCTTCCTGTTTTAATGAACCGCCATCCGTGTCCTTCAAACAGTGCAGACAGCATTAAGGGTTCGTCTAAATGTCTAAAAAAAAAAAAAAAAAAAAAAACAAGACCATTTCAGCACTCTTGTGACTAAATGATGTACATTTTGTTGAACTATAGCCCAAAACTATATGACCAGTATCTTTAAAACTTTGAAAATACCGCAGTATGCTATTTTAAATTAATGAGGCAACAACGATGAGTTGTTGCCTCATTGAATGAATGAATCTGCGTTATGGTGACATGAGACGACTGCGCAAAATGGTGCCGTGACCTTACCAGCACGTGTCTTTGTTTCCATCTGAATTGCATGTTGTGATAAATTCGTGAAACGATGTCAATAGGAAATGTACCATTGTTAAAATTAATGTAGGATAAAAGTGTAGGCTATCCTATTTTAGTATGTCTTTTCAGTAGCGGATTTTGTCAATGGCTGGAAATCCTGCGTGCTTTTAATTTGAATGATTAATTGTGATAATGACTAATTATGAATTATCAGATCTGTTAAGTGTGTTAAGAGATCTTTCTAAATGCATTTTAAAACATAACGACATGTAAAAGTCTCCTGTGGGTAGATTTCCACTGGGACAGGAATGTGCAAAGATGGTCTACCGGTCAGAATCCTGTAATCTGCCGGCTGGTATTTTTCCATTCCTCCAATGCGTCACCCACCACTCCCCCTCACCCCCCTCCTCTTCCCCCAGCCCCCTCCTTTTTTAAGACTGACCACATGACTTCAGATTTATGTAGTACACTGTTGGGCTGGCTTTGTGCAGTATTGATTATTTGCATATTTGTTAAGACCTTGAATAAAGGAGATTAAATTTAGCGAATATACTAAAAAAATGGGGAAAAAACATTCTTGCTTTTACTTGATTTCCAGGATGAAACAAGCCACGGCCAAAACGGAAATGAGCCGTTTTAACATTTCCCCAGATGAAGAAAGTAGCTGTAGTTCAAACAGCAATGATTACAGCTATCAGAAAAAGGTCCCTAATAGCAGGTAAAAAGGGGTCTTTGCCACATTTTGAAATTATTACTACTACAGTAATAATACATTCAGCCCTGTGTACAGTTCATAATTGATTATTTATAGGTGACTACAGAGTCAGACACTGTATAATAACAAGATAAATATATTTAATACTTTAAAAGGAAGTAGATTCATATAATTATTTATTTTAATTTATTTAATGATTTTTCATTTTATTCAAGTCAATATCAGGATATGGAAGCAGAGAATCAGAATTTCCTGCCAGAACACCACCTTGGGAAAAAGAAGTATGAGACCGAATATGTAAGTCTTCTGCCATTACTTCTCAACAACATATTTATTCTCTGTGGTATGTTGTATACAACAATCCCAAATAACACGTTGTGCTTCACAGAGTCCGGGTACTGCCTCTTTTGGGATGTCTGTCTTCAACTTAGGCAATGCCATCATGGGCAGTGGGATCCTGGGCCTGTCCTACGCCATGGCTAACACAGGCATTGCTCTGTTTGTGTAAGTACCCCCGAAACAAACTGTGAAGATTGAAATCAATTTGCATATGAGTACCTGTAGGGATGTCTTAAAATTTTTTTGAAAAAAAGTATTTGTTGAATTGGCAAAGACTAATCTCAGGGAAACTACTACTTCTGTTATTCAGTCATTTGGGGCAGAACTCCTTGCTTAAGTGTGCAACAGCAATTAAACACCTGAAAAAACCATAGAATGAACCTGCTGCGTACAAGCAAAGTGATTTACATCACATTGGTGCCCTGAAATTAGAGAAGCACGAAATGAAAGAAAGTCCAAATTCACTCTACCATACCTGCATAGTGTAATGGGTGGCATTGTAGTATAATGGGTAAGGAGCTGGTCTTGTAACTTAAAGGTCACAGGATTGATTCCCAGGTAGGACACTGCCGTTGTACCCTTGAACAAGGAACTTAACATGCATTGCTTCAGTATATATCCAACTGTATAAATGTGTGTAATAAATATGCTATGTAAAAAGTTTAAGTTTTCGTCAGTGAGTACAGTTTACAAAAAGAGCAGTGATTACTATACCCAGGCCTCCTGTCTCAAAGTGGAGCCAATCCTCTTAGCACTGTAATCTTCTACTGTAAGGAGTGACCTGTGTGTTACATAAAGTCCTGGATATGGGCATTGGGTTGCCTCTTCATACAAGAATATGAGTGGATTTACAGATAAGCTGACCTTGTTTCTAACTCTTGCCATCACACACCCTACGGAGTGCGGCACTTTCCTGCAGCAGTTGTGGCAGGATTGTCAGTTTTTTTTAAATTGAGAACATAACTATTAATTACTCAACTCTGTCATGTGTAAGTGCAAAACTATCGTTGTGTTGTAATTACTATTTCATGGTTCAAAACACACGTTCTGTGATCTGATTCAGGTATTCACCTTCATTTGCTTTTCCTCTCCTACTCTTTCCCCGGCGACTTATCAGGAAATAACTGATATCATGTGATTGTTGTTATTATGTTGAGATTATACGTATTTGATGACGGAATCTTCTGTAATGACTGGATAAATAATTTAGCTGTTGTGTTCTTCAGACAGTGTAATGTCCTTCTTTATATATGTATGTATGTATTTTAGCTTGGTAATAACAGGAGGTTAATGGAGTGCTGCCCACAGTTTGACTGCAGGAGTATGACCAGGGGAGGGCTGCACTTTTGTGGCTGAATGTAATCTATACATGATTTAATAATCAATTAACTGTTTGCTTTATGATTTAAGTGCAGAAGACATTAGAAGGTTGTTTACACAATGATGTGCTACCATTATTGTAACTGAAAATGTATTCAACAGTTCATTATTCAAATACATCTAGGTTCACATCCTGTAGTTTTTGTTGTGCAAGAGCCATTAGTCACCATTGACTATACATGGGAAACTAGAAGAGATTTCCTTAAAACAATATCATTTTCTGTTAAATAATTATTAAATGCAGTGAAAACTGCCAGCAGCTTAAACTTATTTGAACACATGGATATGACCCATTACTGACTCGAGTAGAAACCAAACAGCTTTGCTGGAGAAGGTTCATTGCTATCATAGAAGCAAATGAAATTGTTCATCATTAGTCGCTACTGAACATGTGAAACTAGAAGAAATCTACTTAAAACAATTCAGTTAATATATTCAGTTAAGCCATGTTCCCTTAGCGTTTAAAGTTGCATGATGGTGCGAGGCTAAGCCATAACCTTACAGAACTTTGAGAAAAATACTGGCATGTAAAACTGCTATTTGAACAAACGGATATAACTTGTTTGTGACTCCAGGAGAGACAACAGTTTTGTGGGAGTACTACCGCTTACTCACTGATTTAAACCAATCAGAGTCTTATGTAATAGAGTGCAGTCTAGAAACCGGTTCATGCAATTCACTGACAGCACATCATACTAATGTTCTTTTAATAGTAGTGACTGTTGTGGATTTAGAAATTTGGAATGTGATGTTCTTGGTTAAGTGAGTGTTCACTCTGGAATGTCCTCTCCACAGTATCCTGCTTGTGGCCGTGTCCATCTTCTCCCTCTACTCTGTACACCTGCTGCTAAAAACGGCCAATGAAGGAGGTACTTGTGTTTGTTTTAAAACTCCCAACTGATGGTCATGCTGAATTTGGGACAAATGCATGTGAAATACATGTGGTCTTTGTTTTACAGGGTCATTGGTGTATGAGCAGTTGGGATATAAAGCCTTTGGGATGCCAGGAAAACTGGCTGCTTCCTGCTCTATCACCATGCAGAACATTGGAGGTAAAGACAACCAGCAGTATGTTGGTCTTCAGCCTTTTATAATGCAATTGTAACCCTTTTTACTAAAAATATAATAAAAGGTTGTAGGGGGTATACTAGAAGGTGTGACACTCACTATAGGCTTGAAAATCAGAAGATTCTAGAATTGACTATGGAGTCAGGGAGGACCAAACAGTACATCAGAATAGAGGGTATGCACATGACGTCACAGTAAGTGGAAGTCACTGCGGTTACACCCACTGAGTGGCAGCGTTAGCGTTCAGCTTGACTGCCGCGAAAATACAAAAAACTCATCTAAAATGGGAAAGAGCTGTTTTGTGATTGACTGTACAAATAGATTCAACAAGAAATCGGAGATATCTTTTTACAGACTGCTGAAAGCAAAAGAAAAGAGAAGCAAATGGATCGCTGCAATTCGCAGAAACGACTGGAATCCAGGCACCGAAACGTGGATTTGCGGTTGTCATTTTGTGTCAGGTATGTTGGATTTTTGGGTAAAATCATACCTTAAGTTATGTACTGTATTGACTACTCATCAATTAAATATTTAGCATTCATTTATATTCTGTGTAACTAAAGTTTTTGTCAGCATTTATTTAAAAAACATCCATGATGATGAGCCTCGTGTTCTACAAACAAAGGAGCGATGGTTAGATAGTGTTAGCTAGCCAAGCATATAAATTAAGGTTTGATTTTACCCAAAGATCCAGCATACCTGACACAAAATAACAACCGCAAATCCACGTTTCGGTGCCTGGATTCCAGTTGTTTCTGCGAATTGCAGCGATCCATTTGCTTCTCTTTTCTTTAGCTTTCGGCAGTCTGTAAAAAGATAGCTCGGATTTCTTGTTGAATGTCCATGGACCACCGGTTCTTTGGTAAGTTGTAAGGATCACTGTCGAGTCCAACTGCCTTGAATTTAAGCAGATAATCATTTGTTTTACTCCCGGTTTTGCGGTTTCCTCTACTAAAGGCAGCCGTGTCGCTGCATGTTTTGCCACTCAGTCTGACTGAGGGGGTGTATTCCGGTGGGAAAGTGACGTCAATGCATACCCTCTATAGAACACAGAACTTCTCTCCTCTTGGAAGATCGACACTTCCTTTTAATATGAAAGTTGTAAATGAAATTTAAAAAAATAAAATAATACAATGAAAAGCAAAACAAAATCCTAATTGGCCAAAGATCTCTATTTTCAATACAATCCAGATCCCAAATTCCCCAAACAGTCATTTATTTACAGGTGCAACTCAGTCTTTGAAATCGACACGTATCCCCAGTAGCCTAATGGATGACAGTTCAGGGTCTGCACCACTGTGGAAGTGGAAAGTGTCTGGCCTACCGCACTGCACAGTGAATAGGATGTGTGTGTGTAGAGCGACAAGTTCCTTGAGATCCTGGTTCTTGATCTTCTGCATACATTTGAGTATCTAGCTTTGGTCCATTGGATGGTGGCTCGCCATCAATCATCCAATGAAAAACAAGGCTTGCACTCCATGTGTGTCAAAAAAAACCTGACCTATAGTGGGTAAGGTCAGAACTCACATTCAAGCTTCTAACCTGGTATATTGGACCATCAGATAAAAGCTGGAACAATATAGCTAGTCAAAGTCCCTTATTGTACATTACCTTACATAAGAATGGACAATTAAGACTACTCAAATTCTCTTGTTATTCATTATATTACATAAAGAATAAACAATTTAAGACTAATGAAACATTAGTAATAGTTGAATTCTATTATGAACAAGAAACATAATAGTCCTAAGTTTCAGTGAACCGTGTTTACCAAAATAACCCAAAACTCACAGTAAAAGAATACCAAAATATTCTCTTATTTCCCACATGGCAATTGGCATAAAATGTCTGCACTATCACCATCAAAAGCACGTGCGTGGTGACCTCCCCCACGTAATGGCGGCTTACAGTCACATGCACTAAACACTGCATAAGCCTCACGTCCTCAAAAACTACTCAAACATTCACAGCATGTAACAAAGGTGCAAAGACGAAATACATTGGCTAATTTAACATCGCATTGCACAAAATAAAGTTTCCACCACGAAAAAGCATGGCTAATAATTTTAGCATAAGCGAATGGCGTTCGCTTGGCATGGCTCATAATTTATAGCATACGCGAATGGCGTTCGCTTTTCTAATTATTTGCATTAGCGACTAACCGGCGATTTCTAGCTTCAGCAACCCAAAGATATCTTACCAATGCGGGTACTTCTCGGCAACAGGTGACGACGAGTCCCCCTGGCTGTAATCACGTCGGGTTGTTATATTTAGAAAAGTTAACCATTCTATTTTAGTTAACATTAATCAACTTTTAGTGTTTTTCGTCCAAGGATAAATCCTCTCAGCTCAGTGTCTGCTCTCACCTCCTGCCGTAAGGAAATGCACCATGCTGCACATAGGTTTTGTCAAAACGGAACTGACACCTGATTGGCTGAGCTAGTCTCACGTTCAAATGTAAAAACGTAATAGATTACTGGAAATGAATACTAAGAGGGAATAAATGTTTATCTTTTCAGATTAAGTCATCTGTTTATTTTTCCCTTAATGTGCATATATTTACATATCTATCACCTATTTATTTCCTTTATTATTAACTATACATTTTCTGTATATTTTCTCATTTTCCTATTCAGGTTAAATTTTACTTAACTTATGTATATGTGTAGCTTATTTAACCTGGGTTACACAATGCTTTCACACAACCCATTCCATAGAAAAATAAAGCATGTTCAGTATTAAATTTTATGAAAATGTCTGAATTACAAACAAAGATCCTATCTAGGTGAAAAGTATACCTGAAACAAATCAATTGCATTTGACTTTTCAGAGCCATAGTGTAAATCTTGTTTTACTTTATGTTGAGTTTTGATGCTTTACTGGGATTTGAAAAGATAAAATGTTTTCTAAAGAATATCTTTGTTTTTTATTTGCAGCCATGTCCAGCTACCTATACATTGTCAAATATGAGCTGCCTATCGTGATCCAGGCCTTTCTAGGCATGGAGGAGAATACTGGGTACATCGCCGAATCCATAACACAAAAGTCTATAATCAGAGTACCGAATCAGGCTTTTCATTTCAGACTCTACCTCCTGTCCCTCATCTCTTTCTGGCTCCAGCATTGGAACTGCTGTGTTTGGTAGAGAAAAGGGGAGGGGTTTTGCTTTGCATGACAGATGTAAATAGAACCATTGTTAAGCTCGGCTGAGTTTAGTAAGGCAGGCTTCGATGCTACACAGATGAAAGGCTTCTTGCAGGAGATTGGTGGAGCTACTACATGCTATCAATCACTGACTCTTATATGGCAGTCAGTGACTGCCTTGACTTTGTTTTCCATTGTAATATTTTATGATTCCTTCAGATAAGCCCACAAGTCAAGGATAGTGCCCATTTGGGGATTTGCGGTTAAATAATATTGTTCTAACTTCACTATGATTCACAGATAGGCTATCTCAGAATTTAAATTTTGACTATCCATGCTCTTCTTTTCCAGAGAGTGGTATCTGAATGGAGACTACCTTGTGCTTCTGGTCTCTCTGGTGATCATCTTGCCACTTTCAATGTTGCGGAACCTGGGTAAGTATCTCCTCTGTCAGTCAAAATTAAGGGAACAACAACATACTGTCCTTGTGAAGTAGTAGTGTTAATGACACGCAGTGATTTTGCAATACATTGCTCTGCAGGACTTCTGGTTTCCTTAATTGTGCTTCCTCCCTGTTTCAGGTTACTTAGGTTACACCAGTGGCTTCTCTCTACTGTGTATGGTCTTCTTCCTGATTGTGGTAAGCCTGGGTGCTTTGTATTATCCTGGACAGCTACGTGGTTTACATTTTACGTGTATTCTGTTTACTTAAGGGCACAAATACAGTAATTCAAACCTGCAGTGTTTGTAACACCTCAACGTTTCGTTGCAGTTTTACTTTCAATATGCATTGTGAGATGCATTGCTGTTTTGTAGGTGACTTAGTTAATGCACCTGTCTTAACTACTGCTTGTATTTTTGCATAGACTGCGTTGTTGCTGTTCTCGTTTGTGTTAGTGTTAAACAGTTTAACTTTCAGGGTCCAAGTTGAACTATGCGGTTGTTCTCTGCACTTGGACCGGTACTTCTCTCTAGGGTTTTCGTCATACTTGTTCCTGGTTATGGTTATACACTTCGTTGTACGTCGCTCTGGATAAGAGCGTCTGCCAAATGCCTGTAATGTAATGTAATGTAATGTGTGGTTGTGAGGTTGTGCACTATACATGCCTGTTTAAGATTAGCAGGCTGGTGCATAAACTCAAATAAAAACAAAAAATGAGAACTGAAATGCAACACTTATGTATCTGAGACAGAAGTCAAAAGAACTCATAGAGAATGGAAACAAATCTGAAATGTAATTTATAACTTAACAAAAAGTATTGAAAGTTTAAGTGAAATTAAAATTGTATTTTGTAAAAGTTAAAATCAGTGGAGTAAAATATATTTCAAGAGTTTCTTGTGTTTCTGGGCAAATAAAATGTCTCTTCATTTTCTCTTCAGGTTATATGTAAGAAGTTTCAGATTCCCTGCCCCCTGTCATTAGATCAGGATGCACTAAACATTACCTTGAACAACACTGGCTATCACCCGAGCAGCAGTATCCAAGACAGGCTGCAGAATGCCGCAATCCATGATGATGAGGACGTGTGCCGCCCTAAGTATTTTGTCTTCAACTCCCAGGTGGGCCACGTGTAATTGCAAAGGCTGAGCTTGTTACTCCGTATAACCAGGGACTTGTCCTTTTATCTCAGTTTATGTAAAAGAGACTTTTTCCCTTATCATTTCAGACAGTGTATGCTGTGCCAATTCTCACATTTGCATTTGTGTGCCACCCAGCAATCCTGCCAATGTATGAGGAACTAAAGGAGTGAGTATCACTGCTTGGTGATCACTGGGCTACACTAACTTCATATCAGTGGCTAAAGAAAATGCTTTCTTTCACCCTTTTGAGTGAGCATGTTCTTTATCAACAGTCGCTCCCGCAAGCGGATGCAGGGCGTGGCCAATGTGTCTTTCCTGGCTATGTTCATCATGTACCTTCTGGCAGCTCTCTTTGGCTACCTGACCTTCAATGGTAAGCAATTTTGTCCCTCTGAACAGAATAGGTTTATCTGAAAAGGGTGAATAAAGGCATTGGATTGGCCTAGGAGAGGGGCAGGGCACTTATGTAAGCGGTGACCCTGAGAAAAGCCATGCTTGCCACAACTGTGTGCATTGTGTAAATATCAGGATGTACTAGTATAAATTGTCCAAAAATCTAGGTGGATTTATTTTTATTAAAAGCAAATAGAACACAGAAATTAATTAACTGTCAGTATACTGTTTTGGTCTTAATTTAATTTGGCCAAGCCTTAATCACGGTGATTTCTTCATTCGAACTGGTAACTGAAACGTTTCCTGAACATTGAAAGGGAATGTAAGCAGTCATGCAGTTGTTTTTTAGAACATTTCTCATTTCTTTCAGACACCATCAGTCCAGTTTGCTGGTCATCTTGAAAAATAAACTCATAACTAACTAGTTCTAGTTGTACTGTAAATACATAACTACTATAAATAGTTGAGTGAATAATAAAGAGGGGTAGAACTGTGGAAATATATTTTAGCATGAAAGTCTTACTCAGACTTGCTAACTTTTGTGCATTTTGCGTACTTTATACATTTTTGCATCAAAGTACACTGGTTGCTACAGTAAATGTTTTTTTTTTATTTTTATTTTAACCTTTATTTATGTACTGTTGTACTGTTTTTGAGTAAACAACTGTCAGACTCAGTTAGAAATCCACATTACCATTTAAATAAACTTCTACAGATTGTCAATCTGGAATAGTTGAGCTCCATTTGTCCATTTAAGGGGGGGTCTGCTAATTTCTTCGCAAAAATTTGGTCTTCAGATTCAATATTGTTTGAGGTTTATCAAATAAATCATTGTGGATAAAGATGTGTTACAGGTGACAACTTAAGGGTTGGGCATGTTGGTGATAGGATTGGGCAAGTTAGGTGGTGGTGACAGATGACCATGGCGTGACAAACTTTTTAAAACGTTTCCAGAACAAGTTGAACCTGAACTGCTTCACACCTATTCCAAAGTATACAAGTTTGATGCAGTCCTCCTCGTGGTGCGTCTGGCAGTTCTGACTGCAGTCACCCTGACAGTCCCTGTAGTCCTCTTCCCGGTAGGTACTGCAACATACCCACCAGTGTAAGGCGAGAGGACATTTCTTAGAGGTCACTGTGATTGTCTGGTCTTGGATTCTGAAGGCTGTTTACTACTTTTTATAGATTCGCAACTCAGTGAATCAGCTCCTCTGTGCCTCCAAAGACTTCAACTGGGTCCGTCACTCACTCATCACCATCCTGCTGCTGGGGGCAACCAATGCTCTGGTCATCTTTGTGCCCACCATCCGTGACATCTTTGGGTTCATTGGTAGGTCTTACTTAATTTTTGCATACCAGTTGACTAAGAAGACTACACTGCTTATATCCTCTGAACTGACACTTTTTCATTGATGCCCATAGGTGCCTCTGCTGCTGCCATGCTGATCTTCATCCTTCCTTCTGCCTTCTACATCAAACTTGTCCAGAAGGAGTCCATAAAATCAGTCCAAAAGATTGGGGTAAATGCCAGTACTTTGTCGTGGAAAAATGGGAATGGAAATCAGTTGCAAGTATTGGGTGCTAAAAGTGTAAGGCAGTTAGTGTAAGGTACTGTAGGCTGGGCTATGTGTAGATTACTTAATGTAGGCTTGGTGTACAGGGTTAGTGAGAGAGCTGCTTGCCGCAGGGCATTCGGTGTAGAGCACGTACTGCAGTAAAGTGTGGGTTGTGTGGATGCCTTTATCACTGTATTCTAAAATTTCATAGAGGACTAAGCCTAGTCTTGTGTCTCTGCAGGCCACCATCTTCTTGTGCAGTGGCATCTTGGTCATGATCAGCAGCATGTCCCTGATTATCCTTGACTGGATCCACAATGCTTCTGCCTCTGGCAATGGCCACTAGGTCCAGGGGATCTGCCACCCAGCTCCTCACTCCCCTTGCTGCTGTCTCAGAGCAGAGCTGGAAATCCTTTGAACGGACAACCTGGGTCAGAAAGACTGCAATGATCAACAGCTGCACTGGGCAGCAGTGTGTGTGTGTGTGTGTGTGTGTGTGCTTATTATATATATACAGTACCAGTCTGGACACACCTGCTTAAACCAGTTTTTTCATGATTAAACATGCTTTAAACTGTATGAACTTGTCTATAAACACTTAATATTTCATTATATCATATATGTACTTATATAAGCAGATAATCTTAAGTGGATTGCATTCAAACGTTTGATTTTTCAATGAAAATGGAAATCTTGTAAGCTCATTGGGAGGGGGGTGCATTGTTTTGTTATTTAAATATCTTGGTACATATTGGTGTTCATGATCACATCTATCTTAAGAGGTTCTCCAGGACCTGTAGAATTTTTCATATTAAAAAAAAATAAAGACCACCTGCCATATTTCAAAATGCATGGGGTATATTCCTACATCATTTTCACCACATGCAGTACCATATATTTCCTAAGGAGGGTGTATAAGTACAGATATCATATAATGAAATATAAAGAGTTTATAGACAAGTTTATACAGTTTAAAGCATTTTTAATCATGAAAAAACTGGTTTAAGCAGGTGTGTGCAAACTTTTGACTGGTACTGTACATACATACACACACACATACACTCACCATTCCCAGAGGATGTTATGAACTGTGTACAGGCATGTACAGTATACTTGTAGGCTGCAAAATTGGCAGTTTTTCTTTGTTTTTTGTTTTATTTGTTTGTTTCGGTAAAGTGTAAACTTTTGATTGTGCCTCAAGTGAGGACATACAAGTCCCTCTGTTCCAAAACAGAAGAAGATAATGGATTTCTCTGGGTGCTGAAGGCCACAACTATACAGTTGGTACTGCATCAGTCACATGGGGCCTCATTTATAAAACGGACTTACGATCAATTTTGATCTTAAGTATGACTTATGCAGAAAATCACGTATAAGTAGTTATTTATAAAACCTTACTTTGACGTGGAAATGATCTTATCTCTGCGCAAAGTCTAGACTTGACGTAAGTGATTTTCCTGCTGGCTATGTAGGAGTATTGCAGTTTGGGACGCATATGTGTCCAAGCCTGTGGTGAACTTTGCATTTGCTTTATGAACAATTTGTTCACTGCAGCGGCAACACACTACCAAGCTACCTGTTTGGCTTTGTTTGTCAACCCACTATTTAGTCCACCGAATAATACGTGTTGTCTGTCTTCAATCTCCTCTACCATCGCCGTGATCTCGTCTTCCAAAAAGTTTGCTTTTCTCTTTTGGTCCATGGTTATTTCTGACTAAACCCTCATTTGTACTAGCATTATATAAGGGGAAATCACTTATTGTAAAGCACGTCCAGGTGCCGTCTATTTTAAGTTAATTTGAGATCTATAGATCATAGGTGCGTAAGTTACACATGGGCTTCTTAGAACCTGCGTAAGCAAGGTTTTTTATGCTCAGTATCTTTTATGAATCGAATGTAAGCACACCATCGGACATGATCTTAAGACTAAGTTCAAATATAAATCTAAGAACATTTTTATAAATGAGGCCTCTGGAGCTGGGATGGGTGTGGGTTCTGAACTTAAGAGCCTTAAGGTCAGAAGGACTTCATCAAAAATGAAACCATTTGGCTGTTTACTTCCTTTTTTTACTTTGCCAAAAAACATTTGTAACTGGTGACTATACTTTTAATTATGTAACTGTTCAGCTCACCCTACATTGCTGTTTGTTTATGGATCAATTTAGCAGAATTTACCATCAGGCTGTTTTGAATTTGCTGGCGGACATAACAACAGCTTTATTTATGAAAGAATAAATCCACAAAAACTTGAAATTCTGCCGATCTCCCAGATGTGGCAGTGGCAGTGTTAAAACATTTGAGTGCAAAGACCACACATAACCAAAACATTCATACAGAGTGGCATCCAAACAGCCAAGCGGAATCACAAACCCAAGTGCTGGGACAGACCATCTCTTTGGATATAGTAGGACGAGTAGAGGTTCTTGTAGAGTTCATTACAGCTTAAAACATAACTCCAACTTCATATCTAATAATTCTCTGAATTAGTGTTGGGGGTGCTTGAAGGATTCTACACTACTAACTTGTTCAAATGAGCCAACCCGTACAGGAACATAACATTCACAGACACACGGTTACCTCTCTTCCTTCGCAAACCTTACGCACCCACAATAACTACTACTGTCCAGTTATTTATGGAACAACAAGAAATCAATGTAATTTAATCTATTTTACTATATTTATATATTGTATATATGTATATACCAGCTGAACTGTATATAAGCTTTATTTTTGTTTTATCTTTTGTCAGTTAGCAAAAATGTGTTGGAACTGTATAAATGATAAGTTACACTTATGTACTTGTCATGTGAATTCCCCACCATCTTCCATATTGAGGAATGGGCCACAGTTAGCTTTTTTAACTGTAGAAAAATCCATTCCTCATAGCACTAACTCTTTCAGAAGGATCATTACATCAGAGTGTACAGGCAGAAGATTTACCACCCCTGTTCGATTTCCAGTTTCCAGTGATTTGTGTTGGCAGTAGAATTGGTGTGTCCTGCGTTTCTGTATACAGTATTAAATGACGTATGCAAATGATGAAAGTTTTGGAGAGTGTATGTGCTAGCCGGTTACCCTTGGGCAAAGAGGGAGCATTCCTATCTGTGCTCTTGTTTCAATGAAACATTATGTATATCATGTAATTATTGTCATAATAAAACCACAGGTAATTCCTTAAATCATGTCTTAACATATTTTTGTATGTATTTTTTGTTTGGGTACAGCAGGGGGTAAGAAAATTAATGTTATATTTTATATTGTTACATTGTTCGTTATCAATTTGTATGTGAGTACACAACAGATTATCTGTTAACAGTCAGTGTTTGGACAATATATTATTGATAAATATATTCATGTAATATGTAATTTGGCACAGGATCACAGGAAAAAAGGTCTACAGATCACACAGCTAAATTTTCATTGTTAAATCTGTTCTAAGCATATTGATAATACAACTAAGAAAATGAGTACAAAAGGGGTAAAATACCAGAGTAAAATGCAATTGTCACAATTGGGACTTTGTGACACAAAAGTCCCAATTGTGACTTTTGCTGTGAAAAAAAACATAACTTGGAGTTACGTAGGCAACCTCGGTTCTGAATAAGTTCAACACACCACCGTATGGGTCATCCTTGTCAACAGGGTGAGCTACTAGGAGACTAGTAGGAGACAACCACCACTACGGGACGGACACCCGTCATGCAGTCCACTTGTCCATGGACATGACATGCCACCTGTTCACCCCCATCCTTTTACGTTATTCATAGAACCAAGGTTATCTGCGTAAACCTACGTTCTATTTCGTTATATGGTTCAACAGTACACCAAATCAGTCCGGTGGGGGATGTAGTGGGGCAATGGAACATCACAACTGCTCAAAATTCAAAACACTTTACTAGATTGAAAACAACTATTGGTTGATAAAAACACGCTAAGGTCGTAGCTTAAGTCATATTCAAGGTTGCTGTGCTGCCTTTGGGGGAGTGGAAGCAACTGATGTAGACGTTGCAATGACCAGGAGGGACAAAGCCCAACCAGACGCTATAAAAATGTTGGTGAGTAGGAAACCATGGAAAAATGCCCAACAGGCAACTCCATCCCGAGTGGAGTGGGCCACCATACCTGTACTTCTTTAGGCCATGGAAATTGTACAACCTAGTAGGCCAAGTGCTGTTTAGATAAGGCCCCTTCTGCACAGTGCCATTATATCTTCATAACAAAAGGATTGTTTCTCTTCTTCACAGATACTGCTAAAAACTCTGTATTGCTGCATGGTTGTGAAAATAGCCTTGGGTACCTTACTCCTAACAGGAGAAGAGGCTTTGTACAGCAGATGGGAGTTCAGGGCAAAATTTAGAAACCAGAACCATGGTAAAATGTGTGCACAATTTAATCAGTCTCAGAGCTCTTGTCTCAGGAGGCAAAAAGAGGAATCGGGACTGGGTTGGGTATCGTTCGGATTTTTCCGATACCGGTGCCAAAACCGATACTTTAAAGCTGTACCGATTCCTAAACGGTGCCTGAACCAATACCTGTAAAATAAAGAGCAAACAACAACTTTAACCACTTAGCACACATGCTAAATCTGGCTAATCCTTGCCCATTTAGGGTGTATCCTATTTAAAGCTTTATAACACCACAGAGACTTGAAAAATGGCTTAAATGAAGCAAGGCATTTGTACCATTTACAATACTATCATGTACCACAAATGCAATTGTCTTGGCAAAAAATCTAAAATGAATTTGCTCTTTTTTAGTTCGCAATGAAATACTGGGAGATTGCATATATACAGCAGGTTAAAGTATACATGTCCTGGATCAAAAACTTCTTGACCACAAGTTCATAAAATCTAAGAGTGGAGATGTAGAACTAATAAAGATCTATGAAGCAAAAAAAAAAAGCAGTGTACCCAGAATCTCCAAATCTACCCAAAATGTCTAAATTATGCATTGCTATAAATCACAACAAATTCACATATTTCACTACAAATCAACTGTTTTTACTCAAGAAACACACTGTGCATCATTTTCAAGTGGTACTTACAAGCTTTCTGTCAGTACAGTGGTCTAAAATAGCTAGGGGTCCAGAAACAAATCCAAAATCTCTCCAAAAAGAAATATAATGCTTTTAGTCCATTGTAAAGAATATAAATTAGCCCCTTATGAAGATTTAAGATTAAACATTGATATCAGGTTTAAACATAATGCAAAAATATTGTCACAATGCTTCACAATACCTAAATGTGTAATAATTAACTCTTGTGTATGTATTTCTGTACTCTGTACTCTCGTATGTTTTCTTGTATGTGGATGGGAAAACATGTAAACAATTTTCAACCGTCCACCACGTTTTGGCAATGTTCCAACACTCTCGTCATCTCTGTTGCGTGCATCACAAAAACTATTACACTACTAACTAATGCTTACATTACAGTGTGAAATATCCACATTATATAATACCACTAACCTATTTAAAGACACTCAATTTCAAAAGTAACGTATATAACCGAAATATTTTGAGCAGTAATATTGACATAGCAATGATGAAATGTTATCTGTGTTCAGTAGATAGAGACAGAGACAGTAAATCAATGACAGATCTATCTGCTTCTGTTTTACTCTAGAAAGCAATGTCAGATAGTAGGGATGAGCAAGTACACCATTACCTGTATCTGCATCTGTATCTGTTCAACCAACTAAATTATCTGTATCCGTACCCGTGCTCGTAATGGGCAGGGCTTAACCCGGAAGTGGGTGGGGCATAATCGAAAGTTGGTATTTTAACCTCTTAGCGCAAAGCCCCTCGTGGTCGGCATGCCGGCGCGCCGAGATTACTGAACTCAGACATTCAATGCTACTGCAACCAAAGTATGAGTTAAAAACAGAAAAGTGTTGTTTTAGTTTCATTAGTAGACGATACATGATACTATGCCGAATACGGAGTTCCACTGCACCACCATTGTCACTCTGGTTGTTCATTTAACATGCACCCCCTCCCTGCAGTCTCTTCTGAAACTACACCCCCCACCCATGACTAAATGGACAATATAGAGGGTATGCATTGAAGTCACTTTCCCACCGGAATACGCCCCCTCAGTCGGGACTGAGTGGCGAAACATGCTGCGACATGGCTGCCTTTAGTAGAGGAAACTGCAAAACCAGGAGTAAAACAAACGATTATCTGCTTAAATTCAAGGCAGTTGGACTCGACAGTGATCCTTACAACTTACCAAAGAACCAGTGGTCCATGGAGCTATCTTTTTACAGACTGCCGAAAGCTAAAGAAAAGAGAAGCAAATGCATCGCTGCAATTCGCAGAAACAGTGGTAAAAAGTGGTACCGAAACGAGGCACCAAAATTTGCGTAGGGATTCGGTCCGGTTGGTGTTGACCATATAAGGTACTTGCCATTAAGGTTTTCGGTACCCAACCCTAATTGGGAGCAGATAGGTGGCAGTACTGGCATGACGTGTCCGCCCTGTAGTGGTGGTTGATTTGCTATTCAGTCTCATAGTAGCACACCCTCTCAGCAAGGATGACTCATACAGTGACATATTGACCATAATAAAGTAGAACAAACCCCATTAAATAAACCCCATTATTTATAAAAACTATATACAGTACAGAGCACATTTGTACCAAATATTTATTTTCCCTTGAAAATAACTTTTACGTTCTGTAGGGAAATGGGCAATGAGACAAATCCTTCACAGTGTATTGAACTCTAAAGCACGGACGCAGCAAATGCTGGAAGTAGGGTGTACAGGCACGTTGAAAATGAAATACAATGCCAAAAATTAAACCTGCTGAAATAAACATTATTTTCCAATCACTGCTACATTAAGTGAGTTTATTAAGAAAACCTATGGGATAAAACTTTGTAAAACTTAAGCCTGGTACAGGTTTTACATGCATACATTACATACTTCTTAATCTCTTTGAATGTTTATGCACCTTTTAATGACATTTCAAATTCGAGAAAAAAAGAGGTTTTTTTTTTTTTAGAGAAATCAGACTAGTATGAACAAGAAGACCGATAAGCCAATATTTGCACAGGCTTCATAGGAACAGTGACCCTGTCTTCACAACTTCTTCACAACTTTTTTAATTTCCAGAAATGGTACTTACAATGGTTCACAATTACAATAAAAATTATTATTATTTTTTTTTTACTGTTTCCTGAATATTCACTAAAACTGTCCAATTGCCACGATTAACAACTAGTTATAGTTCAAGAATCATGGTTTTACTGAAAACCTGCTCCCTGGGGACCCCTTATGGTTGATAAATGTTTTTTTTTTTTTTTTAAGAAATACCTAAAACACATTCATGTCATTTATTACCAAACATTTTGACTTCAGATGCAGTGGGTAGCACCATCACCTCACAACAAGAAAGTCATGGGTTTGAATCTCGGCTTGGGGCCCCTCTGTGTGGAGTTTGCATGTTCTCCCTGTGTCCCTGTCAGTTTCCTTCGGCTTCCCCCCACAGTCCAAAGACATGCGGGTAGTTAATAGCTAATAGACTCTAAATTGCCCATAGGTATGAGTGCGTGAGTGAATGGTGTGTGCGCCCTGCAATAGATTGGTGGCCTGTCCAGGGTGTATTCCTGCCTCTCGCCCAATGCTGGGATAAGCTCTAGTACCCCCCCATGTGTGGATGGATGGCCTGTCCAGGGTGTATTCCTGCCTCTCGCCCAATGCTGGGATAGGCTCTAGCACCCCCCCATGTGTGGATGGATGGATGGAAGTTACAGTGGGAAATAATTGTTTTTCGGTGTGAAAACTGAACATTGGGAAACAATAACACATAATATGAAGCGACATCTGTTTCACAAAGAAATATTTCTTAATTAGTCTATATGAGATGGAATTAACTGGCAATGTAGGCTGTCACACAGGCATGGACTGGGCCTATATTCTACCGGGCAAATGCCTGGTGGGCCGACCTACTTTTGGGCCAGTGGGCCTTTGGTTCATACTGACACTGGCCTGGCCCAATTTCAGTGGCCCATTGGTTTGTTTTCTATACTGACACTGGGCTGGCCCAATCATATGCCTAGGCCCCACTCCCCCTCTGATCAGTGGCCCATTGGTTCGTTTTCTATACTGACACTGGGCTGGCCCAATCACGTCTAGGCCCCACCCCTCACTGTCCGTTTCTGCCCTTGAGACTCAAGTCGACATCACCTCAGCCTCGTAGTCGGTGCGGTGTGCGATGGAGAAAGGAAAGCGTAAAAGTGGTGCTGAGAAATTGCGGGAGAAAAAAATAAGAAAGCTGGCGGAGGATGCCTCAAAATGTGTCAAAATAACTTCAATGTTTGCTGGAACGACTGTGGGGGCTCCTGCAGTACCTGCTGCTGGCAGTCAGCACCAGCAACAGGTGTTTAAAATCAGAGATGTGACAGTCCAAGATGAGGCAGACAGCGAAGCGAGACAGCTCTGATAGTGAGTTCTGAGCAGGATGAACCCGAAAGGGCAGACGAGGGACAGTCACAAAATGAGCAGAATAGTGACGCTGAAGTGGTAAGCAGCAGCATGTGGTTAGTCTGTCACTGTCAAGCAAAATGGTAAATGGACTGCATTTATATAGCGCTTTTATCCAAAGCGCTTTACAATTGATGCCTCTCATTCGCCAGAGCAGTTAGAGGTTAGGGGTTAGGTGTCTTGCTCAAGGACACTTCGACATGCCCAGGGCGGGGTTTGAACCGGCAACCCTCCGACTACCAGACAATCGGTCTTACCTCCTGAGCTATATCGCCCCCCGATAACTATAAGCTATTAATGACGTTAGCATTGTTTGGCCGCAAGCTAGCGTTATCATTATCAATGTTGGGGAGACACCATGGCTAACTATGCACTGTCGTTAGCTTAGCTCTCTTGTGTTTTCCTTGATGAGCTAAAAATATTGTACTGTGGTTCTTCTGCCTCTGATAATAGCCTACATTCAGGGTTCGTACGGTCATGAAAAACCTGGAAAAGTCATTGAAATTTAAAATGCAATTTCCAGGCCCTGGAAAAGTTATGGAAAATAATATTTTTTGAAAAGTTTTGGAAAAGTAATGGAAATATAGCTAAAGTTGCATAAAATATAATTACTAATTAATCCAATCATAAAAATAGTATGTATAGTAATAAAACGTTAATTGGCACGTAACCTTCGCGGTATTTTGGTGGTGTGAGAAGTTAATTCGGTCTGGCTCAGTCTGTTTACAGGCACGCCTAACAGGCACGCTTCTGCTAATGTAGCAGTTAGTGAACGTCGGCCCTACTGTGCCGACAATATGCCAGGGAAGTGCAGCTTCAATAATATCAGGGCTCGAAATTGACTTTTTTAGGCTACTTGGTAGCACTGGTGCTCCCAACTTCAAAAAGTTAGGAGCACCCACCAAAATGTAAGGAGCACCAACAATATATGCAATAGATTTTTTATTGATAAAAAACGACAATATAACAGTACGGTTTACAAGTAACAGTTAAACTGTCACGCCTAGAATGTGTCGACTCCTCAAGGAATTGCGTGTTATGCATTCAAACGACAAAGCGCTTCTCGTCTCATTAATACCGCTAATTAAATCAACCGCCAGTAAACTGCATCGGAGAAATTAGCTGTTTCAACCGGGTCGCTACACAAAACACTACGTTAACGTTTTAAAAAAAATGCCGTAATCGTTCGCTTCAACTTTTCAGCTTTCGATAACGCTAATAAATTGAACATTAACTTTTGTCTTCAGGTAACATTAGTTAACGCGTTAGCTCTCTGTGTCGCGTGACAGTGGAGTGCAGCGAAAGGGAGTGATTGAAGGCTAATATTAACCTATTTAAAATCAGCATTAAAGGTAAGAATGTCAAGCTCACGATTGGTTAGAAGGGTCACCGTCAGCTCACAAGGCACATACTGAGTGTACTAACCAGAGACTGTAAAAAATATGGACAAAGCTACTGTGACGTCACCCATTGACTCTCCGTGGGTCTCCGAAAATACGTTTTGAAGCTCAATGGCGGGCGCGGCCATTTTGGAGTTGGAGCCAAAACCACAGAGTTTAAAAGCCGCTCTGTGATTTTTACAATTTGATTGACAGTCTGGTGCGGAAAAGCCCATCAACCTGAACGAGGCTAGCTGACTGTCTGCCGTTATGTTTTAAAATATATTATCAGATGTTTACGGAGTTTAATTTCCATCCGTGACTGTACTGTCATGTAATCACGTTATATGTATGACATTAAAAATACAATTAGGCTATGTTCAGTTATCTTCAATTCATGTTTCTCAGCAAAACGAATATGCTTAACTAGCATATCAGCTTGCCAGTGAGCTAGGTAGGCTATCCGTGGTTAGCTCACGCATTAGCAATATGAACCACAGGGAAGAACATTGACTACACTGATGGTCAATCAATCGGAGATGTGTAGGCTACTGGTGATTTGACTAGGCTAATTTTCGTATAACTGTCTGGTAGATCTGCTGTTAACCGAGCAAGTTATCGTCGTAGGTTTTCGCCAGTCAGTTAATGAGCCAGTAACTGCTACTACTAGCTACTCCATCGCCGTTTGTGGTGTTCACTTGCTGGGTGACGCTAGCTGACCGATCGTTCGCAAATCACTTTCTACCGAATAAAAATTAACACTGTCAGCGGTTATTAACAAATCTACCAAGTATTTTAATAACTGATCTGCAGGCGTGTAAATATGACAACGCACTTTGTACAGCAAGTTTTCCACCTGGTGCATGAAGACAAAAATAATGTAGCCTACGTTGAATTTCTAATTATTATTAGGCTATCGTTTTTTTCTTGTAAATCATCAAAACCAATGGAGAAAAGCCAATATACGCAAGGAGCCCCCAGAACCGATTCTGAGAACCACTGTCTTAAATGCCTAGCTTGTCGGTCTCTTATATGCTAAAAACATATTCCTTTCTAAATGCCAAGATGGTTAATTTCGTTAAATTCTGTGTCTGTGATTTCAGCAAATGAACCTTGAGACTCTTAATTCGCTTCGTGAAACTGAAAAAGTGTTTATCCCAAAATCGGGATTATAGTAGCTTTGTCACATGCTTGAAGCATGGCCCAGGTAGACATTTACGGAATGTACACGACTGACAAGCCGCCAAACACGTCTGACAGATTGAATGTTTGCCGGTTAAGGTTAGCTAGCTAGTCAAATGGCTTGGTAGCCGAAGTTGCGAACTGTTTTAGCATAGGCTACTACTGGACTACCAAATATAGCAAGCTGATTACGCTTTCTGCCAACTAATTATTTGGTTAAGTAGGCTAAAGGAAATAGTAAAAATGACTCGGCTACCGAAAAACTTAAGAGGAGGATTATTTTATGGTCGTCTAGTGCAGCTGTAAATAGCACACGCCATAATTAAATCACCACGAAATGGGATGCTTGCATTTTCAGACTTAGCACAGGCGGACCGTAGCCGGCGCCGCAATGTCAAAGCCAAGAGACGCCACCGCCCACCCCAGTGACCATAGACTGTAGCCCCTACTATAGCTCAGTCCTCCGCAGTAATCCGGAAGTGACGCAAGCTGTACCTCATTGGTCCAGAACAAATATTGGCACTGTGCCCAAATGACGCAATAAATCATGAAATCGACCCATGGACAGTCATAAGACCAATAAAATACACCTATTATGACTATTTGTTCTTGTGAGAAAAAATTATTGACTTTGTATTTTGATCGCATTTGTACCGTAGACTTACATGGAAACCGGATATGAAAACACCTATACTGGAGCCATCCGTAGTGGCGCTAGTGAGCAACCAGGAACTACAACACCAGGAAATGAGCTTCAAAAACGAAGTCTGGTTTTGGCCGCTTGGTACTAACTAGCAAATGTACAGAGAAAGATACGTTCGACTGGAAAAATAAAAAAAAGGTCGCACCAGAACAATTATTTGCACTCGCACAAATGCTCCCAATTATATTTCGAGGTCGCACAGATTAAATTTCGGGAGCATATGCGACCAAAATGGTCGCAATTTCGAGCCCTGTTTGAGACATTGACAAAAATGTTAAACTATTCGAATTAAAATATGAGAGAATGTATCTAAGTGTGTCTGTCTGGTGTTTATTTGTTTTAGCGAGGCACCATATGTTTCAGATGCAGACCTAATTTTACTTAGTGTTACAATAAATAATTTTAAATCGTCCCGCTGAGAAAGTCATTTGTTTTGGTCATGGAAATTCAGTTGAAAGTTGTGGAGAAGTCATGGAAAAGTCATTGAAAATCATTGGTGAAAAAGTGTATGAACCCTGTACATTGCCTAAAACACATTTAATTTCGCTCTGCAGATCAGTCTGGTCACTCAGGCTATTAAACGGATTTCTCTCGTCCTGAGATATGGCGGGCCAGTCACAACCGTTTGTCTAATATGGGGCGGGTTTAATAAGATTCATACATAAACAAGTCGATCAAAAATGCTTTTGGGTTTTTTCTTTTCTTTGAATATTTTAACAGAATGAACAATAACACCTTGTATTCTCAAATTCTTATGGCAAAAACGGAAACACTCGGGACACATCACTACTACACTATGAGAGGTGTGAGCGGAGGAGCGAGAGAGAGGTGCATGTCGAGACTAGTCAGCGCGAGCGAGGTAGTGTAGAGGTAGTGAATGAGGAGGCAGGAGAAGTAGCCTAAGTTTGCAAGGAAATAATAAATAAATGTATGGAATAGGGCTGCACGATTCGTTGTAAAAAAAAATCACGATCATACATCAATGCGATCTCATTTCTAAATGACGACGATTCTGATGCATTTGCGTTAAATGGAGATCAAGAGTGAGTGAGTACACTGCTCCACTTGCATTGGTATACTTGACTTGTCCATAACACTCCGCTCTGTAGGGGGTTTGGCAAATGGTTAGATATGCATCATATACATATTGAACGGTCTGCGAGGATGTTGTTCTGATGGGCGGTGTCCGACCGTTTGCGGTGGGCCAGTCTGAGCCAAAAATGGCAGGGCCTATTTTTTGTCCCAGTCCAGCCCTGCTGTCACAGTACAGCTAGGCGAATTAACACTATATGAAAATTATGTTTGTATACTATTGGATGTTTACTTTGATCTAATGTTGCCGATTGATGTCTCAACAAGAACCGCAATGTCAGGTTCATGTTTGTAGGCACTGTAGTACTGTACTGTGTTTGTACTTGAAACTTACAAGCTATTATGCAGCTTTAAATGGGCTGACCACGTGTAAGATCTGTGATCAGTAGCGATCAATCGCTGTCACCTATCCAAATTTTCCTTACGCCTCCTCGTTCACTTCCTTCCTCCACTCCCTTCTCCCCTCCTTTCCTCCACATACTTTTGTGGAGGAGACAAGTGGTAGTGGGGGAGTGGAGAAAAGGAGGTGAGGAGTGAAAAGTAATGGGATGCACCCACCATCCCCAATTCTGCCATTTTTATGAAGCCTACTCATTGAATTGGTAAGTAACTAGCTAACATAGCAAGCTTGTATCATAACCGTGCCAAGTATTTATTTGCATTGTAAAATGTCGTCTGAAGAACAACACGTTTTCAATGTACAAAAATGCCAAGTTATTAACACATACAAACACTGTATATAAATCAATAATTCAAACTTTCAAATTCTACACCTGCCATTAAAGTAAAAATCTTGAAGATTTTCATTTAAATAAATGTCTGTTAAGTCACATCTATCGCTGAATTAGGTAACACAATGGTGATTGAGCCTATTATTATTAGTGTGGTTGTCATTGGCAAACACACTACTATTATCTCACATATTTAGTGTGGTTGCCTTTGGCAATCATACTACTGTTATCTCACATATTAGTGTGGTTGCCTTTGCAAATCACACTATTATTATTGCACATATCATTATTATTATTATTATTATTATTATTATTAGTGTGGTTGCCTTTGGCAATCACACTACTATTATTGCACATATCTAGGGTGGCTGCCTTTAGCAATCACACTACTATTATCTCACATATTATTATTATTTATTATTTATTATATGCTCTGTCTTCTAGCAGCTGTATTCTGGTCTCACTGGCTTTGAACAT
Organism: Anguilla rostrata; assembly: GCF_018555375.3. NCBI lineage: Eukaryota > Metazoa > Chordata > Actinopteri > Anguilliformes > Anguillidae > Anguilla > Anguilla rostrata. Next base: position 31,334,638 of record NC_057939.1, on the reverse strand, counting down.
TCGGCATTCATCTCTATGGGGCAAAATTGCCCACAAATTGTGGAATGCCTCATTGGACTAGGTAGACAGTCCTTTGTCCATTGGGGTAGATTAGCCTGGCCCCGTTACCTGATTGGCCGATGTTTGATATTTCATAACTTTCAAACTATGGGTCGAATTATGGGTCGTGTCATAGGACTCAGTAAAGACCTAGCAACTGCCTAGAACACCATAGCAACCATCTATTAACACCCTAGCAACTGCCTAGAACATCATTGCAACACCATAGCAACCACCTATTAACACCCTAACAACCGCCTAAAGCTCCATAGCAACCACCTAGGAACACCCTAGCAACCACCAAGAACTCAATAGCAACATCCTAGCAACCTCCTAGAACTCCATAGCAACCACCTAGCAACAGCCTAGCAACTGCCTAGAACTCCAAAGCAACCACCTAGCAACACCCTAGTAACCACCTAGAACAGCCTAGCAACCGCCTAGAACTCCATAGTAACTACCTAGCGACACCCTAGCAACCGCCTAGAACTCCATAGCAACCACCTAGCAACATCCTAGCAACCGCCTAGAACTCCATAACAACCACCTAGAAAAACCCTAGCTGACACATAGAACACCATGGCAACTGCCTAAAACGCCATAGCAACCACCTAGCAACAGCCTAGCAACCACCTAGAACTTCATAGCAACCACCTAGCGACATCATAACAACTGCCTAGAGCTCCATAGCAACCAGCTAGCAACACCCTAGCAACCATCTAGAACTCCATAGCAACCACCTAGAATACCCTAGCAACTGCCTAGAACTCCATAGTAAACGCCTGACAACACCCTAACAACCACCTAGAATTCCATTGACACCACCTAGCAACACCCTAGCAACTGCCTAGAACGCCATAGCAACAACCTAGCAACACCCTAGCAACCACCCAAAACAATATAGCAAATACCTAGCACTGTTCACTCTGTTCAGCACAAAGTCGACTTTGCATTGGCGGCAACCACACTTCACAATTTCTGCAGGAATTGTCTAGTTAGTGTGGTTGCCTTTAGCAATCACACTACTATTACTGCACATATTATTAGTGTGGTTGGCTTTGGCAATCACACTACTGTCATCTCACATATTTATTACTTTATTCTTTCCACCCATTTTTTGGACCGCTACTCCTCCCAGAGTTTTCGCACCACACACATGTGCAATATGTCAAATTGAGCGGCTTCATTTGGAATGGTGTGCTATTACTTTGTGGAAAGTTTCGCTGCACGGTTTTTAGAAATTTGACTTTTTTTGGGCAATTTTTCTCATAGACAATGAATGGGGAATGTGACGTCATACATACGTGAGAGGTGCAGCATTGGTCGGCTTTGCACACGTGATGCAGTCGGCAGTAGGTTTTCACCTGGTTTATCTTCCGGGAATTCAGAATCCATAGATGGTGCATATTTCCCTTTTCGTCATAATTACAGATAACACACATTCGTAAACCTCAAATGCTTTATACCACAATGTAGATAAGACCTTGACGAATACGTACATGCATGGATTGTGTTGTTCAAACGAGGTTTCCTGGCGACTTAGCCACCAGAAAGGATATAGGTGAATGCGGAAGTGAACGCGATAAAAACAGTATTCCAAATGCAAAATTACAAATGAAAACGCTGTCAGCTAGGTATATCAACAAACATATGGCTTAGGCATACCCAGAAGACCTCAATAATAATAGTATTTCACAAGATATTACACAAAATCGTTGACAACGTTTTGTCAGGTGCAGCGTCTTTGACTGCTAGTGCTAACAAAGAGTGAATGCATTGAATGCGATGATGAGAAAACTTTCGGTTGACTTATAAACCGATATTCCAAAACCAAAATCAGACGTGTTATACATGGTTAGGAAGCTTATACTCTCACCTACTGAATAAATAAATAAATCTCAATCAAGCCAGACTGTACTAAAAAGGGCAACAACGCCGTCAACAACACGTGTGCGGCAGCTTCTGGTGCAGTCTTACTCCAGAAAACAATGTCAGCTTGTAATACCACACATGTTGCTTTGGGTGTTGTCGAACTTTTTAGTACAATCTGGCTTGATCTACACTTCATCGATCCAATAGGTGACAGAATAAGCTTTCTAACTATGTATAATATGTCAAATTTTACTTTTGTAATATCATTTTATATCCCAGCGTATTGGAAAGTTTGGTCTCATTATAGCTGCATTACGCATTCAGTCTGTGGTAGCAGTGAAAGCAACGCTTTCTCACCCCAACTCGTAGGTAAAATACACTGCACTTGGCAAAATTATATTGCTGACTTTCGTCATTTATTGAAAAATACTATTATTCTTCAGAAATTCTGAGCATGGCTAAGGCATATGTTTGCTGATAGATCGAGCTGATATACTGTTTTCTGGGCTAAGTTATTTAGAACTGGGGAGCAACAGCATTCATTCTGTCTCTGTCTGTATCTACTGAACACAGATAGCCTAAGATTTCATCATCCAAAAGTGTTACTGCTCAAAACATTTTGGTTATATATGTTATTTTTTAAATTGAATGCCTCCATTGTTAATTCCTCTCTTTCCTCTGGTCATGTTCCCTCTGATTTTAAGATGGCTCATGTTACCCCACTTCTCAAAAAACCCACCTCAGACCCCTCCGATGTAATGAATTATCGACCCGTATCGCTTCTACCCTTTCTGTCCAAAACCCTTGAACGAGCAGTTCTTAAACATCTAACCTCTTTTCTCCATCAGAACAACCTGCTAGACCCTCACCAGTCTGGCTTCCGATCCGGGCACTCAACAGAGACTGCGCTCCTGGCTGTGTCGGAGGCACTTGCCACTGCAAGAGCCTCACGCCTCTCCTATGTCCTGATCCTTCTTGACCTGTCTGCAGCTTTCGACACGGTCAACCATAAAATACTCCTCTCCACCTTGGCTGGGACGGGCATCGCTGGGACTGCCCTGTCTTGGTTCGCTTCCTATCTTGCAGATAGGTCCTACCAGGTCATCTGGAAGGGGTCTGCCTCTGCTTCTTATCCCCTTGTTATGGGAGTGCCGCAGGGATCTGTACTGGGTCCTCTGCTGTTCTCCTTATACACTAAATCTCTTGGTTCAGTTATTAATTCACATGGCTTCTCCTATCATTGTTATGCAGATGTCACGCAACTCTTCTTTTCTTTCCCCCCCTTGGCCACACAGGTTAATGATAAGATATCTTCCTGCCTAGCTGATATCCCCACCTGGATGGCCAGCCACCATCTGAAGCTCAACCTCAACAAAACTGAGCTGCTCTTCTTCCCATGCAAGACCTCTTTACTACGTGAGCTCTCAATCACGGATGATAGCACGGTGACTGCCTCTCACTCTGCCAAGAGCTTGGGGGTGGTCCTGGATGACCAACTGGACCTCAAGGAGCACATCAAGGCAACATCACGGTCCTGCAGATTCCTTCTGTACAATATCAGAAGGATTCGACCATACCTGACTCTACCCAGCTGCTGGTCCAGGCTACGGTGACCTCTCCTTGATTACTGCAACTCTCTCCTTGCAAGCCTGCCAGCTTGTGCCATACAGCCACTACAGATGATTCAGAATGCCGCTGCCCGACTCATCTACAACCTTCCCAAACTCTCCCACGTCACTCCTCTGCTGCGATCACTCCACTGGCTACCGGTCGCTGCCAGGATCCGGTTCAAAGACCTGACCCTTGCCTACACTGCAGCCAACAAGACAGCCCCCATCTACTTGCATGACATGATTCGATCCTATGTGCCTGCTTGACCAGTCCGCTCTGCGGCAGCAGGGCGCCTTGTAACCCCTCCCACCCGACCAAAGGGATCACAGGGCTTCTCCACCCTAGCTCCCCAGTGGTGGAACGAACTCCCCGTCCCTCTCCGAACCTCCCCCTCACTACCCATCTTCCGCCGTGGCCTGAAGACTCATCTCTTCAGACTATACCTAGACTAACCACCACCACGCTGTATATTTCACTATAAATCCCCCCCCCCTTTTTCATGACACTTGTTACATGTTGCCCCAGCACTTTTTGGTAATTTGTATTTGTCCTAATACTGTAGCTTATTCTTCTGCCTAGTTGGCTTTGCAGAGGTTAGGTCTGAATAGTTTTCACTGTGTGAACTAAACTGTGTTCTTGGCTAGAAATAGCTGTACAAAATAAGTATTGTATCTTACTGAACCTGTGTTTAGTAGTTGTCTATGACCATGAAATGCACTTTTTGTACGTCGCTTTGGATAAAAGCGTCTGCCAAATAAATGTAATGTAAATGTAATCTTTAATTAGGTTAAGTCGACTTTAAAGTCGACATTGTACATTGGCGGAAACCACACTTCACAATTTCTGCAGGAATTGTCTAGTATTAATTTATATTATTATTATATTAATTTATGATTATGAACTGGGTGTCAGTGGCGACATTCCCGAGAAAAATCACAAGCAGCGCGCAGTTAGTGACGCGATTCCATCACCCAGCAGTGGTTGATTTGCCAGAGAGGATAGGCGGAGCTAATGCAACAGGCTTGCTCTTCAACTCACTTGTGTGTGAGCGGCGTACTGTTTTATTCCAGTCTCTGCTAGTGTTGTGACTGCGAGTAAACGGTACTATGGCCGGACAAACAAAGAAAAGATTGAGGACTACAGACGATGAAACTTCAAAAACAAGTGCAAATCCAAAGAACAAGAAACAAATTTGACGTTCAGATGAAGGCAAACAGTCAAAAAAGCAAAGCGATCGTCAGCGAGGAAAAACCAGAGTTACCATCGGTGTTGCCTTGCCAAGGTGGAGAGCATTGAAAGAAGAAAAGGGACTGAGGGAGATACAGATGTGGCTCTCTTTCCCTTGGACTGGTAGGTACCGCTAACGTTTATAAATATGAAATCTACTCTACCTAAATTGTGGACTATTGTTTTGGGGTAGTCCCCAGGTGGAATTGCAGATTGCCTGTTTGTTCGTCATTAGGTTTGAAAACAATTAATGGGACCGTTTCAGGGCTAATTTATTTTCTCTGTTAGCGAGCTAGCTACCGGACCATGTCAAGAAAGGCAACATTAGTTTAGACAACGTTGCGCACAGTAGCCATCTCTCATATCAGGTAACGTTATGTTAGGTAGCTAGCTAATGTAATTAACATAATCTCATGTCAGCTAACAATTAGAAAAAACGCTAGCTAACGCTACCGACTGGTACGACCTCGCAAACCGTCTCTCGAATTCAACGCTACCTTGTAACGTTGCAATGTAGCTAACCAACGTTACCATTATTTACATTGCCATCAAGTTCATCAATATATTTTAAGGATCAGAATAAGTTAGTCTAATGTTAGACAATAAATGAGTATGTACATAACATTACTTTTATAACAACCATTTTTTATTCAGTAAATAGTAAGTGTTATAGTTACCGTCTCATTCCCTTTTCGATTTCATGTGTACTGGTGACCTCAAATTGTTTTGGAGGCGTGGCCCAGGTGCCAACTGACTGTCCTCACACAGGCGACACTGTTTGGATCTCTGGGAAGTGAGGTCCAAGTGCCGCCAAAGACAACGAAACGGAGATCTTCGAGATTGTTACTTTAAAAGTATTGATATAAAAATTATTCCAAGTTACAAGAAACAATATTGGCTATCTTAGCTCACACAAATTAAACAAGTTGTATACTAAAGTAATGCTACCCAATGTCCCCTAAATTATTTCAAGTAACTTGCAAAATTTTAAGTTCTTTGGCAATTTGGTTAATTTAACTTAAAAACCTTAGTTAAGCTCCAGAACAACTGTATATGACACAAAAACATGGTCACAATTACAGTAGCTGATCAAATTTCAGGAGTCATTGATAGACTTAATGACGTCCAGCCATCTTGACATATGGTGCATCTAATGTAAGCATTACATACACCATATGTCAATGCATGCATATAGCAAGTAAAATTTTGTGAGAATCAGCCAATAGATGGCGCTACAGTAATTAAACATACATTTGAGTATTTCAGTAAGGTTATTTCTCGCTCTCTGATTTACTGTCATGAGCTTTATATCAGTGTACATGTCACTGCCTGGAGAACAAATTTGTTTAAATAATGCATAAAGTCCACCATATTGGATTTCTGCCTGTTTGAATTTTGCAAAAAAACAGGGGACCAGGGAATGCAGGGATATATATTTCTGTAAGCTGTCTTTCTATGAGGTAATTTGCATGGCATGACACTTTCTAACTCCCCCTCCTATACCAACTTTCAGTTTTCTTTTTTGCTTCATCCCAGAAACCCTGACGAAACGTCTAGGTTCCAAGGCGGGGGAGGGTGTTCTTGTTTCGTACAGCGTATCTTCATTTGACATCATACACAATACATGCAATATTTAAAAGAAATACATAGGCTATTGATTAGGATATGACATTTTGCAAGCAATGGTCATACATGTACCACCTGATTATATGCTTATAGCAACGGTACTTTTAACTATGAATTTTACTCCATTTACAAAGTATCCCTCAAGTCATGTTTACGTATTTGGGACCTTCTCAGACCCCTGTGTCAAGCCTCTTGTCTCCCCTTTGTACCAAAAATGATTGCACTTTAAACAGATTGCTATCTATCTATTGTTAGCTCATCCATGTTCCTTTCTTCTCAAAGGTCATTCCTTCTCAGTACCTTTCCATTGTGCACATTTAGTTACATACATAGTTTTGTTATAAACACATAAAAATAGTTAAACACAGTAAGCAAGCTGGTTTTCTATCACACATATCTTGCTAGCTAGCTAATGTAATGTACAGTCTTGCCAAATGCTTCTATAAAAATATCAACTGCCTTATATATTATTTTAACTTGCATAAATGTTAAAAACCACATTAGAAATGGCCTTGTCACAAGGAGTCCTGTAGCTAGTCAGCAAAGCCACAGTTCGTGTGACGATGAGAGCTTTTTCGAAGTGCACCCCCAGCTGGTTAAAATCATTTCTCTGCATTTACCATGATCCTTCATGTTTAGGTACCCTGTGTACACGATCTGGTGCCATAAGCCCATAGTCCAACTGTCTGCATAAATGATTTGGCTTCATGCGCCATTGAGCAGCTCCCATAAGGATCCACGGGAACCGGTAAACGGAAGTTGTCTCCAGTTCTTGTATATCTCAATGTGGATAATGTGGATAATCTCTTCCTTAATGGTTAAAAAGAATTGTACTAAACTTGGTATAGAGCATCTATATTTTAAGTTTCTATGTTAAAAAACATGGTTTCAGTAATCCAAAAAAAAATCTTCATGTAAGTGTGGCTCATCACAAAGATACAAATAACTTTTAAATGCAATGTCTGATCAGTATAAACTTAATAATGATAATAATGTCGCTGGGAACAGAATCCAAAGTTTCTAAAATTTAGTTGTGCTTGATGACGCCATTGCAGAGGAAAAAGTGAAAATTCCCATATAAATGAAATGCCCAATCTTCTTGAAATTTGGTACAGAAGTGCTGCCACCAATGTTGTACTAGCTTGCAAAATTTCCTGAGAATCAGCCAGTGCCAGTGTTATAAAAAAAGAAAGAAAAAAGTATTTCGCCAAAACACTTGCAATAAGCAAGTCAACTTACATGTTAGCTTGGCTTATGAAAAATTGCTTATAAATGACAATTCCTTCGGTAAGCTCAGTGGCAAATGACTCCAAAGCACTGTAGTATTATTTGAATTAAATCTGGTGGTATTGCTGTAGAGTTCAAAAATATTTTGGAAATACAGCTGCAATGAGAAATTATGTGGTCAAACACATATAGGCACAATGAAGCAAATATAGCATTATAGATAATGAGGTCAATCACTGCAGCAAGTTTTCATGCCACAAGAGAAGTGACTCTCAGTGAATTTAGCTATTTTAAATAGTGTGTTACATAGCAACAACATGTGTTTTGGTTGGATTCTTGAAGGGACTCAACACAGCTTCCAAATATCATCAGTTTATGACAAACCATTTGAGAATCATGAGCATTTTTGTGACCAGCTATGCCCTCATCAACTATCCATGATGTAACTTTGAAGAGGACCTTCCCCTGAAAAACTGGTATAAGTTCCCTTTTGATTAAAAAACAGTCTAAGAAGTTTGCTGAACACATGTTAATGGGGAATAACAAGTTAAACTTCTGTCTTATTTTCACATTTCAAGTCCTTCAGCACATGCATGGGTTGTTTTAGAATATTAAATCTGCTGGGTAATGGTAATATGCCACCTTTGCATTGTATTTATTTATTTTTCACAATTATTGAAAAAAAGGCAGAACAAAAGCAATTTACTTTTGACTACCACTTAGTCAACACCCCTGGGCCAAAAGATCTTGAATTTTGGACACCATTTTGTGCAGCTGGCGCCACAAAATATTTGGTCGCATTGCCCTAAAACCCTTTGCCCAAGCCCCCGACTGGCCAGGACATCAACATCCTGAAATTGCTCAACTTATACATTCAGTGCTCCTGCAACCAAACTATGAGTGAAAACAACAAAAAATCTTCTAGCTTTATTAGTGGAGGATACATGCCAAATATTGAGTTTCTTAGAGCCACTATTGTTGCGTAGTTTGTCCATTTAACAAGCACCCTCACCCAGTCTCATCTGCAACTAGATAAATAGCATCTACAGTGTATCTGTAGTTCCTAAAAATATTCTTTCACCACAAAAAATCATATTCCGTCATAGCGAAACAGTGAAAAACACTGCTTACTTAATAGTGAAATAAGAATTATTGCGTAATTATACCACATCATTCTAGTCATATCTACAATATATGGAATAAATACAGTATTACCCTTTCGAGATTCAGTGTTCATTTGTCTAGAACAATCTTTTTGAGAAATAAACTTGCAAATAGAAAGTGGGGATAGGCATGTACAGTTAAGCCCAAAATTATTAATACCCATGCCAAATTTTGAGTTATAGTGAATTTTTATTTGACAAATAGGTTTCTTCTGGCTGGAAATGACATAAGAAGGTGACAAAAGATGGTAAGACATTGTGTTAGAGATATTAATAAAAAATGTTACCTATTTCTGTTTTTTTATTTTTATTTTTACATTTTTACAAAAAATGCCATGTCCAAAATCATTCATACCCCTTGAAATTGTCACAAAACATTGAGGAAATGCAAGCTTCTATACCATTCCAAATGGTCCTGGTAATTTCTACTATGTTCTAGAGCATTCTAATCAACTATAAATTGAGAACAGCTGATGCAGTTGTTCTCTAGTCAGTTTCTAGTCAATTGCAAGTCATGGCTAAAACCAAAGAGCTTAGTGAGGACCTCCGGTTGCGCATTGTGGCTGCTCACAAGAAGGAGAAAGGCTACAAAGCCATATCCAAGTGTTTTCAAGTGCCAGTGGCCACAGTGCAAAGCATCATCAAAAAGTACAAGGAGTTCCACACTGTGAAAAATCTCAAAGGGTGTGGTAGGAAGCCGAAAGTGACCCCTGCGCTGGCAAGAATGGTAGTGCGTGAGACCAAGAAGAATCCAAGGATCACCACCAAGGCCATCCCGAAGAATCTGAGCAATTCTAGTACCAACATCTCAAGGCAGACGCTCCAGTGGACACTGCACAAGGCTGGCCTCCATGGACACCGACCAAGGAGGACTCCTCTTCTCCATGACAGGCACACAAAAGCTCGCCTAGCCTTCGCAAAAGCTCACCTGGACAAAGAAGAAAGCTTTTGGTCATCAATTCTGTGGTCAGATGAGATGAAAATGGAGTTGTTTGGACTCAGGGACGTGGCTTTCGTTTGGCGAAAGAAAAGAGAAGCATTCAACCTCAAGAATACCATCCCCACGGTCAAGCATGGTGGTGGGAATGTAATACTTTGGGGGTGTTTTTCAGCCAATGGGCCAGGCAACCTTGTCAATGTAAACGGCATCAAGAGAAAAGAGGACTACATTAAGATTTTGGAGGAAAACATCAGGCAGTCTGCAGAAAAACTTGGCTTTGGGCAGCACTGGACCTTCCAACAAGACAATGATCTGAAACATACAGCCAAAGTGGTCAAGAAATGGTTAACAGAAAACAATATCAGCGTTTTGGAGTGGCCCAGCCGGAGTCCAGGGACCTCATTTATAAGAACGGACTTACGATCAATTTTGATCTTAAGTATGACTTACGCAGAAAACCACGTACAAGTAATTATTTATAAAACCTTACTTTGATGTGGAAATGATCTTATCTCTACGCAAAGTCTAGACTTGACGCAAGTGATTTTCCTGCTGGTTATGTAGGGGTATTGCAGTTTGGGACGCATATGCGTCCAAGCCTGTGGTGAACTTTGCATTAGCTTTATGAACAATTTGATAGGAATTATCAATTAAAGGTGTGAGGAATTAATTGCCAGACACAAGGTTTTTTGAATTAAAAACAGGACGCATTGTTCTATAAATAGTGTGTCAAATTAGAAAAAAGTAACCATGGCTGTTCTTGCACTATTGGAAGACATTGAAAACTGCTTTTAGAAGGGAGAGAGTTTTCAGAGACCGGAATGACTTTTTTGCGCGTGATCTTCCAAAAAGTTTGCTTTTCTCTTTTGGTCCATGGTTATTCCTGACTAAAGCCTCATTTGTGCTAGCATTATATAAGCGGAAATCGCTGATTGTAAGTTAATTTGAGATTTATAGATCACAGGTGCATAAGGTTCAAATGGGCTTCTTAGAACCTGCATAAGCAACGTTTTTTATGCTCAGTATCTGTTATGAATCGAATGTAAGCACACCGTCGGAAATGATCTTAAGGCTAAGTTCAAGTATAAATCTTAGATCATTTTTATAAATGAGGCCCCAGACCTGAATCCCATCGAGAATCTGTGGAGGGAACTAAAGACCAGAGTGATGGCAAGGAAGCCTTCCAACTTCAAGGACCTGGAGATCTTTGCAAAAGAGGAGTGGTCCAAAATCCCAGTGGAGATGTGCAAAAAGCTTGTTGGCAATTATAAGAACCGTTTGACTGCTGTGATGGCAAATAAAGGCTTTGCCATTGATTACTGAGAAAGGGTATGAATAATTTTGGACATGGAATGTTTTGTCAAAATGTAAAAAAACATAAAAATAGGTAATAATTTTCATTAATATTTCTAACACAATGTCTTACCGTCTTTTGTCACCTTCTTATGTCATTTCCAGCCAGAAGAAACCTATTTGTCAAATAAAAATTCACTATAACTCAAAATTTGGCATGGGTATGAATAATTTTGGGTTTAACTGTACATCAGCTATGTGCAAAATATCACTTGCATTTTATGCCTTTGTAAATCTTTTGAGTTCATTCTGGTTTGATTGATACCTGTTATCCAATACTGTATAAGCTTTCTAACGGTGTATGGCATGTCTCATCGGAGGATTCTAACAATGACTGCAACCCAAGAACTACAGCATGAATGGTTGCTTCTGCACACCTTTGAGCAGTCAACCATAATGTTAAGCAGTAATATACAAGCACTCGTGAGGAGTAATTGTTATTTTCTATTTCAGAAATTTTGGCAACTCTCAGCATGGCTAATGCAAATTCTCAATATGCTGGATTTTGAGAGTGGGTCAGAAATGGTAAATGGACTGCATTTATATAGCGCTTTTATCCAAAGCGCTTTACAATTGATGCCTCTCATTCGCCAGAGCAGTTAGGGGTTAGGGGTTAGGTGTCTTGCTCAAGGACACTTCGACATGCCCAGGGCGGGGTTCGAACCGGTAACCCTCCGACTGCCAGACAATCGGTCTTACCTCCTGAGCTATATCGAAGAGGAAGCATGGAATTTCCTGGGATTTTCATGCACTATAGTCTCTTCAGTTTACAGCAAATTGCATAATAAACAAAAAACATCTTGTGAGCGGCAGTGCTGTGGGTAAAAACACTTAGCCACAAATACCACAAATGCTGAAATAAAAGCTGTGTACAACAGTGGTATGCAGAAGGGCATCTCTGAAAGCACAATGCATCAAACCTTGAAGCGGATGGGCTACAGCAGCAGAAGACCATGCCGGATTCCACTCCTGTCAGCGAAGAATCAGAAGATGAGGCTACAATGGGCACGGGATGACCAAAACCAGATGATTGAATATAGGGAAAACATCACCTGGTCTGACAAATCTCTATTTCTGCTGTGACATGGTGGGGTCAGACGTTGGCATAAACAGTATGACTCCATGGATCCATCCTGCTTTGTGTGAATGGTGCAATGTGGCGTTGGTGTAACAGCATGGGGAATGATTTCTTTGCACCAATTGAGCACCATTTGAATGCCACAACCCACTATCAGTCTTTAGAAACTGGAGAAATACCTTAGGACTGGAAGCAAGGTAATATAATACCACCATATAAAAAAGAGACCGATCCAGGAAAATACAGGTGTCAGTTTAACTTGCATCACATGTAAAATACTGGAATCTACCATTAGAGACAAGTTAGAAGTGTTTCTTGAAAACAACAACATCCAAAGGGATACGAATAACACAGTGACTTCAGATTACTTCAGGAGTCTGCACAGACCAGAGATCTCAATACTATAGCCCACCTTTCGGATTAAATGGAATGGGAGGTTCACAGCAGGAATGTGTGGCAAAAAAAATCTGCAGAAACAATCATGCCACCAAGTCAGCATGGACCATAATCCCTTAGAACTTTTTCCAGCACCTTTTTGAATTCATGCTGCGGAGAATTAACACTTCTGGAGGCATACCCAGGTCATCCCCAGTACTTGATAGGTGGTGATAAAGTGGCCACTGAGTAAGTGTGGTAGTACATGTCAACATCTGTAAATGAGGAGACAGTCCATGAATTGGTCTACAGCAGTCAAATACTACATATTTGCTTAACTGTACATAAATTCTCAGTCAACAGTACGGTATCAACGGTTATTCTAATTCTCACCTGTAAAATGTTACATGATGATGATTAAATATTATGATTAAGAACTATCTGTTTGATTGATAACAGCTTTAGTTGTGTGACAATGTACAAATTTCATGGACAATTTAGATAATTTCTTCAGACAAAAATATTTTTAGTCTTGAGGCTGCTGCGAAAATAAAATGGCAAACTGGGTTTTGCTGGGTTCATCTGAAATAACAACAAAACATCTAGTTCATAACAGAAAGTAAGACACAAAAATGTTCATTCTTTTTATTTAAAAACTATAAACAGTCACCAAAGTAAATAAAGCCAATCTATAACAGACGGTTGGGTCTATTCATATCGCACACTCTACTGACACAGCAGAAATGGTGATGGGACGTCCCGTTTGGATGCTACTACAACAGGCAGATAGAAAGGTTTACAGGAACACGCTCCAAAGACAGTCTGGGGATGAGAGCCGGAATGTGGCATGGCATTAAGAATGAAAAAAAAAAGAAAAAAAAAAAGAAATCGTACAATAAAACTCCACACTATATTAAGATAGAAAAAGTAGTGAAGAAAAATATCATACCTGCACATAAAGGAAATATAATAACAGGAGAAAACCTGTATAAAACTCCATGTATTAAACCAATTTACAAATACAAAAGAATCTGCGCAAGTGCTGAGCCTGCGCAATGACAAACGTTTACAGTGGATACATGTTGGGCCAAAAAAAGGAAAAAACCTTCAATAAGTTTTTTTTCTTCTACAAAAATGACATGATATATTATTCCATACTCTTTCAGCCAGCAAAATGAGTTCTACAAGGAATTATAATACAAAAAAAAAAAATCACAGTTCCACAAAAAACTGCTTTCTGTACAGCAGCTGTACCTTTGCAGACTATTTACACATTGTTGTAGAACATTCATCCACTGCTGTGTATATAATCACATTGAATAGAAGTGACGGGGACCATTAAAAAACAACCGGACCAACTGTAACGCTTTTATGATCTTTCTCCAGTGACAGTTGTGGCATGAGTGGATTTTATATATATTCACAAATATTTACAAGTTTTTTTTTTCTCATTTTGACATATTGGTATTTATTTCAATAATAAATAAGTGAAAATATATTGGCTCAAGTAAGAAAAACCAACCTACCAAGTTCTAAAGAAAAACACTCTAACCAGTTGCCAACCTGCCAATCTGAACCCTAAACCCTCCCTCCCCCAACCCATCTTGCCTTTGCACTACTCCGACCCACAGGTTTCAATCTAGTGAAACACATACTCAACCAAGTTTAGGCAAACAGTCCCAGGATTAGAAAAATGTGCTCGTACTTGGGCAGGGAGTACAAACGGCATTTGATTGTTACGGTATGGACTATTGAGCAGAGAGTAAAAACAGTGCTAGGGATGGAGCGACAAGGGGCTGGTGGCACATCCATCGGCAGGACGTTTGCAGATGAATGCTGGAAGATCCCGTGGCAGTTTGTGGAAAGAACGAAAGGAACTGTTTTCACTGATCCCAGTACAGTGAGACCATTTCACTGATTCCAGTACAGTGAGCGATGAGAGGCACAGACAGTGCCTTGAAGTCTCTCTCCATTGATATAGCCCTCTTCAGAGATGTGGCTGAAGTGTGGTTCCCCCTGGCTTCCCTTAGGGGAGTGCAGGCTTGCCCCCTCCCTCACCCCTGTGTCCGGAGCGGCGGTCCCATTTGGAGGTCAGGCCTGGAGTGAGCGGGTCAGTTCATAAAGGCATTTGGCGAGTGTGGTGGACACCTCCATGTTGCTGAGAGCTAGCACAGATAGGTGGTTTTCATGTCGCTTCATCAACCTACCAAGAGAGGGAGACACCCGTCAGCAACACCACAGAAGCACAAATTCACATGGGAAATCCTCATGCCAAATTCACTAAAATGGTCCCTCAATATCATAATGAATTTGCGAAATAAAAAATTAGGTCTTATTATGCTATAAAATAGTCTTTATTACTTCATACTATTTTCAGAAGGTCAGCCTACATGGTTTTCTTTTTTTTTTTTTTTTCTTTTTTAACAGAAGGCTGGTAAAAGAAATCCCCCAACATAAAGAAATGTTCAGAATAAACACCATATTCAAATACATGATTTTTAGATGTCTAAAGACATTCAACCAGCAATATAAAGGTCCAACTTGAGCACAATTAAGTTGATTCAGTTGATAATCTTCACCTGGAAGTCAAAAGATCCATTTCACCAAACAGTTGGCAGGCAGCCATTACATTACATTACAGGCATTTATCCAGAGCGACTTACACAACTTTTACATGCAATTACATTGGATCCATTTATACAGCGGGACATATACTGAAGCAATGCAGGGTAAGTACGTTTCTCAAGGGTACAACGGCAGTGTTCTACCTAAGAATCAAACCTGGGCCCCTTTACATTTAACCTTTGGGTTAAAAGCCCAGTTCCTTACCCATTATACTACAGTGCCGCTTCCAAAACTAAAACAGACATAGTACTCTCCGAAGTACTGTAGGTTTATGTAAACTTGAATGCAGTGTACACCTGGAGTAGGGTATCAACTGATTTGCAGCAAATCTCCTGCTAGGCATTGGTATGGACTGTCTCTAATGTGTATTTTTCCCCAATTACTGAAACATCTGTGAATGAAATAATTACAACACAAAGTTATGAACTGAACAATAGCAATGATTCAACCAACAGCTGCCTTTATACAGTGCCTTCGGAAAGTATTCAGACCCCTTCACTTTTTCCACATTTTGTACAGCCTTATTCTAAAATTGATTAAATTCATTTTTATCCTCATCAACCTACACAATACACCATAATGACACCAAATTTTTGCTAATTTATTAAAAATGAAAAACTGAAATATCACATTTACATTATATTCAGACCCTTTGCTATGACACTCAAAATTGGTGCATCCTGTTTCCATTGATCATACTTCAGATGTTTTTACAACTTGACTGATTGAATGAATGAATCATTGCACTTATACAGCACTTTTCTGAACGCTCAAAGTGCTTTACAGTGATGAGTGGGAACTCACTTCACCCACCACCAATGTGCAGCACCCACTTGGGTGATGCACGGCAGCCATTTTGTGCCAGAACGCTCACCTAATGTGGAGAGGGAGAGAACATTTTTTAGCCAATTAAATCAAGGGATGATTAGGTGGCAATTTGGAGAGAGCCAGATTGAGAATTTAGCCAGGACACCAGGGAACCCCCTACTCTTTGCGACAAGTGTCATGAGATCTTTAATGACCAAAGCTTGTCAGGACCTCAGTTTAACGTCTCATACGAAAGACACCATCTCCTACAGTACAGTGTCCCTGTCACTGCACTGGGGCATTGGGGGTTATTTGGCCCTGCAGGCCCACCAACACCACTTTCAGTAGCAACTCAGTATTCCCTGGTGGTCTCCCATCCAAGTACTAACCAAGCCCACACTTGCTTAGCTTCACCCATTTGGTAGGAGCAGGGTGCATGGTGGTATGGCTGCTGACAAATTGAAATCCACCTGTGGTAAATTCAATTGATTGGACATGATTTGGAAAGGCATACACCTGTCTATATAAGGTCCCACAGTTGACAGTGCATGTCAGAGCAAAAACCAAGCCATGAAGTCGAAGGAATTGTTCGTAGACTTCTGAGACAGGATTGTGTTGAAGTACAGATTTGGGGAAGGGTACAAAAAAATTTCTGCTGAGCAATTGGGGCAGAAGGGCTTTGATCAGGGAGGCCACCCTGACAGAGCTCCAGAGTTCCTCTGTGGAGATGGGAGAACCTTCCAGAAAGACAACCATCTCTGCAGCACTTCACCAATCAGGCCTTTATGGTAGAGTGGCCAGATAGAAGCTACTCCTCTATAAAAGGCACAGAACAGCCCACTTGGAGCTTGCCAAAAGGCAACTAAAGGACTCTCAGACCATTAGAAACAAGATTCTCTGGTCTGATGAAACCAAGATTGAACTCTTCGGCCACGCGTCATGCCAAGCGTCACATCTGGAGGAAACCAAGCACCGCTCATCACCTGGCTAATACCATCCCTATGGTGAAGCATGGTGGTGGCAGCACTACGCTGTGAGGATGTTTTTCAGTGGCAGGAATTGGGAGACTAGTCGGGATCGAGGGAAAGATGAACGGAGCAAAGTACAGAGATCCTTGATGAAAACCTGCGCCAGAGAGCTCAGGACCTCAGACTGGGGCAAAGGCTCACCTTCCAACAGGATAATGACCCTAAGTACACAGCCAAGACAACGCAGGAGTGGCTTTGGGACAAGTCTGTGAATGTCCTCGAGTGGCCCAGCCAGAGCCCGGACTTGAACCCGATCAAACATCTCTGAAGAGGCCTGAAAATTGCTGTGCAGCAACGCTCCCCATCCAACCTGACAGAGCTTGAGAGGATCTGCAGAGAAGAATGGGAGAAATACTCCAAATACAGGTGTGCCAAACTGGTGTGAGGCTACCAAAGGTGCCTCAACAAAGTACTCAATAAAGGGTGTGAATACTTATGTAAATGTGATATTTCAGTTTTTTATTTTTAATAAATTTGCAAAGATTTCTAAAAACCTGTTTGCTTTGTCATTATGGGATATCGTGTGATTTCTGAACTTGCCAATCCGTGAATAACAATAATTATAGTGTTTGGCTGTTAGTCAAAATTAAGGACAAATGCTTACAGAATGCCATCCACTGGCACAACGCATAACAGTGCAATGTATATGACATATCGCCCTGCTAAATAAAGGAGCATTTATTCTATCTAATATCAACACTCCATAGAAAATATATTTGTTCGAACAACAATAAATATAGACCTACAAGTGATCAAAGTTCACCAATTCTAAAGATCAAGTCCAATCAAAACAATAATGTCCAACTCCTCATTCAACCGAAATGGTGACATTGATAGTAACACCAAAATCCAAAAAGGCTTCCTTTTCAATAATGCTTCTTTTAAAGCAGCCAGCTCTCTCTATGTTGTCACTTTCTTAAGCCCATTATTTCTAAATGACACAATGAATTACTTGGTTAAAGGAGATCTGCTGCACATCAGGTGATACACAACCACAGCTGTACAATGCATTCAAGTTGCCCTGAACAAGTGCAAAACAGTACTTAAAAACTTGTAATACGATGTTGCATTTTACAAAATGAAGCTACACAGCAATCAACCTGAAGTGTCTTTACATCTTATTTTCTTATAGCTCACTTTTTATACGTTCGTATTATTTTGCATATGTGCCCAACAGCTGTCTTTTTAATGATCAGTGAAATGGACCAACTGATTTCCAGGTGAAGACCACCATATACACTGAATCAACTTCGGGGTGTCCACACATATGTAAGTTCAACCTCTACCTTACTGGTTGAATGTACTAAAAAGGTCTTTGGACTGAAATGCCAACTTAATAGAAACATCCCGAAAAAAATATGATAATTATTCAGAACATTTATTCATGACTGTAATGTAGTCAAACAATAAAAAACAGAACAATCCACAGAGCTTGCAGAGAAATGCAGAGTAAATTTTCCAACAAAAAAATGTTATTTATTTTTTACTAACATTGACTATGAATTTGTAATTTCAAATATTATATGGTCCAAATAGTGTTTTTGTTTATGTCTGCTTGTGATGTAAGGCACTGGGGTTATCGCCTCTAACAACATTCCTGAGCAAGTAGCATGCCTTTTTCTCACGAATAAAATGTGCAGCCTGTTGCCAGTTAGAATTACAGTGTAAAAACAGGTAAAGTCCACTTGGGTAAGTTAGTTTCAGTTGCAGTTACCAAAGTCATTACTTCAGTTCTGACCCAGAGAGATTAGTCAGAGCAGTGGACCCAAACCCATTGGGTCTTGGGTCCTACCTTTGGTATTCAGGTCCATGTAAACCCATGAAGATCTCTTATGGAGAGAGATTAGTCTCAATATTATTGACAAATTCATGTATCAGGATCCATAAATAAGAGATAAGTCACAAATGTGTTTCACTCTCAACTTGTGTCTTTCAAATTATTTAAATCAACGTGCACCAATTTGCAGAAATACACAGACATTTTTGAATACGTTTTCCCATTTGCACAAATACCCAATACTTTGTATATGAAAATCAGCATGTTTCTACATGTATATTTTGCAATATGACATTCCCAAATGTAAAGTAGGCATGTGAAGAGATGAATCTGCATTTGCAGATAAAGTCACAATACATTACAGGCATTTAGCAGACGCTTTTATCCAGAGCGACTTACACAACTTTTTACCTAGCATTTACATTGTATCCAGTTATACAGCTGGACATATACTGAAGCAATGCAGGTTTTGCAACCTTTAGGTTACAAGACCAACTCCTTGCCCACACAACACTACCTTCACTCAAGTGCATTCAATGTCGCAAGTTTGTGAGTTTCCTTTATAATTTTTATTTTAAGACTTTCCTATAACTGTCTGTGCACCCCAATCCACACACAAATTGCTGGCTGTCGTCTTTGGGGGTGGGGAGGTTGTGCTTTACCAGCCTTCCTGGTAACTGGGCCTCATTCAATGTGTGCAATGATGGAAGAACAAAAGCATCTCCTGCAGTGAGTAAAACAGAGAGGTCGATAGTCCCTTTTATAATGTGCATGATTTGGAATATGAAATGTAAAGTTAGTCAACATTGGCTAGGTAAGTTATATGATTTAGGATTTGAAATGCAACATTAGTTAGCTACCTTTAGCTAAGTTAGTAGTTGCCCGGTTCACATTACCCTGTTCTAGCAAATTTTGTGAAACCACAGGCCAAGCTAGCGATATGTAATATTGTGTAAATAACTCGGGCTGTGGTTTCACTGTCTTTGCTATACTGGGGTATCTTAAACGAAGCAACTAACCTATTATTAGCTAACTAATGATACATTTTATATCTCAAATCATGCATGTTCTACATAATTAAAGGGATTATCAAATCTCTTTGTGTTTACTCACAGTGGAAGAGATTCCACTTTCAGTCGGTACTGGTGTTGTCCAATCAGGGTTTTTAAAGCAGGATTCCCACTCTTTTCAAGGTATTATTTTCCAGAACATTTTGTGGGTCCTGTTTGCAGTTTGCTTTCAAGTTTGAGGCAAATTTTTGGGCTCTTTGCTCACAATTTATTTTTTAAACGAACAAATCACTTTTCTGCCCCATTATTACTACAACTATTGAAAATATATTAGTTATTTCTCTCCGATTCTTAAATATTGCGGATTCTCCATCCATTATTGAACCCAATCTCACCCAGATCCAAGAAGCCTTCAAGCCGACAGGTGCCTTCCAGCTAATTCCAGCGCTTCACATTGATGCAATCATACTTACTTCCCCATGCTCTCCCTCATCCGACCAGGCATTTAGAGCGAGTGCAATATGTTTAGTTCTGTCTCTTCCACCGTTAGTGGCAATTTAACTTATAATAAATGCATATCTAAGGCTAGACTTCCGTAAAAGATCTCCAAATAGAAAGCTTGCATCTAGACAAATTGGAAGTAGCGAGGAAATCTTAGGACTCCATTTCAGGTCATCTGGTTGCTACTTCTATTTCCCTTTCACATAATTAATCAGCTCCTGTGGCGTCCTTGCAATGGGACGAGTTTGTCATAATAAGGAGGCGTAGTGCTAAGAAGCCTACAGTACACTCAACCACCTCCTCTTGAACTTTCTAACACATTCGCCCCACTAAATGCCACGCTGGTCAAGGAATAGAAAGTGTTAATAACTGGCGACTCCATAGTCCAAGATGCGCAAGGTTTTAAACCAAAGACAACAGTCATTTGTATTCTTGGTACAAAAGCGACAGATCAAGGCAAATCTGAAAGTGCAGGCTAAGGGCAAATGTAAATTTTCCCAAATCGTTATTCACAGTGGCATCCGTATGAGGCAATTGCAGGTCAGGAAAAGTAATTTTGAGTCGGTGTGCTTGTTGGAAAAGATGATGTCCCGGGCAGTAACATGTTCCAGTCTCTACCCTGTTCGGTCCCGCGATGAAATCTACAGCCAATTATTGTTATCACAGGCCAACTGAGTGGTGTGCATCAAACAAAGTGGTTTTATAAATAATTGGCAGTTTTTGATGCAAGTCTGGTCTTTTGAAAAGAGATGGTGTTCTCCAATCCTGTGTGGGCACTGCCCTTTTATCTAGAAATATAGCCTCTAGTCTGACTATTCAAAGCTAATGCTAACACATACGTTTGGTCCTACACAGATGTTTGCTAGCTACCCGAAACTGCAGGCTAGACTTAATCTTATTGAGAATGTATTGGAAGGAATGGCCACTCTGAAAGCGATGCTTTGTTACTGAACTTCTGTGCTGGTCATGTTTTGTCCACAACAAACACCATGTTTAAACACAAGGACATTCATAAGTGTACGTGGTACCAGAACACCTTGAGCCAAAGGTTAATGATTGACTTTGTGGTTGCTTCATCAGACCTGCAGCCATTTGTGTTGGACACTCGGGTGAAGAGCGAAGCAGAGCTGTCAACTGATCACCATCAGGTGGTGAGTTGGATCAGATGGCGGGGGAAGATACCAGAAAGATCGGGAAGGCCTAAACATGTAGTGAGGGTCTGCTGGGAATGCCTGGTTGGTGCATGTCCTGGCAGCAACCTAAGGAACCATTGGTGGACTCTAGTGGTGGGGGGGTCTGTCAAGATGAAGAAAGAGGCATTCCGGGCCTGACTGGCGCAGGAAACCTCTGATTCAGCAGACAGGTACAGGCAGGTGAAAAAGGCTGCAACTGCTGCAGTTGCAGAAGCACAAGCTAGGGCATGGGAGGCGTTTGGAAGGGCATTGGAGAAGGACTTTCTGGAAAACCATTTGGCACCTCAGGAGGGGAAAGCAGGACACTGTCCAGGCTGCACTTAGCAAGGATAGTGAAACTCTGACCTCAACTGGAGATATTGTCAGAAGATGGAAGACACAGTCCAACAGACATGCTCTCCTTTTTAGGAGGCTGAGCTGGAGCAATCAGAGGGCTCAGAGTCCATCTATGTGACAGAAGTCACTGGGGTAGTTGGAGAGCTCCTCAGTGGCAGAGCACCAGGGGTGGATGAGTTTCGTACAGAAATGGTGAAGGCTCTGAATGTTGTTAGTGTGTCTTATCTGACACAAATTCTCAATGTCGCATGGAAGTCAGGAACAGTGCATTTGGAGTGGCATACCGGGGTGGTGGTCCCCATTTTTAAGAAGGGGGACCAGAGGGAGTGTTTCAGTTATCAGGGAATCATACTCCTCAACCTCCCTGGGGCAGTCTAAGCTATGGTTCTGGAAAGGAGGCATCGACTGACAGTCGAAGGAACAATGCAGATTTTGTCCAGGCCGCGGAACAGCAGACCAGCTTTTTACCCTCTCACAAACATTTGAAGGAGCATGGGAGTTTGCCTACCTAGTCTACATGTGTTTTGTAGATTTGGAGAAGGCATACGACTCTGTGCGCCGGGGTATCTTGTGGGTGGTGCTGCAGGAATACAGGGTGCTGGGGTTGCTGTTGCGTGCCATTTGGTCCCTGTATACTCGGAGCGAAAGCTGTGTTCGCATTCTTGTCATTAAGACAAGATTGTCCAAAGTGGGTGTCAGAGTCCGCCAAGGGTGCGTTTTGTCTCCTCTCCTGTTCTTGGTATTCATGGACAGGGTCTCAAGGCGCAGCTGAGGTATGGAGTGTGTCCAGTTTGGGGAAATAGGAGTGGCATCACTGCAGTTTTCGTATCGTACTGTGACTTTTGATGTGCTCTAGAGTGGTTTGTAGCTGAGTGTGATGTGGTCCAGATGAGGATCAACACCTCCCAGGTCTGGGGCTGTAGTCCTTCCCTGGAAAAAGATGATTTGTCCCCTTCAAGTTAGGGGGAGCAACCGCCCCAGGTGGAGTAGTTCAAGTATCTTTAAGCCTTATTAACAAGTGAGGGGAAAAAGGGATTTGGAGATCAACTGGCATCTGGGTGCAGTGGCCGCAGTAATACAGGCACTGTATTGGATTGTGGTAGTGAAGAAGGAGCTGAGCCGGAAGACAAAGCTCTCGATTTACCAGTCGATCTTCATCCCTACTCATACCAATGGTCACAAGCTATGGGTATTGAGCAAAAGAGTGAGATCGCGAATACAAGCGACCAAAATGGGGTTTCTCTGTAGGGTGGCTGGGCTTACTCTCCTTGATAGGGTGAGGAGCTCAGCTGTCCTTCACAATGAAAGGAATCAATTGAGGTGGTTTGGGCATCTGATAAGGATGCCTCCTGGGTGCCTCCCTCTGGAGGTGTTCTGGGCACGGCCACCAGGGAGGAGACCCAAGGGCAGATGTAGGACACGCTGGAGGGATTACATCTACTGGCTAGCCTAGGATCGCCTTGAGATCCACCGGGATGAGTTGGCGAAATTCAGTGGGGAGAAGAATGTCTTGGTTGCTCTGGTTGCCCTGTTGCCACTGCGACCCTGATCTGGATCAAGTGGTTAGAAAATGGATGGATGTATGGATACTGCTATTAATTCCAGCAATAATAAGATTCTGAAATTTGGATTCCTACAATAAGATCCCTTTGACGAAAAGAGAACTTTTGCTGCTATTTACAATTACTTAATTCACACAATACCAGAGTAAAAATATATTTGAAGTATTAATATGAATTTTTCTCAGCTTGATGATGGTAGGAACAGCCTTTTTTCTCAGCCTATTGCCCTGGTGACTGTCAACAGACCACATAGCCTATACTCTGGCTTTATTCATGACTTAGCAGAATTTCTTTCTGACTTAACTATAAGGTACTAATCACAAAAAACAAAGTTTTAGGCAAAATGTCAGCATGTGTCGAAAGCCTCAAAAGACAGGAAATGAAATGGATTAGCTCTAACACAAACATTAGTCTGCTCTCCATCAAGGGGTATCTGCACAGATCTTTGAGAACTGCTACAGCTCTGTATATGTCAACAGTACTTCAAACAACATGTACTCACCACTGGGCAGATTGTTTAAGATTCAAACCACATACTGAGTTAAGTTTGCGCAGAAAAAGAAGCTTTTTTTTTGGGGGTATTCACATCGCTGTTTCATCACCAACAGTACTAGCTGCTGAAAAGACACATGGAAGAGCACCCTACAAGTTGTAATACTTCAGAAACATGCTGCCTCAGAAATATTATCAGGCTATCAGCCACTTCATGCTCATTCCAATGAGGCAATGATGGCTCAGGAGATTTAAGTGAAAGTGCTCTTTTTGGGAATGAGGATGTTTATTTCCACGAAGGATGATGCACAACTGAGGATGTGAAAGTGAAACTGAAACCAATGTATTCACACTATTCTAGTAGGTTACGTGTTGTTTTTACTGTTTGTGTAATGAAATACAAATGTTACTCTGTACCTATTCTGTACTATATTGACTATTACACCTATAGGTATAAAACCATTATTTTACACGCATTACAATACTAACAATTATTCTTAAACTGTGTTTGATATGTTGAATTCATGTCACTTCTGTAGGCTGTTTGTCATCTGCTTCAATAGCTTGTAGCCTAATCATTCAGTTCATGGCAAAAAAATTACTAGTAGTTATATCCCTAGTTATTTACAAATTTATTTATTTCCTTCTTATACTTATATAATCATATTTATAATTTATAATTGTTAAACATAGGTATTTATTGTTTGAATTGGTTGCAGCGTCATCAAAATATAAGAAAAAATTTAATTCAACCATTTCAGTTCTCGGAACATATTTCTGCCAGATACTCAGCTGATATTTTTTATACATTATAAAGCAATGGTATGTCCTACTGACATGGCTCTATGATGTGGTTACTCCATACTACTTATTCTTGTGATGTAAGATGATTTATGTGAGCTGACACTTACACAAGTGAACACATTTTTAGTCTGCAAAAATGATTTTTCCCACGGCGCGCAGGAACTGGCAGTGTGGGCTATGCATGGCAAATTGTGGTCACTCACTCACGGACGACCTTTCAGGGACATTTTGTGGGACGCATGCGCAGGTGGTGCCAGCTAAAATGTGTCTGTGGAAGTGAGTTGCGCCGTGGGTCTGGACGGTTCCCTGCTTGTTTCCTCCTATAATCGGGCCTACCAACTGATCAATATTATATCCAGGCCAAAATGCAACATATCCTGATAGGGACAAGTATTGTGAACTGCATGAGGGTTTATCTACTGGATAAACCTGTTTATAATTGGTCAGAAACAGAGGGTCGTGAAAAAATGTGAAAATCACATTCAGGTTCAGAGTTAAATTGAAGTTGGTCATAAAGCCAAACTTAGGGGATTTCGCATTTCTTCCTTCTTTTTCCTGCCTGATCACATCATCACAAATGCAACAAACCCACAAACAATGTGCCTCCCCATTGGACATTTAGCAATGCCAGTGAATCAAAACATCACATACATATGCAAAACAGGCATACGCAGCTTTTAAGCGCATGGTGGTAGAATCTTATGACAGCGACAACGTTCAAGAATGCATTGGAATATTATAAAATCGTTAAATGGTCAAGAGGAAAACCTAGCTAACGGTCGTTTGATAGTAGCAGAGACAATATACTTTTCTTCTGATAGTAATTTAGCTGCACTAGGTGGCTAACGTTATATTAATATCTAGGTAGCTAATGGAAATTTACCTGAAAGATCAGGTAAATTTAGCCACATGATGCAATTATCAATGTGTCAGCTATTAGTATGATGTTCTGTGGAGCAATGACATAGTCATAAAAACTGTAGTTGCATTGTATAGTAAACATAGACTGATAAAATTCCTTGGACTGGCAGTGATTCCCTGTTAAGTTGACATGAGTTGAATATAAATCAAATCAGATCTCCTGCTCCTTCTTTCCCCACTGCAGTGACCTCACACATATCCTCCCCACAGCCAACACTGAATTTAGGAATGGTAATGGCCTACCATCTTTTAATTTTCCAATGACTGATCTCTACTTTTTTATTCACCGGCAGTCCCTGGGTTAAGAACACCTGACTTACGGACAACTCGTACTTACGAACGGACTGCCATAAAGCCTATTATATTAAAAATTTGAGTTAAATACAATGGTTCGTAATAACGAACGCATGCACTACTTTGTGACGCTCATGAAAACATTGCATTAGTGTATTTGGAAGCGTTTCTTAAGTGTTTTATATGCATAAAAAGGTAAAATATATACTATATACTAAGACAAATATTTGACTAACTGACGCTAAATAAGAACCATATGTACCTGTTCCGACTTACCTACAAATTTGACTTAAAGACAGACTTAGGAACGGATCTCGTTCGTAACCCGGGGACTGCCTGTATTTATTTTTTACAACAACAAACTTAACTAGAATGTTTTATGTTTTATTTGGAATGGTTATTTTCCTTTTTAAAAAAAAAAATATATTTCCCCATATTCTCACGTCATTCTCTCCCAGTTTGTAAAAGCTTGACCTGATGGGACACGTAATGCTGCTGCAATACCAAACCTTATTCGGCCAAGAAGTCTGCTCAGGTTTGTTGGAACACACATAATTTAATTACATGGTTTTGTATTAAATGCAATTTATCTTTGGATCATATATTGCTTGATTTATATATAATAATTGAAGCCACTGTAACATATTTTTCAACTGATAGTACTTGTGTGTATGTGTGTGTTTGTCACACTGTCTACATATGCCCTATACTATCAGAGTGGATCTGCTGCAGCTGGTCCTGCACCTGCTCCCACCAGCACTGTAAATCAGTCCCTGTGCTGTCCTGCCTGTGATCACTCCCTGTGCTGCCCTGCCTGTGGTTCACTCCCTGTGCTGTTCTGCCTGCTTCAGCTGATCCTCTGGCTCAATCCCCATACAGACAAGGCAAGGAATCCCGCTGGCAGACCAGAAGATGATTGCAGCTTCACTGTGAGAATGCCAGGGGCTGCGGAGTGACTTGAAGCTGTGGTACCAACCACCTGATCTACGACCGGGCTCCCACACCAGAGAACTTTCTCAACCACAGGCTCCTGGTGTGGATGCCCTACCACCAGCGGAATGTCTGCTTACGTGGTCCAGTGCGTGGCCAGCAGCTACCTGGGTGTGGTATTCATAGGATGGTGTGGCAGGTCCTGGACATTGGCCGATACTACCTTATGATTACCCTCAGGTGCACTGGCTGCAGAGTAACCCACCAGTCATTCAGTAAGACCACAACTGTAAATTCACACAGAAAATGTGAGCAAATCAGAACTGATGCAACAGGGTATAGCCAGTACAAAGGCACACTATATTGCCTAAACAGAGACCATGCCAAAGTGGCTAGAGGACATTAAAAAGAAATGTAAAAATATAACTTGTTTTTACCCTTTTGTAAATAATAATTGTACATGGTTATTTAATATATTTTATTAAATATTTGGGATACATTTTTAAAAAAGTCAACCTTGTGAATAGTTTAAAATGAACCTTTGTATTGATAGTTTGTTAAATTTTATAAGATCTGCTCATGCTATATTTTTGTCTATAGTTATATATTTGTGGTAATAGTAATAATAATAATAATAATAATAATAATAATTAAAGCCGCAAGCGGCGTTGGGAGGGGTCCAAGCATTGGCACTATCGCGCCCCCTATGGAGCAATTTTAAAATGGTTTCGTCCTCATGATCATATATCTTCACCGAACATATCAACTGAATATCATGATGATTGTATAAAATATTGATGACTTATGGCCAATTTTGTGCTAAGAGATGCTGTCGGATGACTTGGTTGCGTCGCCATGGATGTGTCCTGGCCGCTTGCCATAAAGGCCTTTACTATGTCGTAACACTTAGATGGCATGTCATAATACAGCCTGGCGTGTATGTAGAGCTGCAGCGCTTCCGTGCCACAACTAAAAAAGGCGTCACACTAGTGTTGTCACAATACCAAAATTTTGACTTTGATACCGATACCAGGTTTAGTATCACGATACTCGATACTGAAATGATACTTGAAACTTGAACGATACTGATTTGATACTCGGTACCTAACAATACTGAAATTACCTTAATAGATCAGAAACATTTTCGAATTCACGGTTTATTAACAACCTTTAAGTTGAAGCCTGTTCAAAATATTAATAAGCATAGGCCTATAGTGTTACAACACTGAACAATAGAAAACTATATTAAACATATTTCAAAAATTAAACAATTGTAAACTAAAGAATCTTTAAACAGGTCTTTCACTTTTAAACAGATCTAAAAACAGCATATTTTAATAACAATACAGCATCTTCCTATAATAAAATATTTCCAAATTAGAACACCTATTGCTACTGAAGTGTACTGAGTTGAAGCTTGCGCTGTATCAACAAGGGGAATGCAAAAGCGCACGTCACCTGACTTGGCTACCTTAGTTGCTACTGCCATCTAGCGAAGATTCTGACAAACTACACCTTTCATCCTCTCAATCAGTAATGCAGGAGACACAATTCCCAGGCTTTTACATTTGACCTAAAAGTACCGAACGTCGGAAAATTCTAATACCGAACCGTTTTTTTTTTTTTTTAAGTAACGAAAAGGTGCTGAAATTTCGGTATACCGTGCAACACTACGTCAGACACATATTCGTTTTTTTCGGTTACACTGACCGATAAAACGCTATTCCAAAAGCGAAACCAGGCATGTCATACATTGTTAGAAAGCCTACTGAATAAATGAATTGTCAATCAAGACAGGCTGTACTAAAAAGGGCGACAACGCCGTAAACAACAGGTGTGGTATTACGCACAGCTATTTTTGAAGGTACCCAGGCATCACAGATGAGCGTATATTTCAAAAAGGGATTGTCCATGACAATATATGACCACTCCGTCTGAAAAGGGACAACTCTATGCGTAAAACCAATGGTAAGGTTGTATATTTATTCAATATATAGTCCCAGATATTGACTGTAGAATGACATGGTATCATTTTTTAAAACGTTGTCTCGTTTATTTCGTTACTCAGTGAGCAGCGTTTTCACTGCCGTGTTGGCATATTTTAGGGCTATTGTCGGGTTTATCTTGTTGCTATAGCGGAATACGATTTTTGAGTGGTGAAAGAATATTTTTATGAATGCCCAGATAGATAATATTGTCCATTATGAAGTTCAGACCCTCCCCTCACTGATAAAAACTAGACAGGACAGTGTCGGATTACTTAGTTGCGTCGCCATGGATGTCTTCTAGCCGCTTGCCGTAAAGGAGTTTACTAGATGACGTAACTCTTTAGATTTGGAGATACAGCTCTTCCGCACCGTAACTAATAAAAAAGTCCAAATGGCGGGCAAGCAATATGGCGGACATAGGTGGTCAATAGCAAAGTTGAAGAGCACATTCAGATGCATCGGTCGAATAAGTTTTGTGTTGATCTGACTTATGGTGTGGGAGTAATGGCCTTTTAAAGTATGACCCTTTGTTATAGCACCACCATCTGGCCGACATAGGTGATTTGTAGTGCCTCAGTAATGGGGGGCCATAGCAACCCACCTACCAAATTTGGTTGGTCTACAACTTATGGTTACTGAGCCTCAGACATTTTAGCTGAGAAAGCTTCCACGCCGCAAATAAAAAGTCAAAATGGCGGGCAATCAATATGGTGGACATAGGTGGTCCCAATAGCAAAGTTGTAGAGCACGTTCAGATGCATAGGTCGATGAAGTTTTGTGCTGATCTGACTTATG
The DNA here is from genome assembly GCF_018555375.3 of Anguilla rostrata. Taxonomy (NCBI): domain Eukaryota; kingdom Metazoa; phylum Chordata; class Actinopteri; order Anguilliformes; family Anguillidae; genus Anguilla; species Anguilla rostrata. Next base: position 31,305,064 of record NC_057939.1, on the reverse strand, counting down.
GTGTGGGAGTTATGGACTTTTACGCATGACCCTTTGTTATAGCGCCACCATCTGGCCGACACAGGTGATTTGTAATGCCTGAGTAGTGGGGGGGCCATAGGAACCCACCTACCAAATTTGGTTGCTCTAGGACTTATGGTTGCTGAGCCTCAGACACTTTTAGCTGAGAAAAAAAAAATAAAAATAATAATAATCCTAACAGATACAATACGGTTCCACCAGCTCCGCTGCTTGGACCCCTAATAAATAATAATAAATTTATTTTATATAGTGCTTTTCACAGATGCTTTACAACACAGGGAATGCAAGCATAATCATCAAAAAATAAAAAAGAATAGAAATACAAAGATACAATAAAAACACATACAATACAGAAAATGCAGTGGGACCATTGGTGCAGTGGTGGTAGGAGGGGGTGTGATGGACAGAGGGGGAAGACAGACATAAAGGGAACGCTAGGGAAAGGGGTGGGTTTTAAGGCGTGATTTGAAGGGGGTGAGTGAGTCTGAGGTACAGATGTCAGGAGGGAGGGCGTTCCAGAGTTTGGGGGCGGCAACTGAGAAGGCACGGTCGCCAAAATAACGGTGCTGAGAAGGGATGGTGGTGAGGAGACCGGCAGTGGATGAACGTAATTGTCTGGGGGGCTGGTAGGGGAGCAGGAGGTCAGAGAGGTATGTGGATGCAAGGCCATTTACGGATTTATAGACTAGGACAGGGGTGGCCAACCCAGGTCCTGGAGAGCCGCAGGGTCTGCTGGCTTTTGTTTTTACTCGGCACTTAATTGATCAATTAAAGCAGTTGATTACACAGTTAACTCACCTCACCTGGTTTATTTTGTGTAAGTGGTTGTTGTATTTAAGGTCAAAACAAAAACCTGCAGACCCTGCGGCTCCCCAGGACCGGGGTTGGCCACCCCTGGACTAGGAGGAAGAGTTTGAATGTGATGCGTGCTGTGATTGGGAGCCAGTGTAAATCTTTCAAGACGGGTGATGTGAGACCGGGAGGATGTGCGGGAGAGTATTCTTTCAGCCGAGTTCTGAACCAGTTGCAGTTTGTGTAGGAGGCGGGAGGGAAGACCAGTGAGGAGTGCGTTACAGTAGTCCAGTCTACTAGATATGAATGCATGGATGAGTTTTTCTGCATTGAGATGGGTGAGGGAGGGTCTAAGTCTGGAGATACGGCGTAGATAGAAAAATGAAACCTTGACAGTGTTATTGATGTGCTTTTCAACGGAGAGATATACTGTGTTTTCTCATTTATTTTTAAGAAGTTATTTAAATAAAAGTTTTTAACTTATGTAGTGGATAGATATTAACTGTTTATTGTAAGAGCCTTTACTGTTTAATCAAAGGGAACACATTAGAGCTACTTAATTACACAATACACATAAAATTAGTCTGTTCACCATAGATAAATATAATAAAGTATAAAATAACAAAAGAGAAAGAGTTTGTATGATCGATAAAATCAGATTTCTATATGTCTCAGGTGGGGATCAAACTCATTACCTCTGCATTCCGAATAATGTTCTGCTAAAAAGCAAAATGCAGTGATTTTCAATAATTATCCATATTTTATTTAACTTTTTTGAGAAAATTGCTACATGAAAACACAGAATCCTAAACTCTTTCAATTTTTTTCTTCTGTTTTCCCTCTTCTTTTCCCTTTTTTCCTTCATTTTTCTTCTTCCCCTTCTTCCCTCCATTTTTCCTTCTTCCCACCCTGAAGTTAACTATTGTCCCCAAGCCCTGGCGCTATACACAGCCCATGAGGCTACTTTGTTGGTGGCTCACTGCAATTTGTCCTTGCCTTGGGACTGTTGAAGCACAGGATCGAATCCCACCTAAGGCCAGACAAATCTTTAATTTCTTATGCACGCTTATTTGCTAAATAATAATTGTCTATTGCCTTTAAACTATTGCTTTCGCAACTGTACATTTCTTGTCGATCCTTGTCGACCAAATCTAGCCAGTCTTTCACCGAATGTATAGACTATTATGACATGCCATCTAGCCATTCAGTGGCTACATTTGGTTGCAATGTGAAAGTTTTCCAGCCGGCTAGGATATAGCCAGGCCATATGGAATAAAACTGAATTTTGCTTTCTTTAAAAGCACAAGCAAATGACAGCATTAAATAACTTCTTCTTTCATAAGTCTTCTTATTGCAAAGCCAAAGTTCATGGCTATTTAACTAAGTAAGTGTTTATAATTTCATTCCCTTATGCAATATTGACATTGACATCAGATATATAGATTTTCTTCAAAAGTTAAAAAAGCTGACTGCAGTGGTGTTTCTACCGTTTAACTGCTTTTTTTTTATTTTTTATTTTTTTACTAAGTTACTGTAGTTATAACATTACCTTCAAACGCCAGTTTTTTCAATTAATCTTAGCTAGGCCTATTCTCTACTGACATACAATCAATTACGTCTGGCATGTCTACACCCCATTAAAAACATGACAAACAGTTTCATAACAAGCAGTAATTCATGTGAAAAAGGGACATTGTTGCACAAGCTTTTAATTACACTTCACTCGTTGTTCATCACTGAAAGGAAGGTGCCGTTTGTTCTACATATAATTCAATAAGCAAACTTCTCTGTCATGGTTAGTACACGTTCTTTGTACAATAGTCTGTGATTATGTCACTTTACCTAAACGTCCATTCTGCCAAAAACATATTGTTTAAACTATTAAATTACATTTAATTTGTAGTCATTTCTTTGGTACTACTGTTATTTTCTGATATGCAAAGACTGCTGGGAAAGGTCTGTGTATGCTCTTGTCCAATGTCAAGAGTCAGCTGTTACCTATATAGTTTTACCTATATAATTGTAAGGTCAGCAAGCTAGCTGAGGAAAACAACAAAGAGGAGTCCTACCTACACCTAAGCCTATCAAAATGTCTTATAACCTAAACTTTATAAACACAAAAAGTGGATCTCAGTAGAAAAAACAGAAAATGGAGCAGAACAGAAGGAAACACAAGTTGTGAGTTTGGGAGCTGAAATTGAAGGTGACTGCTGATAATTTTGTAAATTAACGATCGTTGGGTGCCTGTCAAATCAGTGAGTACATTAAGTGCTTTTTCAAGGAGATCTGTGTTTGGTTTCTTATGGCGCCAGCCTGTTATAGTTTCAATTGTGCCACCAAGCTGTTGGTCTCAGCTATTGTATATTGTATTGTGTATATATATATATATATATATACACACACACACACACATATAGATATATATAACAAAGTGCCAGTACTAAACGATAAACGTAGATCAGACGGCAAAAATTCACATATGGATAACCGTAATCCACAAGCATTTCTTAAATGGTTAGTTCGCATTATTACACCCAGGTTTGCTGCGCTACTCATCACAAATTATGTGAAACAGTTTGCCCCGCCCAATATCTCTCTCTGCCTCCCAATCACAGCAGTCTAAATCTGGGACTGGCTACAATGTATGTGTGTTTGCATGTATGTATGTGTATGCATACTTCTCACAGTCTACATTAGGATGCATTACTGTCATCAGTTTCTCATAACAAACAGTGCAAAAAAATGATATCTGAAGAAAAATGTTTTCAACGTACAAAACTGTCAAGCTACTCACATATACAAAGCACAATAAGTCATTTAGACTTGCAAAATCTAGGCCTGCCAATAAAATTACTGATACAGTACAGTTGAGGCCAAAAGTTTACATACACCTAGGCTAAAGACATTCAAACTCAATTTTTCAAAACTGCACACATTTCATGTTAACCATACATTTCCTGTGTTAAGTCAATTAGGGTATCTATTTTTATAAGAGGTCATTGCAAAATAATAGCTAAGAGACAGATTTATGACAGCGTTTATGTACTATATCAGCTTTTCAGTGGGTCAAAAGTTTACATACACTTTGTTAGTATTTGGTGGTATTGCCTTTTAATCACTTACCTTGAATCAAATTCTTGGGGTAGCCTTCCACAAGCTTCTCACATTACTTTGCTGGAATTTTTGCCCATTCCTCCTGACAGAACTGGTTTAACACAGTCAGATTTGTGGGCCTCTTTGCCGGGACACGCTTTTTCAGTTCAGTGCACAAATTTTGAACTTCACAGTTCATAGTTTTCTTCAAATTAAAAGCCTCACACTTCTTACTCCATACATCTCGCTGATCATTATGGCCAAACAGTTAAATCTTTTGTTTCATCTGACTAGAGAACACTCCTCCAAAAGGCTAGATCTTTGTCCTGGTGATCACCTGTAAACTTCATTCTGGCTTTTTTTATGCCGGTCTTGGAGTAGGGGCTTCTTTCTTGTGAAACAGCCTTTCAGGCCATGGCGATGTGGGATTCTCTTAATGGTGGAAGTAGATACTTTGGTACCTAATGCCTCCAACTCCTTCACCCTTTGTTGCTGTCTTGGGGTTCAGTTGAACCTTTCGGACCAAAGTTCGTTCAGCCCTGGGAGTTAATTTGTGCCTCCTTCCTGAACGATGCAGTTTCTGTGGTCCCAAGATTTTTATATTTACATAGAATTGTTCGTAGAGATGCTTGAGGTACCTTCAATTGTTTAAAAATTGCTAAGTTGATTTAACGTGTTTTATAGTATAAAATATTACCCACCAAAGAGCACGTTCTTCACCTTGTTAATTTCGTTTCATTGTTTGGTTAGCTAGCTAACATTAGCTAAGTTAAAAATAATTAGCCAGCTAGCTAACGTTTAATTATCATTCTATCATAGCTTAATGTAGCTATCATATAACGTTAGCTACTTGCAGTAGCTAAGGGAAATGCGTTCAGGATATCATACTAACCACGTCATTAGAAAGTTTTCAACTATGTTTTCAACATCAAATTTCTAAATAAATAAAGGTGAATAAGAAAAAAAGATTGATATGGTTGCCTTCTGGCACTACATTTTAAACTAACCATATGGACAAAACGATGTCCTCGTCTATAACGTTGAATGATATCAGTGAAACATAAACAATGAAACAAAATTTACATGGTGAAGAACATGCTCTTTGGTTGGTAATATTTATGAGTACTAGGGGTGTGCAGAGACGTCATTACCTGTATCTCTATCTGTTCAAAATTATCTGTATCTGTATTCGGATAGAAGACAGTAAGTGGGCATGATTTATACCGGAAGTCACGTTAAATCGGGCAAACGTTGTATTTCCTAACCTAATATTAATTGGCAATGCAATTGTTGTGCCTTCAAAGCATCAAATTGATTCAATATTGGCATATAAATAATTATGAAATATATTTCCACATCCTCATACTGTACTTTTCATCTCTCTCCTTTTTTAATTTTAATTTTATTTTTAACTGAACTAAGTTTTATGAACTATCTGACCCCCCCCCCCCCTTTAACTGGGGGGACATTGAACAATCAGAAACTGAAAAATATATATATCAAAAGATTCTGTTTTGCATTGGAAATAGAAACTATTTACAGTAAAGATACATAGAAAAATGTCCTTCAGTTGAAGGGAATAATCTTAAATTCCATTGATGCTGCGTTCGCGTTTCTTGATGTATTAACGTTACTGCAGTTCGCTAGGGAAATGTGAATTACTACTTTACAATAGTAATTACATAACAGTAATACATTAACTTTTTTTGTTTTATTTTTTTAGTTTTTATTTTTTCCCCCTACTGAACTAAGTTTGGATAGACTGTAAACCACCTGATGTCCTCATATTTTCCCTTGGTTAGCCTACCATGAAAATCTGGACTGGATTTCATGTTCATTTGATAGCCAAGACCTATGGCTGATACATACAGCATGTTACATCTTAAACGGATGAATATTGACTGAAATACAAGGTAAAATGTTTCGTAAAATATTTTGACTGGATTTTTGAAACGGAAAGAATTAACACATACAGCTAAAACTACATGTTCTAAGCTTCATTTTGATGTATAGGTTGTGGGGGGTTTGAAAGAAATCCAGCTGCCACACCAGGCTTTTGTCTTGCTAGCTCCCGCACCTGACGTCTCCTCCTCCTCGATGCGAGAGTTTCCCTGAGTGATAGCAGGGAATGGTCAGCTCTCAGCCCGCTGCCTGCTGTGCGCTGCCTCAGTGGGGCCAAGTACAGAACACTTTTCAATAATTTGTAGTAAATGAAACGACTAGTTAGTGAAATCAAAGTCCTATGTTGCAAACAGAATGGGCATTTTTATCTTGTGGCCATCCACAATGATATGAATCGATTTGAAGAAACATAATGGCTGATGCACAGAACTTATTTTAACGTTTTGCAGTGCAGTGGCTCAAAGTTTGTTGGTATGTGTGCCGGAGTTCCAGATACAGCTAGCAGCCGTGCGTAATCACCCCCCCCCCCCCCGTAACGTTAGATAGAGGCTATGAGAACTCGACATGGAGCTGACTTTTTTTTTTCCGAATCCGAATAATAATGAGCAACTTCAGGTAGAAGAAATATTTGTTTCCATCGCATTATTTGTGCTTTCCCAAATACAGTATTCGGATTTGGATACATCCCTAATGAGTACTGCTGGCTGCAGCCTCTAGCAACAATAAACTTAAGTCTTGATTTGGCAAATCTGATATGATGCATTACACATAACTAGTAAAAATGCAACTGTGGACACATGTATAAATATTGTGGATATCCATAATTGTAATTCTTCCTATCCAGAATGCGGTTTTAGATATCTGAAATTGTAATTCTGGATATCCAAAAAGATAATAATAAATGCCAAAATGGCTCACTTCAGTTATGACTAGTAGCAACAGTCATACCTGACGTTCAAGTTCATGTGCGCCGTCCACACCGTGTAGACCGCGGCGACCGCAAGAAGCATGAAGCACGAATGCTGAGCTATCTAGCTGGGTACTTTATTAGCATGCTGACGCTAGAAGGTGAATGAGCACCGTGCAGACCGCGCCGACCGCAAGAAGCATGAAACACGAATGCTAAACTAGCTAGCTAGGTACTTAGCATGCTAATGCCAAACGGCGAATCCGCAATATACTTCAGAATTCTTACCTGACTTCTCTGGAGATTCGCTACCTCGCGGCAATCTCTTGCGTTCGGCAGTATTTTTATACGGTCTATGGTTTGGCATTACGACTTGCCGACAGTGATTTGCGCTTCTTTTTAGGCATGATGCAAACGTTCTTCAAAAAAAAAAAAAAAAACTCTCTTTCTTTCTTTCTTTAATGGATCCTGTCCAGCGTTTTCAGTTCCGTCTCTGGTGTGTGGTGTAACTCAAAATAGTAAAACTGCCGATTATTTATTTAACATTAAAAATGAAATGATGAAAAACACCATATGCAATGGGCGGCCCCCTGAACCTCTTTTTTGGGGCAAGTTTGGAGGGACTGGAGGAATGTGGATTGGAGTAGTGGTCGGACACACAAACCGCTCTCCAATTATAGTAGTAAGATAACATTCATTTATAAAATGATGGCAATTGAAAATGTAAGTTTAATGTTTCAGTAGTATTGTTAATACTTAATAATTAATCTCTTTTTTGTCTTTGCTGTTTGGATGAGAAGAAAAGGGTGGTTGTGGGGAACACCTACAGAAATGACATGGAGTGTAGATTGTTTATAAAGAATAAAAAACATATTACTATGAACTATGACTCTGAACTTATTACTGTTACTTATTTTTACTTGTTATTGTTAATTCCTCTATAATTGTCATATTCTCAAACTCCTTAATAGTGGGGCAGATAGGCAAACCAATTGTGCATTTTATGACTAAAGCATGAAAGTTTTAGCATATAATCTACATATCCCACTATTTTTAAGGTTATATTTCAGACATGAAGACAATTTGTATCTGACCTCTGGTGACCTTGAGAGGTCATTGACCTCAGCATTGCATTTTTCCAGTTTTTGCCCCATCACTCTCCATTATAGTCAAGTGGGCAGTTCCATGGAAATGTCAACCAATACATGAATAAATAAAGTTACTTGTCTACACGTCAAATGTGTTTAAAATGTAACCTTAAGGTGCATATTTTAGCATGCAAACTTAATAAGACCATAGTTTTTATGACATTAAATGATATTACCATTACAACGTAGGCAGTCAAGTCACAAAAATAAGACTTTTCAATAAACCACAGTTAGTGCTTTTAAGACAAAGCTTATAGAACTTTTTCCCCCACTCAGACCTGTACTCCACTGTTAGTTACTAGGTTTTGAGGTTATTAAAACACTGGGGAACGAATTTATGTGTCCTGCATTTAACATTATAATTCTAGAACCATTTAAAGATTCGTTCTCCAGTGTTTTTCCCCACAGTTCCAAATTCCACGTCCATAACGTAAATCAGGCATTTTAAATAATGCATTTAAAATAATATCATACTAAAACTTCCTATGCAAAGCTAACTTTTCTTAAGGTGATACATTATCCATAATTGGTCTCTTTGATCGTATTTTTTGTATTCTATTAAAGCACTACGGACGTGACTGTTACGTACGTTACATAACTTGGACAATTTATTCTCCAGTCTCCACTGTCTGAAGCATCACGACCACCGCATCAAACGGGTGGTTCTCTCCTCATTTCATTGCTATTTAAAACTAGCGATTTCTTCCTTACAAAAAACAATTGATATAGTAAAACTAAACCTGTGCTGGCTAGCTAGCTAGGTAACACAATTGTCAGAGGATACCTCCTAACATGAGAAAAATGGCCGTAAACGTTGCTGATGCGATTCTAACTACGCTGGATAGTAAGCTACTAATATATTCCGCTACTGCCTGCTGTCATGTTTATAAGCTTGTACCGCCAGGTGTGTGTTTACTTCCTCGCTTAACTTTTAGAGGGGCAGGGCTTAGGTCTCCCGCGGCAATACATTGGTCGAGAGTCTCGCTTCTCGCGCAGTTGTTGAAGGCAGCTGTCAAACCTGAGGTGATTAACGACTTGACCTGTCACCAGCCCACATAACAACAAAAACGGTATATGTTTTAATAAAATAAGAATTATAATATAAATACATCTGATAAGCCGTGTTTCCACCAAAAGTACCCGGAACTTTTAGTCCCGGGAACTACTTTTCAAGGAACTAAAAGGTTCCTTCAGCCCACTGTTGTCTGCGTTTCCACCGCGGTCTAAAGTTCCGTGAAGATTAGGCAAATTAGCCCACTGACGTATGAAAAAGCGACGTTGTCGTCGGTCCATCTGTCCTATGATTTCTTCTGTAACCCCATACTACCACCGAAGTAGCCTACATTATTTTCTAATAACTGAGACAGCCCGGAGGGGTTTATTCCACTTATATACAACGGGTTACCAACAATGACTATATATGGTTACTTTTGTATTTATTGATTTTTATCGAAATATTATTATTGAAATATTCTTCCGCAGCCGTTTGGGCATATTTTACCGTTGTCAAGCAAAACTGTCGTTGGTAGTTGAACTTGGACCGTTGTTATGCAACAAAGAGGATATAACAGGCCAACAGTCAGATTGTAACTGTTTTATATATCCTCTCAAACACATTCATTATGTTTTTATGCGAACATTCACTTTCATGTCTTGACATCCGAGGCGACAGAATGCAGTCACATTCCACAAATAACTGGCAACAACAGCAGAAAACATGCACATGTTGCAAACAATTTGCTGTTTGATTACTTTCTCATCGTCAATTCCATATAGGCTAATCGCAAAATGACAAGAATAGAACGAAAACTCGGACTCGCGTGAAAATTTAAATTAGCAGTGGTACAGCCACTGTTTGCTTTCCTTCAAAGTTACTGCTAGCCGAGTAGCAAAGTGTGCCCTCCAGATGCGAACCATGCACCATAAATTAGTCCATAGTCTTCCTGGTCTTTTTGTGGAATTGAAGAATGGCATGGCAATGGCAAGAATGGAGTAAAATTACGGCAGTCTGAAAAAGCAAAAGGGACGATTACTAGAATTAACCTGTTATTTTACCCTGACAAAAAGTGCGGAAGGTGATTTCCAGTTTGCTTTTACTGTATCACCAATGTAAATTACGTAATAGAACTACTGCATACCTCACATAACTGTATCAAACGTTTTGAGTCAATTACAACGGGCTAACAAAGAAAATCCGGAAGAAAATATTCAGCAACCAAATTAATCCGTTTGAATGTTTTGGTACGTAATATGCTGTCCCAGCACGAATGCTTAGCATTTTATAAAACGAATGCTAAAGCAAGAAAAGAACAGAAGAGCACACGTTATAATTCCAAGACGTTGGCAGGCTATAACCAAAAGTAGGCTACTGCGCCGCATAACATACAAGTTTGATTTCAAGTTATTATGAAAACAAACTGGTTTGCGGCTGCAGGTTTTTTAAAAATGGCGGTTGAAATAAACAAAAAAAAATGCTGCGAGTACTCGACCAATCAGAAATGTTCAGCGCTGCAAGCTCCACCCCAAAGGTTCCTGTACTTTTGGAAAGTACTACCCCCCGAGCAGGTACTTTTTTGGGGGTAAAATAAAGCCCCCGGAACTAAATTTAGACCCTAGTTCCTGCGGTGGAAACGCGGCTATAGTGAACGGTATATGTTTTAATAAAATAAGAATTATAATATAAATACATCTGATAGTGAATGGTTTCACCCTTGCATTACTTGCAACGGCAGGTATAGCCTATTATATAGCCTATAGGTGAAGATGCTAGCTAACAACACAAAACTTAAACATTAATGGATTTAAGTTACCCTCAGTTAGCTAGAAAAAAGTTAAATAAATGGATTTGTCACTTAACAGTATTTACAGAAATTATTTTAAAATGTGGTCTAATAACAAGAATATGAGCTGTCAATGAAAAAGCTTGTATTTTTTTTTTTCAGTAACTACAGTCAATCTTGATGGCTATGACCCAAATTGGGCTTGTAGGCCCAGCCTAATGAAAAAGACATTAAACAGGTAGGCAGTAAATCAGTAAAACTGTACTTAAAGTATGAAAAGAAAACATAAAAGTAATAAAATAAAAAAAATGAGCAGTTAATTACAATAAAATTTTAACTTCATTTCAGCAATGGCTAAAACAGCTGCTGAACACCAAAAGGCGTTTAGAGAGAGGAAAATAAATGAAGTTTTCAAAGCAAAAGAAAGAGAAAGGAAGAGAGCAGAGAGATTACTTAATAATTATATTAATGACCAAAAATGAGGTGAAATAGTTGATAAAAAAGGGAATTCAATTGTTCTAAATTTGTTATTTGTGTTGTTGCTGTTCTATCTTCTAACTGAATATTTTTAAATTAAGTTAAAATCTACTTTTATTTGAAATAAATACATCAATCAATACCTCCCTTGGACCTTACATACTGTATTGTAATTAAAAAGCATCCTCATACATGTCTCTACAGGGTATCTGCTACTTTTTGGGGTGTTATAGAGCTCTTGGTTGACATCTTCAAAGGGTTCAGACTAAAAAATAAAAAGTGCTTTGATGATATTTTGACTATGCAACTTTAGTCTATGCAATTCTTTCTTAAATGTGTTTTTTGGGTACTACAAACACTACCCTACAAAATGATAGTTAACATATTAGCCATTGGCACAGCAATTCACAGACTTTTTGTGATGTGTTTATTCAGCCCGAAAAGCTTGTCCATTTTCATCACATCCATAACGCAAGGATGTTTTGCCACTTCTCTCAAAATCTAAAGACTCAAAACATTTCATATTGTAGACTTATGTTTATCCCAATAAGTATAATTAGGGGTCCAAGCAGCAAAGCTGGTGGAACCCTATTGTATCTGTTAGGATTGTTATTAGGGGTCCAAGCAGCGAAGCTGGTGGAACCCTATTGTATCTGTTAGGATTATTATTATTAGGGGTCCAAGCAGCGAAGCTGGTGGAACCCTATTGTATCTGTTAGGATTATTAGGGGTCCAAGCAGCGAAGCTGGTGGAACCCTATTGTATTTGTTAGGATTATTATTATTATTCTTATTTTTCTCTGCTAAAAGTGTATGAGGCTCAGCAACCATAAGTCCTAGAGCAACCAAATTTGGCAGGTGGGTTCCTATGGCCCCCCACTACTCAGGCCCAAAAAATCACCTATGTCGGCCAGATGGTGGCGCTATAACAAAGGGTCATGCGTAAAAGGCCATAACTCCCACACCATAAGTTAGATCAACACAAAACTTCATCGACCTATGCAGCTGAACGTGCTTTACAACTTTGCCATTGGGACGTACGTCCGCCATATTGTTTGCCCGCCATTTGGACTTTGTTATTAGGTGGGGTGCGGAAGAGCTGGAGCTCCAAATCTAAGTCTTACGAGATCTAGTAAACTTCTTTACGGCAAGCGACATCCATGGCGACGTAAGTAATCCGACAGCGTAGGGTCTAGTTTTTATCAGTGAGGGGAGGGTATGAACGTCGGGGAAGCAATGGAAGACAGTGCCAGCCGGAGTGCATGCTAGGCTACTAAAAGTTTGTTAGTAAAAGCTTTTTGAGAGGATGAATAATTACTTTTCTTGAGCATGGATCCATTTGAAGACAGTATCGGGTGAGTTCGTTTAGTCTTTAAATCTGTCATTATGCTGAGAAATAGCTAAACCATTTTATTGATAGTATTTGAGTGTCTGTGCAAACGCGCAAAAACACGCTGGTATAATAAAACAATGACATATATAGTCCGCTTCGTTCCGTTGCTACCATAACATAACACACTATCTTGTGTCTACAGCTGCAGTTTCTCGCTGCAATTACTAATATTGAATATAAACAAAAGACGCAATTTATGCTGTACTCTGCCAATGTCTAAATAAATAATAGGGTACTCTGAGCGTAGGTGAGAGTTCGTTTAGTCTTTAAATACGTCATTATGCTGAGAGAAATCGTATTCTCAATTTAATCTCTAAATTGACTGTAAGCTTAGGGTTGTAACTAGGTAGCTGTTTCGTAGGTGACTTAGTTAATGCACTCGTCTTAACTATTGCTTGTATTTTTGCATAGACTGCGTTTTTGCATTAACCTACAGGGTCCAAGTTGAACTATGCGGTTGTTCCCTGCACTTGGAACGGTACTTCTCTCTAGGGTTTTCGACACACTTGTTCCTGATTATGATATACACTTTGTTGTACACTGCCAAATGCCTGTTATGGAATGTAATGTATTATTCCGTAGCAACAAGATAAACCCGACATTAGCCTTAAAATATGCCAATACAGCAGTGAAAATGCTGCTCACTGAATAACGAAATAAGCGAGACTTTTTGAGTGGTCATATATTGTCTTGGACAATCCGTTTGTGAAATATACGCACATTTGTGATCCCTGGGTAGGCTACCTTCAAAAATAGCTGTGCGTAATACCACACTTGTTGCTTACGGCGTTGTCGCCCTTTTTAGTACAATTTGGCTTGATTGACAATTCATTTATTCAGTAGGTGAGAGTATAAGCTTTCTAACGATGTATAACATGTCTGATTTTGCTTTTGGAATAGCGTTTTATAGGTCAGCGTAACCGAAAATTTTCTCATCTGCCAATGGCTAAATAAATAATACGGTAGGCTACTCTGCGCGCTGCAAGCAGGTCGCGAGTTGATATTTCATCTTTTGTTTCATTTTTTCTCAATGTCCTATGTATTATTTGAAATGTGTATTTATGTGTTATTATTCTATCTGTCTCTGAGGCGCTCTGAAATGTGCATTCTCTGCTAAGCTGAGCCATGGATTGGAATAGGTTTGTGTCTGATGTAGTGTTGCATGGTACACTGAAACTTCAGCACTTTTTTGGTACTTAAAAAAAAAAAGAAACGGTTCGGTATTAGAATTTTCCAACGTTCGGTAGTTTTGCGTCAAATGTAAAAGCCAGGGAAATGTAAACCGCATTACTGAGTGAGAGGATGAAAAGTGTAATTTGTCAGAATCTTAGATGGCAGTAGCAACTAAGGTTGCCAAGTGAGGTGACTTGCGCTTGTGCACTCAGCTCATTGATACAGTGCAAGCTTCGACTCAGTTCACTTCAGTAGCAATAGGTATTCCAATTTGGAAATATTTTATTATAGATAGATGCTGTATTGTTATTAAAATATGCTATTATTTAAAGGTGAAAGACCTTTTTTAAAGATTATTTAGTTTACAACTGTTTAATTTTTGAAATATATTTAATATATTTTTCTATTGTTTAGTGTTGTAACACTATAGGCCTATGCTTATTAATATGTTGAACAGGCTTCAACTTAAAGGTTGTTAATAAACCAGGTTGTTAATAAACCATGAATTTGAAAATGAGGTCTTTTGGACATTACATTTCTGATCTATTAAGGTAATTTCAGTATCGTTAGGTACCGAGTATCGAATCAGCATCGTTTAAGTTTCAAGTATCATTTCAGTATTGAGTATCGTGATACTAAACCTGGTATCAGTAACAAAGTCTAAATTATGGTATCGTGACAACACTAGTGTGACGCCTTTTTTAGTTGCGGCGCAGAAACACTGCAGCTCTACATACACGCCGGCCATCTAAGTGTTACGACATGCCATCTAAGTGTTACGACATAGTAAAGGCCTTTACGGGAAGCGGCCAGGACACATCCATGGTGACGCAACTAAGTCATCAGACAGCATGTCTTAGCACAAATTTGGCCATAAGTCATCAATATTTTACTACGTCAGACACATATTCCAATCCATTGCTCATCATGATATTCAGTAGATATGTTGGGTGAAGGTATATGATCATGCCATTTTAAAATCGCTCCATAGGGGGCGCGATAGTGCCGTTTGCTTGGACCCCTCCCAACGCTGCTTGCGGCTTTAATTAAAATATGTATTTTCACTTTTCAAAATAGAATCCATGCCTTGTCAATGTGAAGCTTAGATTCTGTGTGAATGTCACATCCATAACGCTGGAATCGCTGTATATCTTTGCTAAAATTGCATTTTGTTCTAATAAAGATGCTTATTTGCTGCCAGCTGCCTCAGCCATGGCCCCGTAAAAAAATTCCACTTAGAGCACCAATTTGGCTGGGGGGGCTCCTGACCCTACCAAGTATATGTTTATTTCCAGGTGTAAAGGTAGCTATAGCTTGTTAACAACTTTGACAACTTCTGCTGGAACTTCTGAAAACGTCTGCTTATATGGAATTACTTGACTGTCATTTGTTGGACCTCATTTGAGAAATCAAGTAAGTGCTTCTATTCTGACTGACAGCTACATTAGCAAGAATGTAGAAGACAGAATTACAGTAATTATGTGGCAAGCTAGAACATTAGCGAACATGCAAATCGGAAGCTAGCATGCTAGTTTGTTTGCATTTTTCACCTGAAACCCTCACTTCCTTCAAAGAGGGTGTTTAATGACATTTCACTCACTAAACATGTTTGAATTTAGTATTGCTGCATAAAATGTATAAAATAATATAGATATACATTTACAATGTGGTATGTTCTTGTGCATTGCAGGATAATCCCACTGCATGCTTCAGCTAGCTTGGATGCACTCCAGAACTTTAGTGGTGGAAAGCCTATATAGACTTTGACACTTCAACACCTTCCGTTCTTACCACTTCTTTTCTGCTTCTGGTGTCTGCGTTTCTTTTGTCAACCATGTCGAAACGCCATATACAGATTGATCTTGCCCAGCCTTCTACATCTAAGCATTCCAAGCTGCATTGAACATTAAAGAGCCTTTGTGCTTCTTCTGCAACAAGCCAGCTGGCTCTGAAGTGCTCCATGAGGCATCAAAAAAACAGCTAGATTTCAATGTTAGAAATGCTGCCTTGGAAATAAAAGACATTGAGTTGCTTGCCAAACTTGCACCTGGGGACATGATAGCCCTTGAGGCAAAATATCACCGAAACTGCCTCCCGATGCTCTATAACAAAGCAAGACAGGCTGTATCAAAGGATAAGCATGAGGAAGAGGCTCAGCTGCATGGCATTGCTTTTGCAGAGTTGGTAGCCTTTATGGAGAAAACAAGAGGTGATGATTGTGCCCCAGTGTTCAAACTGGCAGACCTGGGTGACCTGTACAAAGTCCGACTTGAACAGCTAGGTGCCACTGTGGGGCATCGGATCCACACAACCAGACTGAAGAACAGGCTTCTCTCTGTGTTTCCCGACTTAAGGGCACATTTGCAGGGGAGAGACACACTTCTGACATTTCAGGAGGATATCGGAGATGCTTTCAAGAAGGCCTGTGCCATGACAATGATGCCATGCATTTGGTGAGGGCAGCACAAGTGGTACACAGAGAGATGTTTGACACTAGGTTCAACTTTGACGGCTCATTCCATCCTAATTGTCAGAAAGAGTCTGTACCGCCATCTCTTTTGGCCTTGGTGAACATGATCTTGGATGGGGCGAACATCAAGCACCAGACTCAGCTTGTGGAAACAGCTACTACAACCGCCGCTCTAACAGTCTCGCAGCTGTTGGTTTTCAACACTGTCAAACATACACGGGCAGCAAAGCCATCAGGTACAGTGCGTCACAGCCGTGACCGTGAAACTCCACTTCCACTGTACGTGGCAGTGAAAGTCCATGCTGCCACACGTAAGAGAGGGCTAACTGACACTCTCTTCAGTCTGAGGATGCGTGTGTCGTATGATTGCCTCCTGCAAGTGTCAGCTGACATTGCCAATGGAGTCTGCCAACGCTTCAAGCTGGAAGATGTTGTGTGCCCACCAAAAATGTGCAAAGGTCTCTTCACAACAGCTGCCGTGGACAATATTGACCACAATCCAAGTTCTGGAACAGCAAAGGACTCATTTCATGGCACTGGTATCTCTTTGATACAGCACCCTCCATATGAATGTGCAGGCTCTGACCGTGGGGTGCTTGTCATGAACCAGTCCACTCTATCCACTAGGTCGATCATCCCTCTGCCACAAGCATACACCAGTATGCCACCAGTTGCTCTAATGACAGAGCAATTCACAGCCCCTCCAGTGAAGGGCACCGTGAGACCCCTTGATTTCCAGATGGCAACAAAAACAAGAGATGAAGAGTTTGAGTGGCTGAGAGCAGTGATGGCAGCCCTGGAGGAGCAGGAAACAAACAAGGCAAGCTGGGTATCGTGGTCTGCATACCATGCTGGTATCCAGCAGACAGTGATCCCCCTGCAGCCATTAATGCACTGCTGCCTTTACTTCTGGACAACGCACACTCTGCTGCCATGATAAGACATTCAATGGACATCGTCAGAGCAGCAGTTCATCACCTGAACCCTGGGCAGGTGCCTGTTCTTGCTGCAGACCAACCTCTCTATGCCTTAGCCAAGGAGATCCAGTGAACGTGGCCAGACAGCCATGGAGAGAACCACTTTGTGATCATGTTCGGTGGGATCCACATCGAAATGGCTGTCATGAAGGTAGGACCCAATATTTCAGTTTAAAGGTAATCTGTGATTATTGTCAGATAAATCTAAACACGTATAAGTTTACTATTTTAGAAGTATCATACATAAAAGGTAAATAATGAAGATACAGGGAAGGGAGTTGAATTTTTTCCAGTGTAGGTCAGTAAGATTGTAATGTGGACAAAATTCCATCTGTGTGTGCTTGCAGCTTCTGGGGGACTGGCTTGAAGACAGTGGATGGACAAATGCTCTGGTGCAGGCTGAGATCGCAAGCCCTGGCACTGCAGATTCTTTCATCCATGCCAGCCACGTGACCAAGACCCGCCACGCCCACCAATTTACAGCTGCTAGCCTGTACAAGCTACTTCACCAGGCCTACAATGAGCACTGCACATCTGAAGCAGTCCCTCCAACATTTGAAGGATGGTGCCTACAGTGAGTCGGCAAAATCAGATCACTGCGGGAGGGCAACTTTCAGCTCTATGTGGAAACCCTCACACAGCTCCTACCCTGGATGTTTTCGCTGGACCA
The DNA here is from genome assembly GCF_018555375.3 of Anguilla rostrata. NCBI lineage: Eukaryota > Metazoa > Chordata > Actinopteri > Anguilliformes > Anguillidae > Anguilla > Anguilla rostrata. Next base: position 31,287,262 of record NC_057939.1, on the reverse strand, counting down.
CACTCACTACTCCAGGTGGCTCTCAGTACATGTCCGGGACATGATGGTCCTCTCTGAGAAAAACCCAGCAATCCTGGAAGAATTCCTGACAAGAAGTTTGTTGTGCATAAAACAAGCAACAAGTTCTTGGCCATGGCAATTGACTACTGCCATTAACAGAACAATGCACTCATCAAAGGATCTGGTGGAGCAGTTGGTCTTACAGAGAATCCTGGGGCGCTGCGATGCTGGATGGTGGCAGGTCCAGAAATTGCCAGAATGACTACAGAATTCGATAATGAAAGCTCCCCACAAAGTGAAAACCGTCACCATGAGCAGCAGCCAGCAGTGCAAGAAGCCTTTGTGAAGCATGTTAGGTCCCTCACAGCAGTGATCGAAGAGATGGTCAGAAGAGAGTCAGGATCTTCTGGTGCTTGACTCCAAAGATATCATGAACTCATCAGTCGCAGACACAGTGAGGAAGGTGGAGTCCTTGGGTACACAACAGTACAAGACCTTTGTGGAAGAACGGCTGGAGCAGCGAACAAAACCAGTCACAGATACCCTGCCCAAGAACAAGATGCCTCTCTTCAGCCACCTGCCAGTGAAAACACAGTCAAAGTAGAAGATGAAACTTGAAGCACTGAAGCGTGATTGCAATCTCTTCTCACGGCTGTATGTGGCTTGCCAAATACGTGATGGCAATCCGGATAAATTCTTCAGCCACGTAAACCAGGCAGCACCACCATCTTTGTCTCACGGAGGGAAGATGAGACTTGGTACAAAAGCAGACCTCTTGCACGGCATGATGACACCGACTCACGACCTGCTCCTGTGGTTGATGCTGTGTTCGTTGATGGTGCAGCTGTGGTCCAGATGCTGAATCCTGGTACAGCAAAGACCTTCCAGTACTATGCTGACAGTGTATTTGTGCCGTATGCAAAATCCCAGCTTGAGAAAACGAGCCGTCTTGATATTGTCTGGGATGTCTACATCCCAGACAGTCTGAAAGGACCCACCCGACAGAAGAGAGGGAAGGGAATCAGGAGACGGGTGATTCCAACCACTGCACTGCCAAAGCACTGGAAAGCCTTCCTGCCTGTTGATGAGAACAAAACAGAATTGTTCGGATTCCTCTCCCAGCAAGTCACTTGCGTCCCAGTAGATGACGGAAAAGAAGTCTACACAACTCACGGGAAGATGGTGCTCTGCTCTTCTGCCCACTCTGACTCTGACTCTGACGAATCTCACTCCATGTTCTCACGAGGAAGCAGACACACGCTTGCTTCTGCATATGTCAGATGCTGTTCAGAAGGGTTGCAAGAAGGTGACTATTCGTACTGTGGACACTGACATTGTTGTCCTGGCCGTGGCCATGTTTAGGAAGATCGAGCCTGAGGAAATGTGGATTGCTCTTGGTACAGGCACCAACTTCAGATACATTGGGGTTCATGAAGTGGCCAACAAGCTGGATCCAAGTACCTGTGCCACTCTCCCATTGTTCCACGCGCTTACGGGATGTGACACAGTCTCAGCATTTGCTGGAAGAGGAAAGAAAACTGCATGGCAGGCTTGGAAGGCTTTCCCTGAAGTGACCGAGGCTTTCAATGAGCTCATGCAGATGCAAGGTGATGTGAGTGAGCTGTCCAAGTCACTGTTGGAGCGCTTTGTGGTGCTTATGTACGATAGGACAAGCGACATCATGGAGGTGAATGAAGCTAGAAAACAGGTCTTCACTCAGAAATCCAGAGCTCTGGAGAACATCCCACCCATGAAGGCTGCGCTAGAGCAACACATTAAGCGGGCCACCTATCAGGCAAATGTCCGGAGCAAAGCTTTAGTACCTGACCCTGAGCTGCCAAGCCGTTCTGATTGGGGCTGGGTGTAGGAAGTAACCGGATGGCAGCCACTGTGGACCACCCTTCCAGAAGCCTCACAGAGCTGCTACGAACTTATCCATTGTGGCTGCAAGAAAGGATGTACTATGCGCTGCAAGTGCAAAAAAGGCTGCCCGCAAGTGCACTGCCCTTTGCTCATGTTCAGGAGACTGCTAGGCTTAGAAAGGACACACATATTGAACTGATAATGTCATCGTAGGGTGGGTTAAGTGATGCCGACATGACAACAACATTGCTCAGTGAAATTTAACGCGTCAAATCTACCTTGTGTGAAGTCTACTTTTTGGGTTTTTGTGTGTGTGTGTGGGGGGGGGGGTTTCCCCCATTTGTTCATGTTTTACTTTATTAAAACAGAGTTTACAGCAGTTCTGTTCAATCTATGTGTAATAGGAGCGCAAAAATAAAATATAATGGATGTATACCGCCTTTATGCATGAGAAAAGTGAAAATAAATTGAAATTTGACAGCCTGAAATTTGCTTGCCCTCTGCCTAGTCCCAGAGATCAAATCTGAAATGCCTCCACGTCTGACAATAAACTCCATGGTTTATAGAAACATTGGAGAAAGTTTCATGCTTTAGTCATAAAATGCACAATACCTTCCATATACAAGCTTATCTGCTCCACTATAATAAATTATCCTTCTTGCACTTAAAGGCGAATACCACTGAAGTTATTAATTCAAATGTGTTACACTTTAGTGTTGAAACAGTTGAATTAATATTTCTGCATACAGTTAATGTTACTACTATTATTACTGCACACACTACTATAATATTGATTGAAAAACACGAGACCAAAATGACATGCTAAATAGTAATAATAACTAATTTCAATAGTAAAAATCAATTTATTATTTTTGGCTGGTAAAAAATCTGTCTGGCCGGTAAATTTTTTCATCTACGAGCCACCTTGGCAGGTAAGCCAAAAAGTGGCTGCCGTACCCATCATAGGTTAGCCATAATAGCTGGAAGGAGCTTTTATCCAATTGTTCTTGGTACAGAGACTACATTTACTCAGTGTGTTGATAATCCTTATAGTGCCCAACATCGTCATCTCCGTTCCTTTTTCCCTGGGGCTCGTATCCCTGCATTGCCCGATGTTCACAGACAACTGCAACCCTATTCCTCCCCTACTTCATACCCACGCCTTGACACAGCCAGGAGCTCCAGATGCATCACCCAGACCCTCTAAATTCCACTATACTGAACTATACAATTTGGAATTCCACTAGTCCAGTTAGTTTATTACCTCAACTGTAACCTGTTCAACCCATTTTATTAGCTGTGATTGATCCCTTATTACATTTCTGTTACATCCGTTCAACTGCTATTTTACACCAGGCCGGCCAGTAGACGATGGGTTCCCCCTCCATAGCCAGGTTCCTCCCAAGATTTTTTCCCATCAGGGAATTTTCATCTCGCCTCCATTTGAGGGTTCTCTACTATTTGGGGATTCAGGCCTGGTTCTTGCTTTGTTTTTGCTCTTTTCTGCCACTGTAAAATGTCAGTGACAGTTTTCTGTAAAAAGCGCTACACAAATAATATATAGAGGGGGACATCTAAGGTCACACTGAGTATGTTTAGATAGGCACTGCAAACATAAATTGTACTAATTTTACTACTATAAATCATAGTATTTATTAACTTGAAATGACATTGGTGACTCTACATCGCACAAGTCTAAAATACAAACACAATATTCATGATTTCTGCAGGGGAATTGCTGTTTTGCAGCATGTTTTGGTTTGGAGTCTTTACCAGACTTATAAAAATATTATTAAGACAGACTGTTTCACATCTACCAAATGGAAAGCAGCTCAATCTTAATAAACACCACAGTTCATAAAAAATATCCAGTACATTTCCAGAACCAAAAACCACAGTAACATTCTCAAGTGTACATAAAGAAGGGTGATTGACTTACTTTCTGCCACAGTCTGAATATTTTGCGATGTTCTTCAAGGTTAAGGCAGCTGTCAATCTGACATGTTTGGTTATTGGTCCCTCTTTCTCATCCTGATGGAATATAAGGAGAAGATTACAACAAAGGGAGACGTTTATTACAGTGAGAGGCATTTAGAACACTGGGAAGCGCTCATCACAGTGCCCTCTTCCCACTATGTCAATCTATGACTTACACCTATCATGCATACTCAGGTTAATTTCATAACAATAGGACATATATAAATGGTTGTTCTTGTGTGGGACAGGGGGTGGTAATACTCACAGAGAAGTCCCTGAACACCAGGTTTCGGGATCCCCTCCTCAGGGCCATGAGGGCAGCACTGGGGTGATTGACCAGAGCTTTTTGTGCTCTTGGAGTGGAGGGGACACTTGCCTCAGGCTGGGGTCTGGTCAAAAATAAACACCTGAGGTAAGTCACTCCAAAGAGTGTCAAAGTGCTCATACAATGCAGAACAGACCTGACTTCAAAAGTAACAAGCAAGAATTGAATAAAAACAGTGGCAAAAAAAGAAGTTTTAATATGTTTAATATTAAAAAGTAGTTTAATAGTTTAATAAATTAATGGACAATTCCATGAATGAACTTTCCTAGATGCAGTTTAAATTGAGCTGCATAGTCAGAAAGCACCTGTGATGATGGACTGCTGCACCACTGAAATAACGGATTGTAATTTGCGCACAGGACATTTTTTGTTTGTTTTTTGTTAAGGTGCAAGTAATTCTTGGGTGCATACATATGTAGTTATATCAAGCACACTCACACTCATTGGTTCATCAGTCAACTGAGAACAAACTCTGTAAGTACAAGTCAACAGTGGTGAGTTCATTCAACTTTAAAAGACTGTAAATTAAACTCAGTGAATTAGTTCCCGTACTTATGATTAAAATAACTAAAATAGGAGGACTGAAGAAAAAAGTACTGGTAAAACATATAAAACCCAGAAATAAAATGTCACATTCTGGATTAGCTGAAAAAGTAGCACATTTTTGATTTATCATTCAGTTCGTTCATTTGGCTCAGAATCAATAACATTTTAGTCAAGTTCCACATTTTGACCTTGTATCCCATGCTTATGATGCCTTATATTTTTTTAACCCCTTCGCCACATGCCAAATCAGCCCAAACCTTGCCCATTTAGGGGGGACCTTATTTAAACCTTTATAACTCCAGATGTGAGCATCACAGAGACTTGAAGTAGGACATTTATACCATTGACAATACAAACTTAGATTTGTTTATATTGATAATTCATTAAAAAATAAACTGCCACAAATGCAACTGTCTAGGCAAAAAAGCCAAAATTTCCCATTTTTTAGTTTGCAATTAAATCCTGAGAGATCCCATATATAAAGCAGGTTAAACTATACATGTGCTGGATCTAAAACTCCTTGACCACAAGTGTGTAAAATCTAAGGGTGGATATGCAGAACTACTAAAGATCTATGAAGCAAAAAGTAAGCAGTGTACCCAGTGTCTTCAAATCTATCCAAAATGTCTAAATTATGTATTGCTGTAAATAACAACGTAATTATGTATTTCACGACAGACCAACTGTTTTGACTCAAGAAACTCACTTCTGCATCATTTTTCAAGTGGGAATTACAAGCCTTCCATCAGTAAAGTGGTCTAAAAACATATCCAAAATCTGTCCAAAAAAGAATAAAATGATTTTTGTCCATTATAAAGAATATACATGTGCCCCTTATGAAGGTTTAAGATAAAAGCTTGATATCAGATTAAACAAGACCAGGTCAAACCCTAGTATATGGCTGGACTGGCCAACAAATGGTGTAACTTCATAACTCGGCCGACAAATGGTGTAACTTCATCACTCACTCAGTCACAGACATTCGCGTTAATAGGGCTGGCCCCGCTGTTGCAGTCCAGCCAAAAATAATGCAAAAACATTGCCACACAATGTGGTACAGTACCTAAATGTGCAATCATTATTGCTTGTATATTTTCCTGTACTCTACAGTATTTAATGTTTTCTTGTAAGGGGACAGGATGACATTAAAACAATATTCAACCATCCACAACTTTTTGGTGATGTTCCAGCTCACGTCACATCCGGTGCTTGAAACAAACCCTACTAAGCTGCCGACTGAACTACTAACGAATGCTTACGTTACTGTGAGAAATATACTCATTATAAAATACCACCAACCTATTTAAAGACATGCAATTTAAAAAATAATGCATATATCTGAAATATTTTGAGAAGTAACACATATGGTCGATGAAATCTTATCTGTGTTCAGTTCAGTAGATAGAAATAGAGACAGAGAATCAATGCAGTTGTTCTCCCCTTCTGACGTAGTCCAAAAAAGAGTATCAGCTTGGTCTGTCAGCAAACATATGCCTTATCCTTCCTCAGAAGTTCTCAAGAATAATATTTTCCAAGAAATGAGGAAACTCATCAGTAAAGTTTCGCCGGGTGCAGGGTCTTTTACTGCTACCACTGGCTGAATGTGTAAGGTGGCGATAATGAGAAAAAAGTTTTGGATCCGCTGAACTCTTAAAACGCTATTCCAGAAGTAAAATTAGACATATTATACATTGTTAGAAAGATAATACTGTCACCTATTGGATTAACTAATTGTCAATCAAGTCAGATTGTACTACGAAGGGCGACAATACGTGTGGTATTATGCACAGCTATTTTGGAAGGTACCCAGGCATCACAAATGAGCGTATAATTCACAAACGGATTGTCCAAGACAAAAGAATGTTTTTTCCCCAGGAGTATATAACCACTCAATCTCTAAAGGGACATCTCTACGAGTAAAACCAATGGTAAGGTACATTTATTCCATATTTAGTCCCAGATATTGACTGTAGAATGACATGGTATCATTTTAGAAAAATTTATCTTATTTCGTTATTCAGTGAGCAGCGTTTTCACTGCTGTATTGGCATGTCTTAGGGCTATTGGTGGGTTATCATGTTGCTATAACAGAATACAAATATATAGTGGTGAAAGAATATTTTTATGAATGCCCACATATAGCCTACTTTTGTCCAGTGTGTAATGCGTGGGTAGGTATTTGCAGATGAGACAGTGCTTGGAAAATGGACGACCAGCACGACAATGGTGGCGCTTAGAAACTGTCTTAAAAATAATTCCATTGAACTCATAATGTCCACCATTTTCATTTTTCAGCTATTTTGAACGTTTTGAAAAACATCTCCTTCTGGACCATCTGGCATGTTAATATGACATTTTCACTATTTTGTTCAATGGAAGGTCCTCTGGCCAGCCAATAACAAAATAACATAACAATGATGAGAACAGGCCATTCAGCCCAACAATTTTTGCCATTTTCCTGACTAAATTAGTGCTCTGATTACCTACAGACTAGATAGTATCTAACACCATATCAAGCCTGGTCTTGAAAATCCCCAGTTTCTGCCTCTACTACATGACCTGGCAGGCTATTCCACACATTGACTACTCTCTGTGTGAAAGAAATTCTTCCTAATGTCTGCATGAAATTTACCTTCTGCTAATTTCCATTTTTGTCCCCTCGTTCTACTAACAGAACTCAACCTGAGGAATCTCTTGTAGTTCACTTTGTTGATCCTCTTTATGAATTTAAAAGCCTCAATCAAATCACCCCTAAGTATCCTTTTACTAAACTTCAAGAGATTAAGCATCTTCAGTCTTTCCTCATAGCATTTATCTTTCACATCAGGAATCAATTTGGTTGCTCTTCTTTGAATCTTCTCCAGGGCTCTATATCTTTCCTGTAGTACAGTCCCCAGAACTGCACACAATACTAAGTGTGGTCTAACAAATGTATTGTATAAGATAAGTATAACTTCCTTGGATTAATACTCAATACTTTTGGCAAAATATCCCAGTATCCTTTTGGCCTTTATTACTGCTACAGCACAGTGCCTAGGACCTGAAAGGGTTTGATCAACCATTACTCAATTCTCAAATTGAATACATTCGAATTTTGTTCCTCCCACAAAGTAATACTGCCTAATGTTTTTATTCCCCACATAAAAAACTTAACATTTAGCTATATTGTCATTTGCCAGGTTTCCACCCGCTTCTGGATTCTGTTAAATCTTTCTGTATTACTTTAGTAGATTCTAAACAATTAGCTAAACTTCTCAGTTTTGTATCATCTACAAATTTAACTAATGTACTTTCAATGTCCCTGTGAAGGTCATTTATATAAATGAGGAATAGGAGTGGTCCCAGCACCCATCTCTGTGACCCATCACAGTACCCTACTTGGATAAGATCACTCCAACTAATACTCTTTGGCTATGCTTGCACCGCAGGTCTTGATGCCCAGTTCCGATTTTTTGCCTATATGCTATTTTTTGACCGTCTATTTATTTTTCCTTTTAAAAGTGACCCATATCCAATACCTGTGTTTACACGGTTTATACTTGAAACAACCAGTCCGCTACGAACATCCAAGGTATTTTGGCATATACCGACACTTCGCCCCACATACTTAAATATACTTGGTATTTGCCACTGTACTAAGCCTTCGTCCTCCATCTAACTTCTTTAAACATTCACTGTTAGTAGTGGAGTGGTTGTGTGTGTAATATATGTTGTATATAGGTTGTGCGTAATTAAAATGCAAAATAATTATGAGAATATAGTGTGTGGAGTTTAACCCAAAGCTGTATAAAATGCAAAAAATCCCTTATTTTATCCATTCTAATCTCTGCCACTGCTATTGTTGAGATATTAAAAACATTAGTCATGATTTTACAATGACATCACTAATAATAGTTTAACAACAAGTAATTTGCTTTTTCAAGCAGTGTTTAAGAAATAATGAACTATAACACTGAGGTAAACAAAGTCAAATTAAGTTTCACACAGGCAAATGCTTTTATAAATCAAAATATAGTTACTTGAATTGCATGAACTCTATCACTGACCCTACCTGAGGGACACTGAAGTCAACTATGAACTGAAAACATTATTTTTAAACATTATTAATTAACAGGGTTCATACACTTTTTCACCAATGATTTTCAATGACTTTTCCATGACTTCTCCACAACCTTTAACTGAATTTCCATGACCAAAACAAATGACTTTATCTCAGCGGGACGATTTAAAATTATTTATTGTAACACTAAGTAAAATTAGGTCTGCATCTGAAACATATGGTGCCTCTCTAAAACAAATAAACACCAGACAGACACACTTAGATACAGTCTCTCATATTTTAATTCGAATAGTTTAACATGTTTGTCAGTGTCTCAAACAGGGCTCAAAATTGCGACCATTTTGGTCGCATATGCTCCAGAAATTTAATCTGTGCGACCTCGAAATATAATTGGGAGCATTTGTGCGAGTGCAAATAATTGTTCTGGTGCGACCTTTTTTTTTTTTTTTTTTTTCTTTTCCCATTCTAACGTCTCTCTCTCTGTACATTCACTATATAGTACACTCAGTATGTGCCTTGTGAGCTCACGGTGACCCTTCTAACCAATCGTGAGCTTGACATTCTTACCTTTAATGCTGATTTTAAATTGGTTAATATTAGCCTTCAATCACTCCCTTTCGCTGCACTCCACTGTCACGCGACACAGAGAGCTAACGTGTTAACTAATGTTACCTGAAGACAAAAGTTTGTTCAATTTATTAGCGTTATCGAAAGCTGAAAACTTGAAGCGAACATTTTTTTTGAAACATCAACGTAGTGTTCTGTGTAGCGACCCGGTTGAAACAGCTAATTTCTCCGATGCAGTTTACTGGCGGTTGATTTAATTAGCGGTATTAATGTGACGTGAAACACCTTGTCGTTTGAATTCATAACACGCAATTCCTTGAAGAGTCGACACATTTTAGGCATGACAGTTTAACTGTTACTTGTAAACCGTACTGTTATATTGTCGTTTTTTATCAATAAAAAAACTATTGCATATATTGTTGGTGCTCCTTACATTTTGGTGGGTGCTCCTAACTTTTTGAAGTTGGGAGCGCCAGTGCTACCAAGTTAAAAAGTTAATTTCGAGCCCGGATATATTATTGAAGCTGCACTTCCCTGGCATATTGTCGGCACAGTAGGGCCTACGTTTACTAACTGCTACATTAGCAGAAGCGTACCTGTTGGGCGTGCCTGTAAACAGACTGAGCCAGACCGAATTAACTTCTCACACCACCAAAATACCGCGAAGGTTACGTGCCAATTAACGTTTTATTACTATACATACTATTTTTATGATTGGATTCATTAGTAATTATATTTTATGCAACTTTAGCTATATTTCCAGTACTTTTCCAAAACTTTTCAAAAAATATTATTTTCCATAACCTTTCCAGTGCCTGGAAATTGCATTTTAAATTTCAATGACTTTTCCAGGTTTTTCATGACCGTACGAACCCTGCTAATTGCTTGTAATTATGCCACCAGTAGTGTAGCCTAAGAAGTAGGCTATCTCAAAATGAAAGAGAAATGAATCTCAGACTACACCAAAAAACTGTTAACCCTGTTAATTGCAAACAATTTGAAAATAACTATTTATGTTAGTCGATGCAGGCCTTTACAAAATAGAATATTTTGCCATAGGCTACATATTTTTAAGTAATGAATATGTGGCTGCATATGCTTAGATGCCAGTCAGAATATGGTCTAATAACAATTCTCCGACTCAGCCAGATTTACTATTCTGCACCGCAAGTCCACGCTGACATAAAAACTTGCGTACACGAGTTGAGACTTGACCTGAGATTTGATCGTAGCCTCTGCTCACGTCCAAATTGATAAATGCCGAGCTTTGTGTGGAAATGACCGTACGCCCAGTTTTCTGTCGTACGTTCGTTTCGTAAATGAGGGCCAATATCCCTGTAGATGAAACCTACCATACATGAAAAAGGCATAAATGTCTTTTTGGTGTGGGGATGGCTGGTTTAAGCAGCCACACCTGCCCTCAAGTTAATCAAGAGTCCAGTTAATTAGACCTGGCTAAATAGATAATTGGTTAAGATAATTAGATAACTGGCCAGGCTAATTGGACCCGGGAATAGTGGTGGCTGCACCTGTGCCTAGAGAGTGATCCTGCCATAATCTGAGGGACACTGGTTGACCACCACGAATACATTTATTTTAATTATGAATTAATTTCTATTTTTTAAAATTTATTATTTTTTTTCCATTTTCTTTTTTCTACAATATTATTATTATTATTACTATTATTATTGTTATTGTTATTATTATATAGCCTACTCGCTGTGGCCATTACCACACTGTTAACTGCATTATTGTCGTTGTTTGTATTTCATGTTGTTTGTATTCCTATTCCTGTTTCTGTGTGTACGCTTTCGCAATAAGTACAAATGTATTTCATGCCAATAAAGCATTTTGAATTTTGATTCTCCCTGGCCTCAGTTTGGCGTTGGGGGTATGTGGTGTGGGGACGGCTGGTTTAAGCAGCCACACCTGCCCTGGGTCAAGCTAATTAGACCTAGCTAATTAGATAATTGGTTAAGACAATTAGACAATTACAGGGAACAGGGGTGGCTGCACCTGTGCGTAGTGAGGTAATCAGTGCGCACAGGTTAAATCTGCCATCCCCACTCACACGAAGTAGAGCCTCTCTGTCATAACAGTGTTTAACATCTGCTCTTTGGCTGTACCATCTTGCCAACTCCGTGAATAAACGTGGAATGTTTGAACGTCATTTCCCAGTGTGTGCTGGAGGGCCCTTTGGAAAGCCACTTCGGTGGCCTGTGTCAAGCTCGTTTGCCACAGTCATCCTACTAAAAGGAAATCTGAGCAGCAAGAAATTGAAGGCATACTACCAAAATTCCAATAGAATATTCATAAAGAATGAGAGAATTCAGACTAACATTACAATTTTAATTATTCCAGCAGATACTGGAAACAAACATTAACTGAACTTCAGTGTTTAAAATGCACCTGAGTGTTTTCAGATTGCTCCTTTGTGACTGCTCCTCAAGTTTTAATCCAGCCAGCAGGGCATCCCGTGAACAGTGTTTATCCTGAAAAATAACAGACAGTGTTAAAAGTGTTAATTCTATAATAGTACAGACCCTTGGAGCAAAGCGTGTGTTAAGTACAGTCCCTTGGAGCACTGTCTCTGGAGAGAGTCTGACAGTGTCATGGGATAGAGCAGTCGTGCAGGTTGTGTGTGAACAGTATTTGGTGGCTTGCCTGCAGATGGGTGATGAAGGACAGTCTCTGGCGTGGGAACGGTTCACATCCCGTCCACAGGCACTGCCCAGGGTACACGTCCTTGCCTCCATGCTGGGTGGCCGCATGGTAAAACACCTGAGATGGGGTCTCAAACCATCTGCAAAGATACATGCAAGTAATTATCAATATCCTTCACCACCAGCTGCAATGGAACACCCATCTACACGCAAACATCAGTCTCCAAAATTTTAACGACCATGCAAAAACAAACCAGCACCTCAAACGACCTGCTAGCATATGCATGCCCCCACACAACAAATAACTCAATAATCTTTTCCAGCTGCTCCATGCACATAAAGTAGATATGCTTTCAAGGTTTGGCAACACTATAACTTTTCATGACTAATTGTTTTGTCCTCTCAAATAGTCACCAGTCAAAACGATCAGCCTCACCGTTTACAGGACTGCCACAAACACTTGAAGTTGTGGCCAGGCTTCCTGTCCTGCTCCAGGGGGCTCTCAGGTGCTTGGGATACAACCAGGGGGGGTGTGGGGATGGATGTCTCACTGGTGGTCTTGGGTGGGGGGGAAGGTGATGGTATCGATGGTGGCTGTTCCAGGAAAAAGGGAAACTGCTCTCAAATACTGAGAAGTATCAATCTGAATAAACTCTAATTTCAACCACCCAAAAGACACAGTCTTAGATTTGATCAATGGAATTCTGTTTGTAATTAATCAAACAAAAAACAAAGTTCTAAGTGAGAGATGATATAATTCATAATTAAAGTACGACAGATATGGAGGATTACTTAGCCCAAAGACTGAAATAGAAAGCTGAAAACAAGCTGTATGTAAATGAGGGGGTGTGGCCCTCCTATCAATCAAAGCAAGCAGAGTGTGTCTCATACAGATTGGGTGCAGTGTCACTTCATAAGCCCCAAAGTGCCCCATAGCGTATCAGGGGATTAACAGACCGTGGGGAAATGGGTAACATGACACAAGACTCAAAAATGCTCTCAAGGCACTTGTAGGGTTTAATAGATGAGACAATGCAGAATCATAGCATTGCACTTTTTCACTGCACATTCAAAATTATTTTGAGACCTTCCGTGTTGAGATCATTGACCAAAGCATATGTGTAGTCAATTCAAAAAAGCATGGATAATATTTAAACAAGCTGAATAAACGCATTTCATTTCAACAAACGCCAATAACAGACTACAAAGGCAATCAAAAGCTTTGAATCAAGACTAGACACTGAAATCTCTTTTGTTGCATTAAAGAAGCAATAGAACACAGCTGCTAATCAAAACCACCTGTGAAGCCATTTGTCCCGAACATTATGGGTGCGTTTACACCACTGAGCAAAAGTGACCCAATTCCAAAAAAGTGACCCAATGAATGTGTAAACAGAAAAAAGCACATGGATTTGGATATATTCATATAAATTTTGGGCCACATTCATGTGGAAATAAGTATGATAAGAATTGGATATCTGCCAATGTGACTGTCATTTAATTGAGCAGATCAGAATTTCCCGGCCATTGTGATTCCCAAGTCAATCAAAATGTGATATTCTCATACTTCTTTGAATTTGAAAGACGTGCAAGGTAATTACATACACAACCATTCTCCGCAGGTAACATTAAATATTAAAATAAGTTTAATGAAGGATGAAGGCTCAGTCAGGGGACGAATACCAAGGTAACGTGCCTTTTAAGCCTGTGGGGCAAGGAGTCGGTATAGGCCGAAATATATGGAATATTCGTTGTGGACCTAAGATGCACTAAAAAGCAAGAGCTTGAATTATTATTTCTGTCTTGTTCAGTGTCTATTGCTAATACAGATGCAGATATGGCTATGGCAGCGTTGCTGTGTACTTTTCTATCAGTAACCATAACCTCATGTAGGCATGCAAGTTGTTTCAAGTGTAAATCGGCACTGTGGGTCACTTTTGAAAGATGTAAACAGGCGGTCAAAAAAATTGGATACAGGCAAAAAATCGAAACTGGGCATCAAGTCGTGTGGTGTAGATGTACCATATGATGCCCTGAAATGTGGGGTTGTGTACAAAATTCTGACATGGTGAAACCAAAATGTATTAAAACACCTTATAATAAAAGCTGGAAGTCTGCACTGTAACCACATATAAATTATTTGATTACAAATCTAACATTATGGAGTACAGAGCTAAATCGAGAAAAATATGGCTTTATCCCAAACATCACTGTTTCTATTGCACTTAGATGTGAAAGTTTTGGAGTTAGTTCGGGTCCCAACAGAGTATGTAGATCTAGTAAAAGGAAGTATTCCAAATTGCAATGAGATCAAGCTATTGTTTTTACCGTTTACAGTAGTCATATTGTAGGTCTCGAAAATAGAAGTGGGTAGGTCAAAGGTGGAGTGAAAACAGACACTTTGTCCCTAATTTACGTAATGGTGGTTTGTATGTTTTTTCCTGGAAAGTATACCAAAGCGCAATACTCCAAAATTACATTATGGGGAGGGACACCTGTTTATCTAAAGAAGTTTTTCCCCCTGAAACTCAGTCATCCCGTAGAAAGCGACTGACCGACACTTCTTATCAATTATTGCATTGTCCCTCCACTGACAACTATTGATGAAATATTGAAACATTTCCATACTGCCACATCCTGCTTTCACTGCATAGAACCAGGCTTTCCAGTGCTTTATAGGTGAGGCGGTAGGCCAACACCTCCTCTAAATTACCCAGCGCCTACCATAACGTTAAGGGGAAAACGCAGAAATAGGCACTTGCTGCATTTTGTTGTAAAAGATTGTAAAACTCAATTTGGTCACCAATCGCTAGCCTAATCACTGCATTAGAAGCCAGTATCTAATATGACAATGCATGTGGTCCCTGCAGCATGTATGTGTAATTACAATGTCAAGGAATTAATGTTTTGAAAATGGTGCAAAAATATTCACCTAGCAAAGTATTTTCCACTGCTGTCCCATCATGACCAAGCAATATTGAAGAAAACCACATCAGTTAAATAATAAAATAATTACTTTGAATAAACTGAGGGGGAATTCTTCAATTTCAAATGAGTAATTAATTGTTGCTATCACAGGACAAAAATTGGTGATTTGAATAACAAAGTTGCAGGGTCTGAAACTAAAACAGGTAAGCAGAACCAATCACTCGCAGAGACATACATGGACATTCACGCAGTAACAGCAATCACAAGCGTAGTTTAAGAATGGGAGACTTCAACTCCCACAAAGGGAGTTGAAGTCTTCACACTGAATCCTACGCATGATTTTTTCCCCCCAACGAACGAACTGCCATAACCACGCCCCTTCGCTGTTGACGACAGTTCGATCAAAAATCTTCTCCAAAAATGGAAAAAATGCTTTTTGTCCATTATAAAGCATATACATGTGCCCCTTATGAAGGTTTAAGGTGAAACACTGATATCAGAGTAAAAAATTAATGCAAAAACATTACCACACTATGTGGTACAGTATGTGGTACGGTATAGCTACATGTTTTGCAGCCATACCACCACGCACTCTGCTCCTGCCGACTGGCTGAAGCTAAGGTGTGGGCTTGGTTAGTACTTGGATGGGAGACCACCAGTGAATACTGAGTTGCTGCTGGAAGTGGTGTTGGTGGGCCAGCAGGGGGCAATCTTCCCTCTGGTCAAATAAACCCCAATACCCCATTGCAGTGACAGGGACACTGTGCTGTAGGAGATGCCGTCTTTTGGATGAGACGTTAAACCGAGGTCCTGACTCACTGTGGTCATTGAAGATCCCATGACACTACTCGCAAAGAGTAGGGGGTTCCCCGGTGTCCTGGCTAAAATCCCAGATCTGGCTCTCACAAAAACTTGCCACCTAATCATCCCCTGATTTAATTGGCTAAAATATGTTCTCTCCCTCCAGTGGAGCTGCTCAGTGGCCAACAATAGAAGATTGTGGTTGTACTGGGCAGCTCCCAGGTGTGAATGTGTATGAGTGTGAAGCAGGGCGTTCCTGCAAATGAGCATCCGTGCTCAGTGAACCTTCCACGGGGTAAATAAAGATAAAATAAAATTTAAAATAAAGTATGTTTTTCTGTACTCTACAGTATGTGATGTTTTCTTTTATGGGGCTGGGACGACATTAAAACAATATTCAACCGTCCACCACGTTTTGGCAATGTTCCAGTTGAGGTCACATCCGGTACATACATTGAACACAAACTACTGAGCAAACCTACAAATGCTTACGTTACAGTGTGAAATATCCTCATTCTAAAATACCACTAACCTATTTAAAGACACTCAATTTCAAAAATAACGTATATAACTGAAATATTTTCAGCAGTAACACTTACATTTGGACAATGAAATCTTATCTGTGTTCAGCAGGTAGAGACAGGGACAGAAAATCAATGCTGCCGTCCTCCTCTTCTGACAGTCCAGAAAACAGGATATCAGCTAGGTCTATCAGCAAACATATGCCTTAGCCATGCTCAGACGTTCTCAAGAATAATATTTTCAAAGAAATTACGAAAGTCATCAATAAAGTTTCACCAGGTGCAGTGTCGTTTACTGCAACCACAAAGTGCATAGGTATGCAGAGATAATGAGAGAAAACTTTTGGTTACGCTGAGCTAAAGGGGCGACATAGCTCAGGAGGTAAGACCGATTGTCTGGCAGTCGGAGGGTTACCGGTTCGAACCCCGCCCTGGGCATGTCGAAGTGTCCTTGAGCAAGACACCTAACCCCTAACCCCTAACTGCTCTGGCGAATGAGAGGCATCAATTGTAAAGCGCTTTGGATAAAAGCGCTATATAAATGCAGTCCATTTACCAGTCCATTTAGCTATAAAATGCTATTCCAAAAGTAAAATTAGACATTATACTGTGTTAGAAAGCTTATTCTGTCTCCTATCCATAATTTGGTTGCAGGAGAATGTCTGAATTGAGCAATCTAGGCACGCCAGCATGCCAACCACTAGGGGCATTGTGCAAAGGGGTTAAAGAGTTACATTTTTCAGGATGCCACTTGACTCTTAGACATGGTGGCTGCCTGTATGTGCTGCACTTTACTGTAGCCTACTATCTCCATTTTGCCATATGCCAGTGGTTCACATTTAGTAGAAATGGGGGCTTGAGTTATAACAGGCTGAGATATGCGTATGCACCACTTATGCCATCAATGTTATTTACATGTATGCACAGTCAGGCTGTGGCTACGGTATAAGGTTTCATCTCTTAGTCTAGGCCTAGGAGCAGTCAATAGCGGCTTTTAGTTTTTGGTTTTATCAATGGAGACACAACCATTTAGGGTAACAATATTGTAAATACATGCTTTCGCCTATCAACTTTGCCAGCATGTTAGTTGCCTATGCTTTGTTTAATGCGACCAAGAAAAACAGAAGACGCTACCTTGAAAAAAAGACACTTGCACACTTATACCAAGGCTGTATTGTTGAGAGAGTTGCAGAAAAAATAACTAAAGTAAAACTTCTTTTTTTTTTTTAAAGCTGTCCAATCATCGATCACTCTGCATGAAAATACGTTATCCAATGAAATTGATTCACACTGCCCTGGAATCTCGTCATAGTGTGGTTTTGGTACAACTGCGTTGCGTTTCATAAACACGGAAATCCTACATACGAAAACAATAGACTGGAACTCATTCATTTCCTATGGTAGTCGCAAACTGGCTTGCAAGTGGGTCTGACCCAGTGCGCAGCGGAGACTTTCGTGTCCGACCTACGCTTCAGGTGTGATGCATTTTTCTGCTTCTGCACTGCGAAGCAAACCGACCAAACGAATGGAAGTGATGCATTTCAATGGAGAGACTGCTCATAGCAAGATGCTAGCTAACAATGATGATCACAATGAAGATAACATTAAAAATGACAAATCAGTGATGTGGATCATGTTCGAAGATCATTTGTTGTTACAGATTTGTTTTCTGTAGCTAATCGATTTGTTGGCTTTAGTCTGAAGAACATAGCCTCAGCTAGGTAACAAAAATGACTTGAGGTTGAAACACAGTTTATCAATTAGGCTATTATTCAACATGATCATTGCCATTAGCTAACTATCTATCCATAGTTGTTTAAATAATAGGGCAGCAGAGATGAACTAGCTAGCTAGCCAGTCAGTGAATGTTAGCTAATCAAATAGCATGTATGAATAGGTTAGCCTACTATAGCTTTGAACCACCCAGACTTTAAATTAGGCTATTAAACAATGCACACAATAGGTAGCAAAAAGGGAAATTATATATTATTTTTACTTTCCCTCCAAAATTTTTTTGGTCATGTATTCCAGGAATAATTCACACATTTCATTTCCCAATTTTAGAGTTGCTAATATATCGATTATACCTAGCTAACTACTGCAGGAAAGTAGTGAATGGGTACCCAGCTAGCTCACACGTTTCATACTGACAAGTTAATATGTAGTGCAATTTAAAATAAGTTTATTTTTTCAAGAAAATGCGATATTAGGCCCAATGCTTAAAGGCACAGTATGTAGGATTTTGCGGTCCTTCTAGACTCTGTTTTTGTAATTACAGAAGTCTCTTTCTCTTTCCTCAACCCCACCCACACCTCTGTTGAGAACCCAACATTGAGGGCTACAAGCAAAATGCGAAGCGAAGAGATGAGGTGGTCCGAGATATTGAAGACAGCATTTTTAGCTAAATGAATTATTCTATATAGATGGTAAGAGTAATTAAACAGTGTAACAACAATCTTTCCGCTGACAGCACCCCTTAGCGTTTGGGAATATTGTACATTAGCTACTCCATAGTGCTGTTGCAGCGATTTTGTGTTTTTCCTTGTTCGGTATTTTGCTATTGCGGACATTTAGTTAGAATTGGAATGTAAACACAAAATCGTGTGTGGAATAAGCAACATTAGCAGGCCATAGGTCTATCATATCTAGCTAGAAATTACACATCAATAGTTTAGCAAATATTAATTAGGTGTCATTTTCTTTAATTCAATAGAAGCTTATGTCATATGAGTAGAACGTCTATTAAACCACTGATTAGCAACTTTGTTAGCTTTGTTAGTGACGTTGGCTACATGTAACTAGATAGCATGCATGCTGTATCAAATACAGTTCCCTAAATTTAAACAAATACAAGTGAACTACTGATGCCTAGGCAGTTATGTTCTGTTTTATCATCAATGAACCTTGATGAGTATGGGGGTCTTTGTTACCAGCTTTGTTAGTGAAGTTGGCAACACTTAGCCAGATAACGCCAGATAATGCACGCAGTATCAAATTCAGTTCCACTGATCAGAATAAATGCAGGTGAACTACCAAGCTAGCTAAGTTGCAACGATAAACAGTAAACCCATCTAGCTGCCTAATGTAACTGGCTAAAAGTAATGTTACTTACAGGTCCAACAGAAAACAGGTCAACTCACTTTTCATCCCCTTGGCCACGGAGGAAAAGCAATTCAAAAGTTGATTAGTTTTTAAACAAGCTCTGTCGGCCCTGTTGTTTTGCTTCACCGCTAACTAGCAACAAACACTTCGCTGTAATCTGATCCCAAACCACAGGCTCTGTAGCCACGACCAACCTTCCCCACACAGACTGGAGCACCATGCCCAGAAACATCCAGAACACATTTTAGAGCAACAAATACAGGAAAAAAAGGGCATGAATTTGGTGCAAGTGCATAAAGACTGAGATTGCCAGTACATCATAAATATGTCTCAGCACATATATTTTATAACATTTTCATGTAAAAAATTCTGTATAGTAAGCCTTTAACAACGACTTGATACAGCACTGCCTGTGAATCTATAAATGGATGTAGTACGACGGCCACTAGAGAGCATAGTGCGACTATCGGATGCGGAAGTTGGATTCAGTGCGAAAGCAAAGGGTCCAGATTTCAGTTCTCAACCTCAGGAATCCAGATGTTTCCCCACTGGGCTCCATTCATATTTGACAGCAAAAATAAAATACTTCCACTCAGATATTGATATCAACTCCTTGCATTATATTAGAAAGAAAAATCACTTATTTTTCCCAAGGTAAAATATTTTTTCCCTAACACACAAACATGTTAATTTTTATTTATATTATAATGCTGTATAAATAATAATTAAAGTTGCTAACGAAGAGTTTGTTGCTAGTTAGCTTCTAAAGAAGAGTGTCTTGGAATAGTTTTTTCTTGATACCAATTATAACAGCATGTTAAGTGCTAATGGTTCTCTTATTTTAAAGGAGATATTATTCAATATTCTGAATAGTTAAGAATACTGCGGCATGCCATCTAACCTTAATCAGTTATTCCATTAACATTATTCGGTGTTGGTACGTCTGTGATATGTTATCCATTTTGTCAAAATGCCAGTCTGTGCTGCTTACAACTGTACCCATTGTTCAGGCTAAAACCTGGGGATAGGCTACACTTTTAAATTCAGTAAATTCAGGACAGCATGTGAAGCTGGTATTGTAACAGAATTCCTTTAATAGCTGAGCTAAATTTAGTTATAAAATGGAACGCCTATAGCAACGTTTCACAGGTCTGACCCTTATGTTTCCTTGAACCGCGAACATTGAATTAGCGCTTTTTATTGTTTGGCCAATTTCATCATAGTCTACAAAAACAACATACAGTAAAATGCGCTTTTCTATCTCTGTACATAGGTTCTCTAATCAGTCTGTGCACATCAGCATGAGGTCTCGATCAGCAGGGTTTGTATTATTACCGTTTTCATCTGCGAGAAGATTTGGTTGGCTGAGTGAGTATAGTCGTCCGATGATGCTGAAAAGTTTAGGAGCTCGCAAATGTCAGTTTTAACTACATAAATTGTTTGATGTGGTCCAAAATGCTTTTCTCAAAATCATACTGTTGTTTACAATCTGTGAATGTGGGTGCTTTTTCCCCCATATACATAAGTGCATTGTTGAAAACTGACATGAAAACTGGCGCTTAATTATCACCCGTGGATAATAGGGGGTTGGGTTTGTGTAGTATTCACACTGCTCTGTGCTATTTTCATGTGACTAAGGACACAACTGAGGATGTCTGTTGTGATGTGCTCCTCATAGGTTTCTATTGGCGTTTCTGTCCTCACATATATACTCTAAGGTGAAAGTGGCTTTCGGCTACTCTAATTGGACATGACTGCGGTCTGCTCTCACCACCAGTTGGAACACCTGCCAGATTGGTATTGAGCGGTAACCGAACATTATACATTTATGTGAAAATCATAGCCGAGATTATCGAACGTTATTCAGCTCTCAAAAAAAAAATGTGACAAGGCATTACTTAAAAGAAATTATGGATGCTTGATGATGGTAAATGGTAAATGGACTGCATTTACATAGCGCTTTTATCCAAAGCGCTTTACAATTGATGCCTCTCATTCGCCAGAGCAGTTAGGGGTTAGGGGTCTTGCTCAAGGACACTTTGACACGCCCAGGCCAGGGTTTGAACCGCCAACCCTCCGACTGCCAGACAATCGCTCTTACCTCCTGAGCCATGTCGCCCCATGATCACACCAAGTGTCGCGAATGGCTGGTATTTGAGACTCAAGAGCAAGTCATGTTGCATGTGCTGACTGCCGTCTATAGCCTATGCCCCCGAAAAGTCAAAACAGCACTTCTGAGTGACAGGCGTTCCTTCTCATTATATCTTTGATATACTCTCCTTCGTCAAAGAAAAAGACACAGTATTGTAATTTCTATAGTTTGTTAATTTCATTTAACTGCATTGTGAAGATTTTAAAATGAACTCCTCAAAAAAAGTTTGGAAATTTGTGTTTGGTCGGTCATATCTCTGTTGTCACCTCCTCCTCATGCTGGTCACCAGCCTGGTCACGCGTTGCTGTGGGATGGCATTCCATTCCTCAACCTAGGATTTGTTGCAGGTTAGCCAACGTGGTTGAATGGAATGGCCTGCCAACAGCCCAGACCTCAACCCAACTGAACACTTGTGGGATCAGCTCGAGCATGCTGTACGTGCTAGAGTGACCAATGCAACCACGTTGGCTGACCTGCAACAAATCCTGGTTGAGGAATGGAATGCCATCCCACAGCAACGCGTGACCAGGCTGGTGGCCAGCATGAGGAGGAGATGCCAGGCTGTTGTGGCTGCGTATGGTTCTTCCACCCGCTACTGAGGCTCCTGACTGTTTGTTCAATGAATAAAGCGTAAAATGACCAATATGTCTTGTTTGCTCCTTGTTACTGATAGACAGTTCAATCATCCAATCCCCCAAACAACTCAAAACAATAGAGTCAATACCAACAGGAGAATACACTGACATTGGCAGGGAAATTTGCCACACTTCACTTGGGACCCCACCCACATAATCAGCTGTGCTGCTCATCCCACAAATGCATGATCCTTACAAATGATTGTAAAGGGAAATGAACAGGCTTTTCAATGATATAAGATACAATGCTAATAATACAGTAACAACAGAGATATGATCGACCAAACACAAATTTCCAAACTTTTTTTGAGGAGTTTAGTTTTACAAAAGCATGTTTGGACTTTCATATTGTGCAGAAAAAAAGTGTCAGGTAAAATGTGTAAGTGTCTGGTAAATTTTATCAGATAAAATTTGACGTTGCCAGAAGACTAAATTCATATTTTAACAGGGGTCAACCTCATTCCCCCAACCCCTCACTTTTAAATGAGCAATCCAATTTGTATGGCCTAAATGGTAAATTATTAAAATTGTAAAAGCAAACAAAGATATTTTCACTCCCGCCAGACCTTAAAATAGGGATGTCCGTAACCGATCCTTGGATAAGTATTGCCTAGGACACTCCCGATTTGAACCTGATCCTCTCTGACACGACAACACTTAATGTGCATATTAATTATCGACTGCAGCAAAACTTTGCCTCAATACTTTCGGTCTCTGCCTGTATGTCATTTACGCCAACTGTTTGAATGTTCTGTCACTCCCGTGAACATGCACTATCCATTCGCCACCTCAAATGAGGCTGTTGTTTATAAAACAAGTTGCCACCTGCTACAATGTTTGCTGTGTGGAATCTTTACAAAAAGGAAAAAAAATCTTTACTGAAAGCAGCCCTTACAACATTTTCAATGCCAGTGTTTCAAAAAGGCGGCATTAGCATAGCTCCTTAATACAACAAATTTGATAAAGCATCTGAAGAATCACAGCATCAACTTCTCGCAGTTCACCTAAAGCAAGACCGTAGCTAAGCAGAAAAAACTGGAGGATACGTCTAAAAGACGGGAAACGTTTCTGCAAGGGATATTTCACTTTGGTATAACAATCAACTTTGCAGAGTGTAAATACTACAAAGCTGTTCCTTTCTGATTGTTGACAGCATCACCGTTCGTGCAGGTTGTCAGGCTCCCAAAAAAAAGAAAACAAAAAACAGAGACACAATTATGCATTAAAAACAAACACAAAACCAAATAGCGAAAAGCAAATAGCCTACTGTACAGACCAATCTGGTGTGTGTGCTTGTAATAAATGCATGTTACCAGGTGGCTGTTTCTTTTCCCATTAATAATTTGGTATAGGAATGAATTGCGTGTAGCCTGTACAGTCCTCAAATGGTGATTGTAGCAGCAGTGCACAAGAAGTTATTCACCTTATAACATTTTTGATGCATTACATTTATACCGACTCTCCCCTATATCCTAACTTCCTATATCCTGTAACTTCCATTCATTTTTGGGACCACCCCAAAATTACTGTGGTTTAGGGTTTCAGTTGGCGCTGCCCCCACGAGAGATCTTCCCGGCAGAGGCAAATTTGCATATATTTTTTCCACAAGAACTACTTATTGTTCGCACAACCACCACCAGGTGGCAAATGTGTGCACTCAAAACCATATCTGACAGTTAACATTGACCAAATACAAGAATAAATTAGAACAATGACTTGCAGTGAAATTACTGCTGCTCTAATTTTAACAGAAAAGGAGAGGAAAATATATTTTAGCAATAAGCTGTAAATAGAGACATGCTTTGTTACCCATAACATTTTTATTTGTATTTCAGTGAAATGTATAAACGGTCTATAAATGGTTATTCTTGGTCAGACTGTGAAATAGTCAGATAGTTTTGAGCACAGCCTATAGGCTAACATCATCCATGTTAGTTTCACTTAGGATATAGGGGAGAGTCGGTATAAATGT
The DNA here is from genome assembly GCF_018555375.3 of Anguilla rostrata. Classification (NCBI taxonomy): domain Eukaryota; kingdom Metazoa; phylum Chordata; class Actinopteri; order Anguilliformes; family Anguillidae; genus Anguilla; species Anguilla rostrata. The sequence goes on along the minus strand of NC_057939.1, from coordinate 31,263,150 downwards.
AATGCATCAAAAATGTTATAAGGTGAATAACTTCTTGTGCACTGCTGCTACAATCACCATTTGAGGACTGTACAGGCTACACGCAATTCATTCCTATACCAAATTATTAATGGGAAAAGAAACAGCCACCTGGTAACATGCATTTATTACAAGCACACACACCAGATTGGTCTGTACAGTAGGCTATTTGCTTTTCGCTATTTGGTTTTGTGTTTGTTTTTAATGCATAATTGTGTCTCTGTTTTTTGTTTTCTTTTTTCGAATCAATAAAGAAATACAGGCAGTTTGTGCAATGACTGATGCTTTGATGCGAATGGCTCGAATTGTTATGCATATATAATCACACAAAATTAATTCATTATTATTGAGTGATGAAGCTGATAAAGAGTTCAGAGTGGGATGAGTAATTGTGACTGTTGTAGTTGTATAAAGGATGGGTTTTGAACTCCATGGCGACAACGCCTCTGACATATTTTCAGTATTCACTGAAATTGAGACTTTACTTACTGAAGAGACTATATGACATCTGCAGAAATGTAACCAATTTGTGTAGGGTCACTCTTCACTATTACTGAAGAAATTGCTTAAAAATACTGTACTTCACATTTCTTTTAACTAATGCTTTCCATTTTGCGTATTGTCACGTTTTGCACATTTTAGTACTTTTCTTGGTGTGTCTGTAATCCGCTTTGATACATTTTTGATACCCAAGAGGAAAGCAAAATTCATATCAGCCATTGAGACATTCTGGACTTACTGACCACAGAGCTCTGCAACAGATACATTGATCATCCGAACAAAGTGTTGCACCAAGTTGTGGAATTGTGATGCGGACCTACTGGAAAGTTGGCATTTGTAATTTCACTGGAGCAAATTTCATTGGATTAATTTCATCCTGCTGTGGTAGGCCCACTGCTTTGCCTACAGTATTTGTGGTCTGTTGTTTTCATTTCAATATCATTAAAACAATTTCCCTCAAAAATTCTTGTTTGTCTGTGATAGATCCCCTGCAGCATTTCTGCTACATTCCATTCTATGACTACTTTACAGCAGACTGGCCAGTGGAGGATGGGCTGCCCGAGTTCTACAGCCAGGTTCCTCACGAGATTTCTTCCCATGAGTTTTTTTCTTGCCACCGTTTGAGGGTTTTCTCCCCACTGGGATTTCTTTACCTCACATGCTTGCTATTTGGGGGTTCAGGCCTGGTGTTTGCCTTGCTACTCCGTAAAGCGTCTTGATTGCAGCCTGCTCTGTTGAATCTGAACCTCACTCATACTGAATCTTACCATCAGAGTTTAGTAGTCACTACAAAGTTTCAATAAGCACATAGCCACGATCAAAGGAAATTCCACAAGAGATGAGAAAAAAAGTAGTCTGTAAAGGGTTACACAAAGCCATTTCTAAGGCTCGGGGACTCCACCAAACCAGTGAGACACAGTACAACTCATATAGTCGTGAATTTTCCCAGGAGTGGCCAACCTGCCAAAATCTCTCTAAGGGTGCAGCGACAACTCGCCCAGGAAATCAAAAAAGATCCCAGAAGAACATCCAAAGAACTCCAGGCCTCTCTAACCTCGGCTAAGTTCAGAGTTCATAACTTTACAATAACAAAGAGACCATAAAATGACTCACATTTTCAAAAAAAGAACCTGGATGATCCCCAAGCCTTTTGGGACAATGTTCTATGGACAGATGAGTCAAAAGTGGAACCTTTTACGTGACACGTGCCCATTCTGTCTGATGTAAAAATAGAGCCTTTCAGAGTAAGAACATCATACCAACAGTCAAACTTGGTAGGGGTAGTGCGATGGTGTGGGGATGCTTTGCTGCCACTGGAAGACTTGCCATTACTTAACCATGAATACAGGGGCGACATAGCTCGGGAGGTAAGACCGATTGTCTGGCAGTCGGAGGGTTGCCGGTTCAAACCCCGCCCTGGGCGTGTCGAAGTGTCCTGGAGCAAGACACCTAACCCCTAACCCCTAACCTCTAACTGCTCTGGTGAATGAGAGGCATCAATTGTAAAGCGCTTTGGATAAAAGCGCTATATAAATGCAGTCCATTTACTATATGAATTCTGCTCTGTACAAGAAAATTCTTGGAGAATGTCTACGGTCATCAGTCCGTGAGCTGAAGCATAATTTGCACCAACAAAGACAATTATCCAAAACGCAAAAGCAAGTCCCCATCTGAATGGCTGAAAGGAAAAAAAATTAAAGATTTGCTTAAATAAATCAAAGTGATCCCAATACAGATTGTGGAGCTGTGGCAGAACCTGAAATGAGCAGTTCATGTCTGAACACCCAACAATTTGTCTGAAATCAAGTAGTTCTCCAAAGAAAAGTAGCAATGTGAAAGACAGATTACAGGATGTGTTTTTGAAGTTACTGCCGCTAAAGGTAGTGTAGTCAAGTTTAAGGGGGGTAATTACTTTTTCCCATTGGGTGTTTGATAGCTTAGGGCATATGAAGGGAGATGGGCAACTCCACATTATTAATTACTCTTTTATGACAGTACTTATGGATTCATGCATTTAATTCAAAAGGGGACTAACTTATAACTGTAGGTTTTCAAATTCCTTGAAAAGGCCAGGGTGATTATCTGACAGATATTTCACCAAATTTGATGTGTCGCATAACTTGCATGAATAACTTGCATAACTAGCTGAAATGCATTTCACCATCTGAAATTGAATGCAACTGAATTCAGTTTTCACTTAAAATTTCTAATTCAAAATATGTTTTCAAAATCAGTATTTCTAATTTGCTTTCAGTTTTCGGTGACATTCATGTGGGTCAGATTCAGTCGAACTGCAAGCAGCGGTCAGCACCAATTAGTGCCAATACTTTTTCTGTCCACGTTTGGTATTTTGCGGTCGCACACACAGCGGAGCTTAATAAAAACTTTTTTCCCCCAAGGGTGACCGAAGGAGACTGAACTCGAAGGTAAGCTACGTACAGCTCTAAGAAGCTAACCACAATCAGCACAGAACTTTCTTCACACAGACGCAATCAGTGCTACCTCAAACTCTGTCCATCAGTTTGAGTTTAGATTACTGAAATATATCTAAACAGAAACCCTCAATGCACATGGATGGAGTTATTTCTGAGGCCAAAAACTTACGCTAACCTGTCACAAGTGTCACTTCAGTGGCCATGGGGAAATGGGACAAACTCACCTGAGCGACAACTGGCAGCACAAATGGTGATGGGTGCTGCTTCTGTTGCACAGTGTTTTCTATTGCTACTTTCGCTACTGTGCTGGGGTCAGCGCCCGCGGGAACTGCCACCATTGTGGCACTGCTTCCTGCATTGTTGGGGTCACTGATGGTCACTATCCGTACCCCGACTTTGCTGGGTATCCCAGAGACGGCCGTTCTGTCTGAATCCTGCGCCAGCCTCTTGGCAGCCCTGCTTTCGTTCCCGGTGCCATTAGAGGGCAGAGTGTCTGTTGTGGCAGCAGAAGGGGTGTGGGGGATTGTGGTGGTTGTGAATACAGGGTCCTGGTACTGCTGCTGGTTCGGCCGCAGGGGGCCATTGGAGACCTCGGCGCTATTGCTGGTGCTCTTCACGCAGGGGGAGGGCGCCACCTCCGCTTGCACGTTCATAATGGACATGGAGTTACAGGCCACCAGAGGCCCATTGGACATTCGCTCCAATTGGTTGGCTTTGGCAGTGTCTTGCTTAGGAGGGTCTAGGCTCTCTTGCCATTTCGGGGAAGGGATTTCCCCATTACCCAAGTGTTTGGAAGCCTTGTGATTTGGAATGTTTTTGTGTAGATGAGGACCATCCCCTCTTTCGAAGTCACAGAGCCCATTCACCAGAAACCGCTTGGGGTCACCCTTGGACTCCACCATATCTGGCTGCCCTGCCCCCTGAACCCCATTTGCTTCAGACAAGGGCCCATTCGAGATCTGAAAACACGGGCCAACTTCCACCTGGCTTTTCCCTGAGTTGAAAGGAGGTAGACTGGAGTCAGCACACTTCTTCCCATTTAACAGCCTGGTGGTGGGGGCCCCAATCTCTGCTGAGTCCCCATTGCTTGTTTTGACAGCTCCCTCGGCAAGGGAGTTCTCCATCACCTGGATCTTGCGCTCGTGTATGTGTAGCCCCGTGGCATCCTTAGCCTCCTCCTCCTTTTGGCAGATTATCTTGTCCCCCTTGAAAGGAGGTGTGGGGGCTGGGGAGGTGGCCAGAGGCGGGCTTGGGACTGCCATTTGTGCTGGTGTCACCGCACCCTCAGTGCCGATGTTCTGCGATGCACCGCACTGGCTGACAGTGGCAGCAGCAAACCCAGTATTGGGGACAACTGTAAAAGTCATCTGGCTGCCGGGGGTACCTTGGATAATGGCGGCTGGGCTGCTGGAAGAGATGAGTGGACCAGGCAGGATTTGCAGGTTTGAGATAGGGACGGTATGCACTGCGCCATGCGACTGCATGGGGCTCTGCACTAGCTGCACATTCTGTTGGCCCACCAGGACCTGGGGGGTCTGTGGCGTGCCTTGTACTCCAAAACTGGGACTGGAGCTGTTGGCCACCTGGTAAACCATATGGGGACTAGAGGCTCGTGCGTGGTTGGGCGGTGGGATTTGCGGAGCGGGAAGGATGAGCTTCCCTCCTGGTGTAGAAGGGCCCCGCTTTGGAAGCAGCAACTGCTTGATCAAGCTGGACTCCGTGGAGGTAGGCTGTCCAGGTGTTAGGGCTGCAGGGTGCTGCTGCAGCTGGCGTTTCACAGAGAGCATCTGGCTAACTGTGGGGGGTGGGCCTGGGGCCTGGGGTAGGTTGGAGGGGGTGGACAGGACCTGGGACATAGGACCGCCAGGTGAAGTGCAGGGTGTCGGTGGGGGACAGGTGGCCATGCTCGACTGTCCAGCCAGCTGAACGGCTTGAGTGGCTGGGATGGCGGAGGTGTTGGCCAGTACTATCTGATGGAGAGCTGGAGCGAAAGCTTGGCTCTGCTGGGGGGAGGAGTTGACGATGACCACACCCTGCTGCACAGCTTGGGCTGCCAGGGTAGTCTGGGGCGGAGAAGGTTTGGGAGCAATGTTTTGGAAGGTGACACGTGAGCTCTGTGAATTGTGCATGCCAGCAATAGTGAACACCTGGCCTCCGGCCACTTGGAAATTTTGCAGAGAGGAGCAGGGAGTGGAGTGAGCCACATACTGTGGAGGAGCCAGTACCACCGTCTCCTGGGTGACAGGCTGCTGTGGGGCTGGTTGTGCCTGTCCTGAGACAGCAACCGGTGGGGCCACACTTGTAACGCGCCCTGTCAGGATGTGAGTTTGGGGAAGGCCCTGCTGAAACACAGTAACTGGGCCCCCCCCAGGTGTGAGAATGGGAGGATGCTGCAACGGGCCCTGGGAAGTCACCACATTGACCGCAGCCTGGTGGATGGCTGTATGGTTTTGGACAGAGGCAGAGGAGGAGCTCTGGACTTTCACAGGTTTTGAGATGTCTCCTGGCTTGCCAGCACCCTGGGACAGCTGCTGCTGGGTTAGGGGTGTCCTGGGAACAGTCTGAGATGAGCTGGGGGCCCCTTGGATAGGAAAGGCCAGCCGGGAGGCTGCTGGATTGGCTGTAAGGCTACTGACCGCTGTCTGCTGGAACAGGCCACCCAAACTTGGAGGGCATTGTGGCAAGCCTATGCAAAGACACAGAAAATATCAGGACCTCCAGCAAGTGGAACTAACAAGAACTTTCTACCTCTGGATTATTAGCACATGCTTTGTAATGTCTCAGCAGCAATGCCAAAAGCCCATGACAGAACCACCATGCAAAATCTTGACATTGCAGGAGGAACAGCTTTCTACAGCTATGTGAATATAGAAGACTCTGGAGCTATTACCTGCATTTACACAAAATAAACATGCACATGTGTATGCTTTCCAAGCCCTTTCTTTTACTTACAAGAGTAACTCACAAGTAGATCATATGAATTCATTGGTAATGAGCGCAACATGGCCAATCTCTGCTCTTAAGCACTACACCAAAAAAATCACAATTTTATGTTTTGGCAATGTTTCCAATAACTCTATATGACCCCCCCCCCCCCCCCCAAAAAAAAGAAACAAACATTATATGCAATTTTGAGAGTGAGCCACTTTTTACTTTTCCCAGACTGCAGTGCAATTTAAATTGTTGTGGGCAAAAGAGAAAGGCATTATTGGGGACTGCTCCAGAGAAAAATAAACATTGCAGCCTTTTTTCTCTGGCTTGATTAATGACTATGTTGAAAAATGATTATTTTTATTAAAAAAGAATATGTAAAATTCCATTAAAAAATGTATTAAAATAAAAAGGCCACCAACTAATCACCAATCTCTGATCTAGGACACCAACTACAAAAAACAAACTACCAGGATTAAAAAAGTGTTTTTATGAATGTAAATGTTTTTCACACTGGGAATAACATTCTTGCCACAATGTTTACTTGCACATCTAAGCCTAACTCCTCCTTTGCCATATTTCTAACTTTAGTGCCTATTTGCACTATAGGCTAAAGGTATTAGGCTACCTGGGGTTTAAAAAAAACTTAGATAAGGTAGATAAGATTTTACTCAATTTAATTCGCCCCATCTTTACCTGTAGAGGGTGCCTGGGGAGGTTCTTGTGGTGCCTCCTGACGAGGTACAGGGGTGGGTGGAGGCAGTGGCTGGTAGTACAGCTGGATGGGGAGTGGGATGGCCCTCCTTTTGACTCCGACCACATGGATGTGGGCCTGACCACTTGTCTTTGAATCCTCCATTCGCTTTACCGTGTGGTTTGGGAAGATGCTCCTGAACAAGAGACAACAAACGGAAAGGCAAATCAGAATCAGAATCAGAATCAGAATCAGAATCGAATTTATTGCCAAGTACATTTACACATACGAGGAATTTGCTTTGGTCAACACACCGAGGCAGCCATCTGCGGCGCCAACTATATAACCATGTAATAACCAACAATGGTTTAGCAGCAAACTTTATTCTTTCAAACTTAATTAACTTTGATTCTCTATTAGGAGGCCAAGCAACAAGTGTGCATATTATATCTGTAATGTTTCTTCTTATTTTTCACCCCTTTACCAGGCTTAAAACCTCATGGCATTTGGCAGGCAAATCCAGTATGCCTCCCAATATATTATGCAGGACACGCATGCAACTGACACTCTGGATTGTGCCGCAGCGCCAGCTGCAAAACTGGCATGGATGGTATTTGGATTACGTTTGCAATCCATGATATAAATCATGGTTTTCGGGTTCCTTTTTCCGCTGCCGCCACAAGAGCTTTCCGGCCGAGGCAAATAAGCATTTTTTATTTTTTTCAACAGGAACAACTTGCTGCTTGCACAACCACCACCAGATGGGAAATGTGAGCACTTAAATCCAGATCTGACAGTTAACACTTCAACCGCGGAACTCATGAGCAAACTAGAACTTTAACAAGCTTTAACGAGAAAGGAGAAGAACATTCATTGGGACAGGATATGGCAGGTTATGTTACCCATAACATTTCTGTGTTGAATTTGAGAGAAATGTATAGAACTTTATGGCCACTTTGAAACTTAATAGATAGTTTTGAGCAGTCTGTAGGCTACTGTCAACTATGTTTCACTTAGGGTACAGGAGAGAGTCGGTAAAAATGCAACACATCATAAATGTAACATAGTCAATAACTTTTTTTTACATGGCTGCTGCTATAATAGCCATTTCAGGACTGATTAATGGAAAAGAAACAGCCACCTGGGTCACATGCATTTAAAATAAGCGCATACCAGATTGATCTGTAAAGTAGGCTATTTGCTTTTACCATTTGGTTTTGTGTTTTGTTTTTAATTCATGAATAGGCTATGGCCAAATTAATTAAACATTTAATTAATTTCACGTAAACTTAATATTGTTTAAACTGAAATGGTCTGTAGTCAATGAGATAAATGCCTCCTTTTTCAATGCTGTAGAACAACAAACATAACTTAATTTACAGGTCACTACATTGTACTCATGTCATATTACAGAACTTGTCAACGTCAGGTGCTTCAAGTACAATTTCAGTGCCAGGCTAAATATGTTGAGTAAATGAGCAAAATTCAAACAGTTTTGTTACATTTATACCAACTCTTCATATGTCTGCAATAAGAATACATTAATTCAGAATATAATCAAGATAAATTGCCGATAGTCATGTCTGTCCTGTCAGCATCTAGTTCCTCGTTTAGCTAACGAAAAGGTGAAATAAAAGTTTTAATTTAAATTATTCAAGTAACCAATTCATTTTGATATACTATTGAATAGAAAATTATATTTTTCAAGGCATCTTTGAGAGAGACTGTCAGAGATGTGTGTAGACAAGAGGAAAAACCTGACACCATATTTTGAATAAAAATTTGTTGAACTTCAACTGGTTTTAGTGCCAGAGGTCAAAGAAAACATGTCTTAACATGTGCAATAATTTTAAAAAGGTAATAAATCACGTCTTTTTGTTTACATTAAGGCAGGGGCACAACTTATTAGTTAGCTAGCTGGCAGGTATTAACTATCACAAACAACCAGCAGCTATTTAGTTTTATGGCCATCTTCATTTCCCTTATGTTTCTCAAACAACTACAGAAGTTTCTTATCAGTTCCTGCTTCAGTGCTTCAGGATTAACGTTACTGACCAGTCAGCTCTCTTGGGTAAAAAAACATTCAACGCTGCTTGTACTTTCAGCCAAATATCTCTGCAGTTAGAGCAGAACTAGCGTTTGCATGCAAAACATCTTGCACCTGACTTCTCTGTTGAAGTACCCTGAGTAGTGCATGGTAATGATATGCTTGACTGTCTTGGTAATTCTCTAAAGCTTTTTAAAAAGTTTTTAAAATCTTGGTTTTAAGGACATCAAATTCAATTGGCTGTCTGCTCCGTCCCGCGCCCAGGAGGGGCCGCCTGCCCTGCCCAGACTCCAGCAGGGGCCGCCTGTCCTGCCCAGACTCCAGCAGGGGCCGCCTGTTCTGCCCAGACTCCAGCAGGGGCCACCTGCCCTGCCTAGTGTTCTCGCGCCCCCCAGTGTACCCGCATCCCCTAATGCTCCCGAGCCGTCGCTGCCCTGGCCCAGGGCCCAGAGACCTTGCCCGTCCAGCAGCCCTGGAGCTTTTCTGCAGCCACGAGGGAGGGAGTTCCCCCTTGGGGATGGGGCCAGTCCGTTCTCCCAACTGCTGTCTGCTCACCTGCCCCCTTGTCTGTTTGTCTGCCTGCCTGCCTGCCCGCGTGTCGGTCAGCCAGTGTGTTGGCCTGTCTGTCTGCCCCCCAGGCTGTCGGCCCATCGGCCAGTCTGTTTACCCGCCTGTCTACCTGTCTGTCTGTCAGTCTGCCTGTCTGTTGTTTTGTTTGCCCGTCTGTCAGTCTTTGAGTTCGCCCCTCTCCTTCCCTGTCTGCCGGTCTTTGGGTTGTCTGTCAGTCTTGCTGAGTGTCTCCCCACCTGCTTGTCTCTCTGTCTGCCCTTTTGTTAGGTCTCCCTGTCTTGTTCCTGGGTTTGTGCCAGTCCATTCCCTGCCTGTGCCTTGGCCCGTTCCCCGTCTGTGTCTTGGCCCGTTCCCCGTCTGTATCAGGCCATTTTGCCTTTTTTTGTTTCTGTTTTTCCTTTTTGGGCGACACTTCAGTTGTGTTTCAGTTAGTTCTCCCTCATTGCTTTCCCCTTCGTTTATTTGTATTATTGTTTTCAATTATTCTATCATTGTTTTTTCTTTGCGTCTCGTTTTCCCCTTTCCAGTCTGGTGTGATTGTCTATTGTGCTCACCTGTGTCTTATTAGTTGCTGGTCTATTCAAGTTCTTTGCTTCCCTGACTCGAGTGCTGGTTCCTTGTGTTTCCGGCTTACTGTGTTCGGCCCTGCCCGAGGTCTGTTCTGCATGTTTTGGATTTTGTGAAATTTGGCTGTGTTTCTTTTTTCTGAGGAAGTTTTGGAGTTTTCTTTGTTTTACCCCTCATGGCCCCTTTGTTTGTTCCCAAGTTCTTTTGTAATTAAAGTCTTTGTTGTATTTTACATTTGGAGTTCTTGGTTCCCCCCCCCCCCCCACTCTGCATTTGGGTCCATTTCCCTGAAAATCCTGACAGTTATAAGCAACGATAATGTTAATCTTGTTTGGACATAACTTTTAACGGGCTACATACAAACTAAGTTAGCTGCTTAGCTATTTCTTTAAACGCTGGCTCCTATTACAAAACCTTGTGCACAGATTGCAAAACTGAGTGTCATGCTAAAACAGGAAAGGGCCTTCCCTAAAATGTTACCACAAAGCTGGAAGTACACAAATCTCTATAATGTCATTGTATGCTGTAGAAGTAAGATTTCTGTTCACTGGAACTTGATAGGTTTGAACAATTAACTTCCTTCCTGCATCCTAACTTCATCTGTACACACATTCCCACACTCAAACTCTGTAACTGCTTCCCATTGTTAGAGACAAATGGCTACAAATAGAGTTTGATCATTGTTTGTAAGGATATACAATAGCCACAGATCAAAGGCAGCAGGCCATTTGGGTGTCCCCCGGAAGTCTGCTGTAATGTATATTCCTTCCTGGGAACGTTTACACATGGCAATCACCACACCTCTCAACTGAATATTTAAACCCTCACTTGTGACTGTCTCGTTGAGATTTGTACGGAACGCTTGTCGTGGCACCGTGGCGAGTCTCCCTTTGCGCATCAAAATAAAACCTTTTCAATTGGAAAGTGGTCCTCAGTGTGTTACTGCACCTTTCCCGACTTGGTTCCATGGGAGCATGTCTTAGGACCCTGGGAACATAGGACCCTGGGAGAGAACATATGTAGCTGTGGAAAATAGGATCCTTTGTCATGTTCTCATTATGTGCCATATAAATATGGGGAACATAGGACCCTGGGAACATAGGAATGACCCTGGTTCCACACGGGAGAAGATTCCCAACACACTAAAGGATCAAATCCAAACCATGAAAAACAGCCCAGACCATTATTCCTCCTCCACTTTACAGTTGGCAAAATTTGGGCCAGTACAGTCGGGACACTGCATTCCGCTAAACCCAAAATTATGTTTCGCGCTACACGCTTCAGGACTTGGCCTGTTCTATGAGCTTGTGTGGCCTACCTCTGTTGTTGCTCCTGTATGTTTTCACTTCACAAAAACAGCACTTACATTTGACTGAGGCAGCTCTAGCAGGACTGAAAACTGACAAACTGACTTGCTGAAAAGATGACATCCTATGACAGTGCCACAATGAAAATCACTGAGCTCTTCAGTATGACCCATTCTAATGCCAATATTTGTCTATGCAGATTGCATGGCTGTATGCTTGATTTTATGCACTGGTTAGCAATGAGGTAGCCGAGCCCACTAATTAGAACAGATGTCCACATACTTTTGGCCATGTAGTGTATATTTAGGATTATTCGTAACACCCAATTTTTAAGGCAAATTTGACAGCCTTGTTTCATCATATTAAACAGGATGTGGAAAAATGCAATACTCTCCCTATCTCTTGCCGCACTGCACTTTTGAAAATGAATATTCTTCTGAGGCTGCTCAGTATTCCAATTAGGGATGGACCAGCTATATTTACTACTTGGGATACCAAGCAATTGAATTGAAGATAACTGAAAAGCAAAACTTGGTAAAATTCTAACATTCTGTGCAAGAAAATGCATTCTTCTGCAGTAGATAACAGATAAAGACACCGCCCATAGCAGGTTGGCATAGTGTTATACTTCGGTATGAATCTCTAGACTATTTAACATACATGCACTCCAAAAAACATGTTTTCAAAGTAAAAAAAAAAAAAGCCAACACGCACATACAAAGCACTGTCTAAGTCATGAAGACTTACAAAATCTAGACCTGCCACTAAAAGTACTTGATATTAGGGCTGCAACTAATAACCATATTGATTGTTCTTTCGATTAATCGATTAGTTGGATTGCAGACTATTTACTCTTGTTTCTGGGAATATAAAAAAATGGAAAATTTGCAAGTATTGTTCATTGTCATGAACAATGTTTTCTTTCAAACAATTTAGATGAAAGTTATGAAACAAACATGCAAAAGTACGCTTTAAGCATCTGTCCATAATAAAGGTTTTTATAAAGTTCATATAGTAGCATGTCTTTAACACTGTTATAATGTTCCAAGTCAGCAGTTTAAAAGGAGCTCAACTGTTCTGATGAATTAAGAAGATAAAAACATAAAACACAAAGTGTTAACAGGCTTTGCTACATCAAATGGCTTCAACACATCAATTGGTTTCAACAAACGTCCAATGTTGGACTATGAATGTGTGTTCCACTGCATTGCTATACAGAAATGCTCTGAACTAAGGTTGGCTCTCTCTTTTTAGCTGCAACCACAGCTCTACAGCTCTGTCTGTCGGTTGGTTGGTCCACAAAAAGTGTCCCACCCCGTAGCGGCCAGTTTTCGCCCCAGGAGGCTGAAATTTGGCATGGATGTTGGTCATGACCGAAGGTAGAGCTGAGTAACTTTCAAGGCCGATTGACCAAGAGGGTGCGTGGCGATAGCCGTGGCCTATCAAAAAGGCGCATAACTCCCGAATGGATTCACAGATTTGCACAAGATTTTGTGGAAAGGTTGGTCATGAGCCAAAGAAGAGGTCACGTGCTTGTGTGAGGGTGTGTGAAGGGGCGTGGCCTATCACAAAAAGGCGCATAACTCCCGAATGGATTCAAAGATTTGCACAAGATTTTGTGGAAAGGTTGGTCATGAAAGAAGAGGTCACGTGTTTGCGTGAGGGTGTGTGTGTGGATGCATGCACACATGGATGCATGCGCGTGTGCGGTCGCAGCTATAGCGGATTCCCGCTTGTTCCTTAAACTTCTTAATACATTAGAGGTTTGGCTTGTTATCATTCACTTTGCCTTTTTAATTCTTCATTATCTACAAGTAGTTTGTTTTAGTGGCCACGTGTCCACACTTTCACCAATTAGGAGCCTATTTAATTATCCCCTGATTTAATTGGCTAACTGCTCTCTCCCTCTCTGCCTTAACCGATGTGTGTGGTGAGCGTTCTGGTGCAAAATGGCTGCTGTGCATCACCCAGGCGGGTGCTACACATTGGTGGTGGATGAAGTGAGATCCCCCTTATCACTGTAAAGCACTTTGAGCATACGGAAAAGTGCTATATGAATGCAATGATTCATTCATTCATTCATTCATACTTCTCTTACGTCAATTGTTTGCAATAAACTACAATGTGAATGTGGGAGTTTTATTCTTCGTGGCATGCATAGTTATTTCACACAATGTGGTTTAGGGTACACAATTCCACTAAACATGAAAGCAAGAAAAATCAACTACTTTTTTAATTCTGGGATTGCAGTTGTGGATAGAATGAAAACCAGCATACGTCATGGTACCTATTTTGGACTGAGTTTAAGAAAGATTTAACAGTTGCTGATCTAAGGGTCAAATACTGATCACTATCACCACATCACTACTAAAATAAATTGACTCTGGGGATGCACTAAGGAAATAAAAGGAAATATAACTGATACAATATATAATTAAAGCCGCAAGCGGCGTTGGGAGGGGTCCAAGCATTGGCACTATCGCGCCCCCTATGGAGCGATTTTAAAATGGCTTTGTCCTCATGATCATATACCTTTACCCAACATATCTACTGAATATCATGATAAGAAATGGATTGGAATATGTGTCTGACGTAGTAAAATATTGATGACTTATGGCCAATTTTGCGCTAAGAGATGCTGGCGGATGACTTGGTTGTGTCGCCATGGATGTGTCCTGGCCGCTTCCCGTAAAGGTCTTTACTATGTTGTAACACTTAGATGGCCCGGTGTGTATGTACAGCTGCAGCACTTCCATGCCGCAACTAAAAAAGGCGTCACACTAGTGTTGTCACGATACCAAAATTTTGACTTTGATACCGATACCAGGTTTAGTATCATGATAATTGATACTGAAACAATACTGATTCAATACTCGGTACCTAACGATACTGAAATTACCTTAATTGATCAGAAACGTAATGTCCACAAGGGTTGACCTCATTTTCAAATTCACGGTTTATTAAAAACCTGGTTTATTAACAACCTTTAAGTTGAAGCCTGTTCAGCATATCAATAAGCATAGGCCTATAGTGTTACAACACTAAACCATAGAAAACTATATTAAATATATTTCAAAAATTTAACAATTGTAAAGTAAATTATCTTTAAACAGGTCTTTCACTTTAAAATATATCTAAAAACAGCATATTTCAATAACACTACAGCATCTTCCTATAATAAAATATTTACAAATTAGAACAGCTATTGCTACTGAAGTGAACAGAGTCTAAGCTTGCGCTGTATCAACCACGAAGAATGCACAAGCGCAGGTCACCTCACTTGCCAACCTTAGTTGCTACTGCCATCTAGTGAAGATTCTGACAAATTACACTTTTCATCCTCTCAATCAGTAATGCGGGAGACAGTTCCCTGGCTTTTACATTTGACACAAAACTACAGAACGTCGGAAAATTCTAATAGCGAACCGTTTATTTTTATTTTTTTAAGTACCGAAAAAGTGCTGAAGTTTCGGTATACCGTGCAACAGTACGTCAGACACATATTCCAATCCATTGCTCAGCTTAGCAGAGAATGCACATTTCAGAGCGCCTCAGAGACAGATAGAATAATAACACAAATACACATTTCAAATAATAAATACGACATTGAGAAAAAACGAAACAAAAGACGAGATATCAAGTCGTGACCTACGCACAGAACAGCCTACCGTTTTATTTATTTAAACATTGGCAGATGAGAAAATCTTTGGTTACGCTGACATATAAAACGCTATTCCAAAAGCAAAATCAGACATGATATACATCGTTAGAAAGCTTGCGTGAGCAGCGTTGTCACTGCTGTATTGGCATATTTTAGGGCTAATGTCGGGTTTATCTTGTTGCTACGAAATATTACATAAAAGTACATTACAGGCATTTGGCAGACGCTCTTATCCAGAGCGATGTGCAACAAAGTGTATAATCATAATCAGGAACAAGTGTGTCGAAAACCCTAGAGAGAAGTACAGTTCCAAGTGCAGGGAACAACCGCATAGTTCAACTTGGACCCTGTAGGTTAAACTGATTAACACTAACACAAACAAGAACAGCAAAAACGCAGTCTATGCAAAAATACGAGCAATAGTTAAGATGAGTGCATTAACTAAGTCACCCACGAAACAGCTACCTAGTTACAACCCTAAACTTAGTCAATTTAGAGATTAAATTGAGAATACGATTTCTCTCAGCATAATGACGGATTTAAAGACTAAACAAACTCATCCGATATTGTCTTCAAATGGATCCATGTCAAAGAAAAGTAATGATTCATCCTCTCAAAGCTTTACCGCAGCGTATTATTTATTTAGACATTGGCAGAGTACAGCATAAATTGCGTCTTTTGTTTATATTCAATATTAGTAATTGCAGCGAGAAACTGCAGCTGTAAACACAAGATAGTGTGTTATGTTATGGTAGCAACGGAACGAAACAGACTATATGTATTACCGTCATTGTTTCATTATACGAGCGTGTTTTCGCGCGTTTGCACAGAAACTCAAAACCTATCAATAAAATGGTTTAGCTATTTCTCAGCATAATGACAGATTCAAAGACTAAACGAACTCACCCGATACTGTCTTCAAATGGATCCATGCTCAAGAAAAGTAATTATACATCCTCTCAAAAAGCTTTTACTAACAAACTTTTGGTAGCCTAGCATGCACTCTGGCTGGCACTGTCTCTTCCATTGCTTCCTCGACGCTCAGACCCTCCCCTCACTGCTAAAAACTAGACCCTACGGTGTCGGATTACTTGCGTCGTCATGGATGTCGCTTGCCGTAAAGAAGTTTACTAGATGTCGTAACACTTTAGATGTGGAGCTCCAGCTCTTCCGCACCCCACCTAATAAAAAAGTCCAAATGGCGGGCAAACAATATGGCGGACATAGTTGTAGAGCACATTCAGATGCATCAGTCGATGACGTTTTGTGTTGATCTGACTTACGGTGTGGGAGTTATGACCTTTTAAACATGACCCTTTGTTATAGCGCCACCATGTGGCCGACATAGGTGATTTGTAGTGCCTGAGTAGTAGGGGGCCATAGGAACCGACCTACCAAATTTGGATGGTCTACGCCTTATGGTTGCTGAGCCCCAGACATTTTAGCGAAGAAAACATCCACGCCCCAACTAAAAAGTCAAAATGGCGGGCAAACAATATGGCGGACATAGGTGGTGCCAATGGCAAAGTTGTAGAGCACGTTCAGATGCATAGGTCCATGAAGTTTTGTGTTGATCCTTTTACGCATTACCCTTTGTTATACCGCCACCATCTGGCTGACATAGGTGATTTTTAGTGCCTGAGTAGTGGGGGGCCATAGAAACCCACCTGCCAAATTTGGTTGCTGTAGGACTTATGGTTGCTGAGCCTCAGACACTTTTAGCGGAGAAAAATAAGAATAATAATAATCCTAACAAATACAATAGGGTCCCACCAGCTTCGCTGCTTGGACCCCTAAATATCTAGACAGTTTTTCTATTAATGGCATGGTGCATCAGTAGGGAGAGACAGCAATTGCAATGCAATTCAACCACAAAAGATTTTGAAATGAAACTCAAGCACGAAAGCTTAACTCGCTTAATTTGTAACACTTGTTGAAAATTAGGCAATGACTCACTTGAAAACTTGAATGTGTTTTCATTCTCTCTATGAAGTAATGTAGTGACTACGCAGTCAACGTGCAAGACCTGTGTTTTATCTAGATTGGCAACATTTTGGTGTATTACGCTCTAGATAAAACACAATTTTGGAACACAGCCCTACTAAACGTTTAAAAAAGTAGACAACTAATCGATAATGAAATTCGTTGCCAGCTCATTTTTATTGCCGGTTTTGTTAATGTCATCGATTAGTTGTTGCAGCCCAACTCGATATCCAAATGAGTTAAAATGAACAATATTGTCTAAGCTCACACAAATTAAACATGCTGTATTCCAAAGCAATGCTGCTAACCAATGTTTCCTAATTTGACAGGCATCCAATGAGTCTTCATTTACAAAATAATCAGCAATCTCCATCAATTTCAGCTGCTGAGCTCTGATGCTCTTGACAGAAAGTAGCCTACAGCAAGTCCATTCAGTCTCTCCTGTCCAATGCAGCTCATCAGGTAGTTCTTGATTAATTTGAAAAATGATTCATTAATTTAAACAGTACTCTGCTGTTGCTACTGTGACAGGCAATGTCATAACTGCAGTAGCCTACACTTCTCACTATTAAACCACGGCTAGGAAGGTTGTTGATATACCCATGGTGAGACTTTTTGACATGGTTGAGTGGTGGGTTTGGTGATTGCTGTTAAAAAGCCGTCCAACTCTGGCAACTTGTCTACCCATCTCTCCTGGTCCATTTTCTCTTGAGCACCACCTTTTGTGTTTATAAGGTTTATAAGGCATTTTGATATGTGCATAGTTGTAGCTAGAACTCCTCTTTGCTCTCTTCCTCAGCTATCAAGGTTAAGTCTGACATGATGCCAGACTATTGTACAAAGATACACTATTGAACAAAGATAAACCATGACTGAGATGAGTTTGCTTATGGAATGATATATCAAAGAGACGGCACCAGTGTAATTACCATATTCTCTGATGTTTAACAAGTCTCAAATGCAGCTTAGGTCTTGTGCATAAACATAGGTACTTTCTGTCCACGTACTGCTAGTTATGAAAGTGTTTTGTCCTCTTTTTATATGGAAGTTTTTTTAATGGGGTGTTGTAGACACAACAGACATACTAATTGTTTGTATGCCCCTGGAGAATAGGACTAGCCAACATTTATTTAGAAACAGTGTTTGCAGGTAACGTTAACTACAGTAGACTAATAAAAAAAAAAGGTAGTTAAACAGTAAAAACGCCATAATGGTCAGCTGTTGCCACTTAAGAAAATCAATAAATCTTCCGTCACTAAATGCATATGGCTCCCCGTTTGTAATCTTTGCTAAACATATGCATTGAACATTCTGAAATAATTTGAATGTCAATTGTAGTAGCCTTCTAAATAAAAGCCAGGTTGTAAGCTACTAATGGCTTGGCAATTTTCAGTCAACAGATTCCACAGGAGTTCGAATGATGTTGAGTTTTGTGAATTTATTAAAAGTAAAAATTGTCTAGATCCAAAGCAGATAACAAAAATATTCAAAAAGTACATACAAGAATAATGGCTCCAACATCAATACTGCATAAGGGAATGAAGTTATAACGGCTACTTGGCCAGGGCCAGGAACGACTTTGCAATAAAAAGATGTTCTTTAATGGCATCATTTGCTTGTGCTTTTAAAGAAGGTAGCCCAGTAAGCAATAGCCTAAATATAAATGGAATCTGGACATATATAAATAGAATCTAGACATATGAAGGGGTGGAAATCTAGGTTCAGGTCTGGCAATATCCCAGCCGGCTAGAAAACTTTCACACTGCAACCAAATCTAGCCGGTGAACCAAACGTCTAGATGGTAACATAACATAACATAGTCATTACGTTTGGTGACAGACGGGCTAGATTAGGTTGAAATATGATTTTTTTGTAGCCGGCCAGGACATAGGCAGGCTACATCAGGGTTAAACATCAGCAAATTAGTGGTAAATAGAGCTAACCTAGTTGGTTTATGTCAAAACTTCTGTCAACGTAGATTTCTATCCCTTTAGACGTTTAGATACAATCTCTATTCTTATGCTCATTGGGTGACTAATGATACTCATCAGTAGTCATGAAACAATACTATGTGGAGTTTGCAAATAAAATTATCGAGAATGGATTCCAGGAAAATAAAACTCAGTTCCCACAAGGATCATATGGTTGCAAAAGCAATAGTTGTAAAGTAATAGGTAATTATTAGTTAGCAAATAAGCTTGCATAACAAATTACTGATTTGCCTGAGCCTTAGGTAGGATTCGATCCCAGACCTTGAAGGTCCCATAGGCAATTGGGATGTTTGAGTGTGTATGCCATGTTTTGCTTGGCTGGTGTAGCTAAATGTTCAATGGGGATATGGACTGTTTGTGGGCCTAAAGCATTTGTGATCATGCAATGGGAAGATTGAGGAGAAAACGGAAGAGGAAGAAGATTTTAAAAAAAGCAAAATTCCCTAAGTTTGGGACTTTATTGTGCGGACTTGTGACATTGTTTCTGAATTCTGTATGTTGACATGAGGTCAGAAGTTAATGTAATGTATGTTTTTAAGGAGAGTCTGTGGTCATTGTAGTTATTTCTGAAGGTAGCCCTGAAAAGTGCCATACGCTCTGTGCTGTATAGGTATGGGGCATGCTGCCGCGCCAAGGTGAAACTCATTTGTGACGCCTAGGTACCTTCCAAGACAGCTGTGCGTAAAACCACACATGCTGTTTATGGTGTTGTCACACTTTTTAGTACATTCTGGCTTGACAGACAATTATTTTACCCAGTAGGTGACAGTATAAGCTTTACATCGATGTATGACAAGTCTAATATTGGTTTTATAGTCCAGTATAACATAAGTTTTGTCTCAGCCTCTGATAGTAAAAGACATGCATCTGAGGAGAAGTAATTATTGTTTTCCGTAATTTCTTGGAAAATATTACTGAGAACTTCGCATGGCTAAGGAATATGCTGCTGATAGACCGAGCTGATATCCTTTTTTGGAGTAAGTCACTGATAGGATTTCATCCTCGATATGGAAGTATTACTGAAAAAAATATTCCACTTACGTACGTTATTTTTTAACCCTCTGGGGTCGGGAGCTCGACAAGATGGAATGAACTTTTGTTTCTATTTGGATGATTAACTTCACGAGCTGTTATCATACAGATGCAACAAAAACATTGACAGAAACCTTAGAATCGCGGCTTTCCAATGCGCCCATTGGCAAATAATATGAATTGTTTTAAAAGTTTTAAATTTGATGAATTAGACCATGTGTGCTTCGTTAGTCCTTACTCATTACTATGTGGATTTCGCTCAGCAGGAAGTCCGCCCAAATCGCATTCACATGTTAACAACATTATAATTACTCTCCATAGAAGGGGACTAGGGGAGGGGCGATGCGAGATCCATGTGAGAAATGCCAAGCCTGTGAAAGCGGGATATAATGTCAAAGCATATAGCTTTTGAGGTAAACATTTTGTTTAATTTTGGAAAATGGCACGGATGACTGGACTTGACGTGCTTCATGCCTTGTTGGAGAGCGATGATGAAGACGCGAACAACTCATCAGGTCCGGTCCGCCCGGACACTGATGAAGAGCGGTGTCATTTCAAACAGCGAACTGATCCAGCTGAGGATCAACTTCATGAGTAAGTATACTTCTTATGATCATATTGGTAAATGTGTACTGTATTGCAACGTATCTCTGTGTTTGTAGGAATATCCAGCAATATGCGCGTTTGTAAATTCCCACTCTACAAACTATTCAAACTATTGCATCTCAAAATTATAGGCTATAGGCTCTCTGCGTCTGGTTGTGTTAGAAGTAGCAGGTAGACTATATTTTTTTCGATCATATTGGGAAATAGCAATAAAATAACCCTTTGGCTAAACAGACCTAGCCTACTTCAGATTGAGGCATTGTTATTGATGAGTTGGGTGTAGTTGAGTTGGAATATCAATGTTTATTTAGTTTAGCTAATGTTGTTTCGTTGATACCTAACATTATTTGTAAATGCGTACTGTATTACATTCTCTGTGTGTTTGTAAGAATATTCACTAATATGCGCGCTTGTAAATTCCCACACTACGAACGATTCTAACCATTGCATCTCAAAATTATAGGCCACCTCTCTGCGTCTGGTTGTGTTTGTTTGGTTCTTTGTTTGTATATGATGTCACATTTCCTAAGTTTTGTTTTCATTAGTTAGTGGTTTGTCCCTTTTTTGTAAAGCACATTTAATTTTCACCTGTTGAAAAAAAATGTGCTATATAAATAAAGTTTGATTTGATGTCACATTTCCTAACAATTTTGTTTTTATTATATTTACAGAGATGCTGATCAGGAAACACGGCCTTGTTCACCACTAGCTAAGAGGCCACGCAGGCGTCGCAAGAGTACACCAGTCTCATCTCATCTTCCATGCATATACATTTACTTCCAACAAATGTTCCAAAATCAAAATATGTCTTTGTTTCTATCTTCTAAATGGCTCATTGAGTCTTTGTCTTAGTGGTGGGGAGGCATGCAGCCAGGTGTGAATAGCCTACTTAGCTCGCAGGTCCTCCTACCCAATGCATATTCATTACAGACAGGCCATTTGCCCTCCCATTTTCACCTGGTTTTGAAAAATAGTATTCACAACACTACCTTTTAGCAATTTATTTTATATTTCTCATTGAATTTGCTGAGAAATATTTTGTTTTTTTTTATTATCCAAGACCTTGATGAACACATTTCAGTGATCCAAAAACTTAGATACTATTGTTTAGTGTGTTTTATTACAACATTCCTGTGCATGTTCAAAACTACTGTTTACAGTTTGTGTGTTTTTAGAGCAATTTACAATCCACATATGATTATGACCTACTTACTGTTGCCATATTATTGTAGCTGAGTTTGTGCTGAAAACAAAGATATGAAACACTTTGAAATCAATGCATATAAAGTTGATGAAATTTACACAAATGTCAGAGCTTGGCACAATCACCCGTGTGCCTCATTTTACCCTCAGACCCCAGAGGGTTAAACTGAGTGTCTTTGAATAGGTTAGCTATTTTCTAATGAGGATATTTCACACTGTAGCCTAAGCATTTGTTGGTAGCTCAGTCATGTTTATGTTTCATGCACCAATTTGACGTGAAGCTGGAACATCTGCAAAAGATTTCCGATGGTGGAATATTATTTTAATGTCGTCCCATCCCCATGAAACAAAAATTACATACTGTAGAGTACAGATAAACATATGAAAGTTAATTATTACTCATTCAGTTATGTGTAGCAGTGTGTCATGCTTTTGCATAATTTTTAAATTATATTGATATCAATGTGCCAATATTTAACTATCATAAGGGGTACATACATTTGTTATCATTAGTGGGCTTGCTTCCAGCAAGCCCACTCTTGACGTCTTTCATGTTTCTTATTATCTGCACTTTCCGCCAAATTTTTCTAGCTCTTACTAGTCCTACAGTTTTTGCACTACATTCAAATGTTTTACACCAAAATGACCGGCTAGTTCCAGACATTGTTGCTTGTATTCAGATTTTTTGAACTATTCAACTTTTTTTGCGGTCACTCCATAGAGGGTCACTATGGACATTTAGTAGGACGCATGCGCAGGTGGTCACTCACTCACTAGCCTCGCGAGCCAGTCTCTTTTTTCACTTCGTTCAACACAGACGTTTAGTAGGACGCACTTCCAATGGCACGACATTTTTAAGCACAGCTTTATCGCCTAACGTTACTTTAGCTAACCCTAACATGTTAGTGTTTCGCCTACTTTAGTTAACATAGTTAGCGCGTACGGATGCTATCCTGCACGCATGAGGAGGAGCTACGGACACACAGCTACAACCCGCGAACAGATGCTATCCTGCACGCATGAGTAGGAGCTAATAACACACAGCTACAACCACCAATACAGATGTATGGACACACGGACGCTACAACCACCGAAAGGGCACAGCTTAAGTACAATCTCTAAACAATGGGGTCTAGCCAGGAGGAAAGGCTTCATGCATGTGATAATTCACTCCTTCCCTGGTTCCTTTTCCTGGCTAGATTGACTGTTTGGATATAAAATGTCATCACTTCATCATTTTATCCTATCAGACATTTGTGTGAAACTCTGTCATAATCAGCGTATGAATTCTTGAGTTATGGTCAAAAACGTGTTTTGTGAGGTCACAGTGACCTTGACCTTTGACCACCAAAATCAAATCAGTTCATCCTTGAGTCCAAGTGGATGTTTGCACCTAAATTTTAAGGAATTCCCTCAAGGCGTTCCTGTGATATCGCGTTCACGAGAGAATGGGACAGACGTGAGGTCACAGTGACCTTGACCTTTGACCACCAAAATCTAATTAGTTCATCCTTGCGTCCAAGTGGACGTGTGTGCCAAATGTGAAGAAATTCCCTCAAGGCATTCCTGAGATATCGCGTTCACGAGAATCGGGACGGACGGACAACCCAAAAACATAATGCCTCCGGCCACGGCTGTGCCGTCGCGGAGGCATAAAAATGACAGAGCGTGCTCTAAAACTAGAACAAGCACAATTTGGAAGGTGGTGAGACCTTTGCGAGCAGGTAGAGTTGAAGATGAATGCGGAGGTCAAATTGTTTCCGCTGGACAGGCAGGTCTAAATTTCAACACTAATTTACCTGGACTTTCTGCCTGCCAGCCAATCAAGCTACCTTCAGTGAACTAAGCCACCTAAGTAGCAATACAGCTATTATTGATTAGGTTCCTTCATTTGGCAGCTACTTCTTGGAAGAATGAAATGTTTGCTACCTTTATGTGGTAGGAGAGGTTAGGCAGTTTAACTAGCCGAGCTAGGTAAGCTAACATTTCCTGTCGGACAGATCAGGCTGGCTAAAACTGGCTAGAACCTAGCTTGCCAATTCCAGCCAGTATTAGTGTTTTCTATAAAACCATACTCCCAAAGAGGCCTGTATCAGGGCTAAAGTTGTCCTAACACATGCTCTGTCACAGAACTGATAGGATTAGAAGCTTATTGAACAATTAGAATAGCATGACATGAAGTTACTTTGCAAAGTCCAGTAAGAGCCCCTGTAACTAATAGCCTACAAAAATACAGTCTGTGCAGAGTATCAGAAAGCTGTGGGTGAATCATAGTCCCAATTCGGCACTTAGCCAGATGTTTCTGATGTATGCCTGGCTTTTGACAGCAGACGTTGACTGTCAGAAAGTTCCTATTGGAAAACTTCCAGCAGATGACCGAATTGGGGCTAGGTGTATTGGGTAGCCTAATGTTAGCCTTGTTCAGCAATTTACATGTATAAAAACTATTTTTCTAACATTAGCAAATGCAAACATCAGGTAGATAGCTCACTTTAGACTACCCGGGGAACTTAGCAAAATCATCACTTCATCAGCTACCGCACTAAATGACTACTTACTGTCTCTATCAGGGTTTTCCCTAGCTTTTCAGAGGGCTTAGGCGCTCTCAGCTACATTTTGGAACAGCGTTTTTTTTAAAAAATTTTTAATATATATATGAAAACGCTTTGACCAGCGGTTTTCATCAGAAAAAGACGTTACGTGTGAACACACCCTAACTTTGTTTAGCTACCAAGCCACGTTAGATACTAACGTTAGTTCAATAGAGGTATCTTTATGTAACGTCAACTAACTAGCTGGCTAACGTTGTCATAAAATTTTTCCCGACAGTGAATACAGGATTACTTGTTTACATTTTTGACAGATGTGGCTTGTGGGTAAATCTATCGCTGTTTCCGTCGCAGCACTTTCGACACAAGCAATTCGAAAGCGCTTTCCTAAAATTTATTTTTACCGTGAAGAGTGCCTGACCCGCAACCGTAGTAATGTGTTAACACGACGGCACAGTTATATCGAGAAATACCATCTTTGGGGAAAAAAACACTATATTCTGTAAATGCATTTAACCTACCATGCATAAAAACATAACAATGGTAGCCACTTCTATTTATAATGCCATCATAGCGCGGAGTGTTTAAAACCATAAAGCCACCTCTCGGTTTTTTTTTTTGTTTTTTTGTCAGCGCATCACCGTTATTTTTACATTCATTCTGATATGTTGCCTAAATGCATTTTTACGTTCATTCGGCTTAAGGCACTCCGCAAAATCACTTTTTTTTTTGCACCTAAGCCTTTCTATGGTAGGGAAAACCCTGTATTTTTTGATGTATGTAGTTAAAAAAAAAATTTAATTTTTTAAAATTATGTAATGTCATCTTTTTTTCATCTGTATGCCCTTCCATGCCTAGATTATTACAATACAGGCAGGACTGGCTTGATTCATTATGTGCATTGAGTTACCACTCTCAGGAATATTACCAGCAGGTGGTCTGAGCTACCTACACCTGTCCAGGGTTTCCCCCAAAGCTTTATAGGAGAGGCGGTATGCCTCCCCTAACAGCAAGGAAAAAAAACAGGCACTGGCTGCATTCCATTACAAAAGTTTATTTTATTTTATGACACAATATCAAACCCCTGGTATTATCACTTTTGTTACCATCACTAGTCTGATTTTTGCAATGGCTATGTGTAATAATCCAAAAAAAAAATGTTTTTTTTTAACCTCTTAAGGCACAAGCCAAATTTTGCCAATCCTTGCCAATTTAGGGGGTACCCTATTTAAAGCTTTATAACTCCAGACGTGAACACCACAGAGACTTGAAAAATGGCTTAAATGAAGCAAGACATTTGTACAATTTACAATACTAACAGATTAGTTTATATTCATAATTTTGGAAGAAATAAAGTGCCACAAATGCAATTGTTTTGACAAAAAATCCAAAATAAATTTGTACTTTTTAAGTTTGCAAGGAAATACTGCGAGATTGAATATATGCAGGAGGTTAAACTATACATGTGCTAGGTCAAAAACTTCTTGACCACAAGTTCATAAAATCTAAGGGTGGATATGTAGAACTACTATAGATGTATGAAGCAAAAACTAAGCAGTGTACCCAGCATCTCCAAATCTATCCAAAATGTCTAAATTATGCATTGCTGTAAATCATAACACATCCATGTATTTCACTACAAATCAACTGTTTTGACTCAAGAAAATCACTGTTGCATAATTTTCAAATGGGAATTACAAGCTTTCAGTCAGTACAGTGGTCTAAAATAGCTAGGTGTCCAGAAACATATCCAAAATCTCTCCAAAATTGAATAAAATGCTTTTTGTCCATTATAAAGCATATAAATGAGCCCCTTGTGAGGGTTTAAGATGAAACATTGCTATCAGATTAAAAAAATAATGCAAAAACATTGTCACACAATGCGGTACAGTACCTAAATGTGTAATAATTAACTCGTGTGTATTTCTATACTCTGTACTCTCGTATGTTTTCTTGTATGGGGATGAGACAACATGAAAACAATTTCCACCCGTCCACCACGTTTTGGCAATGTTCCAGCTCTGACGTCATCACTGTTGCATGCTTCACAAAAACTATTACACTTCCGTCTAACGCTTACATTACAGTGTGAAATATTTACATTATATAACACCACTAACCTATTTAAAGATACTTAATTTCAAAAATAACGTATATAACCGAAATATTTTGAACGGTAATACTTACATAGCAATGATGAAATCTCCTCTATGTTCAGTAGATAGAGACAGAGACAGTATCAATGATATTGTTCTATTCGCTTCTGTTTTGCTCCAGAAAACGATGTCAGCTAGGTCTATCAGCAAACATATGGCTTAGCTATGTTCAGAAGTCCTCAATAATAATAGTATTTTCCAAGAAATTACGAAATATCCTTGAACACGTTTCGTTAGGTGCATCGTATTTGTCTGCTAACAGAGTGAGTGCGTAAGTGAATTCGATGCTAATAATATTTTCTGTTACGCTGACCTATAAAACGCCATTCCAAAAGCAGAATTAGACATGTTATACATCGTTAGAAAGCTTATACTCTCGCCTACTGAATAAATGAATTGTAAATAAAGTCAGACTGTACTAAAAAGGGCGACGACGCCGTAAACAACAGGTGTGGTGTTACGCACAGCTATTTTGGAAGATACCCAGGCGTCACAGATGCGCCTATATTTCCCAAACGGATTGTCCAAGACAATATATGACCACGCAGTCTCAAAAGGGACATCTCTACACGTAAAACCAACAGTAAGGTTTTATATTTATTCAATATTTAGTCCCAGATATTGACTGTAGAATGACATGGTATCATTTAAAAAAACTTTTTCTCGTTTATTTCGTTATTCAGTGAGCAGCGTTTTCACTGCTGTATAGGCATATCTTAGGGCTATTGTCTGGTTTATCTTGTTGCTATGACGGAATACGATTTTTTAGTGGTGAAAGAATATTTTTATTAATGCCAGGATAGACAATATTGTCCATTATGTCAAGGGTGGGGGGTGTTTTTTAGATGAGACTGCAGGGAGGGGGTGCGTGTTAAATGAACGACCGGAGCGACAATGGTGGGGCTGCGAAACTCAGTTTTCGGCATAGTTGTCATGTATCGTCTACTAATGAAACTGAAACAACGCGTTTCTGTTTTCATCTCACACCTTGGTTGCAGTAGCACCGAATGTTTGACTTTAGTAATCTAGGCACGCGGGCGTGCCCACCACTAGAGGCTGTGCGCTAAGAGGTTAAAAGATTGACTAGAGTAAGACCAGCATTAGTCTGTGATTGCTTGGTCTGTTTGTCTGCCCTGACAGTTTTTTATTTTATTTTTCTATCCTTCTATCCCTTCTCTAACATTTATTTTGCCTTTGCTCCTTGTTTATTTAGTTCATTATTATTTTTGTTACATCCCTCCCTCAAGGAGGCTTTGTCATGTTTTTATTTTTGAAATTATAATTGCAATTAAAAAAAAGAAGAAAAAAGAAAACAAAGCTGACCTCCCAAGAGGTGGTGGTTGGGAAAACAAATACATATTTTATTAGTGTTCTCAAGATTATAGGTAGCCTTGACAGCTGCCATCTGGGTAGCCTGCACCTCCCTACCCTTTTCACTCTCTACCCCACCCCACCCTAAGTCCCTAGTTTGAATACTCCTGTGCTACCCCAAGCATGCAGGTCCAGCGCAGCAGTGCCCCTCCAGTTCAGGTACAGTCCATCACACATGTACTGGTCACACATGTACAAGTCACCCCAGTCCCAAAAGGAGTCCCAGTGCCCCATAAACCAGTACAGCTCTCTTTCCTACACCAGATTTGTAGCCATGTGTTTAACCACCAAAAAAGCTTTACTTCTCTCTGCTCGTGTTATCAGTAGAATTCCAGAGAATACTACTGTGGAGGTTCTGCTCCTAATCTTTTCCATTATCTCCACACATTCGCCCTGAAAAACCTAAAACCTACCCTTACTACCTATGTCACTGGCCCCTACATGAACTACTGGATCCCTCCCTGCTCTGCCCAGGAGCTTGTCCGAATGCTACCGGAGCATAAACTATGAATATAAACTAATCTGTTGGTATTGTAAATGGTACAAGTGCCTTTATTTAAGCCATTTTCCAAGTCTATGTGATGCTTACACGCGTAAGATATACACAGCCTTAAATAGAACACTGCCCAAATGGGCAAGGATTAGCCTGTTTTTGCCTCTGTGTGAAGGGGTTAAGGAACATCAACAGGTAGCCAGTGCCATCTACACGCAGGTCTTACACGCAGCGCTACCCTAAATTACCCAGCACCTCCGCGAACGTTAGGAGAAAAACTCAAAAATAGGTGCTCGGTAGCAAACAGATGTACAATAAAATTCACAATGCAACACCATCTTTTAAATAGACTTAATTTTGTTACCAATCACTAGCCTAATAACTGCAATATAAGCATACCATCACACGTGATTACAATGTTAAGAACAGGATGTTTGGTCAATCCTGAAATTGTAAATAATTAAAACTGTGAAGGCAAACAAAAAATATTTTCCCTGACAGACAGACCTTAAACTAAAGATGTTCCAATCCGATCCTTGTATCAGTATCTACTACGACATGCGCAATCTGAATCCAATTCTCCCCGACACTACAACACTTATATGCATATTAATTCCCAACAGTAGCAAAGCTTCGCCTATGTACTTTCTTTCTATGTCTGTACTCTGATAACACCAACAGGCTGTTTATGAAACAAGTTAGCTATGATGTCTGATGTGTGGAATTTTTACAAAGCGGAATTCAAAAGCAGCCCTACGGCATGCAACATTTACGATACCAGTGTTTCAAGAGGCGGCATTAGCACAGCTTCTTAATACAACAAATTAATAAAGCATCTGAAGACACTCTGACAAAGTCAAATATCCATTTAAAATAATTATTTATTTTCTGTATAATTTGTTTATGTTAACTACCCAGGGACTGTTAGACTGATTTTGAGCCAAGCTAGGTGTTATTGTGTTGTGTGTAGCCTAGTTGTTGAATAATTTAAAAAAGACAAATAACAAAAAATATCAGAAAATGGATCGGTATCAGCCAACACTGAATGTGACAATACCCGGATTGGATTGGGAGACAAATAACCTAGATTGGTACATCCCTACCTTAAACACTTGTAGAATCCAGAGGAAGTGAGAATCCCGCCACGTGCCATTCTGCTGCAGGTGGACAGGTACTCAGAGTACATTTCTGACCGGGAGACAGAGCTGTCACTATGAACTTCAAAGTGCGCATTTAGCCTGGGGGAACAAGCGTTGGCAGTTTTGAACCTAATTTAGGTACAATTTCCATCGCACACCAAAATACTGGAACTTTTCTCTTTTCTCTGTTAGTACACATGAGGGACTGGGCAAGCATAAAAACAAATTCAAAAAGGGAAAACTACAAAAATCAACTGGCTTTTGACCTTAAATGTATCTAAATAGCAATAAAATGACAAATCTTTGCACAGTACCTTCATATCATAAGCGTTTTATATTAAGGTCAACAGCATGTGATGTAGAGGCAACTACCCTTACTAGAACCTTCGCCATGTTAAATCCACTCAACTGTTTCCCTAAAAACAAGTGCTCAAACAATTTAGTGATTCAGTGCAATTTACTGGTCAGTGAGTCAAAAAACATCTCCAGGTGTGTGCTACACAATATTATGCAAACTTGTAAACATGCACGCACATACACAATTGTATGTGCAATAACTGCTTACATTTGTGTCTGTATGTGGATGTATGTATATATACAGTTAAATGATAAAATATTGGGACAGTGACAATTGTTATTTTGGCTCTGAACTCCAGCACATTGAATTTTTTTTGGGCTTTTCAGCTTTATTGGACAGGACAGTGTAGAGAGAAAGGAAGAACAGGGAAGAGAGAGGGAGAGACGTGCGACAAAGGTCGTGCGGTCGGATTTGAACCACCAACATCGCGGCTCGCAACGAGCATGTGGGCAGTGCTCTACAGGCTACGCCACAAGACACCCCCAGCACATTGAATTTGACATAAATCAGTGAATATGAGATTAAATTGCAGACTAAACGTTTTAATTTGAGTGTATATGCACTGTGTAGAAATTACAGCCAATTTATATACACACACACACAAACACACACACACAGTGGGCTCCAGAATTATTGGCACCCTTGATAAATATGCACAAAAAAACACAACAAAAAAAAATGCTAAACTAAAGCTTTATTGTCCAATATGTGTAAACTAGTGTGCTTGATTAATGACTCATTGGAATCAACCAAAGTCTTACATTTTTTAAATAAAAAAAATATTTCCCCATTGGCACCCATGTGAAAACAACCCCTGGCAAAAATGACAGCCATGAGTCTTTTCCTATAATTTGTGATAAGGTTAGAGAACACATTTGGAGGGATTTTTGATCACTGCTGCATGTAGAACTTTTCAGAATCATTGATATCTTTGGGTTTGCGCTTATGGACCCCCCCCCTCTTCAGTTCAGACCACAGGTTTTTGATGGAATTTAAGTCTGGAGACTAAGATGGCGATTGGAAAGCATGGATGTTGATTTCACTTAAGCATTTCTGTTTAGATTTTGATGTATGCTTGGAGTCATTGTCCTGCTGGACAATCTACTTATGACCAAGTCTTAGCTTCTTAGCAGAGACAACCAAATTTTCTGCCAGAATTTCCGGGTAATTTGTTGAATTCACTGTGCCATTGATCTAAAACAGTGCCCTGGGATCACTGCCAGCAAAACATTTCCTAAATATCAATGACCCACCTCCATATTTGATTGTAGGTAATTAGGTGCTTCTCCTGTATGCATTTCTCTTTTGCCGCCAAACACGTCGATGGTGTGTATTGCCAAAACGTTTTTTTGGTCTCATCTGACAATAGCACTCTCTTCCAGTCATAATTCCAATGAGGTCTGGCAATCTCCAGATTCTTTGTTTTGTTTATTGTTCTCAGTAAGGGCTCTCTTCGTGCCACCCTTCCAAAGTAGTAGTTGGTATGGAGGTGCCATTTTATGTTTTTTATTTTAGACTTGTTGACCGCAAGAAACAAACCAATCTCTGCAATTCTTAAACAGTGATCCTTGGGTTATTAATGGCCTCCCTCACCATCTTCCTCACCGTCCGTGGGGACACCATGAACTTGCTTCCTCTTCCTGGAAAATTTGCAACCATTCCATATGTTTTACACCTTTTTATTACTGCCATTACAGTGCTAAGTGGTATGTTTAACCGTTTATGTCCCTTTTTTTACCCATTACCAGACTTGTGATGGTAAATTACCATCGGTCTCTTCTGAATTGACAGTTATTTGGCTTTTCCCATGCTGATGGATGACAAAGGGATTTTCTATGCTTGTTACCTTATTTTTATTCTCTAGTGAAACTGGAAGCGATGGAATGACAGAATATAGTTCCTTTAGACTGAGATGAACTAAATTAAGCAAAATTGTATTGCCAATTTCAGTTTGATTTTACTTATGGCACCTATGGATTTCAGAAAAAATTAGATTACTTAATAAAAAAACATTGAAGTATGAGAGTAAATATATTGAAGTAAAAGTATATAGTTTCCCCATATGTTTGAACATAACATATAGATTATTATCTGTGTCATTTATTATATGCAGCCTTTTTTCTTCATTTTTATTAAGGGTGCCAATAATTCTGGAGCCCACTGTATATAGTGAGACCAAATTTAAGGGGAGCTAAAGAAATTGGACAAATTAACAATCTAAATTTAAGTTATTATATTTAGTACGCATTCAAAGAATTCCTGGGGTCTGTGACCCACAGATATTACCTCATGCTGGGTATCTTTCCTGGTGATACTCTGCGAGGCCTGTACTGCAGCCATCTTCAGATCCTGTTTGTTTCTGGTGTGTTTTTCTTTCGGTCTTGTTGTCACCAAGTAAAACGCATGTTCAGCTGGATTCAGGATGGGTGACTGACTCAACCAGTCAGGAACATTCCACTTTTTGGCCCAGAAAATCCCATTGATTGCATTAACAGTATAACAGTATGTATGGCGTCACTGTCCGGCTGCGAGGAGAAGACTTGTCCAATGAGCTCTGAGGCAATTGAATCCGAGTAGATATTTTGGTATACTTCAGTATTCAACCTGCTGCTGTTGTCAGCAGTCACATCATCAATGAAGACAAAGGAGCCGGTTCCAGCACCAGTCATACATGCCCAAGCCATAACACCATGTTTCACACATGAGGGGGGTTCTTTGGATCAGGAGCAGTTTCTTTTTCCACACTTTCCCCTTTCCCTCATTTTGGAACAGGTTAATACCATTTGCCCATAAGACTTTGGTCCAGAACCCTACAGTTTTTCCAATCTACTTTAGCAAGCTCTAACCTGGTTGTTTTGTTCTTGGGGCTTACCAGTGGTTTGCATCTTGCGGTGAATCTTATGAGCGGTGCACATGGAAGGCGCAAAGCAAGTTCTGTCAGGAAACTCTAATTACAACCAACGAATCAGTCGGCCCCAGTAACCGCTCACACAACACTCTTCTCGTACCCATCCAATCATAGGCACACATCACCAATGGAGAGCCTTTTTAAACCAAGAATCAGGTCGCTCAGTGTTGCTGCTTGCCTGCACTGCTTTGCATGCTTCACAGCTACTGGTCAGAATTGCGTTGATCAAAGAATTATTGCTCTAATCACTGCTCAAATGGGTATAGGCTATAGGCTACCAGTTGGGTAGTTAGAGCTGTGTTTTCTGCATGCTCTGTGGCGTTTGATAACGCCAGTTTGTGTGTTGCTCGGCTACCGTTGCCAAACTTTTAACTCGGCTGTCCATGCCATATGGTTATTTAAGAGAGCGTTATTTAAGCATTTGGTTTTAAAAAATGAAACCACCAGCTCTGTAACCCATGTATTTTTTTTATCGTCCTTGCTTGGTTGCCGTAAGATTTTTATTCATAATTCTTCCGACCGGTTGTTACTAGCACCAAAGCATTGCTGGCTAGCAAAAAAGAAACTGATTATTTTCAACACTGACATGTCCGTTGCTATGGGAGACATGCTCTTCGTGAATTGCCATTGTATTTATAACATAAAATGATGATTTTTGTCTGGAATAATAATAATAATAATACTGTGATTTGGTTACTGTAAAGCCCTGACTAGTGTTTGGGTGGTTAGCATTGTTGGCACCAAATGAGTGTCTTGTTGCTAAGACTTATATAATCCCTCAGGAAGCCTAAACTAAACAAATCAATGCATTCTGCGCATATCTTTCGCATTGCTGATGGGCCTTGTTTGGTATTGTGGTTGTTTCCATTCTGTGTTTGATTATCCTGCCAGTGATTTATAGTGTCTACAGCTGTTAATACGTTAGTTGTTTCTAATATTTGTGATACCATGATTGCAAAGTTAACTTTGTATCACTGCTGGTAGCTATTGCCTGTTTCGGCACACACTAAATTATGTGAACACAACCTTTGAACGACATATTTTATATTGGCTACATCCGATTTTGTAAGCTACATTGCTACTAATCTACATATTTGCATGAGATTTGGTACAGTACTACTGTATATAGCCTAATCACATATAGCCCCATCACATCTTGTACAAAGTGACTATCCCATTAATAATCCAATTCATTTTTGAGACAAACCTGATGTTTCAGTATTTTCTTAAAACAAATTTTATTCCTATCTATCTTTATTCCTATCCATTGCTTGAGACCATTTGTGTTCCCCACCTTTGAAATGGTGCTGCATTTGGGTAGAAGGAAAGAAACTACTGTGACGAAAGCCTTGTGGAGTAATTGTGTGTCTGAACTGAAGGACAATATCTTCTGGAGTATTACTGGACATGTTGTTACAGAGATGCTCTTTAAAAGCAAGGTAATTAGTAATTTAGCTATGTTTCAACAGCCACTTCAAGCTATTCTGCATTATTTGTGGCTATATTTGTTATAGATCAATGGAGTGCAAATCTTGCAGTTTTATTAATCTTGCTTGTTGCCACGGTGTACTAACAACAGAGCAGTGATCTGTGATAATACCAAAGCTTGTATTACCGGCAGTATCACATAGTTTTAGTCTTTAGCTATTGGATGATGTGCTGTTTTGGAGGTTTTCTGGTATTCCTCCTGCAGGTACAAAGATGGTGAGGTGTATAGTACTCCCTGTTAGATAGGTGCATGCACTAATACATGAAGCAGATCCATTCAGCGACAAAAATGTATTTACATATTCATATAAATATTTTAAAACGCGAGTCTTCCTGACTGGACTTAGGTTATTTTGGTGAAGTCATCCCTTTATGGCAGTCTTTGACACATCTACATCCTGAAGAGTGGGCTTGATCTGATCAAAGGTTTTTTTCTTCACAATTGAAAGTATTCTTCAGTTATCCACTACTGTGATCTTCCATGGTCTAGCAGGTTGTTTGTAATTGCTGAGCTCACGAGTGCTTTCTTGCATATCACTGTTTATTTTGACACACCCAGAGTTTTGGCTATTTGTCTGATCAATTTATTATGATTTTTATGCCTCATGATGGCTTGCTTTACCAGTATCACCACTCATTTGGTCCGCATGATAAAAGACACCAGCAACAGACTGTAAATGCAAATTCCACACCTAGAATCAAATCTAGATCTTTTGCTAGATTTCTTGCGGCTAAATAATGACAAAACGACACAACTGGTCAAGAAACAGCTGAGCAGCCATTTGTCCAATTATTTTTGCTTTCCTAAAATGGGGGGGGGGGGGGGGATATATAAAAAAGGAGTTGTAATTCCTGCATGGCTGACTGAATATGGATGTACACAACTTCAAATTAAGAGTCAGCATTTTAACCTCATATATTCATTGTTTTATTTCAAATCCAATGTGCTAGAGTATAGAGCCCAAACAACAGAAACTGTCCAAATACTTCTGCATTTAACTGTAGACACTGTGGCCACTTTATTAGGTAAACCTGCTCCTTCATGCAAATAGGCAGCTCCTCCAAACAGCAAAACACGTGTCTGCGACTCAATGCATAAAGTATGCAGACATGTCTTAGCTGTTGCATAACAAAACATTAAAATGGGCAAGATGCGCGATCAAAGCAATTTTGACCTCGGTGGTATTGTTGACCATGGTGGTTCCAGCATCTCTGAAATAGCTGCCCTACTGGGATTTTCAAGCACTGTAGTCTCTGTGTACAGAGAGTGTACAGAGAATTGTGCAATAAACGAAAAACATCCAGTGATGGCAGTGATGGCAATGCTGTGGGGTGGGAGGGTGCGGGTCCGCAGCATGAATGTGTGGTTGAAATCTGCAGGACCGCTGAAATCTGCAGAACTTTGTGATGCTATGGGGGCAGAATAGACCAAAATGCAGAATGAATGTTTCCCACAATTTGATGAATCCATGCTAGAAATAATTCAGGCTGTTCATGAGGCAAAAGGCGTTCCTACCCGATACTAGATAGGTGTACCTGATAAAGTGGCCACTGAG
Organism: Anguilla rostrata; assembly: GCF_018555375.3. Lineage (NCBI taxonomy): Eukaryota > Metazoa > Chordata > Actinopteri > Anguilliformes > Anguillidae > Anguilla > Anguilla rostrata. Next base: position 31,227,586 of record NC_057939.1, on the reverse strand, counting down.
TGTACAGCATCTGTACATTTCATACGTATAATAGCAGTACGGTGGCAACTTACCACTGAGTTGCAAACTTCTCTCCATCAATTTCCACAATTCCAGGAGGAGGAGACTGAACTGGATTTCTCGGTGCTTTAAGGGGGAAAAAAAAGGCAAAAATGTATCAGATCAAAATGATAAGACCAACACCAGGGGCTTCAGGACAAGTTCCACCTATCACTTAAATTGAACCATATTGCCACCTGCTGGATTCCGTATCCTCATAGCAATACAAAACCTCTTCAAGTGCCACTGACCTTTGGCTATGACTAGCTCAGAAATCCATTAACTTGAAATTTCTATCCTTCTCACCGCAAATTCCCACATTAAAAAAAAAAAATTTCAGCAGCTTCTGGACTTGCTGAGACACAGAATACAATTCTCACAGAACAGAATTCTCCAGCAAACAGAGATGTGCATATAAAATTGGTCCAATTTTCATTCAGGTGGGTTCTCCATCAGGATGAAACCTTCACTTTCTAGGGCTGCTGCAACCCTTGAAAAGTGTTAGCAATGAAGGCAAGAACATCTAAATCCTCTTGTCTGTAGGGGTACTGAAATTGTATAGAATTAAAGGATTTAAAGGTCACCTTCACCCAAACATTTCTTTTGTCCATATTTCCACAATTAAAATATTAAGAAAAATCAGTAGACAAATTCACAGCAGCCTGCATTTCAGAAATTTCAGACTGTCGGACAAGCAAGGATTAATTAAGAATATATATTTTCTGAATCCAGCAGTTCCAACAGTCAATGCCCTTGCTAAAATGTTCCGCACTCTGAATACTGAATCAAGCGATAGTGCGTGCTAGAACCCCTTACTTAACCTACATGTAATATATATTTTATTAGATTTAATTTAATAATTATGTTTAAAATTAGAATTATCAATTAAATCGCCAAATTCATTGATAGGTCAGTCTACAGTGCACTGGTGGAATCAACCAACAAGTCAAAACAAGCTCTATATCAGGTTGAAGCAGTCAATTATATTAATGAATTGAAAACATACATTCTTTTTTGAATGCAGGCACTCTACTTCTAAATTACCCAACAGAAGACATAATATAAAACATTAAACAGCTAATCTAGAAATACCAGAAAAGAGAGAGAGACTGAGACAGAGAGAGAGATGGATAAGCCAGACCTTGCCAAAGTATCACCCACTTCCAGTATAAGCGCCACAAGGAAACCAGCTAAAAACACACAACCTCGGAACCACCACCAAAATAAAGCGGAAAACTCTTCTTCCAGGCCCCGAAACCAAACGCAACCCCGCACTTTTTCTTGTGGCAATCTTAAATACCTTACCGAGCATGGCTTGAGGATGTTTGCCCTGATTGGGTGATGCTGGGTTAAGGTTTAGGAGAGAAGGGAAGGGGGGTCAGACTAATTTATGGCAAGGACTGGCCTACCTAAAGATTGCATTCAAACTAAAAGTTATGGGAAATGTTAGGCATGCAGGGTCTCCAACCCCCAATATGGTGTCCCGTGTCATACAGTTTGTCTCTTCTGAGGAGGTGAGACCCATATATTGTCAGCCTAGATTAGGGTATCAGTGGAATTTAAAATTGCCCCAATCACATTTGCTTTGATGCTTGTGATGGGGAGGCCAGGCCACATTCTTATTCACTGTTTCCCTCTCTAAGGCCAAAATCTAAGCACTACACATATCCTACAAGACGTTTCTCACAAAGTAGGCTTTAAGTCGTTTGCAAGTCAGGGAAGAGATACAAAAATAAACTGCTGGCAGTGCTTGGATTATATTTTATGAAGGAGTGAGCCATCATTACCTCCGCCAACAGAACTGACAGGGGTTATGTTTTCACCTCATTCTGTACATCCATTTGTGTATTTAATTCTGGCAGTAGTTAACCTGTGTCAAAATGTCACTAGTCAGGAACATGTTTCGGCAGCTTGAGGTACTAATTCCATGTGTTCAGCAAAGGAAATCTCACAAGCAAATACAACTTTTTCCATTCCATGCAATGAACTGTACAAAAACTAGAGGGGAAATGTGGTCACGCGGTTCTATTCAATTTGATACTTGCAAATGTGGCGGCACCACCACCAGATGGCTGCCACAGCCCGGAAATAGAATTACCGATAAGTCAGAATTATTGATGTATTTCCTATGAGTGTTACAGAAATTAATCGAACTCACTCCAGCACGATTTATGTACTAAAAGCTCACATTATGACAATCAACAGAACCAGGCAATAAAATTTAACATTTTTCCTGGATTCAAAATTTTTATAGGCTGAACAGAATATGAAAAAATAAGGACAAATATCACTATTCTGATTGCGTTGAATAGGCGCACTAGTCCCTCACTGGTTAAGAGCAAAACTGATGAGATTTGAAAGTCATGAGACAACAATAGTAGCTTCACAGATTCATCATGTGACGGGGCCCATCTGCACAGTCGCGTCATTTTCTTCTCTGAACCACAGATATTATGTACTACTGTATACTATAAATTTGTTTTTGGCTGGACCGCAACAGCGGGGCCAGCCCTACAAACGCGAATGTCTGTGACTGACTGAGTGAATGACTGAGTGAGTGATGAAGTTACCCCATTCGTCGGCCGAGTTATGAAGTCACACCATTGGTCAGCCGGATCACGTGTGTTAGGTCCAGCCATATACTAGGTTTTAACCTGGTCTTGTTTTTAGTAAACAGTACATTCTGTAGTTTTTTAATGAAATAAACTACAGAATGTAAGGCTAACATGTTTTGTTAAAGTCCCACTTTAGCTGTTTGTTTGATTGCATAAGCTTGGATAAATTAAATAAAACCTCAAAAAGCTTCCCTCAATTTTTTTTTTTCCAAGACACTGTACAGAGTAGCAAGGCAAGAAACAGAGCCAAAAGAGCAAACACCAGGCCTAAACCCCCAAACAGTAAGTACATAAGGTAAAAAAAAAAAACTCCAAAATGCTCAGCAATAGCAGCAAGAAAGGAAAAAAAAACAATGGGGGGGAATACATCTTGAGCTATTATGCTCTTCCTCAAATTTACCAAAGTTGTATTTTGTGAAGACAAGCTCCTGCACATGAGCTGGCAGAGGAATCAGATGTATGCAGCATTACAGCATTGATTTATATACCGGTAACAACCCAATTTGATGAAGATTATGAAATCATATATTACAAAACTATTTTCTTGAAATAAAAAACATAACTCAATCAATTGGAGTTGCAAGCCATGCTATGCACCTCTTTTTTGATCAGCCTGAAATAAAAAGTTGCAAAAACTTTCAATGTTTGTATTTATAAATAATAGCAGTTTTGTTATATAGGTTAAGGAAAAATGTATCGAGGCATATAATAGAAACACTGAGAAAAGCGCTAAAATGTGCATGACAAAACGCAAAAGGAATGGAAAGTAGTTGAAGAAATACAAAGAGCAATATTTTTAAAAAAGTAATTTCTTCGATCATAACAAATTCAGCACGTTTCTCCTTCCCTTCTCCTTGGTGTGCGCTTTTAAGTACCTAGCCTACACACTGTTGTTCTACCCCTTATCAATTCCACAGACAACGCACAGTGGCAAGCACACAAAACAGCTACATTTCATGCAGTTGTTATATAGCTGCTCTATTCAGTTTATTCAAAGTCCCAGTTTCAATGAAAACTTGATATGTCAAAAACGCGAAACTTGGTGCTGACTTCTGAGCAAATCACACAATAGAGATGGGAAAAAAGATCAAAATCCAAATAATATTGGCCAAATTCGGGAGGAGAAAACATTCAGGGAGACTGCATTATTTGAGTGTTGTCATGTATGGTATTTATATATACTTTTGGAAGTAGCCTAGCCATCAGCAGGTTTGTTGGCTAAATCGGTTACACCTTTGCTCACACAGCACTTGAGCCAACTAAACAGTTAGCTTAAGCTAAATAGCCATTTAACTAAACTTTTATTTTAGCAGTTTGCTACCTGCTGCTCATTTCTTCATTACTGCGATGGTATTTTCAAACTAGACAATTCCTGTAGAAATTGTGAAGTGTGGTTGCCGCCAACGCAAAGTCGACTTTGTGCTGAGTAGAGTGAACAGTTTCTGTAGTATGTAGCAGACACCGAGTATTGTGTACGTGCTATAACATAACGGCAACGAGTTGATTTGCGACACATATTCAGAGCTAAATTATCTGTTCATCAAAACTTGAGATCTCGGTGTTTTGGTCACTGTATGCGGTGACGAGTGACGGCGAATCATAATGCTAGCTGGCATGTTCAGAAGACCTTGGAAAAACCCTATGTCTACACAGCATGATCGCACCATTTTAAAAAGCAAGACATTGCTAGGGAGATTCATTTGATTGACTTATGGTTTTGAGTGAGTTTCAGCTCATTGTAACCATGGAACATACAACTAAAAACACTTAATTGGGCAGTAATTCAGAGTTTAATCTGTTACCTTAGAGACCAACTCATAGACAGAGGATAGTAGCCTATTACGTGTTAGCCGAGTCGAATTTCCAAGAACGAAAATGAGGCGAGAAATATGTGTTAAAAATTTGAACTCATTTTAAATACAGCTTCTGTGAATAAGTATTGGCTGGTAGCCAGTAGTACTAGCTTCTGTTGTAACGAGGGGTATATCAACAGACAAGCGGAGTTGTGTACTGTAGCAAACGCGTTGGGGTGAGAAAACGTTGCTGTCACTGCTAGAAAGAATGCGTAATGCATCTTTAATGAGATGAACCTTTCGAATACGACGAGATATAAAACGGTATTACAAAAGTAAAATTTGACATATTATACATAGTTAGAAAGCTTATTCTGTCACCTATTGGATCGATGAAGTGTAGATCAAGCTAGATTGTACTACAAAGTTTGACAACACCCAAAGCAACGTGTGGTATTACAAGATGACATGGTTTTCTCGAGTAAGACCGGACCAGAAGCTGCTGCACACGTGTTGTTGACGGCGTTGTTGCACTTTTTAGTACAGTCTGGCTTGATTGAGAATTCATTTATTCAGTAGGTGAGAGCATAAGCTTTCTAACCATGTATAACACGTCTAATTTTGGTTTTGGAATATCGGTTTTAGGTCAACCGAAAGTTCTCATCATCGCATTAAATGCATTCACTCTTTGTTAGCACTAGCATTCAAAGACGCTGCACCTGACGAAACGTCGTCAACGAATTTGAGTAATATTTTGTGAAATACTATTATTAGTGAGGACTTCTGGGTATGCCTAAGCCATATGTTTGTTGATATACCTAGCTGACAGCGTTTTTTTATTTGTAATTTTGCATTTGGAATACCGTTATATTGCGTTCACTTCTGCATTCAGCTATATCCTTTCTGGTGGCTAAGTCGCCAGGAAACCTCGTTTGAACAACACAGTCCGTACATGTATGTCTTCGTCAAGGTCTTATCTACATCGTGGTATAAAGCATTTGAGGTTTACGAATGTGTGTTCTCAGTAATTACGACGAAAAAAGAGATATGCGCCGTTTCTGGGTTCTGAATACCCAATAGATAAACCAGGTGAAAAACGTAGAGCGGAATGCATCACATGTACAAAGCCGACCAATGCTGTAACTTCATCATTCACATATGAATGACGTCACAGTCCCCATTCATTCTTTATGGGAATAATTGCCCCAAAAAAGTCATATTTCTCAAAAACCGTGCAGCGAAACTTTTCACAAAGTAATAGCACACCATTCCCGATCAAGCTGCTCGATTTGACATATTGCACGTGTATGTGTAGCGAAAATTCTGGGAGCAGTAGCGTTCCAAAAAATGGGTGGAAAGAATAATAATAACTAGACAATTCCTGCAGAAATTGTGAAGTGTGGTTGCCGCCAACGCAAAGTCGACTTTGTGCTGAACGGAGTGAACAGTGGTAGGTAGTTGCTATGATGTCTGAGGCAGTTGCTAGGGTGTTGCTAGGTGGTTCTATGGAGTTTCAGGTGGTTGCTATGGAGTTCTAGGCGGTTGCTAGGGGGTTGCTAGGCAGTTGTTATGGTGTTCCAGGTGGTTGCTAGGGTGTTGCTAGGTGGTTGCTATGGAGTTATAGCCGGTTGCTAGGGTGTTGCTAGGCATTTGCTATGGAGTTATAGGCGGTTGCTAGGGTGTTGCTAGGTGGTTGCTATGGAGTTCTAGGTGGTTGCTAGGGTGTTGCTAGGCGGTTGCTATGGGGTTATAGGTGGTTGCTAGTGTGTTGTTAGGTGGTTGCTATGGAGTTCTAGGCCATTACTAGGGTGTTTTAGGTGGTTGCTAGGGTGTTGCTAGGTGGTTGCTATGGAATTCTAGGCGGTTGCTATGGTGTTGCTAGGTGGTTGCTATGGAGTTCTAGGCCGTTGCTATGGTGTTGCTAGGTGGTTGCTATGGAGTTCTAGGTGGTTGCTAGGGTGTTGCTAGGTGGTTGCTATGGAGTTCTAGGCGGTTGCTATGGTGTTGCTAGGTGGTTGCTATGGAGTTCTAGGCGGTTGCTAGGGTGTTGCTAGGTGGTTGCTATGGAGTTCTAGGTGGTTGCTAGGGTGTTGCTAGGGGGTTGCTAGGGTATTCGAAGTGGTTGCTAGGATGTTGCTAGGTGGTTGCTATGGAGTTTTAGGTGGTTGCTATGGAGTTCTAGGCCGTTGCTAGGGTGTTGCTAGGTGGTTGCTATGGAGTTCTAGGTGGCTGCTAGGGTGTTGCTAGGTGGTTGCTATGGAGTTCTAGGCGGTTGCTATGGTGTTGCTAGGTGGTTGCTATGGAGTTCTAGGCGGTTGCTAGGGTGTTGCTAGGTGGTTGCTATGGAGTTCTAGGTGGTTGCTAGGGTGTTGCTAGGGTATTCGAAGTGGTTGCTAGGATGTTGCTAAGTGGTTGCTATGGAGTTCTAGGTGGTTGCTATGGTGTTGCTAGGTGGTTGCTATGGAGTTCTAGGCCGTTGCTAGTGTGTTGCTAGGTGGTTGTTATGGAGTTCTAGGTGGTTGCTAGGGTGTTGCTAGGTGGTTGCTATGGAGTTCTAGGCGGTTGCTAGGGTGTTGCTAGGTGGTTGCTATGGAGTTCTAGGTGGTTGCTAGGGTGTTGCTAGGCGGTTGCTATGGAGTTCTAGGCCGTTGCTAGGGTGTTGCTAGGGGGTTGCAGTTAGGGTGCTAGATTTCAGTGGTTGCTAGGATGTTGCTAGGTGGTTGCTATGGTGTTGCTAGGTGGTTGCTATGGAGTTCTAGGCGGTTGCTAGGGTGTTGCTAGGTGGTTGCTATGGAGTTCTAGGTGGTTGCTAGGGTGTTGCTAGGTGGTTGCTTTTGGGTTCCAGGTGTTTGCTAGGATGTTGCTAGGTGGTTGCTATGGAGTTCTAGGCGGTTGCTATGGTGTTGCTAGGTGGTTGCTATGGAGTTCCAGGCGGTTGCTAGGTTGTTGCTAGGTGGTTGCTATGGAGTTCTAGGTGGTTGCTAGGGTGTTGCTAGGGCGTTGCTAGGGTGTTGCTAGGTGGTTGCTATGGAGTTCTAGGTGTTTGCTAGGGTGTTGCTAGGTCGTTGCTATGGTGTTCCATGTGGTTGCTAGGGTGTTGCTAGGCAGTTATGGTGTTCCAGATTGTTGCTAGGGTGTTGCTAGGTGGTTGCTATGGTGTTCCAGGTGGTTGCTAGGGTGTTGCTAGGCGGTTGTTATGGTGTTCCAGGTGGTTGCTAGGGTGTTGCTAGGTCGTTGCTATGGTGTTCCATGTGGTTGCTGGGGTGTTGCTAGGCTGTTGTTATGGTGTTCCAGATTGTTGCTAGGGTGTTGCTAGGTGGTTGCTATGGTATTCCAGGTGGTTGCTAGGGTGTTGCTAAGTGGTTGCTATGGTGTTCTAGGTGGTTACTATGGTGTTGCTAGGTGGTTGCTATGGCGTTATAGCCAGTTGCTAGGGTGTTGCCAGGCATTTGCTATGGTGTTCCAGGTGTTTGCTAGTGTGTTGTTAGGTGGTTGCTATGGAGTTCTAGGTGGTTGCTAGGGTGTTGCTAGGGTGTTGCTAGGTGGTTGCTTTGGAGTTCTAGGCGGTTGCAAGGGTGTTGCTAGGTGGTTGCTATGGAGTTCTAGGTGGTTGCTAGGGTGTTGCTAGGGGGTTGCTAGGGTATTCTAAGTGGTTGCTAGGATGTTTCTAGGTGGTTGCTATGGAGTTCTAGGCGGTTGCTATGGAGTTCTAGGCCGTTGCTAGGGTGTTGCTAGGTGGTTGCTATGGAGTTCTAGGCCGTTGCTAGTGTGTTGCTAGGTGGTTGTTATGGAGTTCTAGGTGGTTGCTAGGGTGTTGCTAGGTGGTTGCTATGGAGTTCTAGGCGGTTGCTAGGGTGTTGCTAGGTGGTTGCTATGGATTTCTAGGTGGTTGCTAGGGTGTTGCTAGGCGGTTGCTATGGAGTTCTAGGCCGTTGCTAGGGTGTTGCTAGGGGGTTGCTAGGGTATTCGAAGTGGTTGCTAGGATGTTGCTAGGTGGTTGCTATGGTGTTGCTAGGTGGTTGCTATGGAGTTCTAGGCCGTTGCTAGGGTGTTGCTAGGTGGTTGCTATGGAGTTCTAGGTGGTTGCTAGGGTGTTGCTAGGTGGTTGCTTTTGGGTTCCAGGTGTTTGCTAGGATGTTGCTAGGTGGTTGCTATGGAGTTCTAGGCGGTTGCTATGGTGTTGCTAGGTGGTTGCTATGGAGTTCTAGGCGGTTGCTAGGTTGTTGCTAGGTGGTTGCTATGGAGTTCTAGGTGGTTGCCAAAGGCAACCACACTAATAAACGCTGTACTGAAAACATATTTTTATCATCAGAATGTATTGTAGTGTGAATGGACAACTAAGTGTCCACACCTATGAGAGGCGGAACTGGGAGCGCAATTGTGGGGGGTGGACTGCTTTGGTAAATTGATGGGAGAAATTGACAACAGGTGTGAAGGACTGAGGTAATAAAAGGTAGAGAGAAACTCTGGTCATGTGAGCTGGGCAGCCGTGTCTCATTTTGTGGGTTCGTGCACGCTTGGCAAGGAGGGTGCGGCTCGCAGCTTTTAGTGCTGCCGGCTGTGAAGACAGTCAGACAGGGGAGCTGTTCCAGCACCAGGAGGGGAGGTTACTTGCCTCCTTTAGGTAGTGAGGGCTGGGGACTTAGGAGTGTAAGCACCTGCCTCTGTTCTCCAGTTTTGTGTATCTGCGCTCGGCGTCCCACTGTGTGCTGTCCGTACTGCCGACCTCAACTATTGTTTGCCTCGGGGAGTCGGACAGTGCCAAGAACACAGACCCAAGGGGAGGGTCTCGCCAGCCGGGCGGGTTACGTTTTTAAGACTTATCACTCTGTGTTTAGAGTTTATTATTGTGAATAGTCTTGTCTCATTTTCTGTCCTAGTCCTTTTGTGTATAGTGTTTAGGTTTGAAAAAGGGCGAAGTGGGGAGGTTTAGTGGAGAGGAAATGTAATGGGGCTAATTGTTAGGAATCCTGTTCTATGCCTTTTTGCTGTGCAGGCATGTAAAAGTGTTAAAGCCGAGTGAAGTGTATTTGACTAAGTGTACTTCTCGGCCATCTATTTCACGTGTGCTATGTGGAACTATAGCCTAGTTGTAGTGGAGCGGATTTGACCAGTGTAATTAGTCCTCTAGGTGAAGTGTGCTGTGGGGAACTATAGCCTGTTTGTAGTGGTGTGTATCTTGGTGCATAAGATAGGGATTCCATGCTTTTTGTCTCTACTGCAGCACATTCTAACCAAGACCAATAAATATGTATTTAAATGAGAATATTTAATAAAGATTGTATATTTTTTGTAACTGTCTGTTGTTGTGTGGTGGATGCCTCAGACACCGAACCATACCAGTTCACAAAAGGTGGTGGCAGTGTTAAGCTATTCTGCTTACCCCAGGTATTTACCTTACCAAAGTAAAAGGTTTTTTTGTAACAAATGCAGCAGTGGAGTCCTGACTCTTCACCTGCACAAAATGCACCCAGGCACGAAAGCCTGCGACAACGCCGTAAACAACACGTGTGGTATTACGCACAGCTATTTTGGAACGTACCCAGGCATCACAAATGCGCGTATATTTCACAAACGGATCGTCCAAGACAATATATGACCACTCAGTCTCAAAAGGGACATCTTTACACTTAAAACCAATGGTAAGGTTGTGTATTTATTCAATATTTAGACCCCAGATATTGACTGTAGAATAACATGGTATCATTTTTAAAAAGTTTTTCTCGTTTATTTTGTTATTCAGTGAGCAGCGTTTTCACTGAGGCATATCTTAGGGCTATTGTCAGGTTAATCTTGTTGCTATGAAAGAATACGATTTTTGAGTGGTGAAAGAATATTTTAATGAATGCCCAGATGGACAATATTGTCCATTATGTCATGGGTGGGGGGTGTAGTTGCAGATGAGACTGCAAGGAGGGGGTGCCTGCTAAATGCACGACCAGAGCGACAATGGTGGTGCTGCGAAACTCCCTATTCGGCATAGCTGTCGTGTATCGTCTACTAATGAAACTAAAACAAAGCGTTTCTGTTTTTAACTCATACTTTGGTTGCAGTAGCACTGAATGTCTGAGTTCAGTAATGTCGGTACGCCGGCATGCCGACCACTAGGGGCTTTGCGCTAGGTTAAGGTTAAGCTCAGGCGGTGGTGGTTGGCTGATTTAAGTGACAAATTGTTAGCAACTTACTTTAAAACACCGAACGACTTCAAGATTCACATAGGCTTACGTTAACCACAGACATTATTTTCTGTATAAAACAAAATTCTAATCAGATTTTTTGAAGAGAGTGCAGTGTTTTTCAACCCTGGTCCTGGGGACCCACTGCCCTGCATGTTTTAGATGTTTCCCTGCTCCAACACACCTGATTCAAATGAATGGGCCAGCATCAAGCTCTGCAGAAGCCCGATAATGACCCATTCATTTGAATCAGGTGTGTTGGAGCAGGGAAACATCTAAAACATGCAGGGCAGTGGGTCCCCAGGACCAGGGTTGAAAAACACTGAGTTAGTGAGTTGAGATATTCTAATCAAATCATGATGGAAATTGCTTTTGCATGATTCAAGTCAGTAGAAAACGAGATGCATTATGGAATACTTTTTAATCTATTCAAAACTTTAATATGGATAAAGCATTAAACCTGAGGAAAGGCATGCATCATCGTTAAGGAAAAATTAATGTAACTGATGCTAAAAAATTCTGTTTTCATTAAACTGTGAAATACATTTTGCAAGTCACTATTCATAGTGTCACAAGCAAAAAACATGTTTGACAATGGTTTTCATGTCAAGGCATCTTGTGACAAAGTACAGGGCGCTTGGTAAAGGGGTTCCCACCTGGTGCAGGTGGTGTCCCCTGCATCTGTGTTGGTAGCCGCTCCACCAGCTGTGGTCGCACCTCTGACCCCACCTGGCTGCTGGCGTTCTGATGCTCGATCAACTTGACTGCAGTCAGCGCGTCTGGTCCGAAAGTGTGGAGGTCAACCGAAACCAGACGCACCAGCAAATCTGCTCCGTGGGAGACACAACATGTAAGGTTATCCACATACATTCAAAAACATGAAATTAAATCATGCCTTCAATTTAACCAGAAAAGCCTAGCATCAGGCTCAAAATATAAAGTCATGTGTACATTCATTCGAAAATAAAAACAACAAAAACTTTATTGTAAAGACAGTGAGAACTCATAGCAAAATATCATGTAACACAACCTTGTTTCATATTTTTTTCCACACAGGCTAGAGTGAAAACTGTGTTGCATAATTGTAACTACAGTCCATAATGTTTGGGACAAAGACACTCTCTCTTGATTTGGCTCTGTACTACATAATTTAAAATTGTAATCTAACAATTCACATGTGGGGAAAATGTAAGGATTCTCAGCATTGAGTAAAATTTAGTTTTTTATGCATTTTGGTTTCACCATGTAGCAATTACAGCACTTTTTATATGCAGTCCCTCCATTTAAAGGCACCATAATGTTTAAGACAAATGGCTTCACAGGTGTTCTGATTGGTCAGGTGGATTCAGTCGCTTCCTTCGTGCAGGTATAAGACAGTATTTAGTCTTGATTGCAGGCTTTTTATTGCCATAGGCATTTGTCAATATGAGGACCAGAGCTGTGTTGCACTTAATCCTGCAGGAAGACAATGATCCCAAACATACTGCTCAAGCAACAAATGTTTGTCAAACCAAAAACTGGAAAATTCCTGACTTGCTAAGTCATTCACACAATCTAAATCCAACTGAATCAGCATTTCATAAGCTGAAGAAAAAGGCCGCTAGCCCCTGAAACAAGCAGGAGGTGAAAATGACAGTACAGGCCTGGCAGAGCATCACTAGAAAAGACACTCAGCACCTGGGTGATATATATGGGTCACAGACTTCAAGCAGTCATTGCATGCAAATGATAAGCAATTAAGGACTAAACATGACTACTTTCATTTAAATAACATTAATATGTTCCAAACATTATGGTGCCCTGAAATGAGGGGCTATGCATAAAAAGAACTACACTTTCTACTTGGTGAAACCAGTGTATAAAAATACCCTTAAAAGCTGAGTATATACACTTTAATCACGTGACTGTTTGGTTACAAATTAGATTACAATTAGATTACAAATCTAAAAAACATTATGGAGCTCACTGTATGTGCAATGGGGCTTTACTATGCTCGACCAGAATGCCCCAATTAATAGCTGTTTTAGAAATTTCAGTTTTTCATAAAAACATAATCGGCACACAGTCATGTTGTGCAGTTTGATTTCACTCTAACAAGCCAATGTGCAGGCAGTAATCTTACTGGCTAATCTAACCAGTCATGTACCAACAAATAGGACACAATGACTTTTTAAATCAAGAATTTAATTTTGACATTTTACACTGAACAAGAGTTCAGAATTATAAGATCGCAGTTCAGGCAAATCACGTATTTATAGTTTTCAAATCCCATACCACAATATTTTGTGTTACATCTAAATAATTCAGTCATTTAAACTACTGTATAAAAAAACAAATGGCAAAGAGCAGTATTACTTTTTCCAAAAATGTCTTATTATACACACATTCATTTCAAGCATGGTTCACAATTGCACACACATTTTTTAATATTTTTTCTTCACCCTCCCACCCCCCAACCTGAATATCAACCATGCAAAGCACATATACAGCATATACAGCCTATAGCATGTTAACCATATTGTCAAATTCTGGAAGAAACGAAGTGTGACAATGTAGATTACAGTGGTTTAGGGTTTCAGTTGACGCACTTGCCTCTGTGGGAGAGGTTCTGCCGACCAGAAAGAAATGCTTGTGAGATTCTGACAGTAGGGGGCAACAGAGTGTAATTATTCCTCATAAGAACAGCTTCCATCATTGTGCATTGTACATGACATCATGCAGCGTTGCATTTCGGGGTGATTCGCTATCTTAAGATGAATGCTTAGCTCTGTGATTTGAAGATTAGTGTTTGGAAAAAATAAAGCCCTAATTCCACCTAATATTGGGCTGGTATCAACATAGAAGCAATTAAAATATTTTTATGGATCCGGTAACTCTCGTCATATTATAATAGCCTACTTTGCAACATAAAACTTGTGTAAGACCCTAATAGGGACATCAAACCCATTTTGGCAATTTTTCAGAAAATATATTTTCCTTTATAATTCACAATGTCATAAATGCTACTCAAATATCAACATATAAATATAAATATAAACCTCAGAAAATAATGGCAGTTCCTCTCTTTAACACAATTTATTATCAGCTTCCTGTGTAGCTAATCTAGTTGCAGAGGAAGGAGACACCTTCTGCCTGCAATGTATTTACGGGCGATCCACGCAAACATTAAAACAAAATTGGCATCTGGGCTCACTTTAACAGGTCATTTGACTTTGTTTATGAGAATTTGTGCCTGCGCCTAATGCTGCCCCAAAGTCAATTGGGTCATTATAAAAAAATCTAACCTCACTGAAGGTATTATTATACATTTTGGTTACAATAAAAACTTGAAGTGAAATGTTTTACATGTTAATTGGTTATTATGTATTCATGCTTTCTTATATTTAGGTGTCCTGCCAGCATACCGAGGAACTTAAAATTGTAGAGCAGTTCTAGAAGCAAAATGTCACTTACAAAAAGAAAAGATAAAAAATAGGGCGCTTGTTGTCTTATTCAAAATAACCCCAGAAGGGATTTTTTTATGGGTGAAATGAAATGAAATTCAAACTGTATCCAACCTCTCGTCATCGTCCTGGTTGTTCAATTCTGATCGGTCGACGTTATATGGCAAAAACAGTCTCTTGAGCTAGGGTCTTGCTACCACAAGAAATAAAGCATTTTAGTTTTATGAATAGATGTTTTTTTTTTAATTAAGGTGAAAAAGGAGACGTGAGCCTGGTTGGTTCGAGTCCCCAACTGCAATGGAATTTTGAATCAGGGCTGCTGGTTTAAAACTAAACTAAACTAAAAGATATTTTGGCACTTATAGCGTTTTGAGAGTAGCCTACATATTTCATTAAATGTCACATCTCATAACAATGAGGAAATAAGTACAGTAAAAAAAATTTACTGAACAAATAACACTAAATATTGGTTCATGTTGCTGAAGGAAAAACATGAACCAAAAGTAAAAAAATCGCACAAACAATGCCTTTCCCCCCAATGATAGTGATTAGGCTATATGCCGAAAGCAGCAGCTAATTTTTCAGATCATATTAAAGGAAACAATTGTTATTGTCTGGAAAGGCAGCGACTTATAAATTGTTATTTGATTATACAGTAGCATTTATTCCATTATGCATGAAAAATAAACTGTCAAAGTATGTTTACTGAGATCGGCAAAACAGGTTTGACCTCCCCAGGGATATGCATCATCACACACTGGCTGGATGTTGAGAACTGGGAATGGAAAAGATGTGTCCTTTTCACCGTAATTAAAAAAACAAAAAAATAAAAATAAAAAAACACCCATTTGTAAAACTAAAATGCTTTAAACCACACCGTAGACAAGATCTTGGCAAAGCCTTGATAATGAGCACTACACTACATACCTGATTATTTTTTCAAGCAATAGGTGGCCTAATGTAACACACTGTATCAATTTCTATGCTGACATTATCCGATTTACGCCTCTAATTACTCATTTGCGAAACTAAAGGAACCAGCAGAGTGAACGGAAATCTCCAAATGAAATTTAGTTAAGATCATTTCACTTGCTTTCTTGCGAGAAAACAGAACATAAAAAAATGTTTCTATGGGTTTTTACATGAATATGTGGTCGTTTAACATTTAAAAGGCAGTGTTTTTATTCTGTTACTTCCCACAGCAACCTAAGTTCATACATATTATGAAACAATAGGCTATGCTGCAAAACTATTTTCTTGAAAAAGTACACAGCTGGATAAATTCCAACAGTTGTATTTCTAAATTATAGCATTTTAGTTATATAGGCAATAAATGATTCATTACCATTTTCAAATCATTGCACATGAGAAAACATGTTTTCTTTGGCCATTTCCCAGTGGCGGAGCTTCAGTATTAGGACAGAGGGTGCAAAGCCAGTTGAGGGGTCACAATGACCCAATTATTTCAAAAATATTGCTGTGGCTCAACAATGCACGCATGTATCGGCATACCGCACTTTGTTGCAGAAATCTAGCTCAGACTATGACCACAGCAATCGCGCAGCAAGGCTATATCACAAACACGGTTAGGCTAACAAAAAAGTTTTTGATGCACCGAATTATAGGTATCACCCATTGTCCTTCAATGGCTGAAGATACAAAACTCTGGAAAGATGGCCATAGACCGGCTGGTGACAACAGCCCAATCAATTCTTGTGACAGAAGTGTTACGTTGTTTTTGTTTGTTTGTTTGTTTAATCACCCTAGCTACCATGTTAATACTCAAAACAGACTGGGTGATTAATTTCTGAAGTATTTGTTCTTTTTGTGCTTTTATCTGCATTTTTAGTTGCTATGCCAACATTTAGGTTCGGGAACAATAGGAGCACAATTGTAAAGCGTCACATGCCCAACATGAATGAGTATGAAAATGCATTCATATCTGTGCTGTCCTTGAACTGACCTGCTGGTTATCTCCATTGAACTCTATGGGTCTAATAAAAAGAAACTGGAACTGGTAACGTTGGTCTGACCCGGCCGGCAACTAGTTAGCAAAAAGATTTATGATAGTCAAAACTGCCCATTTGCGATGGATTGGTAGCTTGAGGTTACCATTAATGTTGAGCCTTGTAATGCACGTTTATGATGTGATATAATGTTGAGCCCTGTAATGCACGTTTATGATGTGATGACTGCTATGCACTGCATAAAGCAGGGTTGTACAACCAGTAAACTTTAAAAGCTAGCAATTAATTGATTTTCTTATGAATACTATATGTTCTTAGGTGATCAGCAATCAAATACGCAAGTTGTTATAGTTACCAGTTTCAAACAATTCATATTGAGTTTGATGATAAAATGCTATCCATTCAACTGGCCTACCACAAGAAACACACCTCACTGAAGCATCTATTACAGTGGAGTCACTTCATCAGTTCTGAGAACGTCTGACCATTCTGAGCCATTGAGGCTGATTCTAATTATTTTTCTCTGTATTACAAAATGATCACCGCTTAGCTGCATTGCATTAATGTTAGCCAGTAGCTATAACATGGTATTCATTCATAAGCCTGCCTTGCTCAGTGAACAAATTGCTATTCCCTCACAGAAGAGTTGAGACGGATATTCTCCTATTTTCAAAAACTGACAAAAATATCAAGTTTGTCTCTAGTTAATTCATTGCCATTTTTCGTTGCTTTTCTAAGGGACGCATCAACAGCGAAACACGATCTGCTCTACTTGTCACTTTAATTAAATAAATATAGAATGTCGGTGAGAAATAAGTTTGCGATATTACTAGTTCTACTGCCAGTTAAAAATTAGCTAAATATTTACGGCAAAATTTTACATAAAACAGCATGTCAGTAATCTCCCATTTCAGTTGTTCCTAACTTAATCGTGTTGGATAATTTATCCTGGATTTTTATTAACATTACCATAAATCACTGTAGCCTACATCAAAACTTCCATGTAGCCTACAGTTGTAAGACAATGTACTGACCTGTGAAGTTAGTTATGTTCATTGTTTTACAGCATTACAATTTATGCATATATGCATTTAAACATTAGGTTACCTTACATGAAATAAAGGAAAAGTTTAATTAATGTCCATAGCCTATTTATGCATTAAAAACAAACACAAAACTAAATGGCAAAAGCAAACTGTCTACTATACTGACTAATCTGGTGTGTGCTTATAAATTACCAGTTTCTTTTCCATTAACCATTTGGTAAAGGACTGAATTGCGTGTATACAATCTTCAAATGGCGACTGTAGCAGCAGTGTACAAAAAGTTACTGACTGCGTTACATTTACGATGCTCTACATTCATACCGACTCGCCCGTATATCCTAAGTGAAACTAACATGGATGACGTTAAACTGTGCTCAAAACTGTCTGACTAGGCTATTGTTTAGTTTCACAGTCTGACCACAAAGTTTGTTGAATAACCATTTATAGACGTACATTTCACTCAAATACACACCAAAATCATATAATTTATTCAAATGGTCTGGTTTTAAGTAGAACTGTATTTGATTATTGTAACAGTCGTAAGAAATGACTTTAAATTGATTAATAATCTGTCAAGGGGCAGCATATATAAGGTGAACAGAACATGACTGAGTACAGAGCCTTGGGGCACACCACATGATAGCACAGCTGATTATGACACATAATTGACAACTGACACTGAAAAGCTCCTATTTGAAATGTATGAGGAAAACCAGTCCAGGCCAGTAATACCCACCTGCTGCCTCAGCCTCACAAGCAGGATGCTATTATAGATGGTATCAGAGGCAGCACTAAGATCAAGTACTATCAGAATGGAGCATTAAGCAACATCAAACGCATTAAGATATCATTAGCAATTCTAAGGAGTTGTTTAAGTGCAATGCTTCTGACGGAAAACCATACTGGAATTTATCAAAGATGTTATGGACACCCCCTAATACCTCAAATTTAGCAGGACCTAGACGCCAGGTCTCCATTACCAAATGCCTTTTCTGGCAGAGTGAATGTTAAGAAGATTAATATACTTCTCTGCCTAAACTATCTAACATCCCGTGTTATTTATCTTGTAAGAGGGAAGTCAAACTGGGACCCAGAAAAGGCTGGCATTTGAACGAGCCGGCATGCTGGGACGCAGCCTGTACTTCAAAGGACCCGAGAGCCTTGTGGTAAAACAATAAGTTACTCGGACTTCCTCTGGATGAGCAGGCCATTTGGCTCTCTGGACTGTTACCCTCTGGACAAGACTGAGATAAGGGGAACTGGACTGGTTGTTTATGGTTGTGTGAGCAAGCCGTTGGCTCTCTGGAATGTTGCCATCTGGACACAACTAAGATAAGGGGAACTAGTCTCTTTGTCTGTGGTTGTGGGTGTGTGTGTTTTGGGGTCATAAAGGGTGAAATGTCTGGCCAAATGGTGGGTCAACTGAGCGGGACAGTACCACAGTGCCCTTATGTGGGCCCCTCTGCCATTACACTTTTTATTTCTTTTCTGGATCTGGACTTTAAACCATCTGTTTATCCTATTTACAAACCCCGGAAAACCGTACAAACCATGCACATGTTTTCATTGTATTATTGTATTATGCCTTATGTAATAATAACATGGATTGCGTGTACAATGGTTAAACAAAAGGGTATTTTCATGACAACTGCACCATAATATTACATCCACTTGACATGTTTGGTATGGACGTATTCAAGATAATTCAAGCAATTGAATGAAATATGTTTCATACCAAATAGAATTTGAAAAAACAAATAGACACAAACAGGGAAAAACTACCACAATGGAATGTCCTCTCTGGTAATCATCTCCTTTTCCCAATTTCCCCACTAATTGTTTTAACAACCGCCTCCAAATGGTGGGGGCTGGAATTCCAGATTTGACTCGGCCAGGTTAATTTATGGCAATGCCGCCTAGACCAAACGCAGGATTTGGCTTAAAAGGAAGGGAGACAAAGCAATCGAGGAAGATCGTAACCGACTTCCCCACATTGCACATACTCTGTGCTCTGTGTGTAGATGCACAAGGAAGATCGTAATCGACTTCCCACACTATACAGACTCTGTGTTGTGTGTGTAGCTAAACAGGCTGGGTAAGACCTTTTTACTCTGTATTTATGTTTTTTAAACCTTATAATTGATTTTGAATTTGAAGCTAATGACCTACCTGCCTGTTCAATAAATTCTTCTTATTTTTAACTTGCGTGGTCTTCATGACTAATTCATTTTATCTTCTTTTCAGCCAAAGTTCCGCTTAAATACTCAGGGGGACAATTATGACTAGGACCTACTGATCAGGGGTCTAGTACAGCGAACGTCTTTAGTGAGGTCTTCAAGTTAGATAGGCGACCACGATCTGCCCACTAACGGGATTGGTGGCATTGGTTCTGGTGTTTTGGCTTAAGAGGACCCATGGGCGTTATACGCCGGTTCTTGTCAAATTCGCCTTAAGGAGCCTGATAGATACACACTGTCCTGGGCTCATAACTATCTATGCACTATCCATGCAAGGAAGGCATGTATTACGGTGGTCCGCCTCCTACCCTCTGGATTCTTCACCGAACTGAGATTTAACAATAGTGCTAAACCCGGGAGCATATATTGAGGAATGATGGCACAAGATAGAGTCGAGTGTAACCACTCCCAAGTTCCACGTATAGTTAAACCCAAATTTTAAATTATAATTTACTATGGAGTCAGATTATCACGAGGGTAAAACCTAGTAACTGTTACGCTTTCTTGTTGTGGTCATGGATATATTTGATGTGTTGTTCCGCGCATTTGTGAATATTCTGATGCTCCCATTGGAATATTGACAGTCCGGCGACAGATCAGATATATCTCTGATGACAGCATAGCCCCGTTTGCGAACGGAGAGTAACAAGAATGTTACTGGTCCGTTTCAGGCCAGTTTAAGCGGGATAAGAAGCAACGCCTTCATATCTGACCCGTGGCAACGGAACCAGTGCATTCTTAATTATAATTGTGCCCTGTTCTTACGAACAGAGGAAAAATAACTAACATCTCCGGTTTTGAATCACACCAGCCAAGGGAAAACACGCGGTGCCTTCCCCTCCAGCTACAAACCCTCATTGGTCTAGCTGTGAGGTGTTTACAATTTTTTTTTTAAAGTTTACACTGCTATCTCTAAATACATATTTGGAACAGGAAGAGACCTCGAATCAAATTTCCCAAGCTTCTTAAACCCAATAAAATAGGGGGCATCTCTTTCCCAGATAAGCAACTCTATTACTGATCAGCTCAGATCAAACGGATGATCAGCTGGTTCTTGGACAGACGCGATTCTCTAAGGGTTGGGTCAAGAAAGTAAAGATTTTTACTAGTCACCCAAGGTTACTCCAATTTTGACCATTCATATTTGAGGGATCAAATTAGTGTCTTATACGTTTGTTGTGTGGAGGGATGTCAAGAAATACTCCGAAATAACAGATAGCCCCATCTTTACGGTCTCCCACTACCTTAAATCCTGATTTCCCTAAACAACTTGAGACTATCGGACCTCCGGAGTGGGTCTCAAAGGGAATTATCAATATATCACATCTATTAATGCAAGACACACCCAAATCCTTTGAACAGATCAAGCATGACTATAATATTCCAAGTAATGATTCCTACAAGTTAATACAGCTGCAACATTTTATAGAATCTCAATTGAAAGGGAACAGGATACGTTTTGAGGTGTCTAGCATTGAAGAACATTTTAGGCCTCGCAGGTCTTCAATTTCTTATATATATTCAATTCTGTCATGTACTGGAACATCCTCCTATGCTGCTCTGAGGCAGGTGTGGGGAAGGAACCTATGTAGGACACACATTCAGAGTGGAAGAGTGACTGGCCATTTGTGAAAGGGTTTACCCTAAATCTGTAAGTGTTCATGAATAGAATTTTAAATTTATTCACAGGATTTATTTGACACCAATTCGTCCTCATAGGCTATTTCCCAGTGTTCCTCCACTATGTTACAAATGTCAGGCCTGTATGGGCACCTCCGATCATTTATTTTGGTAGTGCAGCAAAATTCAATCATTTATATCAGAAATATTACTAATGAAAAATTTTAAATGTCTCCTAAATTGTACTTTTGTACCCTGACAATGTTTTTGATCGCAAAAGTGAATCCCTCATGAAGTGTCCTCACATATTTAGCAATAAAATGCATATTGCTTTTGTGGTCTAGGCAAGAGGTACCTACTGTCAATATGTGGCTCACCCAGCCATCTACCATCTTACCACTAGAAAACATATGACCTAAGGTGAAAATCTGATCAATTCTGAAAAATTTGGACACCTCTGCGGGCATTCATGGACAATTTGTAATAAAATTGTGATGGAGGGATTCAGTATCTGTACTTTTCTGTTTCCCTATCTAATCAGTGTACTGTATCTGCATTGTATCCATTTACTTCTGAGAGCTGTTGGGGGGGATAGGTTTTCATGTTGACTTATCTGTCTGGTGTAAATGTACAGTTAATGCATTGTGACTTTGTAAATGAAAAAATAATAAAAAGATAATTAAAAAAAGATGCACTTCCAGTGGTTTAGGGTTTCATTTGGCGCTGCCACCACAAGAGACCTTCCTGGCATGTTTTTCCACAGGAACTACTTGTTTTTCACACAGCTACCACCAAGCAACTCTCAACACTTTGACCAAGGGACTCACGAACAGCGGCTTGCAGTCAAATTACCGTTGCTCTTATTTTAACGGGAAAGGATAGAAAAATACATTTGAATGATAAGCTGTAAATAAAGACAGCCTATTCTTGTTACCCATAACATGTTTTGTGTCTATTTGAGTTAAATTTACATTTATAAACGTTTATTCATAGAACTTCATGGTCAGGCTGTGGAATTTAAAAATAGTCAGTTTTGAGCATAGGCTATGGGCGAATGCCATCAAAACAAACTGGAACAGTGGCTTACAGCAGCTCTTATTTCAACCGGAAAGGAGAGGAAAATACATTTTAGTGACAAGCTTTAAATATTATTAAAACCATTTTCCTATATATTGGATTGTGCAAATTTGTCAATATATTCACGGAACCACAATAGCCCACAGGGTGAATATAGTTAATTCCACTGATTATGTTTGATCATTCATTTGCTAAATAGCGTTCCAGAGGACACAGACACATTCGCACATTTGTATTCTGTATTAACACCTAACCATAATTTGGCAGCGGGGATGTGAAGAAAATGGCTCAAACAGACTGTACTGAGTCTAACTCATTAAAATATCCTAAATTTTAAGTCAATCTGTCAGACTAAGTTTATATTATTAAGTTTGTTTAAATAAGAACACCCAGTTCTTAAAAAATGACGAAAACGTTTCCTGATTTGCCAGAATATAACGGTTACTTGCTTTAACACAATGTTAAAATTAGTCGCTTATCTCCGCATGTAATCATTACAGGCATTTAATAGACTCTTACCCAGAGCGACTTGCACAACTTCTAAAGGGTATTTATTTATTTATATTTATTAATTAAATTATTTATCATTGAAAGTGCAAGTAGTAACTTCATCTGCTATACATTTGGGTTACAATCGGGTTATCATAAAGAGTAATGTAGACCGCGCACAAAATTGTTAACTGTGGATAGCTGGGCCCATCTTTTTCAAAATGCAGATGGCGTGACCGTAGTCTCAGAACGCTGGCAGTTTATCCCTTTAGCGCACATGCAAAATCTGGCCAATCCTTGCCCATTTAGGGGCACCCTATTTAAAGCTTTATAACTCCAGATGTGAACATCACAGAGACTTTAAAAATGGCTTAAATGAAGCAAGACATTTGAACCATGTACAATACTAACTTTATTAGTTTATATTCATAATTTAGGAGGAAATAAAGCACCACAAATGCAATTCTCTAGGAAAAAAAACCTAAAATGATTTTGTTCTTTTTTAGTTTGCAATGAAATGCTGCATATATACAGCAGGTTAAACTATATGTTTCCTGGATCAAAAACTCCTTGACCACAAGTGCGTAAAAAGGGTGCATAAGATGAACTGCTATAATCTATGAAACAAAAAGTAAGCAGTGTACTCAGTGTCACCAAATCAATCCAAAAGTATGCATTGTTGTATATCGCAACATAATCCTGTATTTCACTACAATTCAACTGTTTTAACTCGTGAAACTCACTGTTTTTTCAAGTCATTTTCAAGTGGAATTACAAGCTTTCCATCAGTACAGTGGTCTAAAATGTATAGGGGTCCAGAAACGTATCCAAAATCTCTCCAAAAATGGATAAAATGCTTTTTGTCCATTATAAAGCATGTAAATGAGCCCCCTTATGAAGGTTTAAGATGAAACATTGATATCAGATTTAAAAATAATGTAAAAATATTGTCACACAATGCGGTAAAGTACCTAAATGTGAAATAATGAACTCTCATATGTATTTCTGTACTCTACAGTATGTAACGTTTTCTTGTATGGGGATGAGACATCATGAAAACAATATTCAACCATCCACCACGTTTTGGCAATGTTCCAACTTTCATGTCATATCTAGTGCATGAAACACAAAAACTACTAAGCTACTAACAAACGCTTACATTACACTGTGAAATATCCTCATTATAAAATACCACTAACCTATTTAAAGACACTCTATTTCAAAAATAACATATAACAGAAATATTTTGAGCAGTAATTCTTACATAGCGATGATGAAATTTTATCTGTGTTCAGTAGATAGAGACAGTAAATCAATCCTGTCTCCTCTTCTGTCTTACTCCAGAAAACGATGTCAGCTATGTCTATCAGCAAACATATGGCTTAGCTATGCTCAGAACTCCTCAATAATTCTAATAATTCTAATAAATTCCGAAAATCATTGATAACATTTCCTGGGAAGCAGCGTCTTTCACTGCTACCACAGAGCGAATGCGTAAGTGAATGCGATGATGAGAAAACTTTTCGTTATGCTGAGTTATGAAATGCTATTCCAAAAGCAAAATTAGACATGTTATACACTGTTAGAAAGCTTATACTGTCACGTACTGAATAAATTAATTGTCAATCAAGCCAGACTGTACTAAAAAGGGCAACAACACACACCATAAACAACACGTGTGGTATTACGCACAGCTATTTTGGAAGGTACCCAGGAGTCACAAATGCCAATATATTTCACAAACTGATTATCCAAGACAATGTGACCACTCAGTCTCAAAAGGGACATTTCTTTGCATAAAACCAATAGTAAGGTTGTATATAGTCCCAAATATTGACTGTAGAATGACAGCAGCATTTTCACTGCTGTATTGGCATATCTTAGGGCTATTGTTGGGTTTATCTTGTTGCTATGACAGAATACGATTTTTGAGTGATGAAAGAATATTTCTATGAATGCCCAGATTGACACTATTGTCCATTATGTCATGGGTGGGGGGGGGTGTAGTTGCAGACGAGACTGCAGGAAGGGGGTTCTTGTTAAATGAATGACCAGCGCGACAATGGTGGCGCTGCGAAACTCCACATTCGCCATAGTTGTCGTGTATTGTCCACTAATGAATCAAGAACTCAGAGTTTCTGTTATCAACTCATACTTCGGTTGCAGTAGCAATGAATGTCTGAGTTGAGCAATCTAGGCACGCCGGCATGCCGGCCACTAGCGGGATTGCGTAAAGTGGTTAACATTTTATGGCACCTAAATAGACCAAAGATATGAATAAAAAAATAACAGAACAGGTAAAACATTTAAGTGCAGGAACAATGCTCATAAATTCAAATCATCAACAATTTCTGACCTCTGATGTACTGTTAAACTGAGCTCAAATGCCAATTTTGTTTTATGTTTGACTGTGGAATGCCCGTGATTACGCTGCAAGCAGAATGTGCCACCCCCCTCTGCAACTAGAGTGATTACACAGGAAGAGGGTAGCGGCTAATCTTTAAAATCGTATTAAAGAAAACAGCCGTTATTTTCTGACAAGTTAGCTATTTATATGTTGTTATTTGATTGAACGGTAGCATTTATTACATCATGAAAAATAAACTGTCAGAATGTTTTCTGAAAAAATCGCCAAAATGGGTTTTACATTGTAAACTGTTTTAATATGACAAGAGAGTTCCTGGATGCACAAATATGTTTGAATGGCAGCTATACTATTAGCCAGGGATTTATTTTTCCCAAATATGAATGTTATTTCCAAATCACTAAACATCTATCTAAAGATACTAAATCACCCTGAAATGCAACGAGGCAAGTACAAGTACAATGCGGAATGATGGAAGCTTTCCTTATGTGGAAAAATTACAATCCCCTGGCCCTACTGTCAGAACCTCACAAGCATTTCCCTCTGGCCGCAGAACCTCTACCGCAGAGCCAAATGCCTCAAACGAAGCCCTAAACCACCATCTTTTCATCTGTATAAGGGACTAAGATACGTAGGAGACCAAAAATCTATCCAAAACCTCTCCAAAAATAAAATGCCTTCTGTCAATTATAAAGCAATTTGGAGCTGCTATTGTCTGCCTTCTGTTCGTAATTACTACCCACAATCATATCATTATAAAAAGCCTCTTACAATCTTTATAATCCTTAATTGCTGGAAACAAAATAAGTGCTGTCAGGACCATACAATCAGGACCATAATACAAACTGCTGTCCTGATGGCAGAAATGATCACATAGCCTTTTGGATGGCGCTGTTTACCTGTTTGTGCTTATTGACGTTGAACTGCATATAAAGTGAAAGCAAGTCATCTTAGTGTTTGCAGTCATTTACAGAGTTACAGTATATTATGCATGCTTTCCATGGAAGTGAAATTGTTAACCAGATTGCAATTACCTGCTGGGAAATCACTCGTCTTTTAAAATTGATCCTCTTTATACAAAAGTGTTTTAGGAAGACTCATAGCCCAATAATACATAAATGTCATATTTGTTCTCTTGATGTATTCCAGGCATCTTTACCTCAAAATGTCCAATGTATTTATTGAAATAAAGAATGAAACTATTTCCAAGTTTATCGTCCATAGAAAACAGTCCATACCATAGAAAATATAATATAGCTATATGTTAAGCAGTTCAGGAAATGCACACTGCAGTTGTGTGTGTGTGGGGGGTGGGGAAAGGAGGGGGGTTTCTGGCCTGCTTGCAGCTCTGGTCAAAGGGTGAATGTGGGGGGGCAGGGCATTAGGGAGCTCTGAGTCACACAGACAGATGGTATTCTCTCTCTGTGAACCTTATTCAATTATGATCGACACCAAATTTGGTGTTCATTGGATGTAAAGGTGCAATAATGATTTGAACATTGTGATTTTGAAGTGGTGCTGTAGCGCCACCTTGGGTGGTAGGTGCACAAAATGTGACACAGATTTCCAAAATTTGAACAGTGGCATATTTGACAATCTTTAAAAATGTCGGACGAAGGGGGGGGGTAAGCTGTCTGAGGGTACCTGTGAATTTCATACATTCTAGCAATATGGAGCATATGTAAATGAGTATTTTGCAAAAAGTGCACCCTACAGGCCATATTGCACCATAACACTGAAGCTGTGCAAGCTCATCCACAATGACATTTTACCATCCCCTGAAGTATCGCCACAATCGGCAAAGATTTGTGGGCATACATTGGCAATTGGCAGCAATACCAAACATGACTGCACAATTTTGAGAGTTTCTGAGTATGGGAAAGGGGTGAAAAATATAGAGAAAAAGGGAAGAAAAAGAAGAACAATCCTAGCAAAAACAATAGGGGAGGTCCTATGCACCGTTGGTGCTTGGCCCCCTAACTATAAATGAAGTTTTCCAAATTGGGTGATTCAGAAGAGAAACCCTGGATACAACTATTATGTAAAGGGGTTCAAATTCCACAAAATACAGTAAAACTAATGATATATACGATAGACATTATGATATATACCTGTATACGTCACCTGTGTCTCTCGAATGGAGAGTGAGGTGCAGAGGATGTATAGAGAACCGAAAGTGGGTCAAACAGCCTCTATGTGTAATTACAGAGGGTCCTCACAATAAGTCACAGTTCGGTTGAAAAAACAAAAACAGCATGACAGTTTCAGGGGAATTTTCTCCCATAAGAATTAGAGGTTGCATTGTAATGTGTATTTATACGTCCACTTGGGGGGATAAGGAGCAATTTAATACCATAAGAATCAATGGGAAAAAGGAGAGCAGTTCTACGTTCTCCTTTTAGCAAACCAGTGAACACAAGCTTTGCCAAAGCTCATGATACAGTACTCTATTCCCAACACATGCACACACGGCTACACATTCAGCCATTTCACTACATGTTTTCTTGCTGAATTCTTAACATACGTATTTTAATTACATTTCTGCAGCCTAGTCTAGGTTATTGCACATTACATAATTATTATTATTATAAATATTATAACAATACATAATTATTCTTAAACACCAGATAGCTTCCACTAGGGTATTGGCACATCCTTAACACTTGATCCGTACTTGTCACTCATCTAGCAATGGTAAGCAACATACTTGTTTCACTGATTCCTTTTAAAGCACTATGTTACAATGCTAAAGGGATAGTTCACTTTCTGTACAAGCGGTGTTACATTGAAATAACAAGTTTTGAAACGCCAGAAAGCAAACTCACTCTTTAGAACTTTAGATGTTTTCAGTAAAATTAATTAATCTTAAATAAATGAAATGCCATCAGATTTTTTTTTGAGTGGGGCATACCTATACTCCTGTCCACAGAAGCAATCTTTGTGCAGGTGACCTCCCCCAGCTCAGCCAGCTGATATAACACCTCCAGGGAGGAGATGATAAGCATGACATCGGGAAGAGTCAAGTGACAGATGACCTCTCTGTACGACTCCTGGTCCACGTACTCACAGACGAGAACACCATTGTCCTCAGCTTTGCAGAGGTTTCCCAATATCTCCATGGCTGAAAAAATATGGGGACAAGTAGCACAAGCATTTCAACACTCGTAACACTAGAACATTTATGCACAGTATCTACATGGTTCACTGTAGGCATGTAAGAGCTGGTTCTACAAATGCAAATGCAGATGTCTTACCCTCAAACATACTCACCCCTCATTTTCAAAAATCTATCCTTCGACATTAAGCATTTTGTGATGGTGTGAAACATGAGGTGAGTTGTTCGAAAATCAACAGGATCCAACTGAAGCTGAAAAGATAAAGTGTTACAATTCCTTGGCAATGAAAATTGAGCAACAACATTAACTAAATATAGTTTTTAACCTGTCACTCAAGACAAGCAATCAACGAAGTATCTTACCTCCCCTGCCACATTGCTAAGAGTGTCCAGTCCCAGCTGCCGTAGCGAAATGAACTGACAGTGAGCACATAATAAAAGGAATCTCAGACAAGTGCGGTTAGCTGCCAAAAGTTTGACGTTTGCTTCCTCAAATGAAAGGTTTCGCAAAATAACGCCAATCTGGAGCACCCGCTGCCCTTCGATGTCACTGATGCCCATGTTCCGAGGAGGGTGGAAGAGGGAGACCTCACTTTCCTCCCTCGCTGTTCCATCTTAGGGGGCAACAAGAGAAGTAAGACCTGTAAGTCTGTGAATAAAATGGCAGAGCAGGAAAACAGCTTGGCATCTGATGTTCTACATTTACCTTGTGATCTGTGGCTTTTGTCTGAGATGAGGTCCCTTACTTCTGGATCTTCCACAATGTCCTTCCAGAACTGCAAGAAAGAATGGAACAGTTGTCAACAGATCATTTGCAAACAAACTTTAACATCTGACATAGCAACGAACTAACCTCGGACAAGCTTCTTCATTTTGGAGTGAGAGTCAGTCTTGAAAGTTAAATCAGATGACACAATGTTCAAAATATGTGAATATGTTAAGTCCAGCCTGGAATTAATGATTACATCTTAGCAAATACAAAATGTTCTCACAATGTTGCTGTCATGTAGTAGTAATGTTGTAATGTCGACAAAACATTCCAGTAACATTATGTTAGCAGGGATACAATTCCATTTAAGGTGTGCTTAACTATTTTTGTGAAAACGTTCATTTAAAGGCTACGCATACATATATAAATCAACCCATCTTAATTTTGTACAGCAGCATTTACAAACAGATTGTCACACATCATGTCACAATGGACCTAAGTGAATAAAAAACAAGAAAATCCACTTCAGCTGAAGCGAGAAAGCTAATGTGATTGCTCTCTGACCCCTTCATAGGGGAAGAATATGCAAAGAGAAACATGGTCAGTAAAAAGGTCAGCACCACACTGTATTTGTAATTTGATCTGTGAGTATTTCTTGATCCATAGCCTTCCCAAGAACCAGTGGGCAAGTAAGAACTGAAATACTGTGAGGAAATGTTAATTATTATCTCCACCAGGCGGGAGCCTGGAGGGGATTAAGCGTTTGGTCCCGTGTGTGTGTGTGTTTGTGCATCTGTCTGCAGCTAATCTCGCATATTACTGGGTCGATCAGCCTAAGATTTGTTGTGCATGCTGACAGCAGGCCAAGGACCTGAATTCTCGAATATTTTGCAAATCGGTCAACGACAAGTATTTTTTTAAAATTCATTTCCATCATTGTCCATTGAAATACATTGAGTGCTCACTCCTCCTAACCGGCCGGTAGGGGCCGCAAGTGATCGATCGATCGATCGGTCCACAAAAAGTGTCCCACCCCATAGTGGCCACAGTTTTCAGCCCAGGAGGCTGAAATTTTGCATGGACGTTGGTCATGACCGAAGGTAGAGCTGAGTAACTTAGGCCAATTGACCGAGAGGCGGCATGGTGATGGGCATGGCTTATCACAAAAAGGCGCATAACTGGATTCACAGATTTGCACAGATTTGGTGGAAAGGTTGGTCATGAGCCAAAGAAGAAGTCTAGGTCGCAGCTATTGTGGATTCGCGCTTGTTATTTTATTACTATAATTAAAGGCTATGAATATAAAGACATTAACACACAGAAATGAGATTATGTAAAAAGGGTGAGGGATGTGTTCAACAAGTCAAAAACTTGAAAGCACACTATTTTTTCAGTCATCTAACTTGTTAACTTCATTTCCAGAACTGTCTCTGGATAACACTCAAAATTCATCAACAAAAAGCCGATATTACACAGAAAATAAACACTCTGCAAACTGGACTGTCGGTTAATCCCAGCCTGCTCCTGGTAGTTTATCATTGCATAGCAAAGCCAATTATGCATGTGGCATCCAAAAAACATTTTACCATCATGCCAAAGCAGTATGGAGAAAAAAAACTATAGCGTTTAACCTGGATTAGGACTGGCAACTGTCCTCAAAAATGCATTTTGAATATTCTTTCCTTGAAAACATGACCATTATAAAATAATTACATTTACATATAATTAAACACCAATTCATTCAACCATTATGCACGTTTTACCTAGCTTATTACTTACAAAATCACCTGGCACTCTGAGGGAGAAAAAAAGGCTGTCACACATCGCCGTTCAGATGCAGGTGTCTCACACTCTTATCTCTGAACTCTGGGTTCCAAGTGTGCCCTCAGGTTGCTAGATGTCATGTAATATCCAAGTTCTATTTTGGAAATTCTTCAAAATAATGTGTCCTGCTCAATGTTCTGATGAGTTTTATAGTAATGTTTCCAAACATTATTTTTAAACACTGAGGAGCTGGATTGTTCAAGATGCTGCAGCTTTAATGCCGATTGGCTCATTCATAAACAGAAGGCTACAACAGAGGAAGGAATTTATCACAGAAATCAGATTCTGCAAGAAGTACGAGTGACATGTTCACCAGCGCACAAATTAAAATATTACAGTTTTTACTTTGGAATGCTCATTTTTCCATTTGAGTGAAATAAATTTTGCCATTCAAATTATGTTCAAATATGAATAACTAAAGCATATTTCATACACTAAGCAGCTCAAAGTGCTTCACAATGGGCAACTAGCAAAAGCACATATGAACGGCATAGGCATATGAAGACACAATACAATTATACATATATATACACACACACACAAACACACACACCAGTGGCAGCTGCTGACCAGAAATTTTTGGTGAAGCAGAGAAATATTTTTTAGCCAGTTAAATCAGGGGATGATTATTTAGCAGGTTGAGAGAGCCAGGTTGGGAATTCAGCCAGGACACAGGGGAATCCCCTACTATTTGCAAAGAGTATCATGGAATTTTTAACAACCACAGTGAGTCAGGACCCTCAGTTTAACGTCTCATCCGAAAGATGGCATCTCCTACAGCATAGTGTCCCCTTCACTCCACTGCAGCACTGGGGATTTTTCAACCAGAGGGAAGATTGCCCCCTGCTGGCCCACAAACACCACTTCCAGCAGCAACTTTTTTTTTTTTTTTTTTTAGTTTTCCCAGGTCTCCCATCCAAGCACTAACCAAGCCCACACTTGCTTAGATTCAGACATTAGGCAAGAACAGGATACACATGCTTACACTTAAGTCAGATTCTCTCATCACCTATGCATATTCAATAGACAAACAAAATAATGTAATATTGTAATAAGTTCTACCAGTGCCATGAAAAACTACTTGCCCTCTTCCGGATTTCCTCTATTACTGCACATCTGTCACACTGAATGATCTTTAGACAAAATGTAATATTAGATTAAAGCCGCAAGCGGCGTTGGGAGGGGTCCAAGCATTGGCACCATCGCGCCCCCTATGGAGCTATTTTTAAATGGTTTTTTCCTCATGATCATATGCCTTCACCCAACATATCTACTGAATATCATGATGATTGTATAAAATGTTGATGACTTATGGCCAATTTTGTGCAAAGAGATGCTGTCGGATGACTTAGTTGCGTCACCATGGATGTGTCCTGGCCGCTTCCCGTAAAGGCCTTTACTTTGTCGTAACATTTAGATGGGATGTCGTAATACTTAGATGGGATGTCGTAACGCACATATGGCCTGGCGTGTTTGTACAGCTGCAGCGCTTCCATGCTGTAACTAAGAAAGGCGTCACACTAGTGTTGTCACGATACCAAAATTTTGACTTTGATACCGATACCAAGTTTAGTATCACGATAATTGATACTGAAACGATACTGATTCAATACTCGGTACCTAACGATACTGAAATTACCTTAATAGATCAGAAACGTAATGTCCACAAGGGTTGACCTCATTTTCAAATTCACGGATTATTAAAAACCTGGTTTTTAATAATTATTAACAACCTTTAAGTTGAAGCCTGTTCAACATATCAATAAGCATAGGCCTATAGTGTTACAACACTAAACCATAGAAAACTATATTAAATATATTTCAAAAATTTAACAGTAGTAAAGTAAATTATCTTTAAACAGGTCTTTCACTTTAAAATACATCTAAAAACTGCATGTTTCAATAACAATACAGCATCTTCCTATAATAAAATACAAATTAGAACAGCTATTGCTACTGAAGTGAACTGAGTCTAAGCTTGCGCTGTATCAACCACGAAGAATGCACAAGCTCACGTCACCTCACTTGCCAACCTTAGTTGCTACTGCCATCTAGCGAAGATTCTGACAAATTACACTTTTCATACTCTCAATCAGTAATGCGCGGGAGACACAGTTCCCTGGCTTTTACATTTGACACAAAACTACCGAACGTCGGAAAATTTTAATAGCGAACCGTTTATTTTTATTTTTTGAAGTACCGAAAAAGTGCTGAAGTTTCGGTATACTGTGCAACAGTACGTCAGACACATATTCCAATCCATTGCTCAGCTTAGCAGAGAATGCACATTTCAGAGCGCCTCAGAGACAGATAGAATAATAACACATAAATACACATTTCAAATAATAAATACGACATTGAGAAAAAACGAAACAAAAGACGAGATATCAAGTCGTGACCTACGCACAGAACAGCCTACCGTTTTATTTATTTAAACATTGGCAGATGAGAAAATCTTTGGTTACGCTGACATATAAAACGCTATTCCAAAAGCAAAATCAGACATGATATACATCGTTAGAAAGCTTGCGTGAGCAGCGTTGTCACTGCTGTATTGGCATATTTTAGGGCTAATGTCGGGTTTATCTTGTTGCTACGAAATATTACATAAAAGTACATTACAGGCATTTGGCAGACGCTCTTATCCAGAGCGATGTGCAACAAAGTGTATAATCATAATCAGGAACAAGTGTGTCGAAAACCCTAGAGAGAAGTACAGTTCCAAGTGCAGGGAACAACCGCATAGTTCAACTTGGACCCTGTAGGTTAAACTGATTAACACTAACACAAACAAGAACAGCAACGCAGTCTATGCAAAAATACAAGTAATAGTTAAGACGAGTGCATTAACTCAGTCACCTACAAAACAGCTAACTAGTTACAACCCTAACCTTACAGTCAATTTAGAGATTGAGAATACGATTTCTCTCAGCATAATGACGGATTTAAAGAGTAAACAGTGCAGCATAAATTGCGTCTTTTGGTAATATTCAATGTTAGAAATTGCAGCGAGAAACTGCAGCTGTAGACACAAGTCTGTTATGTTATGGTAGCAACGGAACGGAACGGACTATATATGTATTACCGTCATTGTTTTATTATACCAGCGTGTTTTGGTTTAGCTATTTCTCAGCATAATGACAGATTCAAAGACTAAACGAACTCACCCGATACTGTCTTCAAATGGATCCATGCCAAAGAAAAGTAATTATTCATCCTCTCAGAAAGCTTTTACTAACAAACTTTTGGTAGCCTATCCTAGCATGCACTCTGGGTGGCACTGTCTTCCAGTGCTTCCCTGACGGTCAGACCGTCCCCTCACTGATAAAAACTAGACCCTACGGTGTCGGATTACTTGCGTCTCCATGGATGTCGCTTGCCGTACATGACAAAGAAGTTTACTAGATGTCGTAACACTTAGATTTGGAGCTCCAGCTCTTCCACACCCCAACTAATAAAAAAGTCCAAATGGCGGGCAAACAATATGGCGGACATAGGTGCTCCCAAAAGCAAAGTTGTAGAGCACATTCAGATGCATAGGTCGATGAAGTTTTGTGTTGATCTAACTTATGGTGTGGGAGTTATGGCCTTTTACGCATTACCCTTTGTTATAGCGCCACCATCTGGCCGACATACGTGATTTTTAGTGCCTGAGTAGTGGCGGGCCATAGGAACCCACCTGCCAAATTTGGTTGCTCCAGGACTTATGGTTGCTGAGCCTCAGACACTTTTAGCGGAGAAAAATAATAATAAGAATAATAATAATCCTAACAAAAACAATAGGGTTCCACCAGCTTCGCTGCTTGGACCCCTAATAAAGGGATCCTGAGTAAACACAAAACATATTTTTAAAATTATTTCATTTACTTAATGAAAAAGGTTTTCAAACACCCATATCACCCATGTGAAAAAGTAACTGCCCTCTTAGTTACTCAATCAGTAAATTAACTAAATTTAATTGATAATTAGATTCAGCTGATTGAATGCAGCCAGGCCTTATGAACCTTACCTCACTCATATCAAACCTTACCATTAGGGGTGTGCAGAGACGTCATTATCTGTATCTGTTCAACCAGCAAGATTATCTGTATCTGTATCTGTATTCGGATAGAAGACCTGAAGTGGGCGTGGCTTATACCGGAAGTCACATTAAATCAGGCAAAGTTGTATTTTCTAACCTAATATTCATTGGGAATGCAATTGTTGTGCCTTCAAAGCATCAAATTGATTTAATATTGGCATATAACTAATTATGAAAATGAAATATAATTCCACATCCTCATACTGTACTTTTCATCTCTCTCTCTCTTTTTTATTTTTAACTAAACTAAGTTTTATGAACTGTCTGAACCCCACCACCACACCCCGCCCCACCCCCACCCCCATCCCCTCCCCCTCCCCTCCCTCCCTTAACTGGGGTGCACTGGACAATCAGAAACAGAAAAAAATGTTTTATAAATCGAAAGATTCTGTTTTGCATTGGAAATAGAAACTATTTACAGTAAAGATATATAGAAACATATCCTTCAGTTGAAGGGAATAATCTTAAATTCCAATGATGGTGCGTTCGCGTTTCTTGATGTGTTAAGGTTACTGCAGACTAGTGAAACGTAAATTACTACTTTACAACCGTAATCACACAACAGTAATAGCCTACATTAACTTTTTTGTCTGTTTTATTTATTTATTTATTTACTCTACTGAACTAACAGTGGATAGACTGCAAACCATCTGATGTCCTCATATATTCCCTTGGTGGCAACTGTTACCATGAATGGATTTCGTGTTCATTATAGCCAAGACCTATGACTGATACATGCAGCATGTTACATCTTAAACGGATGAATATTGACTGAAATACAAGGTAAAACGTCCGTTTCTTCAATATTTCGACTGGGTATTTTTAATGGAGGAAATTAACACATACAGCTAAAAACTACAGGTTCTAACCTTCATTTTTATGGGAGTTTGAAAGAAATCCAGCTGCCACACCAGGCTTGTGTCTCGCTAGCTCCCGCACCTCCTCCTCGATGCGAGAGTTTCCCTGAGCGATAGCCGGGAACGGTCAGCTGTCAGCCCGCTGCCTGCTGTGCGCTGACTCAGTGGGGGCGACTACAGAATATAGCGATCACTTTTCAATAAGGTGTAGTAAATGAAACGACTAGTTAGTGAAATCTAAGTCCTGTGTAACATTAGATAGAGGCTATGAGAACTTGACATGGAAATCGACATTTTTTTCCGAATCTGAATAATAACGAGCAACATCGGATAGAAGAAATATGTTTCCATCGCATTATTCGTGCTTTCCCGAATGCTGTATTCGGATTCGGATACATCCCTACTTACCATTAAAGTGTAGTAGTCAGTTACCACAAATTTCTATGCACACTATGCCATAACAGTTTATGATTGCAAGCATAAATTAGTCAGACACAAAATAAAACACCAAATCTGCATCCCTGCCTGATGACAGGTCGAGGAACCCAATGAAATGTTCTTTAATTATTCTCGCAGCATCGACATAACGCAGAATTAAGGACAACTGAGCTTTCAGAGATGTCGGTCCTCTCATCTATTTGCCATGCAAAAAAGAGCAGTGGCTGCTTCACTCTTTATATATTCACCTCGTTACGACCTGGTCTAGAGTCAGTCCATAACAGGGTGAATGATAAGGGAAATGGGTAGGGAAACGTACTGCGAACTGATCAGTAATTCCGGTAATCTGCCTATCCAAATCTAACTGAATGGTGTCTAGTCTTTGTAGGTTATTGGCTACGGGGCGGCTTTGAACACTGAACTTCGGACAGTTAGCTGAAGTCAAAAACTTACAGCCCGAATAGAGTACCCCCTATGGAGCGTTAGATCTCTACCCAGAGTAGCTTCAAAAACAATAAAGGAAAAATAACAAACTTGTGTCCCGATGGAAGGATTTTTAGCCCAGCTGGGAACACACTAACTAGCCGGAGTACTATACGATGAGCAGAGGGCAAAACGTGAGTCAAAGTAAAAAACGAGGGTACGGACAAACGCAAAATCCAATCAGCAAACAAAGAAGAGGGGCTAGGTGAGAATCGGAATGGAATACGAGAGCGAATGGTCAGAAACACAAAATCACGGGGCAAACAATCTAGAAGGTCTAAGGTAAGAATCGGAGTCGAAGGACACGAGTCAATGGTCATACATAGGGTTGCAAAATTCCGGGAATATTCAAGGATGGAATCTTTCCATGGGAATTAACAGGAATTTATGGGAAATAACAGGAATAAAATGGAAATACAGCCCTATTTGCTCAGGCTGCATTTACTATGTCATATGCAGACAAAAACAAACCTTTTATCATATTATAAGCAGACATAATTGCAAACATTCTCTATGACCCCCACCCCCAAGTTCCAAAAATGATGTCATCGTCTACGACAGCATCGAGTAGCCAATTGTCAAGGGATGAAGTTCCTTGATAGATTTATAAATTGTATTTAGTTATTTAGTCTGTAAAACTATAGGTCATAGCTTACAAGTAAGATAGCGATTATGATTGTTAATTGTTCCGCATTGTGGCAGCGTTTTATTGCTAACGTTAGCTGCTTTGCATGGTAAATCATAGAAAGACATGATGCATCACAAAAACTATTACACTACTAACGCTTACATTAGTGTGAAATACCCTCATTACAAAATACCACTAACCTAATTAAAGACACTCAATTTAAAAAATAACGTATATAACAGAAATATTTTGAGCAGTAGGCCTAATACTTACATAGCAGTAATGAAATCTTATCTGTTTTCAATAGACAGAGACAAAGTAAATCAATGATATATTTCTATCTGCTTCTGTCTTACTCCAGAAAACGATGTCAGCTAGGTCTATCAGCAAACATATGGCTTAGCTATGCCCAGAAGTCCTCACTAATAATAGTATTTTCCAAGAAATTACGAAATAATTCGCTCCCTATGTAGATATAAAAGGCTCATTCTAAGGTAACGAAAACACAACGATTCTTATCTTCATGGGATTATACACTAATTGAATCATACTTATGAATATTATATTCCATTTCTGCCAAGTCCGTTCCGCTAGATGCCACTAAATTCTTCACACTGCACCTTTAAAGGGATGCTGGCAAATTATCAGTACATGTGATGGAAGAATGTGCTGCTGAATGCAGTGCATGGTTACAATTCAATTAAATGGGAATCCTTTTAACCAAAACATGCCATAAGACCTAGTATTGCTTTTTTAATGTGTATTCCCCCCAAATAAGTTCACTATTAAAAGGTAAGATTTTTATATTGAAATTGTGCAAAATTCCCAAAGTTCCCAAGCTTAACTTCTCTTCCAAAATTTCTGGAAATTTACCGGAAATATTCCGACCCTTTGCAACCCTAGTCATACACAAGATCAAATCAGCAAACAAACCAGAAGGGCTAGACGGGAATCAGAGTCAAACAAAGATAGGGTCAAATACGCAAAGTCAAACAAAGCAATCACTAAACACACCACACCAACCATGCGTTCGAAGAGCTAGTCTCCGCTGGTAGGAGGTAAACGGCGGCTTATTCAAAACGAGCAACCGGATATGGAAACAACCAATCAGATGACAACTGGAAGGAAGAAACACATGCAAAAGTAACAAACGTAACCACAAACTACCACTGGGTTCGTAACAACCTGCACCGTAAGCAATGACTTCAATGAGATTATTTTGAATCATTTTAGGGTGCTTCCCATTGCTTGAAAAATGCATCCTCCTTTCCTCCACTACCACCTTATCTCCTCCGTGCCCCCGTGTCCTCCCTCCCTCCAATGTACCAATATTGGAGGAAAGAAGCAAAGCAGCTTCAAACTCGGCTCATTGCCTCCTCCCAGCACGGAAGTCTTTTTACATTTTAAGGTGGCACCATCGTGATCACGCCAACATAGATTGAAAGACCATTCCACAGAATCTGACACAATCCAAACTTTAGAAAACGGAGATGGCAGAGAACTTGAATTTCCCCAGATATTTCGCCAAAATGTGTGCGTGATTCAGTAAGTAATATCACACATCCTATCCGCAAGCTAGATTGCCTACAACAGATAACAAAAACAAAAAATAAAAAAGTTCATTTTTGTGGCTTTTTTCCTACAGACAAATTCAGCAATTTAAGATGGGTAAGTTTATTTATTTGCTTGTATATGAATGTTACTTAAACGAGCATGACTCTAAACATAAATGAGCACGGCAGCTACCAATATTTCATATGTGAATATGCATGAATGGATTTATTCAACTAACTGTTTCCAATGGACAATTTTTTACGAACAAATTTGATTTCAGATGTTACAGCGAGAAATGTTTTTCGGCGTGAACATTGAACATTGGGAAACAACACATAACAACATTAAACTGTTATGTTTGTATACTACGAGATTTAATTTACTTTGATCCAATTAAATTACATTTACATATATGTGTCTCGATACAAACCGCAATGTCAGGTTCATGTAGTTTCCTCTCCTATTAGAATTTCCAATCTCATTATGCCCCCTAAATGCCAGCTCCTGACAACACAATAAAACAGTAACTAACTCGCTCTACTACCCGACAAGGAGAAAAAAAGCCCAAAAAAGCACTCATGATTGGAAGGACTAGTGAAGCACGGATGGGTTCAAAAAGGCGTCATGATCCATAAATGTCCTGTCAAATTTTATAAAGTCATACATTGATGTGCATTGCCTAGGGATGAAGACAGAAGTCTTGCCACACTGAAGACCCGTCAGACGTGTCCCTGTTTTGCACAATACCAGGCATGTTTTTAACAAAGGCACTTTTTTAAAGCTTTTTAAAAAAAATTAGTTGTTGTGGTGATAAATCAGCATTAAAGAAACATAGGTAGGGCAAAAACCAACTTTATGTTCTGCAGATTCAGGCTGCCATAAAAAGTTGCGTAATTTCCGCTCACTTTGAGGAATGCTCAACACAAACATTGTTGA
The DNA here is from genome assembly GCF_018555375.3 of Anguilla rostrata. Lineage (NCBI taxonomy): Eukaryota > Metazoa > Chordata > Actinopteri > Anguilliformes > Anguillidae > Anguilla > Anguilla rostrata. The sequence goes on along the minus strand of NC_057939.1, from coordinate 31,188,094 downwards.
ACAGCTGAAAAGGAATAGAATCCCTTCACGGTAAGCCTGTTCACCACTCTGTGACATTCATTTAATAGAAACAGAGTATAACTATTCTCAGCCTTACCATGCATAACTTGGATGTTTGCTGTTTTACTTATTTTTTTATTTTTATTTTTTTTTTTTTACCAGAGTTAAATGCCGTAAAACTAGCATTAGCTGATTCTGGGGCATTATGAGTGATCTGGGGCGGTATTTGAGTGAAATGTACATTTATAACGATTATTCAGCAAACTATAGTCAGACTGTGAAACTTAAGGGCAAAATAGTTGAGTACAGTCTATGGCAGTGGTTCTCAACTCGGGCCAGAAAGGGCCGGTGTGGGTGCAGGCTTTTGTTCCAACCAAGCAGTTACACACCTGATTCTACTAGGTTCTATCAAGGTCCTTAGTAAAGACACCAAAGGTTGATTAGTAGAATCAGGCGTGTAACTGCTTGGTTGGAACAAAAGCCTGCACCCACACCGGCCCTTTCTGGCCCAATTTGAGAACCACTGGTCTATAGGATAACTTCATCCATGTTAGTTTCACTTAGGACATAGGGGAGAGTTGGTATAAATGTAACGCATCATAAATGTTAAACGGTTAATAACTTTCTGTACACTGAGGCAAAAGTTGCCATTGGAGGATTGTATACACGCAATTCAGTTCTATATCAAATGATCAAGAGAAAAGAAACAGCCACCTGGTCACATGCATTTATTATAAGCACACAGCAGATAGGTCTATATATTAGGCTATTTGCTTTTGTGTTTGTTTATAATGCATAAATATGCTATGGAAAAATTAAACAAGCTTTTCATTTATATTATGCAAGATATTTTTTCTAAATTAAATGGTCTACTGTCAATAAGAAAAATACATCCTTTTGCAATGCTGTGCAAAAATGAATATATAACATCATCCATAGGTCAATACATTGTCTTACAACAGTAGACTGCATGGACGTTTTGATGTAGTTATTTACGGTAGGCTAAGGGTAGCAAAAACCCAGCATAACTCATCGGACTCGACTAAGTTATAAACGCAATTGGGTAATTACTACTTACATTTTGTGTTTTCTTTTTCCTGGCCAGGTGCAAATGTTGCACTTTCTTGCATGTGCTTCAGCTACTGAATGACTGACACTGATGCAAATTGCTCAAATTGTTTAGCACATACAATCACACAAAACGCATTACAGTTGTGTGATGAAACTTTAGGGTGGGGATGAATAATTGTGGCTATTGCAGTAAGAGAAATGATGGGTTTATAACTCCATGGGGGTCAGTGGAGGATACACTAAAAAGAAAAACCAAAAACAGACCAAAATACACAGAATCCTCATTTGTTTCGTTAGCCAACGAAACATATAACAAAAACAAAACAGTATGGGGAGTGACGACAAGAACTGGCGCATATTTATTACATTCACAACGGGACGCCGTCGCTGATCCACCGCGTCACTTGCTGTCCTCACTAGTTTTGGTTTTAGCAGCCCGACAGTGGAAACAGAAACGGTAACCGTTCCCATGAGTCCTGAGCAGCGCGGAACGGCATGGAGCGGCCCTGGTAACAGTTCGGCCCTACGGTGGAAAAACGGTTTATGACATCTGCTGAAATCTAACCAATTTGTGTGCGGTCCCCCTGCTCTTTATGACTGAAGAAATTTTCTGCAAGGACGTTTGAAGTCTGGGAGGAAGGACTATCCTATTACTATTAACATATTAAAATAAATTGCTAGCATTGTTCAAACTGTATATAGTTATTACAAAGTTATATATTGTTCAATATGTCATACATTGAACATGCATTAATTGATTATGTTTTTGGGTGTCTTGTGTACTCAAAAGAATAAAACCTTTTGAGATCCATGATGAATCTAGCTCTCGATAGATTTTCTGAAGCTGGAATGTGTTGTAATGTTCGCTGAAAGCATCGGAGGCGGGTTAAAAGTGGGACAGCCCAGAGGCTGATTTTGCTACCTTCATTTCATTTCTTTCCTGCATTCCTTTAGTCCAAATTGCGACTACAAAAGAAGTCAAGAAACTGATCCAGTCCAATGTTTCATCTAGTGCGATGCATCGTAGCTATTACTACGTTTGACACATGTAAATGTAACATATTTCCATAATGTTACACTGAACAGCATTTTGAACAGCACGAAGTGGAAGAAAAAAAAGTAGTTGAGTTTTTTGAGACCAAATATTTTTTATTTTTTGAGTGAAAGTTTGGTAGGAAGGGGAATTCAAAGACTTTAGTATGTGTGTCATGTATTTGGAATGTTCTCATATGCCTGCATGCAAGTCAAAAATAATTCCTCTTGAAGACAAACTATCTCTTATCTTTCTGTCTCTCAGTTAATGTAAAAAAACTTTTTTTGTCATATTTGATAAATTCTGTGTGTATCAGTAGAGGGTTTGGACAAGTAGAAAGGTAGAGGGGAGGTGTAGAGTTGCTCTTCTTCAACTATGTTCAGACGACAAGGCTCTCTGAAGTTAAACGATGCAGGTTCCTTTTGTTTCGCAAATGAGTAATTTGAGGCATAAATCGGACAATCGGTCATCAAAGAAACTGATGCGTTACATGAGGCCATCTATTGTTTGAAGAGATATAGATAATTGGGTATGTAGGCTAATGTAGTGCTCATTATCAAGGAAAAATGAATAGCTTGTTAAAATTCTGGGATAGAAAACTCAACAAGGTGAATGGAAAATGGGTAATGCATTATTTCATTTTTACAGTGTACAGACAAAACAAAACCAAAATCCATTATAAAAAAGTGACGTAAATAACAGTAGGGTATATAAAACAAAACTGTCTTTAAATGCCCTCAGACGTAGAAGAATTGTCAGGGCATCCTAACCCGCTTAAGGAACAAGCTGGTCTCGCGTTCACTGAAGCCAGGAAACTTCTCTGCTAAGATGTTCAGCAAGTATTCTGGCAGGTTCTTGCAAATTTTACAGTATAATAACATTATATAAATCACTGACTTGTCAGAAAATAACAGTTGTTTGCTTTAATATGATGTTAAAAATGAGCCGCTTCCCTTGTAATCATTGATTGAATGGCATCATTGTTCGTGCAACTTTTGGAGTGAGGTTATCTTTTTTCCTTCATCAAAATGAACCGTTATTTAGTGTTATTGATACAATAAAACTAATATAAATGCGCATTTAGTCGTATTATTCAGCTATGGGATGCAACATTTAATGAAAAACGTACTCTCAAAACAAGTGCCAAAAGGTCTTAGTTTTAAACCTAGCGGTCTCAAGGCTTCAAAATTCCATGGCAGCTAGTCTCCTTTTTCACCGTAATTAAGAAAACATCCATTTATAAATCTAAAATGCTTTGGGACTATTACATGTGGTAGACAAGACCTAACTGGCTGTGGCATACTATTCTAGCAGCTTGAGAGACCTTGAACAACCAGGATGATGACAAGACAGGTTGGCCACAATTTAAATTACATTTCATTTCACCAATAAAAAATCCCATCTGGGGTTATTTTGAATAAGATGGTGTGTTCCTTTTTTTGGGTGCCATTTTGCTTCTGAAATTGCTGTAGAATTATAAGACTTTCAGGACCGTGACAGATTAACATTTTACAACACCTAAATAAACAAAAGTATGAATACATGCTAAGCGAACAACATGTAAAACATTTCACAGTGAGGTTTTCTTTAAACAAAATGCATGATAATGGCATCAATGGGGTTAGTTTTTTTTATAATGATCCCATTGATTTCGGTGCAATTTTTGAGTGCAGGCACAAATGCACGTAAACAAAGTCAATTTAGCATAATCATTTCTGACTTAAGTTAAAAAAAAAAAAATAATATCACAGAACTGTCAGTACACATTGAAACAATATAATAGCTTCATCTACTCTAATTAGGGGTCCAAGCAGCGAAGCTGGTGGAACCCTACTGTATTTGTTAGGATTATTAGGGGTCCAAGCAGCGAAGCTGGTGGAATCCTATTGTATCTGTTAGGATTATTATTCTTATTTTTCTCCGCTAAAAGTGTCTGAGGCTCAGCAACCATAAGTCCTAGAGCAACCAAATTTGGTGGGTGGGTTCCTATGGCCCCCCACTACTCAGGCACTACAAATCATCTATGTCGGCCAGATGGGGGCCATATAACAAAAGGGTCCTTTTTAAAAGGTCATAACTCCCGTAAGTCAGATCAACACAAAACTTCATCGACCGATGCATCTGAATGTGCTCTACAACTTTGCTTTTGGGACCACCTATGTCTGCCATATGGTTTGCCCGCCATTTGGACCTTTGTATTAGGTGGGGTGCGGAAGAGCTGGAGCTCCAAATCTAAGCGTTACGACATCTAGTAAACTTCTGTACGGCAAGCGACATCCATGGCGACGCAAGTAATCCGACACCGTAGGGCACATGTGTCAGACGCAAGGCCCGCGGGCCAGATGTGGCCCGCCACGGCATTTTATGTGGCCCGCGAGTGCTTAATTGGTCTTAAAATCTGTCTTAAAATAGGTCTATGCTGCTTTTAAGCGTGCATTAACCATAAACTACATTTCCCACAATCCATGGTGATTGTTACCCGCGAAGTGACGGCATCTCGCCACTAGATCGCAGGTGTATCCAGTGTTTAATTAATGCTACAAGTGAAATTGAGAATATCCACAAATGATCCCGATATGTCCAGGAAGAGAAAGATTGATGCAGATGGAAGGCAGTTTCAAGAAAGATGGGAAGGCGAATACATGTTTGTGCTTCAAGGAGAAAAACCGGTATGTCTTTTGTGTTATGAGGCGGTGTCGGTCGTCAAAGAGTACAATCTACGTCGCCACTTTGACACCAAACATGAAGCCAAGTATGCCAAAGTTAGCCTTCAAGAAAAACAACAAACTGAGGGCAAACTAAAAGGCAAACTGCGATCGCAGCAGAATGTGTTCACCAAAGCCACAACCAAAAACGATGCAGCAGTGAAAGCTAGCTTTATGGTGGCTGAAGAAATCGCCCGCGCTTCAGTCTTTTTCAGAGGGTGCGTTTTTGAAGCAGTGCATGCTGAAGGTGTGTGAGCAGGTGTGCCCCGACCAGATACAGACTTTTAAAAATGTCAGTTTGTCAAGAAACACCATCGCGGACCGAGTCAAGGAGCTAGCAGCAAACCTGTCAACACAGCTGGCCGAAGAGTCACGCAGTTACACAGCTTTTTCATTAGCTGTTGATGAACGCACAGACAACACGGATACGGCACAGCTAAGCTAATAGGTAAGTATTTTTAAAAACCTAATTAAAATATGATAAAATGTATTTCAACCAAAAATAAGAATAGTTAAACTGAGTGCAATTTAGTGATTGTTCTTGCATTTTGTTTTGTGTTTGTTGTTTTCAGAACATGATCAATGGATGAGGATGGTGGAGTGGATCCACTTGGTGTGTTCAAGGACAGGCAGCATATCCTCATCATTTTCAACTCATAGTTGTGAACTGAGACAACCCTATTTTATTATTTTGAGTTTGTTACATATACTGCTTTTTGTGTAGTAATGTATTTGTTGTTTACAGGTTTATGCACACAAATGTTTACTCCTGCAAGGCTGTGTGCAGCCATTTGATTTTGTAAAATGCTACATCTGTCACACATGTTCTTAGCAGCTCACTATAGTTGGTTGTACGTTATTCTGACCCTCTCGACTGTGACAAAATTTTTTTGAAGGAAGTTAATGTGTTTTAATATTTTTCTTTGAATAGTTTGATCATTGATAAATAGAGTAATGTGGGTTTCTTAACCTGACAAATTAAAAGGATTTATGTTATAGTAACAGAGCAACAAGCAACACTTTTTTTTTTTTACATCTATGCAAATGCATATGTAATATTTGTAACTAAGTAATAAATACAGAAAGTTATTTAACAATATATTACGGAGTAGTTACATTTATTTTACATTATATTTGGTGACATTTAGTTACATTTATACTGTACAGTTACATCTGGCCCTTTGAGGGCAACCATTATGCTGATGTGGCCCTCGGTAAAAATGAGTTTGACACCCCTGCCGTAGGGTCTAGTTTTTATCAGCAAGGGGAGGGTCTGAACATCGGGGAAGCAATAGAAGACAGTGCCAGCCAGAGTGCATGCTAGGCTACCAAGAGTTTGTTAGTAAAAGCTTTTTGAGAGGATGAATAATTACTTTTCTTTGGCATGGATCCATTTGAAGACAGTATCGGGTTAGTTCGATTAGTCTTTAAATCTGTCATTATGCTGACAAATAGCTAAACCATTTAATTGGTAGGTTTTGAGTTCCTGTGCAAACGCGTGCAAACACGCTGGTATTATAAAACAATGACGGTAATACATATGCAGTCCGCTTCGTTCCGTTGCTGCCATAACATACTATCTTGTGTCTACAGCTGCAGTTTCTCGCTACAATTACTAATATTGAATATAAACAAAAGACGCAATTTATGCTGTACTCTGCCAATGTCTAAATAAATAATACGGTACTCTGAGCGTATGAAGCAGGTAGCATGCATGGCGAGTTGATCTTTCGTTTTTTGCTACTAAAGGTTTGTTAGTAAAAGCTTTGAGAGGATGAATCATTACTTTTCTTTGGCATGGATCCATTTGAAGACAATATCGGGTGAGTTCGGAGTGTAGCACAGTGGGTAAGGAACTGGGCTTGTAACCGAAAGGTCGCAGGTTCGATTTCCGGGTAGGACACTGCCGTTGTACCCTTGAGCAAGGTACTTAACCGAAATTGCTTCAGTATATATCCAGCTGTATAAATGGATACAATGTAAAATGCTATGTAAAAGTTGTGTAAGTCGCAATGGATAAGAGCGTCTGCTAAATGCCTGTAATGTAATGTAATCTTTAAATCCGTCATTACGCTGAGAGAAATCGTATTCTCAATTTAATCTCTAAATTGACTGTAAGCTTAGGGTTGTAACTAGGTAGCTGTTTTGTAGGTGACTCAGTTAATGCACTCGTCTTAACTATTGCTTGTATTTTTGCATAGACTGCGTTGTTGCTGTTCTTGTTTGTGTTAGTGTTAACCAGTTTAACCTACAGGGTCCAAGTTGAACTATGCGGTTGTTCCCTGCACTTGGAACGGTACTTCTCTCTAGGGTTTTCGACACACTTGGTCCTGATTATGATTATACACTTTGTTATACGTCGCTCTGGATAAGAGCGTCTGCCAAATGCCTGTAATGTAATGTAATATTCCGTAGCAACAAGATAAACCCGACATTAGCCCTAAAATATGCCAATACAGCAGTGAAAACGCTGCTCACTGAATAACAAAATAAACGAGAAAGTTTTTTTTAAAATTATACCATGTCATTCTACAGTCAATATCTGGGACTAAACATTGAATAAACATACTATCTTACCATTGGTTTTACGCGTAGAGATGTCCCTTTTGCGAATGAGTGGCCATATATTGACAATCCGTTTGTGATTCCTGTTGCTTACGGCGTTGTCGCCGTTTTTAGTACAATTTGGCTTGATTGACAGTTCATTTATTCAGTAGGTGAGAGTATAAGCTTTCTAACGATGTATAACATGTCTGATTTTGCACTTGGAATAGCGTTTTATAGTTCAGCGTAACGGAATATTTTCTTATCGCATTCACTTGCGCATTCACTGTGGCGTAGCATTAAAGACGATGCACCTAACGAAACGTCAACGATTTTCATAATTTCTTGGAGAGTACTATTATTATTGAGGACTTCGGGGCATAGCTAAGCCATTTCTTTGCTGATAGACCTATCTGACGTCGTTTTCTGACGCAAAACGGAAGCGGATAGGACTTTGTCATTGATTTTCTGTCTCTATATTAGGCTACTAAACACAGATAAAATGTCATGTTGCTATGTAAGTATTACTGCTCAAAATATTTCGGTTATATACGTTATTTTTGAAATTGAGTGTCTTTAAATAGGTTAGTGATATTATATAATGTGGATATTTCACACTGCAATGTAAGCGTTAGTGTAATAGTTTTTGTGACCCATGGAACAGTGATGACGAGAGTGTTGGAACGTTGCTAAAACGTGGTGGACGGTTGAAAATTATTTTCGTCCCATCTCCATCCGTCATTATGCTGAGAAATAGCTAAACCATTTTTATTGATAGTAATTGAGTTTCTCTGCAAATGCGCGAAAACACGCTGGTATAATAAAACAATGACGGTAAATATAGCCTATATATGTAGTCCGCTTCATTCCGTTACCATAATATAACAAACTTTCTTGTGTCTACAGCTGCAGTTTCTCGCTGCAATTACTATTGAATATAAACAAAAGACGCAAATGCTGTAGTCTGCCAATGTCAAAATAAATAATAAGGTATTCTTCACGCAGCATGCATGCTAGCAGGGATGTCGAGTTGATATTTTGTTTTTTGTTTCGTTTTTTTTAATGTCGTATTTATTAGGCTATATGAAATATGTATTATCCTATCCGTCTCTGAGGTGCTCTGAAATGTGCATTCTCTGCTAAACTGAGCAATGGATTGGAATATGTGTCTGACGCAGTGTTGCACGGTATTCCGAAACTTCAGCACTTTTTTGGTACTTAAACAAAAAAAAGAAACGGTTCGGTATTAGAATTTTTCGACGTTCGGTAGTTTTGTGTCAAATGTTAAACCCAGGGAAATGTGTCTCCCGCATTACTGATTGAGAGGATGAAAAGTGTAATTTGTCAGAATCTTCGCTAGATGGCAGTAGCAACTAAGGTTGGCAAGTGAGGTGACCTGCGCTTGTGCATTTTTTCATGGTTGATACAGTGCAAGCTTAGACTCAGTTCACTTCAGTAGCAATAGCTGTTCTAATTTGTAAATATTTTATTATAGGAAGATGCTGTATTGTTATTGAAATATTCTGTTTTTAGATATATTTTAAAGTGAAAGACCTGTTTACAGATAATTTACTTTACAATTGTTTCATTCTTGAAATATATTTAATATAGTTTTCTATGGTTTAGTGTTGTAACACTATGCTTATTGATATGTTGAACAGGCTTCAATTTAAAGGTTGTTAATAAACCAGGTTTTAAATAAACCGTGAATTCGAAAATGAGGTCATCCCTTGTGGACATTACGTTTCTGATCTATTAAGGTAATTTCAGTATCGTTAGGTACCGAGTATTGAATCAGTATCGTTTCAGTATTAATTATCGTGATACTAAACCTGGTATTGGTATCAAAGTCAAAATTTTGCTATCGTGACAACACTAGTGTGACACCTTTGTTAGTTGCGGCATGGAACCACTGCAACTGTACATACACGCCGGGCCATATATGTGTTACGACATAGTAAAGGCCTTTACGGGAAGCGGCCAGGACACATCCATGGCGACGCAACTAAGTCATTCTACAGCGTCTCTTAGCACAAAATTGGCCATAAGTCATCCATTTTTTATACAATCATCATGATGTTCAGTAGATATGTTGGGTGAAGGTATATGATCATGAGGACAAAGCCATTTTAAAATCGCTCAATAGGGGGCGCGATGGTGCCAATGCTTGGACCCCTCCCAACGCCGCTTGCGGCTTTAATTTTATATATTTTCTTGTTAAATTACCTGTTAAAGTGAGCCCAGATGCCAATTTTGTTTCATGTTTGTGCTGGCACAACATTTGTGCACAACATGCCACCTCCCTTTGAGTGATTACACAGGACGAGGGAAGCAGCTAATTTTTTTAATCGTATTAAAGAAAACAACAGTTTTCATAGCTATTCGTATGTTGTTATTTGATGAAACGGCAGCATTTATAACATTTTGAACAATAAACTGTCAAAATATGTTTTCGCCAAAACGGGTTTGACCTCCCTATTAAGATTTTACATTGCAAACTGTTATTATATGATGAGAGTTGCCGGTTCCATTAAAAAATAATTGAATGCTGACTATGCTGATTCCAGCCGAATATTAGCCGGGCTTTATATTTCCCCAAATATGAATGTTATTTCCAAATAACAGAGCTAAGCATTCATCTTAAGATAAACAAATCACCCCCCGAAATGCAACGTGGCATGACGTCAAGTACAATGCAGAATGATGGAAGCTGTCCTGAAAAATTACACTCTGCTGCCCCCTACTGTCAGAACCCCGCAAGCATTTCCCTCTGGCCACAGAACCTCTACCGCACAGCCAAATGCCTTAAAAGAAACCGTAAACCACTCTACCTTTGAGCAAATGTAGCTAGCTGTGTCTGTCTGTGGTATTGACTGCAAGTGTCACAGTTTTATCCGCAACTGACACTTCTCCAAGTTCGACTTCAGTTTGGGAAATCAAATAAAAATAACACCCCCCCCCCCCAAAACGTGTTCCCCACCGCAGCTTTTAACTAACTACATAAGCTTTGTAACTTGTAACTGTAACATTTTTTTTCCTGCTATCAGCTTGACAGTACCATTGCAGACAGTGTTGGAGCTAGATGTCAGAGGAAGTAGTACATAACTGCTTCTAAGTAGGGATTGGTGGACCGCAGTGTTAATTATTCATGAAGGACAATTGACAGGCTTCAAGTAAAATACCAATCGAGGAACAGGCGGAGGAGGAACAAACTGCACCAACGAATGTAAATGATTAGCTGAACGAGGAAGATAAAAAATGTGCCCAAAATTACAATATCCCAAGTTATGACAAACCACCTAAAGCCATTTTTCACCTCACAATAATATGAAAAATAGCCATAATGTGGCACCACTGCTCTATAGGTGCGTTGCTGATTATGTACGTAACCAGTGATGAATCCTCACAGCCATGATCTAAAATCTTGTGCAAAGCCTTCAGAGAAGCATGGAGGCTGTTATAGCAGCAAAGGACCAACTCCATATTAATGGGCATGGTTTTGGAATGAGATGTTAAACAAGCACATATGGGTGTGATGTTCAGGTGTCCACATACAGTTGAGGCCAAAATTTTACATAAACCTAGGCTAAAGACATTCAAACTCAATTTTTCACACATTTCATGTTACCATACATTTACTCTGTTAAGTCAATTACAACGTTTCGCCTGGTAAGGTTTTGCCGTGGCGCCACGGCAAAATCCTCGCCACCACGCCATAATATAAAAAGAGAATAATTAAAATAAAATAAAAAATTATATATATATATATACTGTATATAGCCTATATATTTAATTCATAAATTAAAAATGTTAAACTTTCTAAATATTTCTACCTAAATGCGCTTTCAAAACCCTACTGTCGCATCCACATATTTATTTTCAAAAAGAGCCTAGGCCGCGCGCTCCGTGCTTCCTCCTTTCTGAGGTGGTCGGAAGACTTGCAGCGCGCGAAGGTCTGTCAAAGCGTCACTTTTTTTTCCTTCAGCGACCGAAAGATAACGAAAAGGTAGGTAGCGACGCTTCAAATATTACAAAAATACCATAGTGTTAACCAGTGTTTGAATTGGACCAAAATAAGTGCCGGTACCTACTCCTCAAAATACATACTGTGTAAAAGAAATTAATGTTGGTAATCATAAGAAGAGTCGGTACTCATATACAAGTCCCGACAACTCCTGCCCATCTCAAGCAATGGCGTTAACTATCATTCAGTGATGACAACTGGCAGATCCTAACTCTGTTCGGGCAAGTGGAATGCCTCATGCAGTTGTCTGATCGGACAAGTAAAAAATAAATGTGATAAATATGTAACGTTATCTGAAAATAAACAGTGTTTGTTTGAGCCGAAGCGGAACCTGTTCCAGTTGAGCTACATACGTGCCCACCCTTTTTATTATCTAGAGCTGCTGTTATAATGGTACATCTGATTAAAATGGTGACCTGGAGAAACCCGTCGGATGTTGCGGCCGCAAATTGTTGGCAAATCGCCAAAACAGCGCAAATTTTTATTTATTTTTTAAATTTTTTTTAGGGCATTTAAAATGTTTGTGTGATTCAACTACTTCCATTTCCATACTACAACATGGTGATTTTTTTCCATGAAAACGAAAGGGAAAGTCTTTATTTTTAAGGTTTTGTGAATGTAGTGAGCTAGCAAAACTGAGTTAGGCTACAGTTGCTACAGCTGACAAAGAGGGCTGCATTCAAATGATGATTATGATTATAACGAGAAGAGCAGTCTCACAAGCTGCTGCAGTATCCAGAAATAAATACAGATAACACTAGCTAATAAAACATACATCTAAGTTAGTTAGGAAATTTTTGCTTCTCAGTAGAAATATAATGCAACAGAACATCTTTAAAGCCATTTTTCTCACTTTTTCCTTTTTTTTTTTGCATGGACAATGCATGTAAACTCTGTCATTGAGTGTGAGAGACAGAGAGAGAGGGCTTTGAATGTGGACCCAGCTCAAATTATATTGTTAAATAAAAAGATAAAACATTCTAACTAAGTACAATTTTGTCATGGTAATTGAGTTAATTTAGCAGAGAATGTCCCTTTTAAAGTGCAACATAACTTTTCTTGAGTATCAATTTTGGTTATATAGTCCTCTATTCTTGAAGATAGAACTTCTAGATCAAGGTTTTCACTACCATAGAAAGGCTTAGGCGCAGCGCCTAAGTGATTTTGCGGGGCGCCTTAAGTCGAATGAACGTAAAAAGGCATTTAGGCAACATATCAGAATGAATGTGAAAATAATGGTGATGCACTGACCCAAAAAAAAAAAAAAAAAAAACCCGAGAGGTGGCTTTATGGTTTTAAACACTCTGCGCTATGATGGCATTATAAATAGAAGTGGGTGATTGACTAGCGTTTTTATGTTTTTATGCATGGTAGGTTAAATGCATTTACAGAATATAGCGTTTTTCCCCCCAAAGATGGTATTTCTCGATATAATTGTGCTGCCGTGTTAACACATTACTACAGTTGCGGGTCAGGCACTCTTCGCGGTAAAAAGAAATTTTAGGATAGCGCTTCCAAATTGCTTGTGTCGAAAGTGCTGCGATGGAAACAGTGATAGATTTACCCACGAGCCACATCTGTCAAAAATGTAAACAAGTAGGCTAAATCCAGTTTTCATGGTCGGGAAAAAATGTATGACGTTAGCCAGCAAAGCTAGTTAGTTGACGTTACATAAAAACACCTGGATTGAACCAACGTTAGTATCTAACGTGGCTTGGTGGCTAAACAAAGTTAGGCTGTGTTCACAGGTAACGTCTTTTTCTGATGAAAACCGCTGGTCAAAGCGTTTTTTCATATATTTAAAAAAAAACGCTGTTCCAAAATATAGCTGAGCCCTCTGAAAACCTACGGAAAACCCTGTAGATGGACAATGTGCTCTTTTAATTGTTCTCACCCACCATAACTCAAAATACAGGCCTATTTTGTTTCAATATTTACAAACAATACAAGGGTTAACAAACCTTTTATGGTTTTAAAGTACATCTAAAACTACTTTTTAGCTCTTGCAAACTGCTATTCCTTGTATCAAGAGCTCGTCAGTGCTAAAAGATAGATTTAGATATTTTAAAAAAACCTTTAAGAAGTCTCAAGAGGTTATGTTTTCACAGTCCTAAACTTTTATGCCTTTGCTACACGCCCTCCCCCCTCCCCTCCCCCCCATTCGGACACCCACAACCACACCAAGAGATCAATTCCACAGGAAACACTGCAATTAGGGTATCTACTTTATTTCCATAAGAGGTCATTTCAAAATAATAGCTCAGAAAAAGATGTGTACTACATCAGATTTTCCGTAGCATAAAAGTTTACACACACAGAATTTGGTGGCAGTTCATTTGAATTGCTTAATTTCAATCAAACGCTTGGGGGTAGCCTTCCACAAGTTTCTCACAATACTGGCTGGAATTTTTGCCCATTCCTCCTGACAGAACTGGTCAGAACTATGGGTACATAGAACTCAGTCAGGTTTGTGGGCCTCCTGCTCGGACATGCTTTTTCAGTTCAATCCACAAATTTTCTATGGGATTCAGATCAGGGCTTTGTGGTGGCCTCTCCAATACTTCACTTTGTTGTCTTTAAGCTATTTTGTTGCAATTTTGGAGGTATGCTTAGGATCATTGTCCTGCTGGAAGACCCAGTTGCGAGCAAGTTTTAACTTTCTAGCAGATGTCTTGTGCTGTTGCTTCATTATTTCTAGATAATCCTCTTTCCTCATGATGCCATCTATTTTCTAAAGTGCACCAGTCCATTTTCCAGCAAAACACCCCCACAACATGATGCAACCATGCTTCACAGTCGGGCATTAAAAACATTAAAAGACTCACCCTTTTTCCTCCATAGATAGCACTGATCATTATGGCCAAACAGTTAAATGTTTGTATTATCTGACCAGGGAACACTCCTCCAAAAGGAGGCTAGGTCATCGTCCTGGTGATCACCTGCAAACTTCAGTCTGGCTTTTTTATGCCAGGCTTGGAGTAGGGGCTTCTTCTTTGCGCAACAGCCTTCAGGCCATGGCAATGTAGGATTCTCTTAATGGTGGATGTAGCTACTTTGGTACATGATGCCTCCAACTCTTTCACTAGTTCCTTTGTTGTCGTCTTGGGGTTCAGTTGAACCTTTCGGACCAAAGTTCATTCAGCCCTGGGAGTTCATTTTGCCTCACTCCTGAACGAAGCAGTGGTACCTTCAGTCGATTGGAAATTGCTCCTAAGGAGGAACTGAACTTGTGGAAGTCCAGTTTTTTATCCTGAGTTCTTGGCTGAGTTGCTTGGATTTTCCCATGGGCAGTGGCTCTAAAGGTAGGTCCTTAAATACAACCACAGGTGCCAATTACCTCCCAATTAACTCCTAATTGTGACAACTGGCTAATCAGAGCTTCTAAAACTTTATTACATCAATTTCTGGAATCTCCCAGACTGTTTAAAGAGACAATCAACTTGGTGTATGTAAACTTTTGACCCACAGGAATTCTAATAGTGAATTAAGGCTGAAATAAATCTGTCTCTAATCGATTGCTTTAAAAATTACCTCTGATGTGAACTAAGTAGATGCCCTAATTGATCTGCCAAAAGAAATGCATGGTAACATGAAATGTGCAGAGTTGTGAAAATCTTTAGCCCTTTAGCCTAGGTGTACGTAAACTTTTGGCCTCAACTGTACTTTTGGCCATGTAGTGTATATATGTGAAATAAAGAAAACAAGATAACAAAATAACAAATACAATACACAGTGAGATTAATAGGCTAAATAACGAGGATGCTAATTAGATCACAAAATAGAAATAAACTATGGCTTTAAGTCATCAAGGGACCAAGGTATCAAATGAGCCTCAAACCACCGTGTTGCTGCCAGATATGCAGTAGATACTACAGGCATTGTTTCTCCTGATTAATTTTCCTGTTGAACTCAATGGAAAAAATATTCAGGATAAACAATGCTTGTAGTATCTACTGCATATCTGGCAGCAGCATGGTGGTTTGAGGCTCATTGATACCTTGGACCCTTGATGACTTAAAGCCATTTAGCCAACAAATGTGTTCCATACTGTATCAGCATAATTTACAGCTGAATCTAGACCCACCCCTAATTCCCTTAGAGATCCATTCAAATGCAGAGAGTTTTTGTATCGCTTGTAGGACAACCTGAAAATAAGATATCCAGACTCTGATGATGCTGATAGGTCACAGACAACAGGAAGTCATGGCATGCAAATGATATGCAACCAAATACAAAACGTGACTCTTTTATTTGACATTGTTAATTTGTCTACTATATAAGTGAATTTCCCTGTTTCTAGCTTTTCCCCAAACAGTTCACTGCAGCAAAAGTAAATGAGCAAATCGTGGCACAGGAAGTCTCAGGAGTGCATTTGTTTAATTCTTGATAATTTTCTGACCAATGATTTGTTGTAAAAGCTTAATAATCTGCCATTTTGGGCATGGCCCATTTTTTTTTTGCCCAGGTGTGTACATAAAAATTCACACGGTTACAGCGATCACAACATAGACATGATTACTTAACTAAATAGGCAAGCAGGCCTTCAGCCAACCTAAGCTTCTGAAGTCCTGGAAGTCTGCCTTTAAGTGAGTGGGGAATATCAAACTTTTGAAGGCAAAATAAAACATTCCTGAAGCTATATTTAAATTAAAGGTAATCAGTAAAAGAATCTTAAAATCAATTCCAGAGGGCACAGGGAGTGTATGCAATGCAGACAGTAAATTGATATCTCATCGTAGTTCTGGTTAAAACCCTGGTCACTGCATTCAGAGTTGAAGTTTGATTTCTTTGGAAGATCACTATAGTTCTTTACAGTAATCCAGGCAACTAGTTATGAAAACATGCACGACTTTGCCGCACCCTGCTGTGTTACCAATTGTCTTACTTTGGTAATCTTTCTGAGGTGGAAGAAGGTACCATATTAATGTATTTTAAAATTGAGGTCAAAATCTAAAGTGACTCCCACATTTCAGATTTTTTTTGTGCAGCCAGATTACCCAATATGGTGTGGGGTAAGTCTCCTCTGGTTTTTGCACTGACTAATAGAACCTGGGTTTCTCCCAATTTAATTTTAAGAAGTTATTTCCAATTCAATCATTTACAGCAGAAAGACAGACTGCCAGCGCACAGAGCATTTGTGTTGCTTGGCTCTACAGGAAAGTACAGTTGTGTGTTGTTAGCATAACAGTGAAAGTTCACATTATACTGGTGAATGGACGCATGTAGAGGGAAAAAAAGGCCTGAGTATACTGCCTAATGCTACGCAATATTAAATGTTAACACTGTCTGCAACATTATCTCCTAGTTTCACAAAAAAATTCTCCAAGAGATATAAACAGAAACAGTTTATAACAGTGCTGGAAAGACAAAGCCATTCCTCCATGCGATTGATTAATATACTACTGTATGTTCTAAAGGCTTGTATGCCTTTTTTGCCCAGAAGCCTTCCAGTGTATATAGTGTTAAATGTGGCAGATCACAGAGAATAAGAGAAAGATCACAGAGACTAAGAATGGACACTTAAGCATCAGAACTTAATCTTATATCATTTGCAACCAAAGCTGTCTCAGTGCTGTGGCTGGCTAGAAGTTTTACAGAATGTTGTTTCTGTTGAAGTGGGTGTTTAATTGGGTAAAAATATTTTTTTCTAAAACTTTTTTTAAAAATACATTTGAAATCGGCCAATAGTTGCTAAGGACAGAACTGTCCAGGTTATCAGATTTCTTACGCAGCAGCTTTACTTGGCATTTTCTACTCCTCGCTGACATTTCCTCATTCGCCAATGCGTGAGCATGAGGTGTCCATGGTTATGGCCATTTAATACTTCTGAATAGTCATCACAGTTGTGATTTGTTTTGTGTGCAGCACTCACAACCGGGCAGAGCATTTATACTAGTGTAGCATTTTGCACAGGTAATCATATTTCTGGTATGACAGTTTTTATATTTATTGAGAGAGTATATCTGTATTATCAAAACTGTTTGGCTAGCCTCAAATCAAACAGTTCCATATTTGTTTAAAATACACCACAGGAAGTTAACATTCAAGTGACCGTTATTACCACCTCACATCACCAGTCAACCAATCATCATCTGCAGCATATGCAGGTAGTGGTTGCCAAATATGCAATTTTCCTCCTGGGGAGGAACGAGACATCTATACAGACATGGTCTGCATATTGTAGGACCAGCACAAAACGGTTTAAAGAGATTGCATCCAAACTGCTTAGTAGATCGGTATCGGCTAAAACGGTTCACATGAATTTGGATATTGGCGCCAAAAAAAACAGATCAGAGCATCCTTAATTGCATTCCATGAAAGGAACATCAACAACCTTGCTGGTCTAAACTGACGACTAACTCACGACATTAAGACTCTTAAAGGAGTACCATGGTTATTTTCACACTTTCTCGGTTTCATGTGCTATTTGCACAAGAGGTATTGAAGAAACACAATGAGCAAAGTATTAAATATGTCCATTCTGTATTTTTGGAAAAATATGCGTTTTAAATTCATCGTCCTATTTTCAACCGGTTGAGAAAGTTGTCATTTTGCTACGTCACTAATACAGTAACTACTCCCATTTCCACGCCCCGTAAAGAAATCTGACAGCACACACCGTCCTGCTGTTCAGACAATGCAAATATTTGACTAACGTTAGGTTCATTTAAATTAGAGTGCCTTTAGATAATTTCTGGTTATATTCATTTAGCTAGCTAGCTAACGTTAGCTAGCTAGGAGGTTTGCTTTCATAAGACAATGTTATCGATAACGTTAGCTTGCTAGTTTGCTTTTATGAGGACGTTATAGTTGTGCTTTTATCTTAACTTGGCTAGCTAGATATCAAAAATTATAATTGGATATAAGTCAACGTCCTTACCTTAGCTATCTACCGATACTTGATATACTAGCCCTACTAAGCTAGCTAGCTTGTGAAAATTCAGTCTCCCAAAGAGAGCGCTGATCATGGGGGTAGCTATGGAACGGGGCACGGTCTGTCAATCATAGCTAACTGACAGTTCTCATTACCACGCCCAGACGGTTCGGGTGAATTTTTATCGTGGGAAATTTAGGCTTAGAAAAATACGTTTTAAAGTGCATTGAAATGACTGAAGAATTAAAAAATTATGCACATTTGTTTTGTTGTTGCCTGAAGACAACTGGGAAGTGTCACGTTCAACCACCATGGTACTCCTTTAAGAGCAATTGCCTGCTCTAGTGCAACCATGCATGCATGACAGCCCTAACCTGGGCCATCCATTAAATTAATATTTTGTCAACCTCCCATCTGGACACAGGTAAAGCTGCTTGCACGTACTGCAAAAGGCCACATTTTAGTTTGTTTGGACCCATTTGTCATAGGTACTGTGCATCTGCAACTTCTAAACATGTGGTTATCCCACCCTTGGAATTTACCTTCATAAAGTCCCGGGACGTCTTCTCCTTCCAGTCCACCCCAAAAACAGCAGAGAAACTTCCCAAAGCTGCAACGACACATTAGAATGTTTCATACACAATGTTTTTAAAGTCAGGCAACTGAGAATTTCTACTTGTATGTATGTATATCTTTTGTCCATGTTTTCACGATTGAAACAGAAAATGTAGGATGAAACAGTAAAGTGGCCTGAAAACTGAACAAATAACTGAAATAAGTGTATTTGCTTGATAATGAGGCCAGTGGGGATGCAGATAAGTTTTTTTTAATAAGTGACTTTAATGAGCAGTGTGTTCATGCTTGGTTAAGAGGGGGTAAAGAGGTGAAAGACAACTAAAATGAGAAGTGTTATGTGGTGGTTACAGAGGTGAAATGCGGTCGGACGCACAGTCCTCAAAGACTCCAGCATGAGCGAGCAGTAGCGTGACAAGTTTGGGGTCCTTCTCCAGCTGCATGACGTGCTTGCTCTCATTGGAGAGGAGGGTGCACACATTGATGGCGAAGTCCACCTCATTTGGGAGGCCCGACAGCAGAGACAGCACCAGTTTGTTGTAGTCACATGGTGGAGAAAATTCCATTGACAGACCATAGCTTTGGCGAAGGTAATCTGGGGAGAAAATACATTTTTAGTTTTAGCTAATGGGAACAAACAAACACAATTCACCCATAGCAATGCAGCACAGTGGTTAATGAGCTAGCCAGTGGAGCAGCACATTACAAAGTAAGTTCCACTGTAGACCCAAATTTATTTAGTAAAACATACAACCATATGAATAGGTGATACATACAAGGTGACTCTTCCTATGGAAGGGATTAGTCACTGCTAAAATCATGCAAAGGGAGAGAATCATTTATGCTAAATTAAAAGACCCCAATATAATTACCATGTGTTTTGATCAGAGCTTTAGGGTTGAGTTTTGATATAGCTGTGAATTACCAAGTTTCATCACTTTATGATTAAATGAGTACAACTAAATAAGCAAATAAAAGAAAGAAAACTGATTTCCATATGTGCCAATAGATTGTGGGGAATTTTTAAATCTTACAACAAAAAACACAGTTTCTACATAAATACTGGTCAGAGTTTTCTAAATGACTAGTTTCCAAAACAGGAAAGTTTCACATTTCTGTATTATATAAATTGTTCCTAGGGTATAATAATTACATGGTAATTGAGGATTTGAGTGCTTGAAAGACAAAGACTGCTTGAGCATTATACAGTAATCGAGGAGAAAAGAAAAAAAACTTAGAAATTCAAATAAATTCATGAGAATTAATGCGTTTAGTTCCATTCTTTATTTTTACCTTTATTTGGAAGCTTTAGCAGTTTGTTGTTTTATGGGTAATATTAGTTTCAGAAATCCTTGGTGTTATTCATATTAAAATTTTTGGTTCCTCTGTTTATTTTTTGTCCCGTCTACATTTTTTCATTTTTATTGCCTACTATAATGGACTGCATTTGGACTGCACTTATATAGCGCTTTTATCTATATATTTATATATCCAAAGCGCTTTACAATTGATGCCTCTCATTCACCCATTCACACACACACTCACACGCCAACGGCGAAAGCCTGCCATGCAAGGCGCCAATCAGCTCGTTGGTAGCAATTAGGGGTTAGGTGTCTTGCTCAGGGACACTTTGACACGCCCAGGGTGTGGGATCGAACCGGCAATCCTCCGACTGCCAGACAACCACTCTTACCTCATGAGCTATGTTGCCCCCATAGCCTATATACAATAAATACACCGCTCAACACTGCCTCAAGCTGTAGTATATGCCTAAGTTGTTGAAAATCAAGGCAAACTGAAAAAAAATGGAAGTGTATTAAAAAACACTGATTCATTAAATGAATAGATCTCACATGTGAAAAGAGTGAAATAACACGCGCAAAAACAGTAAAAGTACACGAAGTTTCCAAAACATTTTTTTAAATCTATAAAATAAATAAATAAATAAATATCCACAGGCAGTTTCCTCTATAAGAATAAATACCAGTTTACAATACAAGCAATGCAAGATGCATTGACAGACTGGTGCAGATTTAATCACTCTGGTCCATCACAGAAAGAAAGCATACTTTTTTTGCCTTTAACACAATGAAACCCAAGCATTAGGCCTACTAAATTAATAAAACAGGGCTGGACTAGTGCTTCCATTTTTATTTCTTTAAAGCTTGCTTTTGGCACAGGTAACAGAACGGAAAGTAACAAAACTGCAAAAAAATGGCAATAATCAGGGGACAATCATTTTTACAGATCAGCAGTCTTTACACAAGGTTGGCGCTCAGACACTGGCAGCAAACATTCTATATGGCATCCACAATAGCAACTGTGATCATATCAACCAAATGACAGCTGCTAACCATTCCAGAAGCAACTGATAACCCCCTGGGTCTGAGTTTCTCTTACACTGGTGAAAACACTGTGTTCATTGAAAAATCTACTTGAATTTCTTGCTTGAAGGTTACTCCTGAGACAGAATAACATGTATTTTAGTTAGTCTATCGCCCTCCTGTTGCTTCTGCATGTGTCGTTGATAATTTTAGTAATTTTACCTATGCTTTTGCAGATTCTGCATTAATTGCTATGGGAGATTTCAATTTTGATCGGCTAAAAGACATTTCTGATAAAGGTTTGTTCTGATTTAAACCAAACTCAGAATATCACAAAACCAAGTCGTCCAAACTTGAAACATGCATGCAAATGTACTCTTATTGAGCTTATACTTTGCAACAGAACTGCCAAAATTGTGGCAAATGGTGTTTTTAATTCATGACCTCCATAAAGAGTGTGATCTCTCACATGTCTCAAATTCTTGATGCAGAGACAGGTTTAGCATCATTTACAAGGACCTTTAATTACATGGTAGATAAACATGTACCTTTTAGAAAGTTAAGCGTTAAAATATGTTTAATCCTTGGTTCAACGAAGATATTTCATTATTATTTCAGCAAAGGAATCAACCATGAAAAATTGCTAGGAACTCTGGGTCCTCCTCTAACTGGCATACATTTAGGTAGTTAAGTAACAAATACATTACTGCCGTTGGAAATGCGAAAACTAAATATTATTGCAATTCACTTACCAGCCCTGGCAGAAATTCATCACAATTTGGGTAATTAGTAAAGTACCGTAATAATTATAATTATGCCCTACCTGTACAAATTATGAACATTGCTTAATCACCAGCATGCCAGAGACAGGAGTTTCGCTTCTCTGCCTTTTGGTTAAGATCAAGTGTAGTATCTGTTATCAGGTGCCGAGAGAGAAATTTACACAGATACATACATAAATATATATCTAGAGAAGTGCTTTTGTATATTTGTTTCATTCTTTTAACCCGAGTTCTTGCGGAGATGAGGGGACACAATCAGGAAGCCTGTGTTTAGTTTGCATGGCTACAGCTGGGTTGTAACAGCAACCTGACAGAAAGCAAGGGGGGAAAAAGTCCCTGAAGAACATCTGTCCAGTGTTCAGTCCCAAAACCAACTGGGACTTAAAGCTTACAGGGCAAAAAAGGAATCAGGTCAGTGGATGTACACTTCTTAGGGATTCTCTCATATGTGGCTGATCTATTTTTTACTTTTTTGCTGTGTATTTTTGTGACTGGTGACAAAAGTATTGTATTGTCTGTATGGAGGGGAAGACCTACAAAGGCAGCTTGCACCCTTGGCTGTTTGAATTAGATTTTATTTTTGTATGTCGTACTGTAAATTTTGCTTTTGTAAGCTGTTATAAAGAAACAAAGACAGGAGTTGCCTTTAAATTAAACACTTTATTACTGCAGCCCAAGTCTTCTATAGAGAGCATAAAACAGCCCATCCATCATCCCTTTACAGTAGTTAAATCAGCTGCTTCTTAATATCCCCAGTTTCATTCTTTCCCCTTTTACCTCATCTAAAGTTTTAGCTGCACTTACATCCATCAACTTGTTACAACCCCGAAGCTTGTGTTTACATCTGTCTCTATTGCCATGTGTTTCGTCTTTCCGGTTTCTCATGTGATTGGTCGTTTCCGTCTCTGGTTACTCGGCTTCAAAAAGCCACCATTTGCCACCTACCAACGGAGACCAGCTCTACAAACTTGTGCTTGGTGTGTTGTGTATAGTGATTGTTTTGTTTGACATCGCATATTTGACCCTATTTTTGTTTAATTCCAATTCCCTTCTGGTTTGTTTGCTGACCAGATCTTGTGTATGACTACTGATTAGTTCCCTTCAACTCTGATTCTTTCCTTAGCCCTTCTAGTTTGTTTGCCCCGTGATTATGTGTTTTTCACCATTCGCTCTTGTATTCGCTTCCAATTCTCGCTTAGCACTTCTACTCTATTTGTTGATTGGATTTTGAGTTTGACTATTCGCTCATTCGCAACCTCGACTCTCGTTTTGCCCTCTGCTTGCCGTATAGCGCTCCGGTTAGTTAGTGTATTCCCAGCTGGACTACAAATCCTTCGATCAGGACACAAGTTTGCTATTTTGCTTGGTTTTTTTTAATTTTTATTTTTTTAAGAGTACCTTCAGAATTAATTCCTTCAATATTTCTGAAGGTAGTCTGGTGAGAGAATTAACACTGTCATGGGTACACTATTCAGATTTTTGGTTTCAGACTATTGGTTAATTGCCCGAAGTTTAGCGTTCAATGCTGCCCCGTGTCCAGTACCCTTCAAAGACTAGCCAGTTTTCTGTTAGATTTGGACAGGCAGATAGGGACTGGTCGGTTTGCAGTACGTTTCCCTCACCTATTTACCACTCATCTTCCTTATCATTCACCCAGTTATCGTATGACCCTAGACCAGGTCATAACATAACTCAACTATGAACTCAAATTCAACTGGAGCTAATGGCCTAAATCTTTTTTCCCGTAAACTTGCTGCTATTCTTCATTATATGTATGTGTGTGCGTGCGTGCGTGCGTATACACACACACACATATATATACACACACAGTGAGCACCATAATTCATTGGACAGTGACACATTTTTTATTTTGGTTCTGTACTCTAGCACTTTGAGTTTGAAAGGATACAATGACAATGAGGTTGAAGTGCAAATGGGAGGACCATGTACAAAAGGTGCTGTCATTGATAAACAGTTCATACGATATGGATGAAAATACCTCAAATTAAAGCTGACAGTATGCACATCAACCTCATTGTCATTGTATCCTTTCAAAGTGCTAGAGTACAGAACCAAAATAACAAAATGTGTCACTGTCCAATGAATTATGGTGCTCACTGTATATATATATATATATATATATATATATATCAGGGATTGACATTGACATCTTGGGTCACTTGTGGCTCACATTGTTTACTTGTCCGATAGCTGAACTTACTTGTCCGGAAACTGAAAATGTTGTCCTATTAAGAAAACAATTTACAGATCCACTTTCACAACAATTGTGATTTAATTAATACAGCAATACATACAAAATAGAAAATAACAGACTAGCTAATGTGGTCTTTCGTTTTCTTTAATTTGCAACAAGGGGAGTCGCACTAGACCATAAATCAGGGGTGGGGAAGCTTTATCCTGTCTGGGGCCAGATTAATATTTGCATATAGGACAGTGGGCTATAGACTTCTATGAACTCTTGTGTTAATTACAGACACATTTTTCTATGTTATGCAGACTGAATGTTTATATGTAAACTAGATCTAAAACTGAACATACCTTACTTTCAATGACTGGCTAAACTTTGCCTCAACCAGTTTTGGAATGTCTGGTGGCCCTGGTGTTGTTTCCACACTGAGCTGGGTTTCCAAGTTGATGTCTGTCAGTCTGGAACAAAGCCTGTCCTTTGCAAGTGACAGCTTGGAGAAGAACTGTTCAGAGCGGTATGTGGTTCTGAACATCTTAAGCGTGTTTCCTCAAACTCGGAAATTTGTCAACGCTAATGTTTTGCTTGTAGAAATCTATCCAGTTCCTTTTTAGGCCGCAGGAAAGACGCTTGTGTGCAGCGAGATTATTCTACAATGATGTTCTCTGCTCGCACCGTTCCTTCAAGAGTAGCATAACTTGCATGTCTGCAGGTGTAATGTCTCTCAAGATCGAAGGTAAAGTTTAATTTTGTTTTTCAAATTGCTGTTATAACCAACTATTGTTTTGTTCGCGGCAAAATCGAGAAGAAGCGAAGCAAAACATTCCGTTAACTTGGCGTTGAATCGAACAAACTAACGTCTGCTAGCTTTAGTTTGATGAGATATCGGTGTAATAATGAGGTGCATTGTACCCGGTTGTTATAATGCCCCCATTAAACTTGACTTGAAAGCACATTTTCATAGTTTTCCACACGATGCAACTTTGTGCCAGTCATGGTTGGATGTAATCAGACACCCCAACATAACAGCCAAAGAAGTTTGCAAACGAGGATTAAGGGTATGCAGCGACTACTTTGAAGCGATTACCAAGCCGACCGTCTGAAGCCTGGAGCTGTACCCACCATTTTCCCATCGTTGGTCGAACCGCTCGAGATAGGTACTGTGCGGGCTGGCTAACGCTATCGCGTCTGACTGTGATACATAGGATGTCTACCACCAGTTGCCGTTTGTCCTGGGAATAGCCTGTGGTTCCTCAATCTCGGCTCTCACACTATCAGCCTGCAAATTAGCCAGCCATTCTTCTGTGTATACCGGCTCAAATCGATAAGGCACAAAAATTCCATGATCAAAAACAAAATCTCCTTCATCCTCAGACATTTTTGGTTTCGCTAGCTAGTAGTCATACAGTACTATTTCTACGGCCAACCTAATGTTATTGTCTGCAGGTACGCCCACATCAGAAGTCGCACAATGATATGCATCCTCGAGTTCGACACTATTCTGTCTTGTATTACTACTGCAAATTACTATTCGTTTACTTTTAAAATTAAAATATTTATTTTACTTTGTACTTATTATCCTATCTAATTGTTGTATTTTATGTGCACATTACAGCAAACTCAAACACAAGGAATATTTTTCCAGTTGGGCAGATGAGGGAAAAATAATTAAAGATCAAAATTTTCAACTTCAAATGGCTGTATATCCTACGACTTAGACTAAATTTGGCATGTATGCACTAAACATAGCTAATTTGATGACTAAGCTCTGACTCAAATTTTCCCACCACTTACATTTTTTCAAAAAACCATTTTCCCTACTCTTCCTACATAGTTTGACCGATTACCACCAACTGCAGCCAGAAGCGAGCATGGGCCACCTCTTCAGATATTTAAAATCTGTTTCCATTTCATTCCACAATAGCAATGAAGTTGTATCTCTCATATTTGGATGGACCAAATGTCATGAAATTGTTTACACATGCTATGAGTCCAAATATTATTAAATTACATTTATTTGGCAGACGCTTTTATCCAAATCGACGTACAAAAAGTGCATTTCATGGTCATGGACAACTACAATACACGGGTTAAATAAGATACAATACTTATTTTGTACAGCTATTTCTAGCCAAGAAAACAGTTTAGTTCACACAGTGAACACTATTCTGACCTAACCTCTGCAAAGCCAACTAGGCAGAAGAACAAGCTACAGTATTAGTACAAATACAAAGTGCTGGGATGGGGGAACATGTAACGAGTGTCATGAAAGGGGGGGGGGGGGTGGATTTAGAGTAAAATACCAACCGTTCCACAAAATCTTGTGCAAATCTGTGAATCCATTCGGGAGTTATGCGCCTTTTTGTGATTGGCCACGCCCATCGCCACATCCCCTCTTGGTCAATCGGCCTGAAAGTTACTCAGCTCTACCTTCGGTCATGACCAACCTCCATGCCAAATTTCAGCCTCCTGGGGCAACTGTGGCCGCTACAGGGTGGGACACTTTTGTGGACCAACCGACCGACCAACCAACCGACCGACCAACAGACAAAGCTATAGAGCTGCGGTCGCAGCTAAAAAAGTGCCACAAATGCAATTGTCTAGGCAAAAAATCAAAAATGAATTAGCACTTTTTGAACATGCAATGAAATACTGAAAGATTGCATATTTACAGCAGGTTAAACTACATGTCCTGGATCAAAAACTCCTTGACCACATAAAATGTAAGGGTGGACATGTAGAACTACTATTAACCCCTTAGGGCACATGCCAAATCTTGCCAATTTAGGTATTTAAAGCTTTATAACTCCAGATGTGAACACCACAGAGACTTGAAAAATGGCTTAAATGAAGCAAGACATTTGTACCATTTACATTAATAGCTTAGATTATTCCAAAATTATGAATATAAAATGAAGTGCCACAAATGCAATTGTCTAGGCAAAAAATCTAAAATGAATTTGCTCTTTTTTTAGTTTGCAATGAAATACTGGAAGATTGCATATATACAGCAGGTTAAAGTATACAATGTATGCTTTTTGGGAGACTTGGAACTAAAAAAACAACATGTATATCACTAGCGCGTTGTTAAAATTCAAAATAAAAATGTATTTTTTAATATTTCCGAGTAGCATGTAAATTTTGTATTTCAGCCATATCATAAATATTCAACCCCCATTTAATATCACCATTTTTTAAATATTTGCTGGTCTGTAGAGTGACTACATTTAGTGGAAACACACTTAAGCCCTTAGGAAATCCATAACGATACTGTTGATAAACCTGTGATAAACATATAAATCTCACCGATGCACTTCTCTTCACATCAATTTGAAGCTGACCAGCAAACATGCCAAAGACAAACGAGCTCTCTCAAAAGTTAAGAGAAGAAATTATTTCATTGCATAAAAAAGGCAATGGATACAAAAATATCTCCAAGATATTGAAAGTTCAAAGAGACACAATTGGCAGCATTATAAGGAAGTTTAAAAGTCATGGAATAGCAGTAAACCTACCTGGAAGTGGAAGGAAGAGTAAAGTTACATCAACTGGTATCAGGCACATTGTAAGAACTGCTGAGAAAACCCCTCATATTACTGCCAAAGGCTTACAGGATGACCTTTTGAAAGCTGGAACAAAAGTATCAGTACAGACGATAAGAAGGATATTGAACAAGCAAGGCCTTCATGGCCGGACACCTCGCCGCACTCCACTCTTAACCAGTAAGCATATGAAAAATCGACTTGAATATGCAAGACGTCATTTGGATAAGTCTATGGAGTTTTGGGAGAATATTTTATGGAGTGACGAGACAAAACTGGAATTGTTTAGACCCAGAAAGGTGCAGCTTATGACAAGAAGAACACCATCCCCACAATCAAGTATGGAGGTGGGTCAGTCCTTCTGTGGGGGTGTTTTGCTGCTTCTGGTACTGGCAATCTTCAGCGTGTGACCGGCACCATGAATTCCTTGAAAAACCAGGCCATTCTGGAGAAGAATGTGATGCCCTCAGTACATAAGCTGAAGCTTGGTGATCATTCGACTTTCCAGCAAGACAATGATCCCAAGCATACATTCAAGTCAACCAAAGCTTGGTTCAGGGAATGATCTTGGAATGTCCTTGACTGGCCTTCTCAGTCCCCAGATTTAAATCCCACTGAAAATCTTTGGTGTGATTTGAAGAAAGCAGTGGCATCACGAAAACCAAAGAATATCGGTGAAATTGAAGCATTTGCACAGGAAGAATGGGCCAAGATTCCAAATGAGAGGTGTCAGAGGCTTGTGAGCACTTATAGGAAGCATTTATTGGAAGTAATAAAAGGTAAAGGATGTTCCATAAAGTACTGATTTTGGGGGTTGAATAATTTGGTCATTGATTTTTTTGGAGTGAATTTCATTTTTTTTCCTTATAACAAATAGTAAACTCAGCTGTATGTTTTCAAACTCACTTAAACATGTTCTAAAACATGTATTTCTGTTTACAAAGGCCTTAGTTAATACACTGTCATGAAATTTTGTTCAAATCACAAAGATCTTATGGGTTAGAGGGGTTGAATAATTTTGATTGCAACTGTACAGGTTCTGGATAAAAAACTTCTTGACCACAAGTTCATAAAATGTAAGGGTGGATATGTAGAACTACTAAAGATCTATGAAGCAAAAACTAAGCAGTGTACCCAGCGTCTCCAAATCTACCCAAAATGTCTAAATTATGCATTGCTGTAAATCACAACATACTCACGTATTTCACTACAAATCAACTGTTTTTACTCACAAAACTCACTGTTGCATCATTTTCAAGTGGGAATTACAAGCTTTCTGTCAGTACAGTGGTCTAAAATAGCTACGGGTCCAGAAACATGTCCAAAATCTCTCCAAAAAGGAATATAGGCTAATGCTTTTTGTCCATTGTAAAACATATAAATGAGCGCCTTAGAAAGATTTAAGATGAAACATTGATATCAGATTTAAAATAATGCAAAAATATTGTCACACAATGCTGTACAGTACCTAAATGTGTAATAATTAACTCTTGTATGTATTTCTATACTCTGCACTCTCATGTTTTCATGTATGGGGATGGGACGATATGAAAACAATTTTCAACCGTCCACCACGTTTGGCAATTTTCCAACACTCTCATCATCATTGTTGCATGCATCACAAAAACTACTAGACTACCAACAAACACTTACATTACAGTGTGAAATATCCACATTATATAATACAACTAACCTATTTAAAGACACTCAATTTCAAAAATAACGTATATAACTGAAATATTTTGAGCAGTAATACTTACATAGCAATGATGAAATCTTATCCGTTTTCAGTAGATATAGACAGAGACAGTAAATCAATGATACAGTTCTATCTTACACCAGAAAACAATGTCAGCTAGGTCTATCAGCAAGCATATGGCTTAACTATGCCCAGAAGTCCTCAATAATAATATTTTCCAAGAAATTACGAAAAATCGTTGACAACGTTTCGTTAAGTGCAGCGTCTTTTACTGCTACCACAGAGTGAATGCGTAAGTGTGAATGCGATGATAAGGAAAATTTTGGTTACGCTGACCTATAAAACGCTATTCCAAAAGCAAAATGAAACATGTTATACATCGTTAGAAAGCTTATACTCTCACCTACTGAATAAATGAATTGTCAATCAAGCCAGACTGTACTAAAAAGGGCGACAATGCCGTAAATAACACGTGTGGTATTACGCACAGCTATTTTGGAAGGTACCCAGGCATCACAAATGCGCGTATATTTCACAAACAAATTGTCCAAGATAATATATGACCACTCAGTCTCAAAAGGGACATCGCTACACATAAAACCAATGGTAAGATTTTATATTTATTCAATATTTAGTCCCAGCTATTGACTGTAGAATGACATGGTATCATTTTTTAAAACTTTTTCTCATTTATTTCGTTATTCAGTGAGCAGCATTTTCACTGCTGTATTGGGATATCTTAGGGCTATTGTCCGGTTTATCTTTTTGCTATGACGGAATACAATTTTTGAGTGGTGAAAGAATATTTTTATGAATGCCCAGATAGACAATATTGTCCATTATGTCATGAGTGGGGGGTGTAGTTGTAGATGGGACTGCAGGGAGGGGGTGCGTGTTAAATAAACGACCAGAGTGACAATGGTGGCGCTGCGAAACTCCGTATTCGGCATAGTAGTCGTGTATGATCTACTAATGAAACTAAAACAACGCGCTTCTGTTTTTTGTCTGAGTTCAGTATTCTCGGCACGCTTGTGTGCCGACCACTAGGGGTTTTGCGCTAAGAGGTTAAGCAAAAACTAGGCAATGTATTTTTATTATGCATTGCTGTAAATCACAACATAGCCTACTTACGTATTTCCCTACAAATCAATTGTTTTGACTCAGGAATTTCACTGTTGCATCATTTTCAAGTGCAAATTACAAGCTTCCCGTCAGTACATTGGGCTAAAATTTCTAGGGGTACAGAAACATATCCAAAATCTCTCCAAAAATGGATAAAAAAAATTTTGTCCATTATAAAGCATATAAATGAGCCCCTTATGGATGTTTAAGATGAAACCTTGATATCGGACTAAAAAATAATGCAAAAACACTGTCACACAATGTGGTACAGTATCAAAATGTAGGCTATAATAATGAACTCTCGTATGTGTTCCTGTACTCTACAGTATGTAATGTTTTCTTGTATGGGGATGAGATGACATGAAAACAATATCAATCTTTTCTTTATACATGCTTCCACTTGGTAAAATCATTTCTAAACCATGGGGTTAATCTCCATAGCTATGCTGATGATACACAGCTTTATATTTCTGTATTGCCTGAGGATGAAAGCCCAATCAGTTCCTTAGAAAACTGTCTGAAAGATATTAATCTCTGGATGTCTCAGAATTTTCTTCAATTGAATCAGGATAAGACTGAGATAATTATCATTGGATCTAAGGCCCAGAGAGAACGATTAGCCTATCTAAGAACCTAGGACCTTCTAGTGTCAAACAGTAAACCTCAAGTTAAGAATCTAGGTGTAATCTTGGATGCTGACCTAAGCTTTCTGCAATATATAAGAAATGTAACAAGGGTAGCCATCTTCCATTTGCGAAACATTACTAAAGTAAGGCCTTTCCTCACGCAAGCTGATGCTGAACGGATAATACATGCCTTTGTTACAAGTAGATTAGACTACTGTAATGCTCTCTTCTCTGGTCTTCCAAAAAATATACAGAGCAGCTACAACTTGTGCAAAACTCAGCTGCAAGATACGAACCAAAGAGAGAGCTCACATCACACCTGCACTTGCACCTCTGCATTGGCTGCCCGTGAAATATAGAATTGATTTTAAAATTCTTTTACTTGTTTTTAAAGCTCTGACTGGTTTAGCACCACCTTACATATCTGACCTGCTGAATAGATATCAGCCCAAATGTGCCCTCAGATCTTCTGGTGATAACTTGCTATGCATTCCAAAAGCAAACTATAAAATAAGTGGAGAAGCTTCTTTTTATTTATATGCCCCCATGCTATGGAATAGCTTGCCTACACAGATCAGAGAGGCACCAAATGTAACACTTGTTAAAAGCGCTCTGAAAACATACTTTTTTAGGATGGCTTTTACTTGATTATATCCTATTTTAGTATTTACTTGTCTTTTGCTTGTACCTGTTGTATAAATGTACATTTATATTGGCTTGTATTTCATTGTGTTTTACTGCACTTTGTTTTATCCTATTTTATCATTTTATTATGTTACTTTTTATTCTATCCCATTCTGTTTTATCCCATTTTATTATTTTACATTTTATTCTATCCCATTTTATTCGTTTATATTGTGTCTATATCGTGTTATATTGTTTTTTTCTATATTTTCCTATTTGAACTGCTTATTATTATTATTTCCTTGGTGTGAAGCACTTTGGACTGCTACTGCTGTATGAAAGGTGCTATATAAATAAAGTTTATTACTTATTATTATTATTATTCAAACGTCCACCACGTTTCGGCAATGTTCCAACTTTCACGTCATATCTGGTGCATGAAACACAGAAACTACGAAGCTACTAATGAACGCTTACATTACAGTGTGAAATTCATTATAAAAATGATAAAATATTATAAAATACCACTAACCTATTTAAAGACACTCAGTTTCAAAAACAAGACCAGGTCAAAACCTAGTAAATGGCTGGACCGGTCGACCAATGGTGTAACTTCATCACTCAGTCACTCAGTCACAGACATTCGCGTTTATAGGGCTGGCCCCACTGTTGCGGTCCAGCCAATAATATATATAACCAAAATATTCTGAGCAGTAATACTTACACATAGTGATGATGACATTTTATCTGTGTTCAGTAGATAGAGACAAATACAGTAAATCAATCCTGTTGGTCTCTCCTGTTCTGTCTTACTCCAGAAAACAATGTCAGCTAGGTCTATCAGCAAACATATGGCTTAACTATGCTTAGAAGTCCTCAATAATAATAATAATAGTTCTCAATAAATTACGAAAATCATTGATAACGTTTCATTAGGTGCAGTGTCTTTTATTGCTACCACAGAGTGAATGTGATGAGAAAACTTTTGGTTACGCTGAGCTATAAAACGCTATTCCAAAAGCAAAATTAGACAACGTTATACATAGTTAGAAAGTTTATTCTGTCACCTATTGGACTGATTCATTGTCGATCAAGCCAGACTGTACTAAAAAGGGCAACAAAACCATAAACAGCATGTGGTAATACACACAGCCATTTTGGAATGTACCCAGGTATCACACATGCACGTATATTTCACAAACGGATTATCCAAGACAATATATGACCACTCAGTCTCAAAAGGGACATCTCTATGCGTAAACCCAATGGCTAGGTTTTATATTTATTCAATATTTAGTCCCCAGTATTGACTGGTATAATTTTTGAAAACTTTGTCTTGTTTATTTCGTTATTCGGTGAGCAGCGTTTTCACTGCCGTATTGGCATATTTTAGGGCTATTGTTGGGTTTATCTTGTTGCTATGACGAAATACGATTTTTGAGTGGTGAAATAATATTTTTATGAATGTCCAAATAAACAATATTGTCCATTATGTCATGGGTGGGGGTGTAGTTGCAGATGAGACTGCAGGGAGGGGGTGCTTGTTAAATGAATGACCAGAACAACAATGGTGGCGCAATAAAACTCTGTATTCGGCATAGTTGTCGTGTATCGCCTACTAATGAAACTAAAACAAAGCGTTTCTGTTTTGAACTCATACATTGGTTGCAGAAGCAATGAATGTCTGAGTTGAACAGATGCATGCTGGCATGCCAAGGGAGTGTGCGCTAAGTGGTTAAGCTAGTTTGGTAAAAATGTTATTCATCACGTATCTGTGGCTTTTTGCATCTCCCCACACAAATATTAATACTTTATTGCATGAGCAAAATCAGAACCCCTGAAATGTCTAGATTGAGTTGTTAGCTAGTTATTCACGTAGTTACCATGTTAGCAAGCTAGGCTACACATGCCAGCCTTTCCTCTGCCTGCCTACCTTAAAAGTTAAAAAATAAATAGCTTAATAAGAACTGGTAGCCCTTGTTGAGCATCACCCCGAAACTTGTCAACAATGCAGACAACATCCAGAGTGATGTGAGAGCCTGGATAACGCACTATCCACGGTTTCCAATGTGTTGAGGAGATTCAGGGCTTCCTCAATACTGGAAGAAAGTAACTATATCCAGTCTACATCAAAACTTTTTAATAAAGAATTCTTTTAACTACAGTGGATAAAATAATGAATACACCCCCTTGAACAATTTTCAGATTTTGTTGACCTATAGCCTGGAATTAAAATGCAATAAATCTGCATATTTTTCTAAATCTACACACCATTTCAAAGTGAAACATGAATTATAAAAATATTCTAACATTAAATAAAAATAAACAATTGCAATAACTTGGTATAACTAAGTATACACCCCTTTACTGAAGCATCCCTTTAACTATCTCAGGAATAGCCAATTGCTTTCAAGATCACACAATAACTCATTGTCCTACACCTGTGTGGAATCACAGAAATTAACTTGATGACGGAGTGTAGCACAGTGGGTAAGGACACTGCCGTTGTACCCTTGAGCAAGGTACTTAACCTGCATTGCTTCAGTATACATCCAGCTGTATAAATGGATACAATGTAAAATGCTATGTAAAAAGTTGTGTAAGTCGCTCTGGATAAGAGCGTCTGCTAAATGCCTGTAATGTAATGTAATGTAATGATGACGTGAATAAAAACAGCTGTTTACCATGGTCCCTCTGTTTGGAAGTGCAGTCTCACACAAAGGCAGCAGGCATGGGCTCCAAAGATCTCCCAAAACAAGTCCGTGACAAAGTTGTGGAAAGGTACACATCAGGTGAGGGATATAAAAATATTTCCAAGGCTTTGAAGATGCCTTTGAGGACTGTTAAGACCATCATTAAGAAATGGAAAGAGTATGGCACCACCTACAGTCAACCAAAATCAGGGCGTCCATCTAAACTAGATGACCAGGAGAGAAGACAATTAGTCAGAGAGGCTACCCGGAATCCAATGGCAACCTTGAAAGATCTACAGAGTTTTATGACCAACAGAGGGCAACATGTGCATCATACAACAATATCAAAGATATTGCACACATCATGGCCTGTACGGAAGGGTGGGAAGAAAAAAGCCATTTCTCAAAATGGTCCATCTGGAGGCCCGTTTTAAGTTTGCAAAAAAACACCTTGAGGATCCTGCAACAAACTGGCAGAAAGTTTTGTGGTCGGATGAAACCAAAATAGAACTTTCTGACATAAATGCCAAACGTTATGTTTGGCAAAAACCCAACACCGGCCATCACCAAAACAACATCATCCCGACCGTGAAGCATGGTGATGGCAGCATAATGTTGTTGGGGAACTTGTCAAGATTGAAGGGAGGATGGATGGAGCTAAATACAGGGAGATTTTGGAGAAGAACCTGAAGAGGTCTGCAAAAAGACTGAAAATGGGTCGTAAATTCATATTCCAACAGGACAATGACCCAAAGCACAAGGCCAAAGCTACCATGGAGTGGTTTGCAAAGAACAAGGTGGATGTTCTGGAGTGGTCAAGTCAAAGCCCTGACTTAAACCCAATTGAAAATCTGTGAAATGACTTGAAGGTTGCAGTCCATCAGCAAAGACCAACAAACCTCTCCCAGCTTGAACAGTTCTGCAAAGAGGAGTGGGAGAAGATCTCCAAATCAAGGTGTGCCAACCTTGTGCAGAGCTACCTAAAAAGACTGGTAGCTATAGTTGCTGCCAAAGGTGCTTCCACAAAGTATTGACTCAAGGGGGTGTATACTTAAAAAATGAGGAAATTTCAGTTTTGTTCATTAAATGCTCTCTTTTTTCAAATTAAAATGATTTCACTGCATTCATATGGTATGTTGTATACTTTCGGTCAGGGCAAAAAAAGTCCCATTTTAATCCATGAAATTTACAGACCACGACACAACAAGATGTAAAAACATTTAAGGGGGGTGTATTCATTTTCTATCCACTGTAGTTAAAATTAGAATTCTTGATAAGAATAAGAATTATTATTCTTATCTAAATAAGAGGTTTAGATAAACAGGATTTGCTTGAAGGCTCATTGAACCTGTAGCCCCATAGACGCCATGGTGATGCTACTGGCAAAGCATAGAGGGGGAAGAAAACATCAAAAAAACTTGACAATGAAAGTTACATAAAATACTATCCGAACAGATAGGATTGATGAAAAATTGTATGAAAATAAGACCCAGGTTGAAATAAGAACAGATCTTTAATGTCTGCTTCACAAAATTTGTATTGTTTCCAGACGGGTTATATTTTGGGAAAGATATAGCAGCAGCTTGAACTGCTTACACCATAAAACCGGAATACAGAACGGCCAAAAGAAAAATAAACCTGCCGGTCACCGATCGTGTGTTATGGAGCAAAAAACGGCTGGCTCCGATCCACGGCCAAATGATCGGTGCACCCCTCCATTCGAGTATTCCACAAATTCATCTGATCCAGGTCTGAAACCTCCGGGTCAGAAGGTTAAAGCTTTAAAGGCCAAACTATCAAAATATATTATTGTATAAATATCTTTTTTTTTTTTTTTTTAATGCTATTTAAACCATAATGCAGGGCAGGGACATTCAAGACTGGTCCTAGAGAACCAGTGTCTGGAGGGCCAGGGTATCAACATTTTTTTATATCTGACATGGTTCAACAAATAATGGTCTTGATTAGTGCCCACTAAATTAGCAGCTAGATCACCTGCTGGGCCATGGTTCCCCAAAACCACAAATGAGAACCTGTATTATTATATGTCGCAAATCCTAACACATATGCAGTATTCTATCCCTTTTTGCCTAACAATCAGGTTATGGTTAGGCTGGAGGAGGTAGTGGTACTTTACCTGATACAGTGTGTTGCTGGTAGTTGTAGGAGCAGGGGATCGCACCGATTGGAAGAGATGGTTTAGGATTACCTGGGTGTACTTCCTCCTCATCCTCTCCAAAGTGGTGGACTTTTTCATACTTTTCTAAATAGCTGCAGAAAAAAAAGATTAAAAACTAATTTAGAGCAGACTGAACCACTTTATGGTATCCCTTCTTTGATTACTCACTAAAGCCGCGTTTCCACCAAAAGCACCCGGAACTTTTAGTCCCAGGAACTACTTTTCAAGGAACTAAAAGGTTCCTTCAGCCCATGGTTGTCTGCATTTCCACCGCGGTCTAAAGTCCCGTGAAGATTAGGCAAATTAGCCCACTGACGTATGAAAAAGCGACGTTGTCGTCGGTCCATCTGTCCTATGATTTCTTCTGTAACCCCATACTACCACTGAAGTAGCCTACATTATTTTCTAATAACCGGGACAGCCCGGAGGGGTTTATTCCACTTATATACAACGGGTTACCAACAATGACTGTATATGGTTACTTTTGTATTAATTGATTTTTATCGATTTAATCACCTGGAATTGAAATATTCTTCTGCAGCCGTTTGGGCATATTTTACCGCTGTCAAGTAAAACTGTTGTTGGTAGTTGAACTTGGACCGTTGTTATGCAACAAATAGGATATAACAGGCCAATAGTCAGATTGTAACTGTTTTATATATCCTCTCAAACACATTCATTATGTTTTTATGCAAACATTCACTTTCATGTCTTGACATCCGAGGCGACAGAATGCATTCACATTTCCAATATAACTGGCAACAACAGCAGAAAACATGCACACGTTGTAAACTATTTGCTGTTTGATCACTTTCTCATCGTCAATTCCAAATAGGCTAATCGCAAAATGACAAGAATAGAACGAAAACTCGGACTTGCGTGAAAATTTAAATTAGCAGTGGTACAGCCGTTTTCTTTCCTTCGAAGTTACTGCTAGCCGAGCAGCAAAGTGTGCCCTCCAGATGCAAACCATGCACCATAAATTAGTTCATAGTCTTCCTGGTCTTTTTGTGGAATTGAAGAATGGCAGAGTAAAATTACGGCAGTCTGAAATAGCTAAAGGGACGATTACTAGAATTACTTTTTATTTTACCCTGACAAAAAGTGCGGAAGGTGATTTCCAGTTTGCTTTTACTGTATCACCAATGTGAATTACGCAGAACTACCGCATACCTCATATAACTGTATCAAATGTTTTGAGTCAATTACAACGGGCTAACAAAGAAAATCCGGAAGAAAATATTCAGCAACCGAATTAATCCGTTTGAATGTTTTGGTACGTAATATGCTGTCCCAGCACGAATGCTTAGCATTTTATAAAACGAATACTAAAGCAAGAAAAGAACAGAAGAGCACACATTATAATTCCAAGACATTGGCAGGCTATAACCAAAACTAGGCTATTGCGCCGCATAACATACAAGTTTGATTTGAAGTTATTATGAAAATAAATCGGTTTGCGGCTGCAGATTTTTAAACATGGCGGTTAGAAATAAAACACTGCAAGTAGTCGACCAATCATAAATTTTCAGCGCTTGCCCCCCACCCCAAAGGTTCCGGTACTTTTGGAAAGAACTACCCCCCGAGCAGGAACTTTTTTGGGGGTAAAATAAAGCCCCCGGAACTAAATTTTGACCCTAGTTCCTGCGGTCGAAACACACTGAGTTCCTCAAAAGGTTCCTAGTTCCGGGGTAAAGTTCCTGCGGTGCAAACGCGGCTTAACATGGTCCAAAATTAACTTTTTGGCTTACCTGCCAAGCTGGCTGGGAGATGAAAAAATTTACCGGCCAGACAGATCTTTTACCAGCCAAAAATAATAAATTGCTTTTTACTATTGCAATTTGCTATTATTACTATTTAGCATGTCATCTTGGTCTCATATACGATTCTCAATCAATATTATAGTAGTGTGCAGTAATAATAGTAGTAACATTAACTATATTAATTCAACTGTTTTAACACTAAAGTGTAACACATTTGAATGAATAAATTCAGTGGTATTCGCCTTTAAGTGCAAAAAGGATCATTTATTAAGGAGATTGAGAAAATATAACCATCATATCAAATTTGCCAAATCAAGACTTAAGTTTATTGTTGCTAGAGGCTACAGCCAGCAGTACTCATAAATATAACCAACCAGAGAGCACGTCCTTCACCATGTAAATTTTGTTTCATTGTTTATGTTTCACTGATATCATTTAACGTTTTAGTCGAGGACATCGTTTTTGTCCATATGGTTAGTTTAAAATGTAGTGCCAGAAGACAACCATAACAATCTTTTTTTCTTATTCACCTTTATTTATTTCGAAATTTGATGTTGAAAACATAGTTGAAAACTGTCTAATGACGTGGTTGTTATGATATCCTGAACGTGTTTCCCTTAGCTACCGCAAGTAGCCAACGTTATATGATAGCTACGTTAAGTTATGATAGAATGATAGCTTAAACGTTAGCTAACTGGCTAATTATTGTTAACTTAGCTAACGTTAGCTACCGTGACCAAACGTTAGCTAACTTGTCGTTAGCGGTCTCTTCGGCCTGAAGTTTGCCTGTTTTCTTTCTCTTTCCTGAGGGCTCCACTCCCGCAATAAATCTCCACATGGCTGGGTTTGTTCCAACTGCCCGGATGACAACAAGTACCTCACGTACTATAACAATAAATCGCACGGTTTGATGACTGATGCAATTACGTACTACGCACGACCCAGGCAGCACGGCAGATCTAGCAGATTTAAGTGACAGCAAACCAGCAGCTTTCTCCAGCGCGTGTAGGAAATTCTTTTTTTATACCGGCCAGAGTGGCGGGTGGTCTCCATAATTTACTCGCCAAAGACTAAATTTACCCGCATTTGGTGACTGGCGAGTGTTAATTTTGGACCCTGCTCCCTAAAGATTTTCATTTGTGTGCTGAAGGATAAAGCTTCATCATTGGCTTGCCCTGCCCAAAAGATTTTGTATCATTAGTATTAAACAAAGTATTATCCCTCCATTTTCCATGTGCTGTAGTTTATTTTATGCCTGTATCATTATTGTGTTAGGTAGTTGGACGGAGACCAACACAACCCCCCCCCCCTCCCTTGCCACTGAATGGACCAGCTCTCAGGCGAGGTTCTTAATTTCAAGAGCAGAGGCTGTGTCACCAAAACATCTTGGTCCAAAGTTGAGATCTGCCAAGATAGCATTTTTCACAAATGTGGATTACAGAAGCAAATCTCAACCTACTTTAGGAATTATATCTTACCTTACTCCATCCTACTTTATCTCAGATTAGGAAATCCTAAATGCTCAATATAAAATGCTTAGTTGTTGTGTCCCTTACCTAACAACCGATGCCACTTTTTTAATCTCGCAAACAGCTGATCGGTTGGGTACCATTAGTAATATAGCTCTAACAGACATTGAGCACTGTGAGAATGGACTAAAAACAACTGGCATTATATTTCAAAACAGACAAAACAGAAGTGTTGCCATCTTTGATAAAAAAAATTAGCCTCTTAGCGCAAAGCCCCTAGTGGTCGGCACGCCGGCGTGCCGAGATTACTAAACTCAGACATTCAGTGCTACTGCAACCAAAGTACGAGTTAAAAACAGAAACGCGTTGTTTTAGTTTCATTAGTAGACGATACAAGACAACTATGTCGAATATGCAGTTTCGCAGCACCACCATTGTCGCTCTGGTTGTTCATTTAACACACACTCCCTCTCTCTGCAGTCTCATCTACAACTACACCCCCCACCCATGACATAATGGACAATATTGTCTATCTTGGCATTCATAAAAATATTCTTTCACCACTCAAAAAGCGTATTCCGTCATAGCAACAACATAAACCCAACAATAGCCCTAAGATATGCCAATACAGCAGTGAAAACGCTACTCACTGAATAACGAAATAAATGAGAAAAATGTTTTAAAAAATGATACCATGTCATTCTACAGTCAATATCTGGGACTAAATATTGAATAAATATACAACCTTACTACTGGTTTTACGCATAGAGATGTCACTTTTATATTGTCTTGTACAGTCCTTTTTTGAAATATAAGCCGCGTTTCCACCGCAGGAACTATACCCCGGAACTAGGAACCTTTTGAGGAACTCGGTGCGTTTCCACCGCAGGAACTAGGGTCTAAATTTAGTTCTGGGGGCTTTGTTTTACCCCCCAAAACGTTCCTGCTCGGGGGGTAGTACTTTCCGAAAGTACAGGAACCTTTTGGGTGGACCTTGCAGCGCTGAACATTTCTGATTGGTCGAGTACTCGTAGCATTTGTGTTGTATTTATTTTCCGCCATTACCCGCCATGTTTGAAAATATGCAGCGGCAAACCAATTTATTTTCATAATAACTTCAAATCAAACTTGTATGTTATGCGGCGCAGTAGCCTACTTTTGGTTATAGCCTGTCAACGTCTTGGAATTATAACGTGTGCTCTTCTGTTCTTTTCTTGCTTTAGTATTCGTTTTATAAAATGCTAAGCATTCGTGCTGGGACAGCATATTACGTAGGCTACCAAAACATTCAAACGGATTAATTCGGTTGCTGAATATTTTCTTCCGGATTTTCTTTGTTAGCCCGTTGTAATTGACTCAAAACGTTTGATACAGTTATGTGAGGTATGCGGTAGTTCTGCATAATTAACATTGGTGATACAGTACAAGCAAACTGGAAATCACCTTCCGCACTTTTTATCCGGGTAAAATAACAGGTTAATTCTAGTAATCTTCCCTTTAGCTTTTTCAGACTGCCGTAATTTTACTCAATTTTACTGCCATTTTTCAATTCCACGAAAAGACCAGGAAGACTATGGACTCATTTATGGTGCATGGTTCGCATCTGGAGGGCACACTTCGCTCCTCGGCTAGCAGTAACTTCGAAGGAAAGCAAACGGTGGCTGTACCACTACTAATTTACATTTTCACGCAAGTCCGAGTTTTCGTTCTATTCTTGTCATTTTGCGATTAGCCTATATGGAATTGACGACGAGAAAGTAATAAAACAGCAAATTGTTTACAACGTGTGCATGTTTTCTGCTGTTAATGAATGTGTTTGAGAGGATATATGAAAATCAATAAATACAAAAGTAACCATATATAGTCATTGTTGGTAACCCGTTGTATATAAGTGGAATAAACCCCTTCGGGCTGTCCCGGTTATTAGAAAATAATGTAGGCTACTTCGGTGGTAGTATGGCGTTACAGAAGAAATCATATGACAGATGGACCGACGACAACGTCAGTGGGCTAATTTGCCTAATCTTCGCGGTACTTTAGACCCCGGTGGAAACGCAGACAACCATTGGCTGAAGGAACCTTTTAGTTCCTGGTAAAGTAGTTCCTGGGACTGAAAGTTCCGGGTAATTTTGGTGGAAACGCGGCTATTGGTTGAAGGAACCTTTTAGTTCCTGGTAAAGTAGTTCCTGGGACTGAAAGTTCCGGGTAATTTTGGTGGAAACGCGGCTATAGTCTACGTGCATTTGGGATGCCTGGGTACCTTCCAAAATAGCTGTGCGTAATACCACACGTGTTGTTTACGGCGTTGTCGCCCTTTTTAGTACAGTCTGGCTTGATTGACAATTCATTTATTCAGTAGGTGAGAGTATAAGCTTTCTAACGATGTATAATATGTCTAATTTTGCTTTTGGAATAGCGTTTTATAGGTCAGCGTAATCGAAAGTGTTGTTATATCGCATTCACTTACGCATTCACTCTGTGGTAACAATAAAAGACACTGCACCTAACGAAACGTTGCCAACGATTTTTTGTAATCTTGGAAATACTATTATTATTGAGGACTTCGGGGCATAGCTAAGCCATATGTTTGCTGATAGACCAAGCTGACATCGTTTTCTGGTGTAAGACAGAACCGGATAGAACTATATCATTGATTTACTGTCTCTGTCTCTATCTACTGAAAACAGATACGATTTCATCATTGTTATGTAAGTATTACTGCTAAAAATATTTCGGTTATATACGTTATTTTTTAAATTGAGTGTCTTTAAATAGGTTAGTGGTATTTTATAATGAGGATATTTCACACTGTAATGTAAGCGTTCGTTGGTAGTCTAGTAGTTTTTGCGATGCATGCAACAGTGATGACAAGAGTGTTTGAACATTGCCAAAACGTGGTGGACGGTTGAAAATTGTTTTCATGTCGTCCCATCCCCATACAAGAAAACATACGAGAGTACAGAGTATAGAAATACATATAAGAGTTAATTATTACACATTTAGGTACTGAACAGCATTGTGTCACAATATTTTAGCATTATTTTTAAATCTGACATCAATGTTTCATCTTAAACCTTCATAAGGGGCTCATTTATATGCTTTACAATGGACAAAAAGCATTATATTCCTTTTAGGAGA
This sequence comes from Anguilla rostrata, assembly GCF_018555375.3. NCBI lineage: Eukaryota > Metazoa > Chordata > Actinopteri > Anguilliformes > Anguillidae > Anguilla > Anguilla rostrata. The sequence goes on along the minus strand of NC_057939.1, from coordinate 31,145,103 downwards.
GATTTTTGACATGTTTCTGGACCCCTAGCCATTTTATTTGTAGTGAAATACGTGAATATGTTGTGATTTACAGCAATGGATAATTTAGACATTTTGGGTAGATTTGCAGACGCTGGGTACACTGCTTAGTTTTTGCTTCATAGATCTTTAGTAGTTCTACATATCCACCCTTAGATTTTATGAACTTGTGGTCAAGACATTTTTGATCCAGGACATGCATAGTTTAACCTGCTGTATATATGCAATCTCTCAGTATTTCATTGCAAACTAAAAAAGCAAATTAATTTTAGATTTTTTGCCTAGACAATTGCATCTGAGGCACTTTATTTCTTCCAAAATTATGAATATAAAGTAATTTCATTTAAGCCATTTATCAAGTTTCTGTGGTGTTCACATCTTCAGTTGTAAAGCTTTAAATAGGGTACCCCCTAAATGGGCAAGGATTGGCCAGATTTGGCTTGTGCACTAAGGGGTTAAGCTTATTCTTTTTGGGAAAGACTCACAAAGTCAAAGAGCGGGAGTGGGCAAAATTTGCCTACAGTGTTTTAGCAGTATCAGGAGTGTTGAGGCGATAAAAAAGAAACAACCGAGAAAGTAGGCTGAGAAACCGCAGACATGCACAACTCTTCCGACATCCAGATTCTGGGTCTATTCGAAAACGTGCATTACAAAGGTAAGAAATAGGCTACTGCTAGAGAGGAGACTATTTTTCTTTTATTTTGATTGTTTGCTTTAGTAAACAGATTTAAATTGACACAGGCCTTCCTGGCAAGACAGCAAGAAAGTGACAAGTTTGGCACACTGGCAACAATTAATCTTTCGGACCTGGAGGGCAAGGGGTTACCAGTGCCTGCTTGTCAGCTTGATCCAGCCACACTGAAACTGCCCCCATGCAAGTTAGGTCAAGTGAACAGCCAGTCTCTAACAAACAATATGAAGGGGATACAACACATTCATTATATCACGCACAGACTTCTTGCCTTCAGAAATGTTTTAGGAGATGTTAGAAAGTATGTTTGTCTGCAACACATCCATGAAAAGTGTCATTTGTGACAAATGACACTGCTAATCAATTTTAGTTGTTCACAACCTACCTATGAAACATTGTAGGCCAATCACACTTGTAATAGAGATATGCAAAGTGACATATATATAAGAGAATCTAACACCTGGCTGTGGCTCTACTAATAAGCAGCTCAACAAGATCTCTAGCTGTTGAATGAAGTGTGCTTGGAAAGGGTTGGAATGAAACCTACAGGATGGTAGATCTCCAGCATTTGGCTGGTTACTGCTGGTACTTATGTTAATTATTAGTGATGCGCTGACATGAGAATTTCTGACTGAACCGATTTCAATTATTTAGGGAAAACGCTGACCAATGTCGATACTAGGGATGGGCATTTTAAGTAATTTCCATATTCGAGTACTCGCATTAAATTATTACAGAGTACTTTAGTACTCGCAAAAAAATTAATAAAAAATATAACGTAAGAATAGGGTCCGAAATGAACACCCAAGCGAAAATGCGGGTAATTTTTTTAAACCGATATGATTAATTCCGCGTCAGCTCTGATTTGGTGTCTGTAGGTTAGCCTAAGCTACATGCCACCCGACTTTCTCAAATCTGCTCACGCTAAAGGCTCAAACTTTTGGCTCACGCTCTCAGCTGACCATATAAGTTGAGTGTAAGTCAGCCTATGCATGTTATGTTTTATTAATAAACTGTTCACTGAACGATGCGTGAGAATTTTACCCGTGTAAATGATATCGCTGTTAAAAAGCATCGTTTTTGTTTGTTTTTTTCTAAAATGTTAACTAAGCATTTGTTTTGGTGTAGCCTACTTTATTTGATATGGTCGACTCAACTCATGGTCGACTCGACTCAACCTTATTGAATTCAGTTCGTGCGCTACATTATAACCGCGGGTACCGTTACATTTGCGTGATCTGGATTCTAATCTGCAGTCATCGCCTAAACAAAAAATAAACAGATGAGCAGTGCTCATATTCGTGAATTGATCACTTGTTTTGTTAGGCTGACTGATGTTTCATTTCAAATGGGTAATTTATGACGCATCTAAAAATCCCAATAAGCCTACCTTTCTGCGCTGCACTGTAGAGATTAGCCTACATAAAGAAAAACTATATCCACAAACATTAAGATGTTGCAATAATTTCAATAATTCAATAATTCGGCTGGTAAAAAAGCTGTGGCAGGTTTACTTTTTCATCTCCAGCCACCTTGGCCCCTATAGCTGAACAGTTAATTTCGTAGACTGTAAGAATATCTATTACTAGGCTTTCACATTTATGTAAATTGGCCAACAACGGAAAACAAGTGCAATTTGAAATTAATTTATTGAACAACCAGGCTTCAATTAGCCCATTAAACCATAAATTCAAAGTTAACATAAATAAGAAAAATCTATTAAAAAGTTGTTGTAACCCCAAAAAGAACGAACACAGAGTCCAGGTAAGTGACTACGTTTTATTGATTCTTCTTCTCTGCCCGCTCTACACTGGTAGTGTAATACGGTAGATGAAGCCTAGAGCTCCACCCAGTGGATAACCTGAATATATCACAAAAGTTAACAATATTTAGGCTAAATGACGGAATTTTGCGCAACAGTGCAATCCACTTGTTAAGTCTGACGTCACGTGTGACGTTTTCCCATTTCCGGGTCCAAACGCTCCTTCAGATCCCGAACCTGTGAACCTTTTCACGATCACTTCCTTCTTTAGTGAGGCACCATTGAGGGTTAAAAAGGGTCTAAATTCTTTCAACTCCAATAAAATCAATACGTTACAAAATCCAGCATTCTAAAGCAGTTAAAACAGCAACATTATTCTTTCGATTTTGAATTGTTGTAACGTCCCCTCCCCTTTTCAATGTCCAATTTCGCAATAGATGGCAACTTTGAATCACGGTGCTAGTTACTTCATTCAGGGATGCCAACCATCCCACAAAATACGAAATAGTCCCTTATTTGGACAGTAGAATAGGCGTTCCGCATTTAACTCATGGCTACGGGACGCATTTTCATCCGTTGGTAGTAACCGCTGTTTTTCATACAAATCAATAGTTAGCTAGCCAGCCGGCATAACAAGCATGCTGTGAGATCGTTCTGACCTAAAACCTAGAATTTTAACATTGGCTAGGTGACAAGTGACGGCGAACCTATAATAAAAATAACTGACATTCAAACCCGGCTTGAGTGTCTTGGAAAAACGCAATGTCTACACTGCTAAACCGCAACATTATAAAAAAGGAAGACAGAGCTAGGGAGACTAATTTGATTGAGTTATGGTTTCACGTAGTTGTCTTAAATAATGTAATGGCAAAAATGACCAAAATTTGTGCTAATTGTATGGTATAAAATTATAAACTATAAAACTAAATAACCATAGAAGAAGGAACTATTTTTTTCTTGATAGAATGGTTTCATAGAATTAACGACCAGAGGTTTTTGCTTAACAACGGAGCAATTAGTAGAATTACCAGTATTTTCCAATAACGGGACAGCCCGTCGTGGTTAATTCCTTACATATAATACAGTGGTAAGAATATTTGGTAGCAGGTGTACAGTAATGATAAACTAATGTAGACAGGTTGTGCACTAATGTATATGCATAATGAGAACTGATAAGGTAAGAACAGGTAAGAACAGGATGTAAACAGCTACCTAACGTTAGCACCCACTGGCGCCAAACTTTGTTTTTCTTCATTCGTTTAAGAATTGTAACTTAATTATCAACTCCAGCCATTTCCTCTTCTCGCAAGTAAAGCGGTAGAATGACAATTGAATAGTTTTTTTGGACTCAGATCTATTCAAACAACAAGGGACACCGCACTGCGGCATGTTGAAAAGACGAGAGCCTCAGCCAAAGCAGCAGAGGCTTGGACCCGGAAACAGTATTATCGGAAGGTCGATACGTCACTGCTAAACAAGCGGATAAACTCTAGACACGGTTATCGGGAAGCGATCAAGTTTAAACAATATTAATTACATCACTGCATCCCGTACAAAAAATGTAAACTTTTAATATAGAACAGGGTCAATTTACGTTTATATTTATTATAAATGTACAAAGCAAAAAAATAAATAAAAAAATGCGAGTACTCTATACGTTGGAACGAATACTGACGTCCAAATTGAGTACTCATGCCTATCCCTAGTCGATACCGATGGTTTGGCGGTTCTGTTTGTGTGTGTCCTCAAAATCAAGTAGGCTACATGCACCACATTTGGTGAGGATTGGACATAGTTACAGCTGTTTTAGTAAAAATGCCCACGCCCACAACAATTGATTGACATGGACAATGTCATGGACAGTTTGCATCATCAAAAAAAAAAAAAAAGTGATAACTTTTTTCTGGATACACCAGGCATGCTCTGTATCAAATTGAGCAAAGATTGAATCAACTTTGTAGAAGAAGCAAAAAAATAAGCTTTTTTTCAAAATGGTGGAACATCCAAAATGGTTCCTGATGGTGTTCCTTAAGGAAAAGCTTCTCTCACAAAAGCCGCGTTTCCACCAAAATTACCCGGAACTTTCAGTCCCAGGAACTACCTTACCAGGAACTAAAAGCAGGGTTCATACACTTTTTCACCAATGATTTTCAATGACTTTTCCATGACTTCTCCACAACCTTTAACTGAATTTCCATGACCAAAACAAATGACTATCTCAGCGGGACGATTTAAAATTATTTATTGTAACACTAAGTAAAATTAGGTCTGCATCTGAAACATATGGTGCCTCTCTAAAACAAATAAACACCAGACAGACACACTTAGATACATTCTTTCATTTTTTAATTCGAATAGTTTAACATTTTCGTCAATGTCTCAAACAGGGCTCGAAATTGCGACCATTTTGGTCGCATATGCTCCCAAAATTTAATCTGCGCGACTTCGAAATATAATTGGGAGCATTTGTGCGAGTGCAAATAATTGTTCTGGTGCAACCTTTTTTTTTTCTTTTTTCAGTCGAACGTCTCTTTCTCTGTACATTCGCTAGTTAGTACACTCAGTATGTGCCTTGTGAGCTGACGGTGACCCTTCTAATCAATCGTGAGCTTGACATTCTTACCTTTAATGCTGATTTTAAATTGGTTAATATTAGCCTTCAATCACTCCCTTTTGCAGCACTCCACTGTCACGCGACACAGAGAGCTAATGCGTTTACTTGTTACCTGAAGACAAAAGTTTATGTTCAATTTATTAGCGTTATCGAAAGCTGAAAAGTTGAAGCGAACGATTACGGCATTTTTAATTTTTTTGAAACATTAACGTAGCGTTTTGTGTAGCGACCCGGTTGAAACAGCTAATTTCTCTGATGCAGTTTACTGGCGGTTGATTTAATTAGCGGTATTAATGTGACGAGAAGCGCTTTGTCGTTTGAATGCATAACACGCAATTCCTTGAAGAGTCGACACATTTTAGGCGTGACCGTTTAACTGTTACTTGTAAACCGTACTGTTATTGTCGTTTTTTATCAATAAAAAATCTATTGCATATATTGTTGGTGCTCCTTACATTTTGGTGGGTGCTCCTAACTTTTTGAAATTGGTAGCACCAGTGCTACCAAGTAAAAAAAGTTAATTTCGAGCCCTGATATATAATTGAAGCTGCACTTCCCTGGCATATTGTTGGCACAGTAGGGCCTACGTTTACTAACTGCTACATTAGCAGAAGCGTGCCTGTTGGGCGTGCCTGTAAACAGACTGAGCCAGACCGAATTAACTTCTCACACCACCAAAATACCGCGAAGGTTACGTGCCAATTTACGTTTTATTACTATACATACTATTTTTATGATTGGATTAATTAGTAATTATATTTTATGCAACTTGAGCTATATTTCCATTACTTTTCCAAAACTTTTAAAAAAATATTATTTTCCATAACTTTTCCAGGGCCTGGAAATTGCATTTTAAATTTCAATGACTTTTCCAGGTTTTTCATGACCGTACGAACCCTGTAAAAGGTTCCTTCAGCCAATGGTTGTCTGCGTTTCCACCGGGGTCTAAAGTACCGCGAAGATTAGGCAAATTAGCCCACTGACGTTGTCGTCGGTCCATCTGTCATATGATTTCTTCTGTAACCCCATACTACCACCGAAGTAGCCTACATTATTTTCTAATAACCGGGACAGCCCGGAGGGGTTTATTCCACTTATATACAACGGGTTACCAACAATGACTATATATGGTTACTTTTGTATTTATTGATTTTCATATATCCTCTCAAACACATTCATTAACAGCAGAAAACATGCACACGTTGTAAACAATTTGCTGTTTTATTACTTTCTCGTCGTCAATTCCATATAGGCAAATCGCAAAATGACAAGAATAGAACGAAAACTCGGACTTGCGTGAAAATGTAAATTAGTAGTGGTACAGCCACCATTTGCTTTCCTTCGAAGTTAGGCTACTGCTAGCCGAGCAGCGAAGTGTGCCCTCCAGATGCGAACCATGCACCATAAATGAGTCCAGAGTTTTCCTGGTCTTTTCGTGGAATTGAAAAATGGCAGTAAAATTGAGTAAAATTACGGCAGTCTGAAAAAGCTAAAGGGAAGATTACTAGAATTAACCTGTTATTTTACCCGGATAAAAAGTGCGGAAGGTGATTTCCAGTTTGCTTGTACTGTATCACCAATGTTAATTATGCAGAACTACCGCATACCTCACATAACTGTATCAAACGTTTTGAGTCAATTACAACGGGCTAACAAAGAAAATCCGGAAGAAAATACTCAGCAACCAAATTAATTCGTTTGAATGTTTTGGTAGCCTACGTAATATGCTGTCCCAGCACGAATGCTTAGCATTTTATAAAACGAATACTAAAGCAAGAAAAGAACAGAAGAGCACACGTTATAATTCCAAGACGTTGGCAGGCTATAACCAAAACTAGGCTACTGCGCCGCATAACATACAAGTTTGATTTGAAGTTATGAAAATAAATTGGTTTGCCGCTGCATATTTTCAAACATGGCGGGTAATGGCGGAAAATAAATACAACACAAATGCTACGAGTACTCGACCAATCAGAAATGTTCAGCGCTGCAAGCTCCACCCAAAAGGTTCCTGTACTTTCGGAAAGTACTACCCCCCGAGCAGGAACGTTTTGGGGGGTAAAACAAAGCCCCCAGAACTAAATTTAGACCCTAGTTCCTGCGGTGGAAAAGCACTGAGTTCCTCAAAAGGTTCCTAGTTCCGGGGTATAGTTCCTGCGGTGGAAACGCGGCTAAAGTAGGATCTACTGATGTAAACTATATGATTTTCCATTTACCATTGATTGACATGTCCTAGACAAATGGTTTGCAGCATCAAAAAAAGTGTTAACTTTTTTCCCGGTAACTCCAGGCATGCCCAGTGTCAACATAGGTGAAAATTGGATCAACTTTGTAGAAGAAGCAAAAAAAAAATTCAATATTCAAAATGACGGAAACCTTTGGCATACAATATACAACTGGTTGAGCCATGAGCAAGGAACCTGTGGAAAAATTTTGATTCTAGATCACACGGTTCAGGAGTAATTGGCCAAAACATACATGTTTGTGTTACAGCGCCACCATCAGGCCAAGTGATGTCATTGCTACAATCTGAGTAGTGGGGGGGCATAGGAAGATACCTGCCCAGTTTCATAGCTCTACTATTTTGTTTTTGTTGCCCATTGTGCTTTAGGGAATAATAATAATTATTATTATTACATTAATAATATAAAACAGAACAAAAATTAGGCTATAGGTTTCAAGCCTCGCTGCTTGGACCGCTAATAATAACAGTAACGAAAATATCTTAAACTATTGGTAACATATAAAGCGAATAAACAATCTTATCCTTTCTTTGATACCTGTTGCTTTAAAGGAGTACCATGGTGATTTTCACACTTTCTCTGTTTTATGTGCTATTTGCACAAGAGGCATTGAAGAAACACAATGAGCAAAGTATTAAATATGTCCGTTCTGTATTTTTGGAGAAATATGCGTTTTAAATTAATCGTCCCATTTTCAACCGGTTGAGAAAGTTGTCATTTTTCTACGTCACGAATACAGTAACCACTCCTATTTCCACGCCCCGTAAAGAAATCCTGCTGTTCAGACAATGCTAATATTTGACTAACGTTAGGTTCACTTAAATTAGAGTTCCTTTAGATTATTTCTGGTTATATTCATTTAGCTAGCTAGCTAACGTTAGCTAGCTAGGAGGTTTGCTTTCATAAGGCAATGTTATCGATAACGTTAGCTTGCTAGTTCGCTTTTATGAGGACGTTATAGTTGTGCTTTTATCTTAACTTGGCTAGCTAGATAGCAAAAATTGTAACTGGATACAAGTCAACGTCCTTACCTTAGCTATCTATCGATACTTGATATACTACTAAGCTAGCTAGCTTGTGAAAATTCAGTCTCCCAAAGAGAGCGCGTATCATGGGGGTAGCTATGGTAACGGGGAACGGTCTGTCAATCATAGCTAACTGACAGTTCTCATTACCACGCCCAGACGGTTCGGGTGAATTTTTATAGTGGGAAATTTAGGCTTAGAAAAATACGTTTTAAAGTACATTGAAATGACTGAAGAATAAAAAAATTATGCACATTTGTTTTGTTGTTGCCTGAAGACAACTGGGAAGTGTCACGTTCAACCACCATGGTACTCCTTTAAAGATAAATAAATAAATAAATAAATAAATAAATAAATAAAAATCGGCCGAGTTGGCTGATGCACCCCTACTACAGAGGCTACACAGCAAGATGCAAACCACTTGTTAGGAGCAAAAACAGGATGGTCAGGTTACAGCTTGCTAAGAAGTACATAAGAGTCTGCAGAGATGTGGGAAAAGGCCTTGTGGATAGATGAGACCAAAATTCAAGAGCAAAGCATGGAGGCCAAAAGGAACAGCCCAAGACCCAAACCATACCAGCTCATCTGTAAAACATGGTCATGTGGTTGTTATGGTTTGGGTGTATGGCTGTCACAGGTACTGGCTCACTTGTCTTCATTACTGATGCAACTACTGATAGCAGTAGGAGTGCACAGATACATCCAATCGAGTTCAAACAAACACTTCAAAATTAATTGGATGGCACTTCATCCCACAAAAAGACAATGATCCCAAACATACTGCTGGAAAGTCAAAAACAGGAAATTCTTAATTGGCCCTACCAATCACCGGATCTAAATCCAGTTGAACATGCATTCCATATGCTGAAGAGAAAACTTAAGGTAAATAGTCACCAAAACAAGCAGAAGCTGAAGCAGAAGGCTATCGTACAAGCATGGGAGGGCATCACTGGAGAAGCTACTCAGCACCTGGTGATGTCTATGGGTCACAAACTTCAAGTCACTTCATGAAAATGTTATGTAAAGGTTACTAAACATTTCATTTACATTAGTATGTCCCAAACATTAATGGTGCCCTGGAGTAGAGGAGGCTATGTATAAAATGAGCTGTAATTTCCACATTGTGTAACCAAAATGTATAAAAAATACCCTTTAATAAAAGCTGAGAATCTGCACTTTTGAAATGTGAAATCAATTTAAAAAAATGCCGTTGTCCCAAACATTATGGAGGGCCCTGCATATTCTATAAAATAAAAAAAACAGGCAGAATACTAAATGAATATGAAAAGTCAAGAAAGCTTTTCTTTAAAGGGAACCCCATCTGTTAAGACCTTAATATGGTGTGTAAATGCCTTCAATTATATAAATAATATAAAATCCATCAATTTGTAGGTCGTCATTCTTTTTACCGTCGCAATGCATTCCGGGTAGTGGCATCAAATGGTTGCACTTGTCTTGGTCCATTGCTCTTATCCATTGAAAATGTTTTCTGGTTAGCATTTTCATTCCCAGCCAGTGCGGGACATTACTCAGGAGGAAAGCACGACGGACAGCTCAAATAAATCATCAAATAAATTAAAACGATAAAGATCGGAGGAGACTAGAGTAGGGCGTAAGACTAGAGATGGTGTCTGTGCGGAGACTGCTCATCTATGCCATCGACAGAGATGGAAAACTTGCTTGTTGTAAAGAGCTGCGCTTTCTAGCAGCCACGGTTCAACGTCACTTGACCATTTGGATTAAACTATACTTTTTGGTGAAACTGAAACGTGTCTTCTTCCCCATTAACTAAATTGATGTAACATTATTGATCCACACTGTATAGCCTATATAACGTGGATCAATAATAATGTTACGATATTAGCTTAAACAGGTGATAATACCTCCTTTAAATGCATAATACCTAAATGATAATATGTGCTGATGTACAAGGCGTTAACTGAATCTATCCTATTCAGATATCCCATGTATTATATCACACACAAATTCTGTGGCATTGTATGGATAATTTTCACGATTAATAACCGCAACTGTCGGGACAAAACAACCTCCAGCGCAACCGTTTTACGTCATCTACTCAAAGTGCAATGTGAGTCTAAAATAATGGAGACCTCCATAGGCCAAAACAAAAAGGCTGGGGGTTTTTTTGTTGCTTTTTTTAAAACAACACGTTTCCATAGTTGAAGGCATTTGCAAAATATTAAGCCATGTAAGTCTTAATAGGCAGGGTTCCCTTTAAGAAAAGGAACACTACTGGTGACATATTCTATCCTAGTTTTGTTGCATATTCTCAAAGTGAAAGCTTCCATTGATGTTTGCTGAGAATTAGATGCAAGATCAAGCTCACTTACTCAGACAAGTGCTTATATCTTGCATGATTTTTGCATTGTTCCAGTGCTGTTGGAGCATGTTAGCTCAGTGTTGCAAAGTTTACATTTGACTTCATTTTCTGGGAAATTTCCTATTCCATTCATTGCAAAGAATTTCAAGGAATGAAAGTTTGATTTTTGCACGCGTGCATGCAGACATCTGCGTTATTACTTGAGAACTAACACATTTCCCTTGTCCATATGACAGCCTCACTCCATTGACAAAACAGGCACTAGATCGGCACTAATCTATGTGTACGGCAATCACAGTGAGAATAAGCCATTGTAAAATGTCAATAGTTACAAATGAATTTAACAGCACTGGTACTTAAAAATGTGTTTAATGGTTTCCAGATTTTCCTAAAGGTGTTGCATTTTTGTTAACATTTAGCAATTAAACGTTTAGAAGTGACACCCCAAATCTACACTCACGATGTGTATTTTGGTTTTTTATTAGTACATTTAACTCGCATTTGCACATTTCTGATGCCTGCAAATACACTAACTAGCGCAGTGTTGCGAGCCAAGTTCGGCTCGTTGTTGCTCATACAACTCAGGTCAACCCACGTGGATAAGAGCATCTCTTAAATTAATGTAACGTAACTTAGGATAAGAGTAGAGATGTCATTTGGTCAGTTCTCCACTGCATATCAGAATAAAAGCATTAAAAGAATGAAAGCATTAAAAATTTAATCTTGCAAAAAATGTTTTTGCAAGATTAACTTTTTTTCAAAAATATATTGCATAAAATCTGTAAACAGAATTGTTTGATCTAATTTTTTTTGCAATCAATGCAGTTTCTCAGACCACAGTACATAAACAGTTTAAAATACTATAACCTGAATAAGGCCTTAGTTTAAATGAGGGGATAACGGAGTGATTTTCAACGAAACAGCTGTATCTTTAAGACAAAGTACACTCCTCCGATGTTTAGCTGGCACTTTGTGGTATGATGTCATGAGCTAGGTTTTCGGGACCTGACTGTAGGTTCAAAAACCTGGCAACCTCCTTCAGGCAAAACCCACCATCAGTCACTTACACTGAAAGCACAAGATGCAAACAGCAGTGCACCAAGGGAAAAGACATTGAGTGTCGTTCTAAATGACGTGCATGGCATTTCAAAGCAATTCCCAACCAACACTTTAAGCATCAAACTTTTATTTCATCGAACACTTTTGAATAGAGCTCATCAGCTGTGCCATCCTAAATTCATGCACCCTGAAAAAGGGAACCCGCACCATTATAACGTAGCCCTAAACATACCAAAATCCATCGACTTAATCTGCACATACCATGGAAACATAGTAGAAAATTCAGTGTGAAATTTTTTTTATTTTGTCAGCTCACAACTCAAAGCCTGAAATGAACCACAGGCTCACACCGAACAGTTACTCTGCTATGATAACCCTTCTAGGCATCATTACATGATTGCTTTTCATCTACAAATGATGCACAGGATCATGGTGTCAAACTAAAGGTTCTTATGTGCCATTATATGTCCAAAAGAAAAATTTTATATGTAACCGGATGTTATTTCTAAAGCACAAAATATTTTTGTCGTTTTTAGAACAACATTCAACAGATGATAGCAAGAGCACAGACAACTTCAGAGTGGGATCTCTTGTAGTGTTAGAATGAGTTGATAAACTTAACATTATTAACATTGTCAACCAATTTTAGAAATGAACACTGAGAAAATAGTTCCAGGTCACATGAACCTTGTTGATGTTGTGGGCAGTGAGAAACACTAGATGGAGTGCTAGGAGCGCCCATGTGTCAGTGTTAAAAAACAAAAAATTATCGGTCCTACATATCGGCCACCTCGTCCTTGACTACCGATACAGATATGTACAGACATGTACCGATACAGGTTAATAATAATGTTGATAACTTTGCAAAATTTTACCGATATTTAAAATATTTGTTACATGGCCGCACAATCGTCCTTAAATTATGGTCGCGTTCACGCACTGATGTGTCAAGAGAGAGAGGCAGCTTGCACAGCAAAATGACTGTCAAGCATATGTCACTTTGACCATACTTTAGGAAAGTAAAATAATTGCACCAATCAACACACTTTCAGGCAAAGTTCTATGCAGGATTTTTTAGCTTTGCTCTGGTTGTGTTTAAAATCAAAGACATCTCCTCCTCCATCTTCAATCATGCCCAGTCACTCAGAGTACACCACCTAATGGAGCTAGCTGAATAGCTCAAGGTAACATTATTTACAGGTTCAACAGAAAAAAGCCAACTCCGCGTTGCTTTTCATCCCCTTGGGGAACTTCAGCTGACGCTAACGAGGAAACGCAATTCCAAGGTTAACTCGAGTTCTTGGATTTAAGACCAGTCTTTTTGCTTCCCAGTATCTGGGCACCTAGCTAGCCAACGAGCAAGAAACTGCAGAAATCTGATCCCAAACGACAGGCTCTGTAGCCACACCCACCCCTCCCCACACAGAAAAGAGTGCCATGCCCAGAAACATCCCGAACACATTTCAGAATAAGGAATACAGATGAAGGTGCACAAATTTGGCGAAAGTACTTGGACAGGGATTGCCAGTGCATCATAAGATATCCCATGGTTAATTACAATATTTTCAAGGTCAAAAATCCTGCATAGTATGCCTTTAACTCTCCAACCTGAAAATTGTTGAGAACTGAAAACATATATATTTCTTTTCATTTCTGAAAAATATGCTAAAATACTGACAAAGTCATCGATCAGTGAGCTTATGGATCAATGACTGAATATTCCACTTTATCCTGACACCGAACTTGATGGGAGATGGTGCCAATACGAGAGACACTAGCGTAGCAACTTGTGGCTGTGTGGTCTTTACACTGAACGGGCATAATCACCAGCCATGTGCCTCGCTATATAAAGTGGAAATCCTTAATTTTCTCATTTAAAAAAAATGCCACATTTGATACCTTTTCACAGCGGCATTTCTGTACAAATGTGTTTGCACACTGTAATTGCTCCTCCATTTTCCACTGGTGGTGCCGGGTGCCATTATCCCACCAAGTATTCAACTGTGATGACACACACACAGGAACTTGCATGCCAAATGTGAAAAAGCAAGTGCCTAAAATCCAAAAGGTGCCTTTAAAATTAGGACAGTTTTTTGTCTCTAAGACAATCTTCATTCTCCAAAATATGCCAACAATGGATTACCTTCTAAGATAAATGAGTCCTCAGTGTGCCCCTAATAATAGCTTTGTACCAATGGAACTCTGGTATTAGTCACCAGATCCACCAAAACAAAAAAATTAAGGATTTCTATTTTCAGGTGAAAGGTGCTTTGTTCTTCCAGAATTCAAGCCTTTGCTGCTGTTTTCAAATTGGACTAGTTTGTGAAAATTGTGAAAAGACCAACCAAGGAGCATTCAATCTTCTGTTGGAAAAACTAGGAAGTGCATTGAACACTGGTGATGGCACTGGCTCAAAAAAAAGTTATTCACAGAAACATACAGAAAGTCCTTTCAGTACAAACATGTGTGGTGCACTTTAGCCATTATAAATCACCAAAGGCAACACTAAGACACCTGAATTAAAACACTGCTTATGGAATACAAGCAATGTTTAAAAATGTTTCCATGAAGTTGAGGGATTTTTGTGAAAAGTGAAGTTATACTCCCAGCAGAGAAAACTGGCAGGAGGAACATTCATTTGATTATTTGCCCTAAACTGAGCAGCTAACCAACTGATTTAGCCGACTGGCAGAAATATTTTCTTGTAGATCCGTACAGACATACAAACAGCAGTAAATGTCCCCTTGCCATAGCCAAGAGCACATTTACAGCACATTTGAACACAAAGGTCATAATTTTTCCTACTGTCAAAAGTACAATATCAGAACAGTGATACAAATTACTTCAGGTCGTATTGAACAGCAAGCTTTCATACCAATATAGAAATGCCTAATAAGCAGTATTGTAAACAGCTGGCAGTGGTATGAAAAAAACATAGCAAATCATAAGACTTGTTTTCTGTGAAGGCTAGCCTTGCTATAAGCAGATTCAAACCTTAAAAAGAAGACCATTTTGGAGGGAAAAGCATCTTTCTTCTTGCAAAATTACAATTGGCACAAAAAGCTAAACTGGACTTGACCATCTTGTAAAAACATAAGTGTTTTATTAAATTTGCCAGATTACACATGTCTAGAAAAGACAGCGTTTCATAGATTGCCAATGAATAGCTTCTTTCTACAGCCCACAACTTTACTCAAGATGAACATTCTCACCCAAAGAATTAAGTATTCTACACTTAACCATATCGATATCTGACATTATTGGCAAAAGCATTAAAGATTCTAGTATATGGTCACACACAGGGCTTAAGCTGGGTGCCTAAAACGTTTAATAGTGTGCAGAGTTACAGATGTGTCGCGTGATTACCGCAGCATGGCCATGTTCTACAAGTAATCTAGATAGTCAGCCCAATAAAATTTGTAAACATTGGCCACATGCAGGCAGAGGGTCAACTGTTTTGGAGCAGGAGACTTACCGAAGGTAGTACTGTTTCAGAACAAAGGCAGCGTTGGAACAACTCTTGGGAAAATTAAAATCTTCACCGAGTTCGGACCATTGATTCCTCTCTGAAACCTACAATAAAAGGTAAATTGTTATGATGTCCCTTCAGAAAATAATACACTCTGAATGCGTGATCAAATAAGGACATTTCATTTATTAAAATAGCAACGCTACGTTTTATTAAATGTAGTTTAAAAGGTTTTACAGTAGCGTTCAGTTAAATTAAACACAAATACGTATTATCAAACGAGCTAGCTATAGTCTCAATTACCAAACTACCACCGGTTAACGTTACTTTCGTAGCAAGCTATCTTGGTAGTTTCGAAAGTTAACTAAATAACTTGCCTACATAACGCTTGTCAAGCACATGCTACAAGTAACGTTCGAAATCATAATAAGGTTAGCGGTATGCGTTTACTAAGACCAATCCAAATGTAAGGTCTTATCCATATTTACAGTATTGAATACATAGGCCTGTTACGAGGCCTACATTTTGGCTTCAGCCATGAAGCCTAAGATGGCTGTGTCGAATTAGCGTTTCTTTGCAGCTTGTTTTTATCTAAAACTTAACGAAAAAGCCATTCCCGACAACAGGAGTATTTCCTAGCCCAGGCTCTTTGTCGATTATCGATGTTAAACATGCCCGCTAATTTTGAGTTGCACCAACTGCACTCAGCTCAGCAGTCAACCTACAGACTTTCAGCACAAACCAGACTCAAAAGGCAGTGTTACTATACTGCACAGAGCTAGCAAGCTAACAAGGCCAACGTTAAACCTGGATTTTTATCACGGTTCTGCAACTGGCAACATGTCCTCAAGTGAGTTATCTTCTTCTGTATGAATTAATGTAGAATGTTGTGTGGGAAATGCCCATATTTTAAACCCACCCGAGTGAAATCTACAGCTAGCTAAGTTACTCACCTTTGCAAATCCGCCTAAAGAAACGACTCTGGTATAGAGAGCATTAAGATCAAGCTCTTTCCCACCAACGAAGGGGATCTTCTTAAACGGTGATCTAAAAAGAAAGATGCACTGTTAAGGAAAGAATGTCCTCTTCAGAGGACTTCACTATTCGCACTCGTAGTTAAACGTGGTTTTAAAGTTACATTTTGCAGTATAAAACGCCCCCTCTCACCCTCTGCTTTGGTGAAACTGCCGCAGCTCGTCCAGGAAAGCCAGTCCTTTCCTTCGATGATCTGGTTGAATTTTCCCCGTCGAATTAGCCATTTTTTATTAGTTAAAACCAGTTAAAATCCCACTCGTATGCTTCCTAAGACACCAAGGATCCCATAGTCCGCCGGCGCGCAGTCATTCGCGAAGCCGAGTGTTTAAAAAAAAGTTAAAGAAATAAGAGAACGAGCGATGGCTAGCTTGCTAATAATGACTGATATGCACACAGAAAACAGAAGCCGATTTAGCCTACGGGAACTTCAAAAAAACATTCGAATTAGGATCGATTTTGAAGGCGAACTAAAA
Organism: Anguilla rostrata; assembly: GCF_018555375.3. Lineage (NCBI taxonomy): Eukaryota > Metazoa > Chordata > Actinopteri > Anguilliformes > Anguillidae > Anguilla > Anguilla rostrata. Next base: position 31,128,373 of record NC_057939.1, on the reverse strand, counting down.
TTGTCATTGTACTAGATGGTCAATTAATTGTTTTGGTTGCAGTTGTGTTCGTTTCAGAGTGGTCTGACAGTGTGATACAGACGCGGTTCCAAGCAATCGCACACACTGTAAAGCGGCAGCGGGATCTAGTTCTCAGACAAAAAGATCCGAAGGCCCAAAGCCATTGCAGCGCCCCCTACTAGAAACAACGGAAATGCACTATCCAAAACGGTTTATTAGAACAATAGACAGTGTTTTCTTTCTAAGGGCTCATCTTAAACTTCCCAAATCATTTTAAGCAGAAAACTACCGATTTCTTGTTCAGCAGAACACCAAAGCTGAATTTTTGTGCGGGTGGTCATTTGGAAGTTACTTGGTCACAGTTAAAACTGGAGAAGCGATTATTATTTTGCCATCATATCACAAATCTCGTCCACTTCATGTCTGATCTCGTGATTATATTATGGTATGCGATTTAAATATTAACGGTTATATGATAACGCTATATCATAATGGATAAAAAATACATCCTTGTGTCGCATAAATATGCCGTTGCCATATTTCGCTATATAGCAGATCAGTTAGTCAAATAACTGCACATGAATTTGCTGAGCTTTCTGCAAATATTTCACAAAGAATATCCAACTACAGATTTTATATTCACGAATGGTAATTAATATAACTAAGGGAGGTGTAGGCATCTGCAGTGTGAAATGCTACGTTTTTCAAGTTCTTAATTGGTTGTCAAAGTGCCATCTTTCTCTTCGATATCATTTCTTTAGATTGCATCAAAAGTTTCAGATGTCAACAGTAAGCTATATTGCCACAGTCTAAATAGCCTATTGCCTCAACTTACTTACATAGGAGCCAGGGCAGAATAACTTTTTTGTCCAATGACCATAGTGGTGCACCACAAAATTCACCTGCCAATTTCATTATTTAATAAACAACTATATCCATCCATCTATCCAATATCCATACCCGCTTATTCTGGGCAGGGGGGTGGTGGAGCCTATCCCAGTGTGCAGTGGGCAGGAAAACACCCTGGACAGGCCACCAATCTATCACAGGGAAGACAACTATATATTTACAATAAACCAGGACCTCCCATTAATTTGTGGATAACTGCCAAAGTGGCTGGTAGACAAACTCACAAGCCACAGATAAAACTTACCAGCATTTGGCTGGTGTTAATTTCCCTCCCTGATTGTAGCAGCCATAGTATCCCATGTGAAATACAGCATGCTGAAGTATACTATTATTATGTTTACACTTAAGACTATAAGTATAATTAAATTTTACATCAAGTATGCCGAGTGTACTGTTGTTTCCATCCCAGCAGTAATGAAGGGCAAAAAAAAATATTTTCATTTAGGCTAAACTGTGATGGGCTCTTCGCAGATGTATGCTGGATGGCAAACGTGACACTTGCTTAAAACGACACATTTCCAAAAATGCTAGCATCGCACAAATTGTTTTATTTGCTTTTACACCCTACGCGTCCTTATGAATGCAACTACTTGTCCATGTTTATGGTTACAAAATCGGCGCAGTCAGGCGAGGTCGTCTAAAGGCAGCACTGATCCGAGACAGGCGTGACGCAACTGATAGCCTACGTTCTGTTACAAAAGTGGTGGTCTCCTGTCGAACACTTAAAATAATACGTTCAGTAATTCACATGAAAAATAAAGATAGGCGTAGGCGTGTATTAATGGTTTCCAATCAAGTTTGTTTTATTCCATGCCGAATTATCTTCTATGTTTCAGCTTTTTATATTTCGAAAAAAGTGGACCCAGTTAAGTAGACGCTAGACTACTTCTATGTATCGCGTGCTCGTAAGCTATTGTAGCCATGGCAGTTGTACGTGTGTCGTAGGCTATACGCCGGGAAGCTAATGGAGAGTCGAGGAATGTGTGCCGTAATTCCAGTGATCGGTTACCGCAAAATACTCGGAAGTGAATTGTTTAGGCAACGACTAAATGGAAATTGTTCACGACCCCTTTTTTTGTAACTGCCATGCGGATATCAACTAGACGGGGTAACCACATTCAACCATTACGCGTACCCCTATAGCTGCACTGCATTTCTCTCACAAAATGGCGGTATGTCAAACTACCGCAGACCCCATTTTGTGGAAGCTGTTTAGTCAGTTCTTGCGGCTGGCTCATTGTGTCACTATCTAACCAATCCAGAAATGTAATAACTAAATACATATATAATGAAATACAGAGTAGTTAATATGGGGAAGACAAATCGGCACTGGACGAATCGCCTTTACTAGCTAAATGAAATGCTGGCTAAGTAATCGCCAGTAAGTTAACCAGCCGTAAAGCTCAGAGGAACTCGGGGTTTGCTTGCTAACATTGATGTAGCAGGCTAGGTTTTAGTCGCGTTTTGTTCTTTAAAGCGCGAACGCAGTTATGGCTTGCTGACGAAATTGGTGGCACAGGTCTGGGATTTATTTGTATTCTGACAGCAGGCGAGTTTGCCCACCCTAAATTTTAACCCCCCGGCCATTTTGTACATTATGTAATCTAGGATAGACGCTTGCAGTTTGAATACAGCGAACAAGATAGCTAGCTGTAGCTACACCGACACACTATTCTAAACGGATATAATTAGTCGGTATACTTAACGCGATGTTCCAAATGTAATGACTCTCACACATTGCAAACTGTTTGCCACTTAAACATTTGAAATGACGATTACCTTTCCCAGCCTGGTGGAAGTGTCCTAGTAGGGGTCCAAACATTCATCAATTTTTACTATTAATGTAATTCATGTAATTATGGGAGGTTAAGCATTGAAACAGATTTTTTCTCTTCAAATTCAAGTCATGAGAAAGATTTAGTTGCGAATCTTGGCTACTCATGTTGTACAAAAATGAACAATCTGAAAATGTAGCATTCGAATCTGAAGTTGTAAATTAGGCTATATCTTGAAATAGTCATGTGGTGTGACAGATTTTCAAATAGGGAAAATTCTTTGAAATAGCCAATGTATTGTTTTTACAACCACAGTGCCAAAAATGCATCAACATATGAAGCACATTTAATGCCAATATTATTTACATGCATTTCACAACTCAAGTGTTTTGTGCAGCACAAAACACGATTTGAATGTGTTCTATGCATTGCAAAAATACAAATCTTATATATATATATAAATGCAGTCCGTTTACCATTTACAAAACTACAAATCTCAAACTATGAGCAGACAAAACATGTTCTACACAATCTTGTTTTTCAGATCTCAAAAACTACAAATTGCCACAAAGTTACAGCTTGGTGGGGCGGGATGCCCCATAACTTAGGCGTATACAGCACAGACAGTTCAGAACTTTTCAGGGTTCCTACAGAAATAACCACAATGACCACAGATTCTCAGCCTTTAAAAACATTTATCTACCTGCTGACCCCATTTCACTAGACAGAATTCACAAACAACTTCACACATCCACACCAGTGTTGCCAACTAATTTTCAGGGGAAGTTGCTACAGGCAGGTCGATTTGTTGCTAAAAGTTGCTAAATGACGTTGTGATGTTATTGCATGATGACGTCATTACGTAATGACGTAAAACTGTGTCATTACGTAGAATACACAATGAAGTTACTCAGATTGACTGGCCATCTCGGCAAAAAATATGATATGTTGTAAGTTCTGTTCAAGATCAAACATTCGTGACCAGCTCTATTCATTGGGTTTTAACTGTGGTTGTTGAACTATTTAAACATTTTAAACATATCAAGTAAGTTTAGCAAACAAACCACCATAGAAATACATATATGTATTTAAATCAAATGTTGAAAACCTTTTTCAAGACTAGCTTAATTTTCGTCTGCAGTGAGTGCACTAGCATGTAGTAACGTTACTGAAGGCTTAGCCCTTTTAAGATTGTTAATGCTACTTTGTGGAGGAAATTCTAAATTCGTCTTTTTTTCTTTTCTTTTTTTTTTATTGTGACTTCCTAACCAAACAATTGTACTCTGAACTGAATGTGTTTAAATGATTTGACCAAAAAAATTTGTTTGTTAGTTTGTCTCGTTGAACGCATGCTACTGCTGCTGCAGTCAGCCAACAATGATTGATTGCTGCTGCCTGTGCCTGGCTATTGATCTGAGCCGTCACAACTGCTGACATCACTCACAATGCACTTTTGCAGACAGGCAGACAGACCGTTTGTTGTGACCTATTTTTATACGGTCTATGGTTGTGACTGAGTGTGTGACAGAGAAAATCATTTTTGTGTCATTTAGAGGGAAAATGCATGCATTTTAGCGTTTGAGTCACTTTTCAAAAGTTGCTAAAAGTTCCAAATAAATTTTAAAAGTAGCTAAATTTGTTGGTATGTGCTTTTTGAAAAAAAAACGTTGCCAGGGTAGTCTGAAAGTTGCTAAATCTAGCAACAAAATTGCTAAGTTGGCATCACTGATCCACACAATAAAGCCTCGAACTTATAGGGTTTTTCATCATTTTTCCTGCCTGATTACAGCATCATAAATGCTCCAGGCCCACAAAGAATACGTCTCCCCATTGGACATTTAAGTACATCAGCCAATAAAAACATCGGATACGCACACAAAATGGACATAAAATGCACACGTTTAAAAGAACAAAACTTTGCTGCCCTCACATCAACTTGCCTCATAGCTCACTGAGTAGCGCGTTTCCCTTTGGATCTTTTTAGATGAGTGACAGACCATGGTTGAAATCTCCTTTGGACTCAAGCGAAACTCTAACTCATTACACTGGCTTGCTGGCTAACTAAAAATAAAACATTTAAACTATTGCTTTGCAGAAAACTCATTTATATTGCTGAAATCTTAATAAAATGCACCCATACATTAGACAGTTCTGTTTTCTGGAATTTTTTCCAGTTTAACTTTAGCTACCTTCTAACGACACGACAGACCAAGTGTAAAGTTAGTACACATGATGCCTCCAAAATTAAGCTCCAACATCTATGTTGCGATTCAGTCCGGTAAGTAACGTCATACTGGTTTAGAAACTGGTGCAAGATAATGGCTTCTTCACATCAGGTATATCAATTTTGTGTAAGTTAAAAACGGTTTACATCCACCGCTGCGCCTATACTGATAACTACTTTTTAACAAGGCTACTGTAGCTACCCTGCAAAACCACATTTCTTAAAAGCACCTCCATTTAAAAATACAGTATACACTTTCATTTATTTCTTAGTCAGGTGTAAAGGAAAATTGATTGAATGATTGAAAAACGATTTAAACCTGTGTTTCTTTCAGAATGTAGGCGTAAGAGCCATTCCAGTAGAAGAAAGAAATAATAATTAATAATTATTATTTAAAAAAATTAATTATTATTGTGTATTAGTTATTTTTTTAATGTACCTTTGGTTATATTATATATATATTTCCAATGTAGAACATTATATATGTATCAAATAACTACCTCAAACAGTTGCTCCCCTCTGATTGGGTAACACTTTAATAAGGGCCTATAAGTTTCACTTGTGCTTTTGTAGTAGACAAAGCTATTGAGCCGAGAGAGCACACTAGTCTTTGACCGTGTCTTTATTTTTGTTTTGTACGGTTTTCAATCCCTTCAGTAAACAGTTAAAAGGAAGAACTTGGTTTCAAGAGTCTCTTTGAGTCACGCGTTAACTATATGCTTGGATTCAATAGCTTAAGTGGGCATTTTGAACGATTAGAAGGAGCCACACTAACATTAGTCAAAGACTACGCTCAATATGGACACGAGGCACATGGCATGACATTTTCACCGTTCTGAAGAGAACAGAATCATGGGGAAGTAATTCTTCATGCTTCGGTGACCTCAGAATAAAAGAGATTCGGCAATTTTCATATTTTGTGTGGAGGATTCGCACAGGAGGATGCCAGTAAGTTTTTGAGGATTGCAATATTGTTCTAACAATCGTGAATCCAAGTCTTTTTAGCCAATTGAGCTGGCCACCATCATGCAATTAAGAGGCAATGCTCACCCTTTCTAGAGTATTCTTGCACATATTATAGCTCTTTTGCAAATATAAATAAGAAGAGTGATAAGCTGTTTATATGGTTTCATTTGGGGAAAGAGGGCAGTTTATGTGCATTGAGAGATCAAGAATAAAGTGTGCCATTTGGAAAAAATAAAAATGGAAGTTGTGACAGATGGCCAAAAGAGGGCTTTGGATGAGAAACTGAATAGGCTCAAGGGTGAAAGAAAAGGCAAACTAGCTCAGCTTACTCATAAAAGGAAGGAGATTGAAAGCCTAAATGAAGATGAAGTAAATGTTGAGTTAGTTGAAGAGGAATAATTATATAGCTTTGGAAAGCTCTTTGGAGAATTAAAAAAGATTAATGTGGAAATATTACCTCTTCTGGAAGATGAAGAGAGAAGAGAGGACCAGTTTAGCTGGTACAATCCCAAATGTGCTGAGTTTGAGTATTTTGTACAAAAAACAGGATTGGATCTTAAATGTGAAAAGATGTTCTAAAGAGGAGAACAATGCGGATGATGGTATTAAGCCAAGTGATAGCATCTCAGAGACATCTTTCCACACCCACGAAAGGGATAAAGCTAGTTCAGTTCTTGGTCGCACATCACAGGTGTCCATTACAAGCTCTGCTCATTTGAAGCTTGAAGCAGAGCGCAAAGCACTGTTAGCACATGGTGCATCTTTGAAGGAAAGGCAGGAAATTTCGCTGGAAGAGGCACGTTTATGAGCACGGAAAGAGCAGTTGGAGCTACAAGCCCGGATCGCAGCTTCAAACACCAAGCTAAAGGTTTATGAAGAATATGAAAAGCAGTCAAGATGGCATGAATGACTATTACGAGTCAAAAAGGTCATACGTGACAGCCACAAAGGGCACATCTCATGTTAAAGAGGAATATGAACCACAGCAAAGGAAATCCTCTGCATCCGTACGTCAATCATCTCAGGCCACACATGCTGAATCATCTCAGGCCACACATGCTCATCGTAGAGATATGCCACGCAGAGGAAACAGCCCGACACCATCTTCAGCTCATTCACAGCAGTCAGTGACTTCAGAAGGTCTTTGCAAAGTGATGCAGCGCCAAAATGAGATAACAGAAATGCTAGTCAAGCAGCAAAACATGTCTCAGCTCCCTCAGAGAGACATACCAGTATTCACAGGGGATCCTTTCACCTACTGTTCCTTTATAAGGGCATTTGAACAGGCCATAGAGAACAAGATTGATAACCAACAAGATAAGTTATACTATCTTGAACAGTTCACAAACGGAGAACCTCGTGACCTTGTTCGCAGTTGTGAGCATATGCGACCTGAGAAAGGCTACCAGGAAGCTAGGAGGCTACTCCAGCAACACTATGGAGATGAGTTGTGGATCGCCACAGCCTACATGAAGAAAGCACTTGAATGGCCACAGATCAGAGCAGAAGACAGGAAGGCATTAAACGCATATGCTCTGTTCCTGATAGGGTGTCGAAATACTATGAACAACGTGGAATTCATGGATGAGATGGACAACCCTATTAACATGAAAACTGTCATCTCAAAATGTCCATATAAACTGAAAGAGTGGTGGAGAAACCAAGCCTTTGAGATACAAGAGCGGACGGGAAGAAGAGACAGGTTTTTGGTAGACTTCATCAACCGGCAAGCGAAAGTCGCAAACGACCCACTGTTTGGAGACATCTTGGATGTCAGCTCAGAAGGAAAGGGGAAGTCCAAGATAAATACTAAGAGAAGTAACCCTAAAAGTAGCAGTTTTGCTACGAGTGTCTCTCCGGCTGGAGAACACAGTGCTCAAGGTCTCCCTGAGAAGAGACCCAGTTCAGTCAAACCAGCTGATGCCTTTCAAAGTCCTTGTTTATTCTGTCAGAAAAGTCATGCCCTGGATTCCTGTAACAATATAAAAGAACAGACTCCTAAAGACAGAATTAAGTTCCTGAGGTCAAAAGGTCTCTGCTTTGGCTGCCTTACTCAAGGTCACCTGAGTAAAGGCTGCAGAAAGAGAATGCAATGCCAAGAATGTCCTGCAAAGCACCCAAGTGTTCTTCATGTAGTGAAGGAAGTTCCAGTCACACCTGAAAAGAGTGAAGATACGAACGCTGAAGTCACCAGTGAGGTCACAAGCGCTTTTGTATCAACAGAACATGAAACCAGTGCAGTTACTAGGGCAGGTAATGGAGAATGTATCCTCTCCATAGTACCAGTGAAAATAAAGTCCAAACCAAGCAACAAGGTCAAAGCTCCAGAGTGCGACCAAAATAGCCAAAAATCTGTCAGGTGGGACTAAACATTTTCATTGGTCGCACCAGTGCACCTGACATTTCGCAGGTCTGTCTCTGTGTATGTGTGTAGCGTTATTTTTTTCTCCCACCCGCATTCTGCGGAGACCCGCCCCTACTTTGCCTCTGACTGGCTCTGACCCTGATATTCTTCTTCGCTGAATGCAGGTGGGGAAAAAAAATAAGGCATGTGTGTTAGTGATGCACGGATCGCAGTTATATCCGCGGGCACCGCGGTTAATCCGCAGATCGGGCGGGCTGAGTCATAAAAATTAACATTCTGATTAATAGCGGATGGGTGGGTGAAATAATACATCATTAATGAGGAAATATTAATTACATTCTCTAAAATGTGAATGTTTTAAGCTTCATTTTTTGTCAGGCACAAATTAGCAGACTAGACTCTCATGCGGCGTCCATTTGTCTTAAGCAGCAATGAAGGCAAAAAAAGATCCGAGAGAAAATTAAAAAAGGAGAATTAAAAAAAAAAAAAAAAGGAAAGGCAGAAAAGTACCGTGTGTACGACAAAGTATTTGGGGCACATTGAGGAAAAAATGATTCTGAGATTTCGAGAATGAGGTCGTAATATTACGAGAATCAAGTGCTGGGTATGTCATATGCAACAGCTGCGAAATAATGAGAAATAACGGTGTGGTGTGGGGATGGCTGGTTTAAGCAGCCACACCTGCCCTGGGTCAAGCTAATTAGACCTGGCCAATTGGATGATTGGTTAAGAATGAGAGAATTGGCCAGGCTAATTGGACCCAGGAACAGGAGTGGCTGCACCTGTGCGTAGTGAGGTAATCAGTGCGCACAGGTTAAATCTGCCATCCCCACCCACACAGGGGAGCCTCTCTGTCATGACAGTGTTTTAACATCTGCTCCTCGGCTATAACATCTTGCCGACCCTTGCAAATAAATGTGGACTGTTTTAACATCATCTCCCTGTGTCTCTGTGCTGGAGGGCCCCAAGGAAAGCCACTTCGGTGGCCTGTGGCAGGCGTGTTTGCCACAAACGGTAATGTGTGATCAGGTGCGGGTCTCTAAATCGGAGAAAATAATTTGTTGGGGTGTGTGGGTGGCGGGTGGGTGATTTATGCGTACATGTAGATTCAGATGACGTCAGAGCCCATCCACGCATCACTGTGTGAAACCATGCCCTGTACTCCTCCAGGAGCAGCGCACACTTTTGTTTGAGTTATTTGAGTTTGATTTATTTATTTGAGTTTGTCAAGCACTTTAAAAATCAGCACTTTTTAAGTTTATTTTTTAAACAATTGAGGTTATTGCGATTTCTTGTTTGTGCTGTGATTTAAATAAAGAAAAAACATTTATCTGCACATTTATTCCTGTTTACAATCATTTACATAGTGTGTTAAGATATTACCAATGTGTATGAGAACTGACAAAAAAGGTAATGTTTAAAATGTATTATTGCGGCGCAAAAAGGCGCGGTGAAAAATTTTGGGCACCAGTGCAACCAATGTAAAAAGTCTGGAGCCCTGAAGGTAATCGAGACCTATGCATTCATGCACCGAAGAACTCATGCGTCAACTCAAAGTTCAAGGTACGAAGATAGAGCTCATACTCACTACTATGGGACAGGAAAATAAGGTGAGCAACCATGTTCTGTCTGATCTGGAGGTAAGTGGCTTGGAAGAGGAGAATACATTGAGCTACCACAGGTGTTTACTCAACAGAGCATACCAGTGAAAAAGGAAAACATACCTCAGCAGAAGGATGTGAGCAGGTGGCATTACCTCCATGAAGTACATATCCCACATATTGAAGCAGAAGTCGGCCTACTTATTGGTACCAATTACTACAAAGCCATTGAGCCCTGGAAGGTAATAAATAGCAGAGGCGACAGACCATATGCCGTGAAGACAGCCCTAGGATGGGTCATCAATGGGCCAATAAGAAGAGGCATCAATTCAGCTAATGGTGGGCTACTGAGTCACTCAGGCAATCGCATCTCAGTATCGAACATCGAGAATCTGTTGAATCCGTGGATTCAACAGTACACCGAACCTCATGAACACTCTGATCAGTGTCCTGACGAGGTTCAGGAAGGAAACGGTAGGCATGATGGCAGACATCAAATCCATGTTTTACCAAGTCAGAGTGCCTGATGAGGATACAGATCTGTTGCGCTTCTTGTGGTGGCCGGAGGGTAACCTGAAATCAAATGTAGTGGAGTACACGTGCACCTGTTTGGAGCAACTTCCTCCCCTAGCTGTGCTTCATATGCGTTGAGGAGAACAACTGAAGACCGAAGGGAGAGAACCACACCCGAAGCTGCTGAGACAGTCTTAAAGGAGTAACATGGTGGTTGAACGTGACACTTCCCAGTTGCATGTAGGCAACAATAAAACAAATGTGTATAATTTTTTTATTGTTCAGTCACTTCAATGTACTTTAAAACGTATTTTACTAAGCCTAAATTTCCCACTATAAAAGTTCACCCGAACCGTCTGGGCGTGGTAATGAGAACTGTCAGTTAGCTATGATTGACAGTCCGTGCCCCGTTACCATAGCTACCATGATAAGCGCTCTTTTTGGGAGACTTTTCACAAGCTAGCTAGCTTAGTAGTATATCAAGTATCGATAGATAGCTAAGATAAGGACGTTGACTTATATCCAATTATAATTTTTGCTATCTAGCTAGCCAAGTTAAGATAAAAGCACAACTATAGCGTCCTCATAAAAGCAAACTAGCTAGCTAACGTTATCGATAACATTGCCTTATGAAAGCAAACTACCTAGTTAGCTAACGTTAGCTAGCTAGCTAGCTAAATGAATATAACCAGAAATAATCTAATAGTCCTTAAAAGGCACTCTAATTTAAGTGGGCGTGGAAAGGGGAGTGGTTACTGTGTTCGAGACGCACCAAGTTGACAACTTTCTCAACCGGTTGAAAATAGGATGATAAATTTAAAACGCATATTTCTCCAAAAATACAGAACAGACATATTTAATACTTTACTCATTGTGTTTCTTCAATGCCTCTTGTGCAAATAGCACATAAAACCGAGAAAGTGTGAAAATCACCATGGTACTCCTTTAAACAACTTTTAGGTAGATGACTGTTTGAGATCAGTGACATCGGACAACCATACCGTTGCTCTCACCAAAGACCTGAGGACATTATGCCTCAGTGGAGGATTTTGTTTGACCAAGTGAACGAGCAACAGCAGAGCCTTACTGTTGTCAATCCCTGAGGAAGAGCGAGCTACTGAGGTCAAAGATCTCGACCTTGACAACGATCAGTTCCCAGTGGAGAGAGCACTAGGCGTCCAATGGTGCACAGACTCTGACACCTTCAAATTCAAGATAGAGGTGCAAGAAAAGCCATGTACGAGAAGAGGAATCTTGTCAGTCATCAGTTCTGCTTATGACCCTTTGGGGTTCTTAGCGCCATTCATCCTACTTGCCAAGCTCCTCTTAAGAGAACTCTGCAAAGAAAAACAAGGATGGTATGAAGAAATTCCTGAGAAAGAAGCACGAAGATGGAAAAAGTGGTTGGTAGACCTGCAACCCCAAATTATAGAGACCAGAAACACATTCCTGATGGGGAAGTCAAGAGTGGCGCCGCTGAAGCAAGCTACTATTCCAAGAATGGAGTTGACAGTGGCCGCAATATCTTTGAAAATGGACAGGATGTTAAAACAGGAGCTGCAGCTACATCTCAAGGAATCTGTCTTTTGGGCAGACAGTGTCACGGTACTGAAGTACATCAAGAACAACGCTGCTAGATATAAAACTTTCGTAGCCAACAGAGTCTCGTTCATTAGAGAAGCTACGGAACCTTCACAGTGGAAGTATGTGAACACTGCTCACAACCCTGCAGATCAGGCTTCAAGGGGCTTGAGAGCAGAGAGCCTACTACAAAAGATGGCGGCGGCAGGGGTGGCAAAGACTGGCATATTAAGTGCTCTCTTCGTTTATGCAATTTTAAGGTTATTGTTTTTAAACAGTCGCACAAGTTGTGCTTTTAACGGTGCTTGCAATGATTACGATGGGAGATCTGTCCCTATATTGCAAGACCCAGGCCCACAACAGCCAGAGAAACCATTCAGGCATAAACATTTTGGTTATGGGCAAGATGTGGTGGCTAAAACCTTCCTTTCCCATAGATGGAACTATCCTTCCCGTAGGACGAAAGGGGTAAATAAGACCAAAAGAACAAGCGACCTTTTAATCATATATCTGAACTTATTGTTGGCTGGGATGTTCACCAATGCCCAGGTCCCGGGAAGGCTTTCAAATGCCAATTCACGCAATACACCAGTGGATATTAACATTATCTACATGGACAATATTCAACATCCTCCAGTTGACAATATTCAAGTGTCGGCACATGAGATCGCCTTGAGGGAAATGGCGAAATTGCCGACAGATAGCGGGGCTTCAATCCAGGGTGTGGATGGAACATATGGCCGGGCGGACAGCGAGCTGGGCCTGCTGCGTCCAGGGCTGAGAACGGAGGCGAATTCTAACCTTACCCCAGCGGAGCTGGACCCGCTGTCAAACCCAGGCAGGCTGACAACGGATACGAGCTCATGCCTGACACCAGCTAAGAGGCTAATACAACGCGGAAAGGATGTCTTAACAAAGGACATCACTTACCTGGACAACATATTTTCAACAAAAGGATTACATGTGCTTCATCTAAACATTCGGAGCTTGCTCCTGAAAATCCACAAAATCTGCTTGTTGCTTCTCAAAGTAAGTCGGTAGCAGGCCATTTGGGTGTCCCCAGGAAGTCTGTTGGAATGTATATTCCTTCCTGGGAACGTTTACGCATGGCAATAACCACACCTCTCAACAGTATACTTAAACCCTCACGTGACTGTCTCGTTGAGATTCCTATAGAACGCTTGTTGTGGCACCGTGGCGAGTCTCCCTTTGCGCATTGTATTGAAATCTTTTCATTGGAAAGTGGCCCTCATAATGTTACTTCACCCTTCTCAACTTAGTTCCACACGGGAGAAGATTCCCAACAGTTGAAAGGAGCTATCTAACAGAGAGAGATGGAAGTGGTGGTTTGCACACAGAGGGACAAGAGGAGAATTCCCATGCCATCCAAAATGCTGTTTTATTGTAGTCCAGGTTTTAAGGGACTGTTTTACAACAGGATTGCTTTAACTCTCCCTGCCAGGGATAAAGGGAGATGGGACCACCGACCAAAATCATTGATGGTACGTTCAAATAGAGGTGTGAAGTTCAATTTAAACAAGTCAAGGACAGACCTAGTCATGACCACGCCCAGGTATCTGAAGGACTTATCAGCCAGCTTGAATGGAAATTGGGAGTATGGTAGACTCAGGGCAACTTCATTTATGGGGAACAGTTCACTCTTAGATAAGTTAAGCTTGTACCCAGAAATCCCACCAAACATCCTCAGCACAGACATGATACTTGGAATTGATTCAGTTGGGTTTCCGACATACAAAAGTAGATTGTCCGCATATAAAGAGATCTTGTGTTCCCTCTGTCCTCTAAATACCCCCTGATGGTCACCGAGAGAGTGTAGGGCAATGGCCAGGGGCTCGATGGAAAGCACAAATAGTAGAGGAGAGAGGGGACACCCTTGTCTTGTGCCCACTGTAGAGGGAAACATTTTGACCTAAAGGCATTGGTCTGAACGAAAGCCAACGGTGAGACATAAAGGAGACCGATCCAAGCCAGTATTTTAGCTAATAATTTTGACCTACATTCAAAAGGCTGAGGGGTTTAAAGGAGCCCGGATCGAGTGGGTCCTTATACCGCTTAAGCAGAAGAGAGATGCAGGCCTGGTAAAAAGTAGGGGGGAGTGTATTGGCATTAAAGGATTCATTAAAAACATCAAGCAGTAGAGGGGAAATCAACCCTGAAAAAGCTTTATAAAAAAACCGTCGTGTCCTGGAGCTTTAGAACTTTGCATGCTTTTAGTAGAATGATTTAATTCCTCAAGAGACAGGGGTTCTTCAGGTTGTGCTTTATCTTCTACAGATATTATTGGGATATTCAATTCACTGAAAAAGTCATCAATTAAAGTGGTGTCACCCTCTGACTCAGGTATAGAAGTGTAGAATTGTTCAAATTGCTTATTTATATCCTGTTGGTCAATAGTTGTCTGTCCAGAATCAGTTTGAATTTCTGTTATCATTCTTGAGGCAGCTGATTGTAAATGGTAAATGGACTGCATTTATATAGCGCTTTTATCCAAAGCGCTTTACAATTGATGCCTCTCATTCGCCAGAGCAGTTAGGGGTTAGGGGTTAGGTGTCTTGCTCAAGGACACTTCGACACGCCCAGGGCGGGGTTTGAACCGGCAACCCTCCGACTGCCAGACAATCGGTCTTACCTCCTGAGCTATGTCGCCCCTGATTGTCTGGTTTGTAAAGCCAAAAACCTCCCAGCTTTCTCACCATGTTCATAGGACCTGTGGCAGGCTTGTAATAACAGCTGTGCCGTTTCATTTTTCGATAGAAGGTTGAATTCTGTTTGAAGTGCAAGTCTTTCTTTGTATAGTTCAGGAGAGGGAGTTACAGAATATCGGCGGTCTAAATCTAAGATCTGATCAGTAATGCTAGAGATGCGTTCTACTTGCCGTCTATTAGCAGCACCACTGTAGGAAATTATTTGCCCACGTAGGTAGGCTTTTAGAGCTTCCCACAAAGAGCTCTTTGATACTTCTCCTGTGTTATTTGTTGTCAGAAAGAATTCAATCTGGGATGATATGACATCTGTGAAGAATTTGTCTGCCAACAACAGATTATTAAAGCGCCATTTTCTGGGCATATTTTTGTTTAAAAATGCCAGTTGCATTAAGTGTGGGGCGTGGTCTGAAATGACTATGGCCTCGTAGTCGCACCGCCTAACTGAAGGGAGAAGTTTACAGTCAACAAGAAAATAATCAATTTGACTATATAAATGGTGAACATGGGAGAAAAATGAATAACAACGGGATGAGGGATACTTGAATTGCCAGGGGTCAGTGATTTTATAGGTATTAAGAAAAGATCTAATTAGCTTAGCAGATTTTGTCAGTGATTGGATTTTGTTAGATGACCTATCTAGTTTGGGGTCAAGGACACAGTTAAAGTCCCCACCCATAATTAGGTTATGAGTATTCAAATCAGGAAGAGATGCAAAAAATGTTGAAAAGAAATGCTCATCATCACAGTTAGGGGTGTAAACATTAGCTAAAATTAGAGGAGTGTTATACAGATGCCCTGTAACTACCACAAATCTACCATGTGGGTCAGAGGTAACATGGGATGGGATGAAAGGCGAGTTCTTATTTATTAAAATGGCAGTTCCCCGAGATTTAAAGAGGAAATTTGAATGGTACATTTGAACAACCCAACCTTTCCGCAACCGGAAGTGACCTTGGTTTCTCAAGTGAGTCTCCTGTAGAAACGCAATTTCAGCATTGAGCTTTTTCAAATGAGTCAAAACTCTTCCCCGCTTCACTGCGTTATTAAGGCCCTTCGTATTCCAACTGATATATTGCACTAGGCTTTTCCCTTTAGCATAGGATGATGTCATAGCTACCTAGTCCAGTGACTATCCTATTAATTGTATTTCCATCAAATATAATTTTAACAAGCAGCTTTTTAAGGAAATGAATAACGCACAGATAGCAAAACAGAAGAAAAACAAAAACAATACCCCCCACCCTCCACTGACTTTCCCCAACTGAAAGGCGAGAAAATCCCACATTAGCACAAATCCAAACATTGTGTAGTCACTACACCAGCTAAACTACTTCTGAACTTCTGTTTAGCTGAAGCTCCCTTTTAACACTAAAAATCAAACATTAAAAGTGCATGTATACACATCTGCATAAACATAACCGTTCAACCATAATATATCATAATAGAGGAAGGAATTGGACTGAAATACAAAAGCTTAGGTTTACCTCATTGTCCCTAGGTAACATAGAGGGCTTCTTTAAATCGAAAAAAAAAAAAATTATTATTAATAATAATAATAATAATAATAATAATAATAATAATAATAATAAAAGAAAAAAATTAAATTAAATATATAAATGATGTAGGTACCATGGCCTACAAAAGACATAAACTACAAAGCCCATATGTCTACCTCAGAGTGACTCACGTAACCACGCCCCCTTCCGCATCTCTTCTGTAACAGTATTGGCTCACTGTAAATTCGAAACGTGCAGCCTTCAATAAAAACGGAGGTTGCCGGCGTTTCGCTCTCTTTCTTCGCCCTCTCTTCTCTTTTTCCCATTCTGCGCTTGCTTTCATTGTCCTCTCCCTGGACTCGCCATCCATCTCCCGTCACCCTCCCGCGTGAGTCCACACGCCTGGAACAGTTCGCAAGGCCTGCAGCTGAGCCAGGCCCGAATATCCTTGGTGGCTGCTGGCGGAACGAGGTGCTACGAAGCGCTATTTTTAGAGGTGGTCAAAGAACCAGGAGAGCCACACACGACCGACGCATCCTGCAGAGCGAGTCCCAAGAAGCAAGCGACTAGCGGAGGATCTGGTTGCGTGTTTTGGAACAGAAAAGGGCTTCCCCTTTCCACCACAACCTCCACAGACTTCGCACTGGAAACCAGGAAACATTTTTCTAACAACCAACCCAAAGCAAAGGACACTCAAGTAAGGCTATAACTCTGGGTTTAGTATAATTAGCGACAGACCGAATGTAGCCACTTTCGTGCTTGGATGTATATAACTGTAACATTCATACTCCATCTTGTTCCTTTGTTCTCCGTGAACACGTGTCCGCTGTACACAACCCCCACCTAGGAGAACGTCCAACATTCCTCACTCACATACTTACACATACACACAACACCTACACACAAGCACACACAACACCTACCCACACGTGCACTCACATAGTTTATCACATCATAGTAGTGAATTGTGCTTTGCCCTTTTCGGTACTTTGTTGAATAAACTTTATTATATTTAGGCTACACGGTTGTCTGTATTTATATTACTCTTGTGTTGAATTGAGTCAGCCGCTGCTAATCCAAAGAACTTAATGAATACCTTCACCCCCTTAGCTAAATCATTTATATTAATTTAGTATTAGCTGAATGATATTATGATTTGGTTAAGATTGACTATAATGTGTAATTTTAATCATAATTAATTTAATTATTAATTTGAATTGCTAATGTATAGTTTGTATAATTATTATGAGACTGATTATTACATGCTGGCACCACCTGTGAGGATATTGATGTATATCTTCTACAGTTTGGTGCCCCACTATGAGAAGTAACGGCATGTCCCCAACAATGAAAATTTTTTAAATAATAATTCCAGAAACTTGGAAAGTAAATATTAGGCTGTATCAAGTGTTATATATCAGGCAGGGGGATTCGAAGTTACCCAAAATTACAAATATTTAAAAGCAGGGACAACATACTACCCATACTGTTTGGCATGGGAACTGTTCAGCTGCAGCCAGGAAGGCCCTGCAGCGGGTTGTGAAATCGGCCCAGTACATCACCGGAACCAGTTTCCCCGCCATCAAGGACATTTACACAGAAAGGTGTAAAAGAAAACCCCGCAGTATCATGAAGGACTCCTTGCACCCCTTTGACCCGCTGCCTTCTGGAAGAAGGCTGAGGAGTATCAGGACCAGAACCACCAGGTTCAAAAACAGCTTTTTTTCCACAGGCTGTTGGTCTCCTGAACTGTCCTACCTGACAGTTTTTTTAGACTTACATAAGCACTTCAGAACTTTAACAGTCAGACACTCTGCTGTTTTTACACTTCATCTTAAGTGAAGTTTTAGGTTTGCTGCTTTTATTGTTGTACGTTCTGTTTTTATTGCTTGTTTAATTTTTCTGTTTTTAGGTATTCACTATGGCCCCGGGGGCACTATATTTCGTTCTGCTTTTAGCATAACCTGTAAGGAGAAGGAATGACAATAAACTTAAACTTAACATTATCTAGTTCAAGACCTGTGTTCAGTGTTCAATGACCCAAAATGCTAGTTCCCCTATCTATATCAAAGGGTTCTGTAATAAAAGTTTATATTCGAGGCCTGAGCTAGAGCGTTGTGCAGTACTCAAAACCAGCAGCGAGAGGCGACAACACACCAACAGGCGCCGAGCCCACCGAAAAGTAAAAGAAGAAGACGGCTCATATTTTTTCACCCTTAAGGCCACCATAGTCCCCAGGAACGGGGAGTATCTGAAGTCATCGTGTTAACATTTATCATGAGAAACAAGGCAGTACCCTGAGTGTGAAATAAAACCTTAACACAAAAAGCCTTTGTCTTATAATAAAATTCTTCCCAAAATGGACCGTCAGAGAGAATGTCAACGGGGATAGATAAAGACGTAAGCCATATTAGTTATGTGCAACGTTAGCAGGTAGACCGACCATTAAACTAGCCATCTCAAATTAGACCAGAATAAAGTTATGTTACTCACACGACTATCAAACTATGGATGCGGGAAAATCTTTGTGTGGTAGAACTCAGTAGCTGATTCTGGAGTGTTGAATTTGTGCCTGACACCATTGAAGTTCACAGAGAGAACAGCAGGATAGAATAGACTGTACTCGATCTTGGCCACACGCAACTTGGCTTTCACTGAATTGAAGGCAGCTCGAAGTTTGCCAACCTCGGGAGGGAGATCCAGGAAGATATGAACGGGCAAATCTTGATAGGAGAGCCATCCTTTGCCCTTGGATATGCCCAAAATTTGCTCCTTTTCAGCATAGTATTGTAGCCATACCAGGATGGGACGAGGGCGCTCACCTTTCTTCAGTTTGGGAGCCAGAGATCTATGGGCACGATCAATGATCACAGGAGATATAAAGTTCTCAGGACCCAAAACCTCCAGAAAGAACTGTGACATAAAGCGAGTGGGGTTGGCTCCCTTAGCTCCCTCTGGGACACCAATGTTTCTTAAATTTTGCCGTTGACTCCTGGATTCGAGGTCTGTACACTTCTCTTGTAGTCGCTTCATTTCGCATGACTGTGATTCATTCTGGCGGTCCAGTCGTGCAATCCGCTCAACCGCGTTGTTGAGGCTCTGTGCTATGGTAGCCTGCTCCACAGTCACTTCTCTGTGCGAAGTTTTCCAAATCATGGCATAGCTTTTTGATTGGTGTCTCCTCCGCCATCTTGTGACTTTCTTGTGATGTTCACTCTCGCGTGGAATCCGGCTCTATGTTATGCTGTCTCATTCAATACCGAGTATGGTTTTAAAGTAGGTAATTAAATTGTGATTAAAAGGCTGTTATGTGTTGATATTAAAGGAAAATATTTGGGATCTGCGAGACTTAGGTCTACTCCATTGCAGGCTCACACCGGAAGTCCCCTACAACCGTAAGTCTGATATTTATCATTTTCAGACACATGACTTGACAATTCTGTGAACGACTCAGAAATTGAATTAGAAAACCACACAATTATAAGAAAGGAAAGAAATCAAAATTGTGGATGGGTTTGTGTGTTTGTGAGGACAGACATTGATTTCAATTTACGAGCGGACATTTACCACAAAGAATTAGAGTCTGTATGGTTGGATACAATTTTTCCTAAGAGCAAACCAATACTGGTCGGAATTTGTTACAGGCTTCCGGACCAAAATCATTTCTATGAACTGCTTGAGGACATCTGTGCAAATAATATCACAAACTCCGAGGCTATTATTTTAGGCAAGTTGAACACGGACATTCTAAAAAAGGATAATTCTTTAAAGAGAACATTTCTATAAGTGGATTAGTAAGTTATAGCTGGAGTGACCATAATGATATCTACATCACAAGGAAGATTAGGAAACCTGTGTATAAACCAAGCGGCCAAAACCAGACTTCGTTTTTGAAGCTCATTTCCTGGTGTTGTAGTTCCTGGTTGCTCACTAGCGCCACTACGGATGGCTCCAGTATAGATGTTTTCATATCCGGTTTCCATGTAAGTCTACGGTACAAATGCGATCAAAATACAAAGTCAATAATTTTTTCTCAAAAGAAACAAATAGTCATAATAGGTGTATTTTATTCGTCTTATGACTGTCCATGGGTCAATTTCATGATTTATTGCGTCATTTGGGCACAGTGCCAATATTTCTTCTGGACCAATGAGGTACAGCTTGCGTCACTTCCGGATTACTGCGGAGGACTGAGCTACAGTAGGGGCTACAATCTGTGGTCACTGGGGTGGGAGGTGGCGTCTCTTGGCCTTGACATTGCGGCTCCGACCACGGTCCACCTGTGCGAAGTCAGAAAATGCAGGCATCCAATTTTGTAGTGGTTTCATTATAGCGTGTGCTATTAACAGCTGCACTAGACGACCATAAAATAATCCTCCTCTGAAGTTTTGCGGTAGCTGAGTCATTTTTACTATTTCCTTTAGCCCACTTAACCAAATAATTAGTTGGCAGAAAGCGTAATCAGCTAACGCTTATTTGCTATATGTGGTAGTCCAGTAGCCTATGCTAAAACAGTTCGCAACTTCAGCTACCAAGCCATTTGACTAGCTAGCTAACCCTAACCGGCAAATATTCCATCTGTCAAACGTGTTTGACGGCTTGTCAGTCGTGTACATTCCGTAAATGTCTACCTGGGCTATGCTGCACGAATGTCACAAAGCTAGAAGCTAGCAAGAAAATAATAATAATTAGAAATTCAATGTACATTATTTTTGTCTTTATGCAACAGGTGGAAAACGTGCTCTTCAAAGTGCGTTGTCATATTTACACGCCTGTAGATCAGTTAAAATACTTGGTAGATTTGTTAATCACCGTCAGTGTTAATTTTTATTCGGTAAAAAGTGACTTGCGAACGATCGGTCAGCTAGCGTCACCCAGCAAGTAAACACCACAAACGGCGATGGAGTAGTAGCAGTTAATGGCTCATTAACTGACTGTGGTGAAAACCTACGACGATAACTTGCTTGGTTAACAGCAGGTCTACCAGACAGTTATATGAAAATTAGCCTAGTCAAATCACCAGTAGTCTACACATCTCTGATTGATTGACCATCAGTGCAGTCGATGTTCTTCCCCTGTAGTTCATATTGCTAATGCGTGAGCTAACCACGGATAGCTTTCCTAGCTCACTGGCAAGCTGATATGCTAGCTAAGCATATTCGTTTTGCCGAGAAACATAAATTGAAGATAACTGAACATAATTGTATTATTAATGTCATACATATAACGTGATTACATGACACAGTACACAGTCACGGATGGAAATTAAACTCCGTAAACATTTGATAATATATTTAAAAACATAACGGCAGACAGTCAGCTAGCCTCAAGTTCGTTCTGCAATCGTTCGTTCAGGTTGATGGGCTTTTCCGCATCGGACTGTCAATCACATCGTAAAAATCACAAGACCGCTTAACTCTATGGTTTTGGCTCCAAATCGAGAACATGGCCGCGCCCGCCATTGAGCTTCAAAACGTGTTTTACAGACCCACTGAGAGGCAATGGGTGACGTCACAGTAGCTTTGTCCATATTTTTTACAGTCTCTGGTATAAACACCACAATTCAATTAGGTTGAGAAGCTTAAAAAGCTGCCTTTGATGCCTTTGTTGAGAGTCTAAAAAATACAAATGTTTCTCAAGTACTAGAATGTCAGGATGTTGCCAAAGCCTTCAGTCTGTTTAAAACGATGTTTCTAGATATTTCAAATAGGGTGGCTCCAATGAAAACAGTTAGAATTAAACAGATATCTGAAACATGGATAAACGATGACATACTAAAGGTCATCAGATCACGAAATGCTAGTTATGTAGAGTTTAAGCAGAGCAAAGACCAATCAAGTTTTCAAAAGTTTAAGAGTTTGAGAAATGAGGTAAACAGAATGGTCACTAAGGCCAAGAAAAAAATTTTCAGTGAGAAAATCTTAGAATGTAGAAAAGAGCCAAGGAAGCTTTGCAAGTGCCTTAAGGAATTGGGGTACAGTAAAAGTTTAAAATCTGAAGCAATATCAGTCTGGATATAGACGGAAATAGCACATCAGACAAAAAAGAAGTGACTGAACACTTGAATTCAAGTTCTGTTGTTTTTAGAATGCTTAGTGAATTTAATCCTACCAAAGGCGCTGGTTTAGATCACTTACTGGCAAGATTTCTTACAGATGCTGCAGAAGAGATCACTCCTTCTATCGCTCATATAATCAATATGTCTATTCAGGCAGGTAAAGTTCCAGATGAGCTAAAAATGGCAAGAGTAATTCCACTACATAAAAAAGGAAGCAAATGCGACCCAAGCAACTACAGACCAGTATCCATTTTAAGTGCTCTTTCAAAGTTAATCGAAAGAATTGTACAGGAACAAATAAAGCCGCTTTTCCACCGCATGGTACCGGCTGAACTCGACTCGACTCTACTCGACTTTTTTGGTTTACCATCGGGCAAAAGTTGTGAATAGTACCTGGTACCACTGATTGGTCAGAGCAACGCGTTTCATGCGGCATCGCTATGATGACCAGCTACATTGACGGGGGTACTATCTTCAGTGGAAAACAAAGTACCTGGTACCAAAAGCGAGTAGAGTCGAGTTGAGCCAGTACCATGCGGTGGAAAAGCGGCTTAAATGAATATATTTTAAATAGTAACCTTTTATATGAGCTGCAATCAGGTTTTAGAAAAACCCATTCTACTGAAATATGCTTGCTGCATCTAACAGACCTTATTAGAAGAGAAGTAGAGGGAGGGAAGTTTTGTGGTATGGTCATGCTGGATTTGCAGAAAGCATTTGATACAGTAGATCACAACATTTTATTAATGAAATTAAGAGCCATGGGTTTCAGTGGGCTGACCCTGAATTGGGTCCAGTCATACCTATCAAATTGTACTCAAATGGCTGTTAATGGGACCCTTTCAGAGTCAAGAATCATGGGATCTGGGGTGCCACAGGGTAGTATCCTGGGTCCTCTATTCTTTTTATTATATATAAATGACTTAAAAGCAAGCAATCATTTTTTATATGCTGACGATTCTGTTTTATTGGTAGCACATAAAGATAAAACAGTGGTTGAGAACACTCTCAGTGAGGAACTTGGTGGCTATCAGATAATAGATTATCTAAGATAAAATTAGAAAGGTCACCAGGTTTTAAGGTCAAAGTTGGAGAGTTCTATATAACTGTTAAAGACAGTGTAAATTATCTTGGCTGCAATTTAGACAGGTTTTTATCGGGTGAAAATATGGCTTTAAAAGCCCTCAACAAGATAGATCAAAGAATTAAGTTTCTGGACAGCTCAATTCTTCACACACTAGCTGGAGCGCTAGTTCAAATCATATTGATTATGCTGCCATCTCCTGGTACACCGCAACACCTCAAAAACAAACTACAAAAGACTCAAAATAAACTGATAAGAGTTATATTAAAAGTCCATCCACGTACACATCTTGATACTGTACATTTTAAAAAGCTTAACTGGTTGACGGTGGAAAAAAGAACCATTTATATTAAGATGCTGCTCACTTACAAACTTGTTAAAATATGGTACCAAAGTACTTCATTATTTCTTACTACTAAGAGACACCATAGCTACTTTACAAGAGGTAGCTCAACAGACTTCATACCTTTTCGATTCAATAGCCTAATGGGCAAAAACACATTTCTCTACAGTGCAGCAGTACAGTGGAATAATCTGCCCACAAATCTGAAATTGAGTGTTTCACAGAGCACGTTTAAAGTGGCCTTAAAGAAATGGTCATAAAGTACCATGTAGCATATTCAATTTTAATTTTAACTTTTATGACCAAGAAAGCATGAGCATGTTGACATAGCTACCCCGCCACCTGCTAATTATATGTTGATTGTATTGTCTTCGCTTGCTGTCTTGTTGTTGTCTTGCTTTTATCTTGTAGTGTGTTAAGTGTTGTAGAGGACCGCAATGGAAATAAGCCTTCAGGCTTTATTGTGTTTTCATCCTCTGTGATTTTTAATGCATGTAATGACTGCAGTGCAGTGTTATATGTGTTTTTTAATCATCAAATAAATTCATTCATTCATTCATTCATTCATACAGAGCAAAAGCTGGATTCAAGGACCACAATTCTTGTTGAAGCCAAAGTGTGAATAGTCAGAGCGTCCAGACAAATCCAGTCATTCAACAGAAGACGACGTTGAGGTCAGGAGGTCAGACACAGTGTCCCTCATACAGACTCATGAGAACACAGATGCAATGAGTCAACTTGCCGAGAACTTCTCAAGTTGGTACAAACTCAAAAAAGCAACAGCTTGGCTCATGCGCTTGAAAGAGATTCTGCTAAACTTGAGTCAGAAGAGAAAGGAATTTCAACAGGCCATCAGTCAGTGTGAAAGTAATCCGTCCAAAGTGAAGTCCCTACTTCAGCAAAAGATTCTCAAATACAAAAAGAGCTGTGAAAAACGAGCACTCACCATTGAGGATTTATCCAAGGCAGAATCAGAGTTGATTTGGCTCTGTCAGAAACAGAAATATGCAGAAGAGATCAAAGCCTTACAGCAAGGTAAAGGTCATGTGAGCTTGTGTCATGCCAGACAAGCCACCCTTCACAAATACTGGTGTGGATTATTTCGGACCTTTTGAGGTCAGTAGGGGACGTAGCAGAGTGAAGAGATATGGTGTGCTTTTCACATGCTTAACCAGCAGAGCAGTCCACATAAAAGTTGCGCACTCGCTTGACACCAACTCATGTATCAACACATTGCGTCGCTTCATGAGTAGAAAAGGCCAGGTGTCTGTTCTTCATTCTGACAACTGCACTAATTTTATTGGAGCCGAGAGAGAGTTGCGGGAAGCATTGAAAGACCTGGACCAATCCAAGATCAAAGAAGCTGTGATGAAGAGAGGAGTCAAGTGGATCTTCAGTACCCCGGGTGCATCCCACCACGGAGGTGTCTGGGAACGCCAAATACAAACTGCCAGGAAGGTTCTAAGTTCCCTACTAAAGCAACACGTGTTGGATGATGAGGGTCTGCAGATCCTCTTATGTGAGGTGGAAAGCATTATCAATGACAGACCCATAACAACGACCTCAGATGACCCTAACGACCTCAAGGTGTTGACCCCAAACCACTTGCTATTGATGAGGACACAGCCAAATATTCCCCCAGGTGTCTTTTTAAAAGAGGACCTATATGTGCGCCGCCGCTGGAGACAAATTCAATACATGACGGACCTGTTTTGGCGCACATGGACACGAGTATTTACCTCTCTTACAAGAATGACAGAAGTGGAGCACATTAAGGAGGAACTTCAAGTTTGGAGATGTTGTTCTTATCGTAGATTCCTCCGCTCCATGAAACTCGTGGATGATAGGAAGAATTATCAAGATTATGCCAGACTCAAAGGGTACAGTCTGCAGTGCCTGTGTTCAGATGAAGACAAGTATGCTGGAGAGACCCATTACAAAGTTATGCCTGTTGGAGGAAGCAGTGTAAAGGTCAAGAAGGACTTACTTAAGGCAAGATAAGAAAATACTTACCTGTCTTGAATAAAGATGAACACTTTAACCTGTTAGAAACCTGTAAGAAGAAAGATGTAAAGGTTTAAGTTAATAGAGTATAAAGATGAATGGCTCTAATTTATATTTCTGGTAATTGATATGCTACTGGCCTAGTCAATTAGGGGCAGGCTATGTAAGAGCCATTCCAGTAGAAGAAAGACATATTTTGTTGATATTAATTATTATGGTGTATTAGTGCTTTTTTATTTACCTTTGGTTATATTATATATATATTTCCCATGTAGAACATTATAGATGTATAAAATAACTACCTCAAACCGTTTCTCCCCTCTGATTGGGTAACACTTTAATAAGGACCATAAGTTTCACTTCTGCTTTTGTATTAGACGAAGCTATTGAGCCGAGGGAGCACACTAGTCTTTGACTGTGTCTTTATTTTTGTTTTGTACAGTTTTCAATCCCTTCAGTAAACAGTTAAAAGGACTTGGTTTCAAGAGTCTCTTTGAGTCACGCGTCAACTATATGCTTGGATTCAATAGCTTAAGTGGGCATTTTGAACGATTAGAAGAAGCCACACTTACAGTAGGTTATGAGTATTTGCATGAATTTATGTGTATGCATGTCTGTCATAGCCTACATTCATATATAAATTACTATAATCACTTGCTCCTAACAAACACAAAACAGAAATGAATGATATCTGAAGAAAAACACATTTTCAACTAACAAAAATGCCAAGTTACTCACACATACAAAGCTCTGTCTATAAGTTATTAATTCACACTGGAAAAATCTAGGCCTGTATTGATATCAAAATGACAAGAAACAATACTGGCTATCTTACCACATGCAAATTAAACAAGCTGTATTCCGAAGCAATGCTACATAGTGGTGTGTGTGGCAATGTAGTATAATGGATAAGCAGTTGGTCTAGTAACCTAAAAATCACAGGTTCAATTCCCAGGTAGGACACTGCCGCTGTACCCTTGAGCAAGGTACTTAACCTGCATTGCTTCAGTATACACCCAGCTGTATAAATGGATGCAATGTAAAAGTTATTTACGTTGCTCTGGATAAGAGCATCTGTTAAATGACTGTAGTTTAATGTAAAGTAATGTCGTTTGTGAATGATTCGTTCCTTTTGAATAAATCTTTTTGGTGAACGAACGGAACTGACTCACCTCCATGTAAGGATTTGCTCCTTTCGTTCACCCCTCAGTAAGTTAAACTGGGAACTAGCCATTCGCTGAAGCTGCAGCTAATCTTCCTATTTTAACATTTTTCACCATGGGGCTCTGTTGTCTGTACAAGCCATTAGCCAATGACAACATTGATCTGCTTGAGCGGGGCGTGCTTTGTTCTATGCCCCTCCCTTCAGTGTGACCGAAATAAAAACAGTTCAGTTCCTAAACTGGAAGTGGTGGGGACCGAATCTATGGAGGAACTGGACATTCAGATTCCTTGAGTCCGGGCCCAGAACTGGAAAGTGTTTAACACAAGTGGCTGCAGCTGTACATGGCATCCTCAGCCTAATGCCTTCGTATTGCAGTGATGAACTTGCCTGAGTAATGAGTAGATCTATAGAATTAAAAGAATTTGATTACACTAGCTGGTTTGCCCAGTTACTTCTGAGAAATGCTATAGGCAATGAGTAGCCTACTCTCTTATTTGTGTGATGTAAATAAACCCTGAACAAAAGAGGCCATTCATTTCTGACACAACACAGTTTCCCAACACAAATACACATAGCTACAGTCAAGGCACATAAAATCATATCTGATCATTCCGCTGCAGTAATGCACGGCATGGCAGTTCAGTAGAATCTCATTTACGGGCCATAAAATTAAGACAGCCACGGACTATGAACATAAAAAGTGTAAAACTGAAATGTAAAATCACAATTTTGGCTAGCTATTTTATGACCGGTTTTATCTGCACCATAAAGCTACAAATTCATAATATATTGTAATCATCAACCATTCTGTCGTTTGCAAATTATTTAGTAGGCCAACCTGTGCCTATCTGTGAGCAAACAGTAAACGCTGCTTGAATAAATAGCAAGAAAACATGCCCAGATAATTTTAAATTGGCAAAATGTTTCGAAGTAGGCCTATCTGTGAATCGCATAATAGCAGTGTCAACCTGTGCTAGATTAATGTAGGAATTCACATACAAAGCACAGTGTCACAGTAAATACAGATTAAAAATTTACATATTGAGGCCTACTAAATCAATCTAGACTCGTACAAACCAATTCACACATATGTGAACTGTATGCTTGTAGAGCCAAGTTACTTGAAACAATTTAGGAAGCATTGCTTTGGAATACAGCTTGTTTAATTTGTGTGAGGTAAGGTAGCCAATATTGTTTCTTGTAACTTGGCGTGATTTTGATAACAATAATTTTAATGGCAGGCCTAGATTTTGCCAGTGTGAATTAATGACTTACTGACAGTGCTTTGTATGTGTGAGTAATTTGGCATTTTTGTACGTTGAAAACGTGTTTTTCTTCAGATCCTATTTTACAGATCTCAAACAACAGTGTAGACACCAATGCTGCTTTCAAGACAATTCGGAACTAGTTACAAACGAGATCCGAATGGAAAAAATCCATCCGAATGGAATCAAAAAAAAATTACTGAACAGTTGTCAAACTCGGAATTATAGGTTGGAAATTTGGGCACCATTTCAGAGCTCCGATTTTTTCTGACCTCAGCTCTGGTGACGTCACTGTAAGAAAAATGGCAGCATTCGTAATTTATGGTAAGAAAGGAAAATTATACATTTACTTTTTTTATGCAAATTTGGGTGTGTGATATGTGTTAGTATCAATTATGTTTTGCATTCATTATAGCAATATGTGAAATTTAAGACACAATATCTATCAGCCACTTTTTTCGCTAGCTAGCTTAGCTAGAGAACATTATTTTCTCAGAAATAAATGCTGCAGATGAAATAATGAGACACCTGTCAGTGATATTATATTTACATTTCAATGCTATTACAACCTAACATTGTTTCACTGTTTCACTGTATTAACTCATTTAATGTACTCCTTAACAAAAATTTAAAAAATTTAAATTAAAGCAGCGTTTCCTGTGGGATTTCATGTTTTTTCAGAATAAAACACAGTGACATCAGGGCTGTTTCTCAATAAGTGTTCTTGGCCGTTCTTTTGTTCTTGTGAACTCATTTGACATCATCTTCCACTGCCCAAGTTCAATCCCAATACCAAGAACGCCAAACTACGAGACCGGTCAAAGTGCCCGGATGTGAACTTGACCCACCCATTTTAACGAGGATGCATCGATTAGCGACTTGCCAGCCAGAACTAATTGAACGTCCCAGAAGTCATTGCGAGAATCGACGACGATGGCAGCAGGAGAAACCATCCATAATTGTAAGTTTTATGTTTTCTTATTTCAACTAAACAGTGCATCTAAATCTGCTTCTGAAAAAAAGCAGAGAAATGTAAGAAGTAACAGCTCATTTGAAAGTTTGCTCCGAATTTCGTGTGGAGTAGCTAGCGTTAGCTGTGGTGTTAGCAACTTAGCTATTGGCTTGGGCTAACGTAACAGAGAATGGGGCGGGTTTTTTTTTTTACTTTGTAGTTAATCGCACTTTACATTAAATGTCATATTGACCATAAGCTATACTCTCAACCATACTGCCTTCTACCACTCATTCCTAACCTTAATATCTTATTCAGGGACTGCTGAGGAGACCAGAGCCCTCATAGACTGGAGGGGGGCAAATGAGGTCCCTCTTCACGGGGAGGAAGAATTCCGCCAAGAATGGATGGGAGTGAGTACAAAGATTTAATTGTATAAGATCGTAACTTTGTCAAATATTACAGGTTTTACAATGCATACATAGAAGTAAGTCATCCTAGCCATGTTAGTTTAGGCATAATGTACATGGTGGCAGGGTGGGAAATAGGTATCAGCTGCCGGCCAAATGCAGGTGGACTTTTAGAGTGGCTAGTGATGTACTCCTCCAGTTAATTGTAATGCCTTCACACACTCATTTCTCACTTGCATTAAATGAAATGGCACGCAAATAAGAGATGGATTTGCTCAATACTTGTTAGTTTCCCATAGTAGTATTCAATTTAATTTACATTTTCCTGATATAATTTCCACTTTGTGCTTTTCCCAGAGTCCTTGTGAGTCAGGCCGGATTAAGCATCAGCGCAAAGCAGGCCAAGAAGAAGTGGAATAATTTAAAAGAAAAATACAAGGTAATTTATCATAAAAACAGGTAAAACAGGTATAAGGTCCTAGCAACTCTGGGACTTAAGCTGGAACCTTATCTTCAGGAGTGGAGGGACCCACCAACAAGGAAAGGGGTAGAGGCGGGAGGGGTTACTGCTGCCACCTGGCAGTGGTATGGTGTTATGGATGCAGTACTCCAGGGGCAGCATTCCATTAGTCTGTCCTTGTTAGTAGCTGCAAACATAACACCCACTGCCGGTGGTGTTGTGGCCACCCCGTTCTCTGCCACTGACAAAGGCATAGCCAGGCCAGGAGCCAGGAAGAGGGATAGTGACACAGTGATTGACCTCCTAAAGGAGCAAACGGTGAAGGAAGAGGACAGAGAACGAAGGGAAGAGGAGAGGGAGAGAGCAGCAAGGGCAGACAGATACCCTGCCCTTTTTGAGAGACTGGTTGAAAAACTTAAAAAGAAAGAGGGAAATGTGGAGTTTGTTAAAATGAATTGAGTCAATAAAAGTTTTTTGAAAAAAGTAGTCAGTAGTCAGTAAACAGAAAGAAATGCAGACTATAAATAATGTTAAACTATGGTATTGGTATGTATGTTGATAACATAAGCTGTAGACACCCTTCGTAAAAAAAAATCAAATGAGTAAAGGCTGTGATTAATATACAAGAGAGCTGGTAAACTCCTACGTTCTGTCAGGGTTCTGTTGTCTTCTGTTGTCTTCCCCCTTGTTGTTCTCCGTTGGGCCGCCAGATGGCGGCACCTCGGTTTATGTTCAGTTAATTGTTTTATTGTTTTCTATTATCCAATTATTAGTTGCGTTGTGTCTCGTGTTCCCCTCCCTCTCTGTGGCTTGATTGTTCATCGTGCCCTCCTGTGTCTCGTCTGCGTCTCTCTATTTAAATCGCCCTCTCCCCAGACTCAGGCGCTGGAACCTTTGGTTTGGTTTGTTTGCCTTGCTACCTGTTTGTACCTGTTCCTGCCTGATTCCCGTTTACCTGTTGTTTGCCTGCCTGTGCCCTACCTGCCCAGTTTTTCCTCGTTTTTGGGTTTCTGTATTTTTGTCTTGTTTTTTTTGAGGATTTCGTTCGTTGTAAATTTCGCCCTGTGAGACTCTTTGTTCCCTGTCTTGGTTTATTAAAGTCCTTTGTTTTCCCCATTTTTGGATTTTCAGTTTTTACTCTGCGTTTGGGTCCATTCCCGCACCCACTCCTGACAGAAGGTTCCAGCCAGTACCGGACCCAGCAGAGTTTTTTTTTTTTTCTTCCCCCATTTTTTTTCTCTCCTCTGGGTTTTTGTTTGCTGATCATGCCGCCGGGGTGGTGGAGTGACTCAGAAGACTCACCACCCAACGACTGGGAGGCCTTCGCCTTGGAGCTTCCCAGCGCCCGGGGCGGGCGGTCACGGAGGCGCCGTGGTCGGGCTGCCTCCCGATCGGCCAGACCTCCAGCTACCCAGCCAGCGGTTCCCGGCCCTGCTTTCGAGGGGACTCGACTGGCCATCTTTCGAGGACCCGGCCCGCGGGGGTCCCGCCGGTCCCGTCCGGCTGCCCAGCCGGGTTCCCTACAGCTGGGGTCTGTGTCCCTGTCTCCTGCCCAGCCAGGTTCCCTATGGCTGGGGTCCACGTTCCTGTCTCCGGCCCAGCCGGGTTCCCTGCAGCTGGGGTCTGTGTTCCTGTCCCCTGCTCCGCCCCAAGTCCCGGAGGGGCCTGCTCGGCCTGCTTCGCCCCGCGCCCTGGAGAAGCCTCACGCTTCGTCCCGTCCCCCCAGTGGTCGTCCCTCCCCCGGTCTCGTCGCTCCCCCCAGTGGTCGTCCCTCCCCCGGTCTCGTCGCTCCCCCCAGTGGTCGTCCCTCCCCCGGTCTCGTCGCTCCCCCCAGTGGTCGTCCCTCCCCCGGTCTCGTCGCTCCCCCCAGTGGTCGTCCCTCCCCCGGTCTCGTCACTCCCCCCAGTGGTCATCCCTCCCCCGGTCTCGTCGCTCCCCCTGGTGTCCATTCTCCCTTTGGTGTTCGTCCTCCCAACCGTGTGTCCGTGTGTTCCCCGGCCCCCCTGTCTAATTGTCTGCCTGCCTGTTTGTCTGTTGGTCTACCCGTATGTGTGTCAGCCAGTTTGTTGGCCTGTTTGTCTGCCCCCCAAGCCGTCAGCCCATCGGCCAATGTGTTTGCCCGCCTGTCTGCCTGTCTGTCAGTGTGCCAGTCCGCGTGTGTT
The DNA here is from genome assembly GCF_018555375.3 of Anguilla rostrata. NCBI lineage: Eukaryota > Metazoa > Chordata > Actinopteri > Anguilliformes > Anguillidae > Anguilla > Anguilla rostrata. The sequence goes on along the minus strand of NC_057939.1, from coordinate 31,096,314 downwards.
TTGTCTTGTTTGCCTGTGTGTCAGTCCCTATGTCAGTTGTTGGGCTCCCCCCTCGCCTTCCCTGTCTGCCTGTCCCTTTGTGTGTCCGTCGGTGTCGCCGTGTGCCTCCCCGCCTGCTTGTCCCTGTGTCTGTCTTTGTAGGTCTCCCTATTGTGCCAGTGTCTGTCAGTCTTTCCCTCTCAGTCTTGCCCTACCCAGTCCAGTGTTGTCGTACCTCGCCCCAGTCCAGTCCTGTGTCCACCTCGCCCCAGTCCAGTCCTGTATGTCTGCCTTGCCCCTGTCCTAGTCCCCCCTGGTTTCCTGAGTTCCCCCTGGTTTCCTGAGTCCCCCTGTCGCCTGAGTGCGGGCCCTGAATTTCTCTGTGTCGCCCGATGTGCGGGACCTGAATTTCTCCATGTCGCCCGATGTGCGGGCCCTGAATTTCTCCGTGTCGCCCAATGTGCGGGCCCTGAATTTCTCCGTGTCGCCCGATGTGCGGGCCCTGAATTTCTCCGTGTCGCCCCATGTGCGGGCCCTGAATTTCTCCGTGTCGCCCCATGTGCGGGCCCTGAATTTCTCCGTGTCGCCCCATGTGCGGGCCCTGAATTTCTCCGTGTCGCCCCATGTGCGGGCCCTGAATTTCTCCGTGTCGCCCCATGTGCGGGCCCTGAATTTCTCCGTGTCGCCCCATGTGCGGGCCCTGAGTTTCCCCGTGTCGCCCGATGTGCGGGTCCTGAGTTTCCCCGTGTCGCCCAATGTGCGGGTCCTGAGTTTCCCCCGTGTCGCCCGATGTGCGGGTCCTGAGTTTCCCCCGTGTCGCCCGATGTGCGGGCCCTGAGTTTCCCCCGAGTCGCCCGAGTGCTGTCCAGCCCTGAGTCTCCCCGTGTCGCCCGAGTCCTGCCCAGCCCTGAGTCTCCCCCTGTCGCCCAGGTCCTGCCCAGCCCTGAGTCTCCCCGTGTCGCCCGGGTCCTGCCCAGCCCTGAGTCTCCCCGTGTCGCCCGGGTCCTGCCCAGTCCTGTGTCTCCTGTCGCCCGGGTCCTGCCTAGCCCTGTGTCTCCTGTTCCTGAGTTTTGTCCCGAGTCTCCTGTGTTCTGTTTCCCTGTCCCCGCCCTCCAGTTCACCCCCTCCCAGGGTCGGCCTCCTGGGACGTCAGGAGCCGTCCCTTGGGGGGGGGGTACTGTCAGGGTTCTGTTGTCTTCTGTTGTTTTCCCCTTGTTGTTCTCCGTTGGGCCGCCAGATGGCGGCACCTCGGTTTGTGTTCAGTTAATTGTTTTATTGTTTTCTATTATCCAATTATTAGTTGCGTTGTGTCTCGTGTTCCCCTCCCTCTCTGTGGCTTGATTGTTCATCGTGCCCTCGTGTGTCTCGTCTGCGTCTCTCTATTTAAATCGCCCTCTCCCCAGACTCAGGCGCTGGAACCTTTGGTTTGGTTTCTTTGCCTTGCTACCTGTTTGTACCTGTTCCTGCCTGATTCCTGTTTACCTGTTGTTTGCCTGCCTGTGCCCTACCTGCCCAGTTTTTCCTCGTTTTTGGGTTTCTGTATTTTTGTCTTGTTTTTTTTGAGGATTTTGTTGGTTGTAAATTTCGCCCTGTGAGACTCTTTGTTCCCTGTCTTGGTTTATTAAAGTCCTTTGTTTTCCCCATTTTTGGATTTTCAGTTTTTACTCTGCGTTTGGGTCCATTCCCGCACCCACTCCTGACACGTTCAGGCCTGACAGAAGACATACAGTGTGATTGCGGAGAAAAGGACAAAGGAGACACCATTGCAAAGCTGAGGGTCAGAGCTTTAATTTGAGCCGTCAGATAAGCAGTTTCTATTCAACATCTGACTAGCAGCGATTGGTAACTAGGCTGAAATTCCAAACATAACTTAATAAAAATGCAAGACGTGGCAGACTCCGGGGGGGGGACGGGGGGGGCGGGGGTGGGGTGGTGATGCCCCCAGGGTTGAAAAAGCGTCGCTAAAGTGCCCTCTAGAGTGGCGAAAACGAGAGGAAACAAATGATTGAGTGCCCTTTAGGGTGCCCCTTCATGCAATAAGTTATGATGTGCCCTCTAGAGCAAGAAAATTCGATAACGTGTCTTAATGAGTGCCCTTCTAGTGGAGAAAACGTGATGCAGTGCCCTATAAGGTGCCCTTACAATGGTTTAAACTTGACGTTCCCTATGGGTGCCCTTCCAATGGAAAAAGGTGCCGTTATGAAGTGCCCTCTATCCCGCCCCTACATGACAGTGTCCCAAAGGGTGCCCTTTCCAGTAGAGAAAATGGGATGCAGTGTTGTATAGGGTACTCCTACAAGTGACAAAACATCATGAAGTGCCCAATTAGGTGCTCCTCTAATGGAGAAGTGCCCCTCCAGTGGATAAAATGTGATGCAGTGCTGTAAAGGGTGTCCCTACATGCGTGAGAATGTGGGGAGGTTTCCTAATGGATGCCCCTCCAGTGGAGAAAATGTCATGTGGTGCCATATAGGTGCCCTTACAATGGGATAAACTTGAGGTTCCCTCATGATGAAAAAAACTCATGAAGTGCCCTCTTAGATGCCCTTCCAAGTGAGAAAACACGATGCACCATAGCTTTTTGCACGCTGGTGGGGCCATGTCCTGCAGTAGGTGCCCTTTTTATTTTTTCGCCCCCCACCCCTTCAAACAGCCTGAGTCCGCCACTGGCCTGGAGGTTGTTGCCAGACAACTCCTGCCCATCCTCGCCACCCTCATCCTCCTCTTCTCCCTCATGTTGTGGTTGGTCTTCCTCCTCCAAGATGTTGTCCATGGACAGACAGAGGTTGTGGAGGATGCAGCAGGCAGCAACCACCTTGGGGGCAAACAGAGGACGGATCACCAGAGCCCTTAGGAAGATGGCCCTCCAGCGGGTTTTGAGCATGCCAAATGCGCGCTCTATCACGCACCTCGCCTTGGCATGATGGTAGTTGAACTGGGCCTCAATGCGTCCTGGTGGTATACATAATGATGTGGAAACGATATTTAGTTATGTTGTTTAGTAATGTTATGTTATTTAAGCCGCGTTTCCACCAAAAGTACCCGGAACTTTAGTCCCAGGAACTACTTTTCAAGGAACTAAAAGTTTCCCTCAGCCCATTGTTGTCTGCGTTTCCACCGCGGTCTAAAGTCCCGCGAAGATTAGGAAAATTAGCCCACTGACGTATAAAAAAGCGACGTTGTCGTCAGTCCATCTGTCCTATGATTTCTTCTGTAACCCCATACTACCACCAAAGTAGCCTACATTATTTTCTAATAACCGGGACAGCCCGGAGGGGTTTATTCCACTTATATACAACGGGTTACCAACAACGACTATATATGGTTACTTTTGTATTTATTGATTTTTATTGGTTTAATCACCTGGAATTGAAATATTCTTCTGCAGCCGTTTGGGCATATTTTACCGTTGTCAAGCAAAACTGTTGTTGGTAGTTGAACTTGGACCGTTGTTATGCAACAAATAGGATATAACAGGCCAATAGTCAGATTGTAACTGTTTTATATATCCTCTCAAACACATTCATTATGTTTTTATGCGAACATTCACTTTCATGTTTTGACATCCGAGGCGACAGAATGCATTCACATTTCCAATATAGCCTAACTGGCAACAACAGCAGAAAACATGCACACGTTGTAAACAATTTGCTGTTTGATTACTTTCTCATCGTCAATTCCATATAGGCTAATCGCAAAATAGAACCAAAACTCGGACTTGCGTGAAAATTTAAATTAGCAGTGGTACAGCCACCGTTTGCTTTCCTTCGAAGTTACTGCTAGCCGAGCAGCGAAGTGTGCCCTCCAGAAGCGAACCATGCACCATAAATTAGTCCATAGTCTTCCTGGTCTTTTTGTGGAATTGAAGAATGGCAGAGTAAAATTACGGCAGTCTGAAATAGCTAAAGGGACGATTACTAGAATTAACCTGTTATTTTACCCTGACAAAAAGTGCGGAAGGTGATTTCCAATTTGCTTTTACTGTATCACCAATGTGAATTACGCAGAACTACCGCATACCCCACATAACTGTATCAAACGTTTTGAGTCAATTACAACTGGCTAACAAAGAAAATCCGGAAGAAAATATTCAGCGACCAAATTAATCCGTTTGAATGTTTTGGTACGTAATATGCTGTCCCCGCACGAATGCTTAGCACTTTATAAAACGAATACTAAAGCAAGAAAAGTACAGAAGAGCACACGTTATAATTCCAAGATATTGGCAGGCTATAACCAAAACTAGCCTACTGCGCCGCATAACATACAAGTTTGATTTGAAGTTATTATGAAAATAAATTGGTTTGCGGCTGATTTTTAAACATGGCAGTTGAAATAAAACACTGCAAGTAGTCGACCAATCATAAATTTTCAGTGCTTGCGCCCCATCCCAAAGGTTCCGGTACTTTTGGAAAGTACTACCCCCTGAGCAGGAACTTTTTTGGGGGTAAAATAAAGCCCTGGAACTAAATTTAGACCCTAGTTCCTGCGGTCGAAACGCACTGAGTTCCTCAAAAGGTTCCTAGTTCCGGGGTAAAGTTCCTGCGGTGGAAACGCGGCTTTAGTGTGTGTGTGCGTGCATTGAGAACCTTTGATTTAATATATATTCTTACCAGCTATAGGCTGTCGATACGGCGTGATGACAGCCACGGGATGCTGAAGGCACGGATATCCACCATCTCCAAGGAGGAAGTGACCAGCTGGGGGATAAAGGGAGTCTTTGTACATTGGGGATCTCCGTAATACAAGGGCACAGACCCCGTGCTGCCAACATACACATCGAGGAATTTTTCAGTGCTAGCCTGTCACAGATGCCCTGCAAAATCACTGAGGGAAACAGCTTTCGGTTGATGTAACATCTTTTTTGTGGCTCAGCAGGTGGGCGTATGCGGATGTGGCACCCGTCAATGGCACCTGCAGCGAGGCGGAATGCCTCATGGCCAGCCAAGCGAGCAAAACCTGCCCTCACCTCTCCCATCTCATCTGGCTTGGGGAAATGGATGATCCTGTGGAGAATGGTCACCTCCACCACATGGTGTACAGCCCTACAGACTGTGGCCACTGGCATGGCGATGTTGTCAGAGGTCACTCAGTAAGAGGCACCGCAAGCAAGCCAGTGCAGAAACATGTACACCTCTATCTCATGGCTCCAACCATGGCTTTTCTCTCTTGGCAGAACCTAGAGCAGCAAGCTGATGGTCTCTCTGGTGAGTCTAAAGGCTGGTTTTGTGCCAGCATCAGAAAAGACCACCTTGAAGATGGGCATTTGATGGTTGACTTCAGCATCAAAGTAGAGTTTGATCCTATTAAAACAATATTAGACAATGTTGTGTTATACCATATTCAGTTACTTCACAATTTTATTTTGGTCATTGTTTTTATTCCATTAAATATTGTACTTTTTGTTCATTGTTGTTTATTCCTTTAATGTTTTATTCTTTGTTAATTGTTGTGTTTATTCCATTAGATGTTAACAACTGATAATGATAAACAGCTTAATGTAGTTGTTGATAGTCATTGATATGAAAATAAGCTCCCCCTCATTCTTTACATCATTGAACAAAGCAGCTAGCTTGCTAAGTAATTATTCAACAGAGGGTGGCGCATTTACACAGCAAACAAGTGCCAACATAGCACGTAGCTTCGCCATCCTCCTTCGCCTCCTCCTCTGCACCTGACGCCTCAGCTCAGCTGCCTCCTCCTCAGCTTTAATGTAAAGTGACCCAATAGCCGCTGCTGCTAACACCAGCACCCTTCTGTCCATCTTGTACGTTCTCTGTTAATGTACTCTATAGTTCTTTGTTTGACCTGATTTTTTCCCGCCGATAGCTATAAAGATTATGCCGCGCAACCAGCCCGCAAATCTTTTTTAGCTTAGGGTAGGGCATCATAACACTTGCGAATAACCTAAGTACTCAGATAATGAATGATAGAAATGACAGACATAAGTTTTGAGTTTGTATTTGGCATTATTATGTTCATTTATACAGCAATTTTAAAAAAATGATCAAAGCAGTAGCCTATACAATGTAAAAATAAATGTAAGAACACAATAAAACAAAGTAACTTCACTAAACGCTAGTGTTGTCCTATCACTGGTGAAATGAGCTGGGCCCAGGGTATTGCACAATAGCAAGAACACGAACGTCTCAAACTCTGACAGGTGCGTTCTCCGTCCTTGTGATCTTGCTAGAGAGTTTGCAAGAATGTACTTCTCAAGAACGCAAGTCCGTTCTTTGCGTTCTTGGTATTGAGAAACAGCCCAGAAGTCAGAGATTTCCCACCTGAAATATCCAAGTTCCCAGTTGTCTTGAACCAAGCAAGGGGCCAGCTTTCGGTTCTCAACCTCAACCCCTGCTGACATCTATGATTTTTGCTCAAAAAGCCAGTTTCCCCTTAGGGCTCCATTCATTTTTGACAGCAAAAATAAAGTACTTCCTGTGAAGGAGTGGCCCTTCACTAGCTGGTTAACCGTTTAATTGACTGTATTTGATTTGAATTGATTGTATTTATTGTTTAATTGTTTGTTAATTGATTTAATTTCTAATTGAAACTCAGGTGCAACTGGTTGACTCAGCCTATTTAAGTCCCTGTCAGTAGGGACAGAGGGAGGAAGGTGAGCCATGATCATTTGTACTGCTGGTGCTTTTTAAAATAAATTATTTGTCTTTCTCAAGTCTTGTTTTACTCAGTTGTTTGTAATAATTGTTTTTTTTTTTTACATTTTTTTACACACCCTTTTACATTTGGTGTCAGAAGTGGGATTTATCCCTTATCCCTGTGGGGTGACCCACTTTTAAAAGGCTTTTAAAAATGTTTTTACACTGTTTTTAATGGACTCAGGGTTCGTACGGTCATGAAAAACCTGGAAAAGTAATTGAAATTTAAAATGCAATTTCCAGGCCCTGGAAAAGTTATGGAAAATAATATTTTTTGAAAAGTAATGGAAATATAGCTAAAGTTGCATAAAATATAATTACTAATTAATCCAATCATAAAAATAGTATGTATAGTAATAAAACGTAAATTGGCACGTAACCTTCGCGGTATTTTGGTGATGTGAAGTTAATTCGGTCTGGCTCAGTCTGTTTACAGGCACGCCCAACAGGCACGCTTCTGCTAATGTAGCAGTTAGTAAACGTAGGCCCTACTGTGCCGACAATATGCCATGGAAGTGCAGCTTCAATAATAGGGGGCTCGAAATTAACTTTTTAACTTGGTAGCACTGGTGCTCCCAACTTCAAAAAGTTAGGAGCACCCACCAAAATGTAACGAGCACCAACAATATATGCAATAGTTTTTTTATTGATAAAAAACTACAATATAACGGTACGGTTTACAAGTAACAGTTAAACTGTCACGCCTAAAATGTGTCGACTCTTCAAGGAATTGAATGTTATGCATTCAAACGACAAGGCGCTTCTCGTCACATTAATACCGCTAATTAAATCAACTGCCAGTAAACTGCATCGGAGAAATTAGCTGTTTCAACCGGGTCGCTACACAAAACATTACGTTAACGTTTCAAAAAAAAATGTTCGCTTCAAGTTTTCAGTTTTCGATAACGCTAATAAATTGAACATAAACTTTTGTCTTCAGGTAACATTAGTTAACGCGTTAGCTCTCTGTGTCGCGTGACAGTGGAGTGATTGAAGGCTAATATTAACCAATTTAAAATCAACATTAAAGGTAAGAATGTCAAGCTCACGATTGGTTAGAAGGGTCGCCGTCAGCTCACAAGGCACATACTGACTGTACTAACTAGCGAATGTACAGAGAAAGAGACGTTCGACTGGAAAAAGAAAAAAAAAAACGTCGCACCAGAACAATTATTTCCACTCGCACAAATGCTCCCAATTATATTTTGAGGTCGCACAGATTAAATTTCGGGAGCATATGCGACCAAAATGGTCGCAATTTCGAGCCCTGTTTGAGACATTGACAAAAATGTTAAACTATTCGAATTAAAATATGAGAGAATGTATCTAAGTGTGTCTGTCTGGTGTTTATTTGTTTTAGAGAGGCACCATATGTTTCAGATGCAGACCTAATTTTACTTAGTGTTACAATAAATAATTTTAAATCGTCCCGCTGAGATAAAGTCATTTGTTTTGGTCATGGAAATTCAGTTAAAGGTTGTGGAGAAGTCATGGAAAAGTCATTGAAAATCATTGGTGAAAAAGTGTATGAACCCTGTGGACTTGGAAGATGTGTGGACAAGCACCTGCCGAGAAGCAAGAGCTGCATTCTGGTCAGAGGTCCAAAGGAAGATCCAGGTGGGGCTGAAGACCATGGGAGAACCCCGACAGAGCAGCGGGGCCCAGGAATGGGAGCAGCGGGTATACCCCTTGATTGGCTGGGGAGCTGTAGCTGGCTCTGGAAGGGGTAATGGTCTGAAGCCCATGGGATCGCAACTCGGATAGCCAGTAGGAGGAGCCTGTAGCCCATTGGGAGGTGGTGTTCTGGCCCTGCTGAGCTGTTGATGCCAGAGGGAGGAGCTACCTGGTATCCCTAATTGGGGGGCTGGCCTCAAATCTGGGAGAGGAGCTACCCAATGTGATTTTCCTTATGGACTGTTCCCGATGGAATGCAATGTTGACTGCTTCGGAAGCACCTGCCCCTTGTCTTGCAAACGGGGTACTCAAGACTGAAGAGGGGGGAGGAAATGTGAAGGAGTGGCCCTTCACTAGCTGGTTAATAGTTTAATTGACTGTATTTGATATTAATTGATTGTATTTATTGTTTAATTGTTTGTTAATTGATTTAATTTCTAATTGAAACTCAGGTGCAACTGGTTGGCTCTGCCTATTTAAGTTCCTGTCAGTAGGGACAGAGGGAGGAAGGTGAGCCACTACGATCATTTGTACTGCTGGTGCTTTTTAAAATAAATTTTTCTTTTTCAAGTCTTATTTTATTCAGTTGTTTTTAAGCCTTTTTACACTTCCACTCAAATATCAATGTTAACTCCATGCATTAATGCCTGTAATGTATATTAGGAAGAAAAATCATGTATTATTTTTCTGAGATTTTTTTTCCTATCACACATTTATTTGTTTTAGCCAATGTCTGCTCTATCCTCGTTGTACATGTGATTTAGGCATGTGCCCAAGAACATAACTGAGCATGTCTGTTGTGCGAAAAAATTGTACTTCCTGGTTCTGATGTGCACCCACCGAACTGGCTGTGTTCCAGATTGTATTCTTGTGTTCTACCAAGAGCATAAAGCAGACGAGGAAGTAAAAAGGTCATGTGAACAAGCACGTTCCAAACTCAAGAACACAACAAGGCAAGAAAGCGAGACTCTTGCCGGAAGTTCTCTTTGTGTTCTTGGGAGGACTATAAAAATAAAAAGTGCGCTTTCATCACTGAACTGTATTAGAACTAGAAGGGGAACATGGTCACGTGGTTCCATTCAATCGATACTTCTGCATGTGGCACCACCGCAAGATGGCTGCCACGGCCCGGAAATATAATTATATGATGAGGCGGCCATGTATTTCCTATGAGAGTTGTAGAAATTCAACAAACTCACTCCTGCGTGAATTAGATGGCAAAAACGGACATTGAGGTAATCAATAGAAGTAGGCAATAACATTATACATATTTCCTGGAGCAAAATACCACTATTCCGATTGTGTTGACTTGGCAGACTGATCTCTGATTGGTCGAAAACAAAATGAGATTTGAAATAGGGTCTTGAGAAAATCACTGCTTCATCACGTGACGGGGCCTATCTGCATAGTGGCTTCACTTTCTTCTCTTACAGTAGTGTTGGGAAGTTCGATTCATTAAAATGAATCAGTATGTTTTAGTCAGTTCATCTAAATGAATCGTACTTTCGAGTCATTGATTCGTTCAATTTATTTTCCCAGACTGCATTGCGCCTTCGTGCCTATGTGATGCTTCAATTTGGTTCTGCCGATAATAAATCACTTTTGCAGAACATAGGGAAGAGCAGGGAAATAACTAACGGCTTTCGTGTTTGGCATAATTCTGAAAATATAACTACAGATAGATTAATCATTTTTTAATACAAACAACCTGTGATTACACCACAATGAAATTTGATGTATGTCACCACGTTGCCTAAAGTTAAAGTTGAGTTAAGTAAATGCAGATTCAACTGAGATTGGGAGTTGAACAAAGCCAATCAATTGTTTTAAGAATAGTCGACTGACATCAGGGTGGTCTGCATGTCTACCTGGCTACCTGGCTAGCAATCTCAGCAAGCTGCTATATCAATAAATTCTGCGATCTGTTAGTCACTAAACAACTGTTTTACGATTACATACATCAGGATTCCTTGACATAAACATATAATACAGTAGCCGAAAAACACTTCTGGTAAAAAATAATTCACAAATAGGCAAAACAGACATCTGGCAATATCTCCTGAAATATTTATGGAACTCTCCCAGGGTTCATTGGAGACAAAGAGATGATAATTCTTTGTATTTGCCTGAAATATGTTGTTAAAGGCAAGCTCAATGCATCTATCTGAAAAGTCTGTGTTTACCCTGCGTTTTTTTTGCCCTGGTCTGCCTTATTTACTCTTGGTTTTTGCCATGCTTAAGCTTGGTTCACAACATCAAAGGTTATACCTACTATCGAAATAATATAGGCTAAAGTGATACTCAGTACTTTATTAATAATAATAATAATAATAATAATAATAATAATAATATTGCATTAGATGGGTCCACTTGGAACATATTTTTGGGTGTGATGTTGAAAGATTACAAGTTGCTTTTCATGAGGATGTGATTTGATTGATTCAGAATTTTATTCTATGTTTACAACATGATGATACTAAAATGCATCTGTGAGAAGCATATGTAGCCGGTGGCACTTGATGCAGCGGCCTCTATAACTTGTAATGAGGGAATCATTGGGGGAAGCGCTTTGGTTCCAGCCAGGATGAGAGGACAGGTGCACACACTCTCGTCGGCGTTGGAAGAAGGTGTAGTGAACCATCAATTGTTTGTTGCCGTTTTTCTCAGTGCGGGAGAAAACTATCTATCACCGGTCTTGTTATAGTAGCCGAAAGATTGCAGTGCTACAATAGGTGAGCAAGTTTTTATAAAGTTTTAATCTCAAGGTGGAATGGGTTTAAGATGTGAATGTCTGTTGGAGAACGGAGAAACATCGTTAAGCCTTGATTCTCCATTTAGTAGTAAGAGCGCTGGTGCGGAAGGGTGTCCGTGTATGCGTGGAGTGTTTGCTTGGTCCCCACGTATAAGGTATGCCTCTTTTTAATGATGGATTAAATAAAGCTTGAGCATTTTAATATTTTGTAAATTAAAAAGAAATGTTTTGTTGATTGTTATTGTGCGCATTAAATAAGGTGACCAAATTAATGTCTGTATTTCTTTTCAGGGAGCTTTGCAGATTTCCTCTGCTGCTCTTACTATTTATTAGTCCCTTACGGTCGGTTTTGATTTCCCAGTTTAGATGCGATTTCTAGTCCGCCCGGCGTATGAGCTGGTGTGAGGCAAAAGAATTTGGGAGTGCCTCCGTGGGCGGACTAGTTTCTTTTTCTTTTGTTTGTTTGTTTTGGTTTTGTATTTGTTTGTCTTTTGTTTGTTGGTTTCTGCGGTCACCACTTCCCCAGGGCTAGTTAGGGTGGACTGTAGGCGAGGAGAACTGGTAGTACCTTGGGTTGGTAAGCTGAGGAGTCTCGGTGAGAACACGTGTGCTTATATTTATTTTTCCCACTAGTGTGAAACTAGCCAGTGCGCAATTTCCACGAGTGTTATATCACAAGTGTTAGGTTAAAAAGTGTGAGTACTTGTCTTAAGTGTAGTGATATTAATGAGTGCTTTGCACTCTAATGATAAAGCTTAATATGCTTACCACTAAATTATTCTCTGTTAACCACCCAGTCTATTGTTCTCAGGCTACAGGTCCAGCCCAGCTTTAAAGCCAGGATAGCCACTCAAGTATACTGGTGCCTTGTGAATTGCATACTGTTGTTATAATACCTTGGCACTTTTTGACTTAACTCTGTTTCCATTATTTATTTGATAACTGCAAGGGGGGATTTAGCTCAAACAAAAAGGGTGGCGTAGTACAATCCTACTCCTGGGGGTGTTACACAATTGAACACAAAATGTGAGGCAATGTACAGTGATAGGATTATTCTCTCTGGAGCCAGTCCTTTCCCCCGTCATGTTAAAATAAATTAAACGCAACTCAAATAAAGAAGCACGCTCTCGGTGTGAGCTCCTGGTCTCGGCCCCAAACTGTGGAGAGTGGACCTTTAAGCACCTGGGCTGATTAGCTAACGCAACCCAGGTGCGTGTGCTCTCCAACAGCCGGCTCAGCCGAGACCAATCCGGTTCATTGCCGAACTGAATGCCACAGATATGCACTATCCAACATTAGTTGGTTTATCCAACTAAAGCTCCAGAGGGGTTTAGTTTTTTACATAATTTTTTATTTGAATTATTCTCATTCTTTATTGTAGTTCTAATTTGTTTTTAATATTATTCTTAATTCCTTATTATTCTTTTTTCTTGGCTGTTATTTTTTGTTTGTTGATCTTGCCATGGGCTACCTTTATTTCTAATATTTTAAACTTGGATCGCATGCATATTTTATATTCAAATATTTCATCACTACGATCTGAATGTACAGTAAAATTAAGGGGAATGCCATTTCTCAGCACAAGCAAAATAATATATTGATATACAGATACTTTTGGTTTAGTATAGAGAAATGGTCCATGTGCTCATTTTATTTTTTACTAAATGCGGCGAGTATGTTCTTATAACACTGTTTAAAAAGTTCAAATTATCATTGACGTTGCCACTAACATCATTATAAACATTCTAGTGACGCTAGTTGTCAAAAACCTAATACTTCTTTCGCAAAACATTGCATTTCCTGTTTGCGTTTGTGTTGCAGCTGCTGGCAGCAGCCATTTGCATGCCTACACTCCTCGAGTCGTTCTTTTTCATTAAACTTCTTTTCGAGTTTTTGTACCAGTTAAATCTTTCCATTAGTTTTTCCTTAGTTAGTTTGAATCTTTCATTACGCTACATTCAGCACAATCAGTTAATTTTGGTCATCTGAGTCTTTCAGTAGGCTACATTCAGTACCTTTGCTTCATTTGAGTCAGTACATTCAGCACAATCAATTCATTTCGGTCATTTGAGTCTTTCAGTACAATTCGGTCATTTGATTTTTTCAGTACAATTCGGTTATTTGAGTCATCGGTACATTTCGTTCATTTTGGCCATTTGAGTCTTTCAGTATATTTTGTTCATTTGAGTCACTTGAGTCATTCAGTAAATTCAGTACATGTCATTCATTTAAGTCATCAGTACATTCAGTTCATCCCGTTCATTTGAGCCTTTCGAACTTTGAGCGAATTGAAGGAAACAAAGGAAAGACCAGTCTGACGGGCTTCAGCTCCTGCACAGTAGTACACAAGCGATTTCTTATAATTTATTTAATGACATAAATAGTATTTGAAATCCCTACAGTGCAAATACTTTAAAAAATCCTGTAGGCATATGCCAGTTGCTTACATTTTGATAATGTATTGTCTTTAGTCTTTAGTGACAAAAAACTGCTCAGAAATAAGTCCCCTACTGAATTTCTACATACCACACACCATTGTTAAGCTTATCATAGATGTTTGAGCAACATTTAGTCTGCATTTAAAAATAAAAAGTGTGCAAGTGTAACCGGTGTGTTACGCCAATTAATGGTGATTCTGCGTTGTGTTCTGGTGTTGTAGCAATAAAGAGGCAGGAGGCAGTCATGGGTCTCTGGGTCTTTACTGAAGATCTGTGATAAATACAAATGCACACAAGCATCAGCTGTGTGTGTGCGCGACAGACTTGGCTCCCCTCTTGTTCAGTTGGAAACGGTTTTTTCTTTTTCTTTTTTGAACTCCAAGTTACAATATAGTATAATCTAATAACTAATTTGACACAATAAAGATCAATTGCAAAGACTATTACAATATGAATCACATAAAAACAAGTATGACCATGAATAGACAAACACCAGACATTTAGGATAGAAAATATGTAAAATGTCAAATAAAATCAAACGAATAGACAATTGATATATGTTGCACTGAAACTCAATTAGGTAACCAGAAAACCCATATTTCATTACTTTTAACAAATAGAAAAATAGAAAATCACATTATCAATTGACATTAACATTTCAAGTTTAGATGCACTAAAAATGACATTAACAGGCAATGCTGTAATGTTACCATAGCAACCACACCAGCTAGACTCAACTTATATAGTTAAACTGGTGTAAATGAATTATAAGGCTTTAAGGCTATAGCCCTTCATTGCACAGTAAATAGATTCAGAAACTAATATTTTCAAAAGAAACATTTAAACACAGGGAAACATCTCCATACCTGTGATAAATACAAATGCACACAAGCATCAACTGTGTGTGTGTGCGACAGACTTGGCTCCCCTGATAGAAAGAACAGAATGAATACAATTAACGAGGAAAAACCGCGAATACGGTGGAGTTTGTTATGCTAGCTAGGTGACGAACTCAGCATTCTAACATTAGTCCATTTTCTCCAAAACGAAACTCATTAAAAACTTGGGTTAGCGATTTCAGATCTTGACAGGATTTACAGAGAATGAGTCGGATATTATATAGAACAAATTACAACAATTAGATCACGTTCAATCACAAATTACAACTTTTATAAACATTTATCAGGTACCTACGTACACGCTGAACATGTTCACGCACACAAACCCCAGAACACACACAAGCAGGAGATTCAGACCCAAAAGGAGAGAAATAGTGAAAGGGAATGTTTTTGTGAAATTCATAAGCTATGTTTATATTAACCTGTTACATTCACCTCTCCTGAATTTCACCAAAATCATCCTACACCGAGGTTTCACTTAAATACCAAGGATCTACGATGACACTATTCATGTTTGCCCCTCTGGACCAGTTAATGCAAAGATCTCATCTTTGAGTTCAGTTAAAAAACTATTCATAAAACAGATCAAAAGGTGTTAGGAAGGTTGATCAGGCCTCCAACCCTTCAAGAACATAAAGGTGCAGCCTACACCCCATTACACTTATGGTGCATGTCCACTGCAGCGTCGAAAGCAGCGCTATTTGATGCCTCCCATTCATTTCCTATGGGACAACCGTCAATCTGTCCCACAATGCATTCTGGTAGCGACGCACTGAAGCGACGGGTAGCAGCGCGATGAAAAATTAATCCATCGATTGCGTTCCATTGAGCCAATCAGGTGAAGGCTGTGCTGCTGTTTCTTCAGCTGGCTAGCCAAAATGTTGTTCGTTAAAAAAAGTTATTTTGAGGATGGAGGAAAAACTGATCATTTCTGTAGCTGCATTCCTGGTGTTATACGAGGTATAGAGCAGCTATTACTAGCTTCTTGTGGTGGTCCATAGCGGGTTTGAGATATAGTGTGATGTTATCTGGATTTAAAAACAGTGGCGAATTATCCGGTTTGATATACGATAGATAGCTAGCTTGTTAACTTGGCACTAACTCCGCTAGCCCTAACCCAAAAACTTAATTTAAACAAATTACGTCAGTTATACTTAGAGAGTAATGTTAATTTTATTCTGGTTATTCCACTCCCTTGCAAGCTTATTAGACAAAGTATATTGTGATGCTCCTATATTTATACACGTTGCATGAACGGGAACACATTTTCAGCAGGACTTTGTAACACCCTCCAGCGCCCACCACATATTGCCCCCAAGCAGCCAGGCGACGTGAAGCGACGCGTCGACACGCGATGTCTGGCGCTGCAGTGGATATGCACCGTTAGTCCCTAGGTACTTACGTCCAACACAGTGTCTCATCTAGACACACATTCTGAATACATAATGAAGTGACTTTAAAGCTTTCTACGCTACAGACTGAGCCTTGTGTGGTGGTAACAGACCCCATGTAATGGGTCTCTGAACCATATTTTCTATGAGCCTGTTGACTGATTTGACTACCCTCCCTGCTTTTATGACTACTCTATCTCGAACCGCAACTTGGTCAGAGTCATGTCTGGGTACGTCTGACTGTGGGCTGTCATGTCGGTGGTCAGAGGTCTGAGGTATGTCAGAGTCGATGACAGGAACAGTCTGTGTCTCTTCAGAGTCAACAGGAGAACCGACGGGAGTGGGGACTGTGTCAGTCTGTGAGTTAGGTAAGTCAGGGGCAACATGTACATTGTCCATCCTATCCACTTCATCACAGTGGGTATTAGTTTCATCCGTAAGGTGTGAAACAAGCTCCTCTGCTACAGTGTCTCCATCAACATCATGGTCTGAGTCAGACAGGACCCACGAAGACGTCTGCACCTGAGGGGACTCTTTCTCCAGGCATCTCTCCACGGTCACTAATACCCCTTTCACACAGAAGAAAAAAGGAGTTTTCGAGATGGCTTTGATACCGCACTTATGTCTGTGTGAACACGTTGCGATGGCTTTTAAAATACTGCATTGAAAACGCCTCTCCTGGTGTTTTCGAGGCGCCTCGATTACCATATTTCTCCTGTTGGAACGGAAAGCAGCATTGACGACTGCTTTCTGCGCGGCGTTCGAATTACGTTACAGATCTGCGTTCACGCGCACCTATCTCTCAACCGAAAAAATGGCATACATACTTTGACCCACACAGATTGTGTACTGCTGCACCCAAATACCAGTTGACACATATTTCATTTCTCTCCTTTGATTTCTTTTGAAGACATTGAATCTTCTTTTTTTGATTTCGTAGTCTCTTCACCTACGCCTACGGTCCGACTCATATGTGCTTTGTAGCGCACACAGACGTAGCAGATAGTTACATTGTAAATGCATTGAGAACGCGAAAACTAATAACATAAAAAATGCAACCACTTGCACTATAAAATGTAACATGTTTGTTTGCAACGAAAATAAATAACAAGTAACATTATAGCTTTGGGCCTACATCAAGTATGTTACTATGGTAATGGAACGTAAACAATTCATTCACAACAGTTGAGTTCTACTGTGTGTGACAGGTACAGACGGCTCGAATACCGCATTACAAATTCTGTGGGAAAGGGAACCTGTTACCGCATCAGAGGCGGCTCAGATGCGGTATTAGCTGTGTGAAAGGGGCTTATGACCACCAGCATCAGATGAGCTGTCCAAAGACTGACTCTCCAGTGGATACTGGACAGGGAGAAAACTCACATCCAACAGTAGGTTCCTGTGCACGACCTTATACTGGCCTGAGACATCACTGATCTTGTAAATATGAGTTTTGGGGTTCCTCTCGACAACAGTACACACCACGGGTTCCCACTTGTCAGCCAGTTTTTTCTTGCCCCGTTCTCCTTTGTTGGCGAGCAGCACTTGATCCCCAACATGTAGAGAGACACCCTTGACTTTCTTATTGTACTGATGGGCCTGGTGTTCTTGCTCTTTGGTGGTGTGCTGCTGGGCGATTCTGGCAGCCTCAGACAGGTGTGACAGAAGAGTCTTGGAGTAACTGCTGAAATCTGCCACAACAGAATCGTGCAGGACAGACTTGAACACAACGTCCACTGGAAGCCTCAGGACACGGCCATACATCAGGTGGAACGGTGCATAGCCAGTGGTCTCATGAACAGTCGCATTGTAGGCAAAGGTCAATGTCTGGATCTGCTGTGGCCATTCTTGCTTGGCTCTAAGAGGGAGGGCTCTCAACATACTGCTAAGGGTGCGGTTGAACCGCTCTGTGCCACCATTGCCCATAGGGTGGTAGGAGGTGGTATGAGACTTGACGACGCCAGACAGCTGCAGCAGTAGACACTAGTTCACTCTCAAAGCTGGCACCCTGGTCTGAGTGAATACGCTCAGGGAAACCGTAGATGCACAGCTTTCTGGCAATCTGCTTAGCAGTCTGGTTCCTGCACGGGAAGGCACAGTCCATCTTCGTGAAGTGATCAGTTGCCACAGGCACATCAACAGAGCTCTTGTTCTTGTCCTCCGCTGACCAGAAGTCGATGCAGATGAGCTTCATAGGAGCTGAGGTCTTTATGCTTTCCAATGGGGCTCGTGCTGCAGGTTCTGGAGTCTTGGCAAGTACACACCTCTTATAGCACCGAATGTACTCTTTTCACATCTCTCTCCATGTTAGTCCAGAAGAACCGTTGTCTTGCTAGTGGAGAGTTCTGACTTGACCTTGCTGTCCTGCCAAATCATGAACTCCCTCCAATGTCTTGTCCCTTAAACTCGCTGGCTGGCAGCACCATCTGAAGCCTCTTTATTTTGCTCACAGGGTCACTTCTCTCCCTGTACAGGATTCCATCCTGGACCTTGAGCTTTTCCCAGTGCTTCAGCATGGCCAGCGACCTGGCATCCATACCATGTCTCTCTCGTGTGGAAGGACGTCTTCTGCGGACAACGAACGGCAGGAGTCTGGAGACCCCTACCTACACTGCAGTCAACAGGACAGCCCCTATCTACTTGCAGGACGTGATTCGATCCTATACGCCTGCTCGACCACTCTGCTCTGCAGCAGCAGGGCGCCTTGTACCCCCTCCCACCCGAGCAAAGGGATCACAGAGCTTCTCCACCCTAGCTCCCCAGTGGTGGAATGAACTCCCTGTCCCTCTTCGAACCTCTCCTTCACTACCCATCTTCCGCCGTGGTCTGAAGACTCATCTCTTCAGACTATACCTGGAATAACTACCACCACTCTGTATATTTCACTCTAAATCCACCCCTCCCCCTTTCATGACACTCATTACATGTTCCCCCATCCCAGCACTTTTTGGTAATTTGTCCTAATACTGTAGCTTGTTCTTCTGCCTAGTTGGCTTTGCAGAGGTTAGATCAGAATAGTGTTCACTGCGTGAACTAAACTTTGTTCTTGGCAAGAAATAGCTGGACAATATAAGTATTGTATCTTATTGTACCTGTGTTTTGTAGTTGTCCATGACCATGAAATGTACTTCTTGTACGTCGCTTTGGATAAAAGCGTCTGCCAAATAAATGTAATGTAATGGATAAGTCTGGAGACAGTGGGATCCCGAAGTTGGTGATCTTTCAGCTCATGCAAGGTAGGTGAAGGTAAGGTATCTTGACCTGCAGGTTGCAGCTGCTGGACATGGTGGACAAGGTAAGTAGCCCTAATCTCTGCAGTATTCTCCCAGTCACTGTGGTGCAGCAAGACAGCCTTGACTTCAGATGAACCGCAGGAACCTGTTGTGTCTGGGGCAGACTCGGGTTGCTAGACCACCTGAAGATGTTGGATTCCATGTCTGAAAGCATCCTGCACTCTGTCAGCTTCCGCACCTTCTGCTTCCTGCACTAAGCTACTGTAGGGCTCCTGAATGAAATGCCTGCTGATGGAAGAGGTGAAGGGGTCACGGCTGAGCGCGTCTGCCACAACGTTCTTCGGACCTGGAATGTACTTCAAGTCAAAGTTGTAGGACGACAGCTTGGCCACTCATCTCTGTTCATAGGCATCAAGCTTGGACTTAGTCAGTATATGGGTGAGCGGATTGTTGTCTGTCCACACTGTGAAGTCGTGCCCTTTCAACCAGTGACTGAACTTTTTTGAGAAGCTCCACTTCCCGGCCATGAACTGGAGACGATGGGCAGGATATCTCTGCTGCGACTTGCTGAGGTTTTTCTAGTAAAGGCGATGGGGCGTGCCTTATCCTCTCCAGCAGGCAGTTGCGATAATACCGCTCCGAGTCCATCCAGAGACACATCCACAGATAAGATGAAAGGCCTTGAAAAGGCCAGGACGAGCCAGCACAGCACAGTTGAGAAGCTCAGTCTTGAGCTTATGGAAGGCTTCCTCACACGCAGGGATCCAATCTGCAGCGGTCAACTTCCTGAACATGCCAGCACTCCTCCCAGCCTGACCAGTCCGTCCTTTCCTCTTCTGGCCTGCTGTTAGAGTGCATGGAGGCTTGGCAATGGTCGAACACCCAGGGATAAAGCTCTGATAGAAGAAGACCATGCCCAAGAAGGACTTAAGCTTCTTCACAGAGAGAGTGCAACCGTCCTCCTCCATTAGGGCTTCTCTTGGCATGTTAGAGATTACATCCACCTTAGCTGGATCCACAGCGACACCACTCTGGTCAATGACATGACCAAGGAACTTGACTGATTTCCGCAGGAAATGACATTTCTTTGGGCTCAACTTGAGATTACTGACTCTCAGCTTCTGGAAAACCACCTGGAGCCTGCTAAGGGCTTCCTCTTCAGTGGGAGCGAAAACCAGGAGGTCGTCCAAATAGCAGAGCAGACTGGTGAAGTTGAGGTTGCCAAAAATGTTCAGCATCATTTGCATAAAGGAAGCTGGGCTGTTTCAGAGCCCTTGAGGCATCCTATTGTACTCATATAAGCCAGCAGGTGTTGTGAAGGCAGTGCACTTTTGTCTTCCTTGCACATGGGGATGTTGTAAAACCCAGAGGTTAGGTTCATGGTGCTGAAGAAGGCATTGCCTCCGAGTGCTGCAAGACAGCCTGCTTGGTGAGGGAGCGGATGGGCATCCTTCAGAGTCCGAGCATTCAGCCACCAGAAGTCCGTGCAAATCCTCAGTCCACTATCTTTTTTCCAGACTATGACTAGAGGAGATGCATACTCGCCGATGGATTTGCGGATGATCCCCTTCTCCTCCATGTCTGTGAGTGCTTGCCGGAGCTGTTGGTAGTGGGCAGGGGGCACTCTCCTGTACGGCATGTGGAATGGGCGGTCATCTGTCAGGCGAATGCGGTGTACAAACCCTTCTGCTTTTCCAAAGTCAAGCAAGTGTCTGGAGAAAATGTCCTCATACTCTTCAACAAGCTCAACAAGCACTCTCTTAGAGCAGAGGCTGACATGGCATGAGTCAATGTCAAGATCGCTCAAACCTAGGTTGGAGAGCTTATCTTTGAAGTAATGTCTGTGGTAGTTGGCCTGATGACCTGTTCCAGCTTCCTGTTCTCCATCTTACAGGAGCCCTACTGGATGTCGAGGTCTTTAACTGCAAGACAGAGGACGGCGTGTAGCACAGTGGGTAAGGAACTGGGCTTGTAACCGAAAGGTCGTAGGTTCGATTCCCGGGTAAGGACACTGCCGTTGTACCAGGTACTTAACCTGCACTGCTTCAGTATATATCCAGCTGTATAAATGGATACAATGTAAAATGCTATGTAAACGTTGTGTAAGTCGCTCTGGATAAGAGCGTCTGCTAAATGCCTGTAATGTAATGTAATAAAGACAAGGTGATACATCCACCGGGCACCCCCCGATCTCCCCACATTGGTGTGATGACTCATCCAACAAGGATGTCTCTCAGTCTGGCCTTAGAAGTGCAAGGCTCCACGATGACTGTGCTGCCTGGAGACACTGGTACATTGCAGGGCAGCCTGCCCCACACTAGGTGTTCATGCTGAAGGAGTAGTGTAACAGCATGGGGCAGCTTCATAGTGCCGATCTTGTTGGGAACCTCGTCTCCCCTCCATTTCGTGATACATGACATCATATCCAATAAATGCTCATAATCAAGAAGCGAATGCTTGCACCCTGCAGATATGAGCTTCCAATAGTCATCATTACCTTTCATGACGCATATTAGGTGTTTGAGGACGTTTGAGGATGATGAGCTCATTGCGCTGACCTGGTACTACTAAAACAGGGACAATGCATTTCACTCTGTAGATGTTCAGTGTCAAGTCATACAAACATTTGGGATGGGTCTGCTTTCCTCCACAGCCAACTAGCACAATTAATTCTGCTGGTTGAGCTTCTCCCACAAGAGCTCCAGCTTCTCTCAGTATACATTCTGCCTCCTCATTCAGAGTGCAAGCCATGGATCCTGAATCTATTATGCCCTTCAGTTCAACCTTGTCATTCACTGCAACCTGAGTGTAGAACTCACTGAAAGCAGGCACCTCTGCTGATCCTTGAACCACGACTTGGTATCCTGCTGCAACCTGCACATTCTGATGTGTTATTATGCGATCCAAGAGATTGATTAGAGTATGCATGCCATTCACATCAATGGCTGGAATGGGGGCCGATGCTGGTTGGCAACGAACTGACTCAAGACCTGGCTGAGCAGCTGAAAGAGATGCTGGCGACTGTGTGAGCTGAGTGGTGGGCACTGGTACTGGACAGGGGGATATTGGCACCTGGGAGAGCTCTAGAGTGAAAGCAGTGGTTGGAGCTGGAATAAATTGGGCTGCTGTGGGTGAAAGCTGTGGAGTGAGGGCTGAGACTGGCGCTGTGCTGAATGCTGCTGCAGGTGAGACCTGCGAGGCGAGCCCTGGAACAGAAGAGAGCTGTGAGATGGGACTGACCTGCACTGGTTGTGATGTCTCCATTTCCTGTGACATGGCTGTCTGGATGTGGCTGACTGTATGCCTCTGTGGGGCTTGAGAACTGGCCTGAGTGTGTGCCCAGTGTTCACGCTGGAAGTTATCAATGCGTTCTTGAACCTCACCAGTTGTCCATTCTTCAGCTGCCTTAAAGCTGAGCCTGTTGAAGAGGATGGGGTCTGGACAGTACTTGATGAACATCATTGACACTTCACGTTCTGGATCCTCAACACTGCGTGCCTGCCTCCATAAGCACTCATCGCTACATCAATAGCATTGTTTATTCTGATCCACTACTCCATTACTCCTTCACGTTGCAGTAACTTGGTGTTATAGAAGTCAGCCATCGGCATGGAGGAGTAAGTCAGCTCACTGAAGAGCTGTTTCAGGATGTCAAATATCAGTACGGGAGTCTGAATGTGGTCAAGTGAGGGGCTGTGGTGTAGTGTGACCTTCATTTCATCCTTTCCCATTAGCCTAGCTAATATCTCTTGTGACTGTTGGTGTGTCGATGTGTTTCTTTTCACAAAATACATCCCCACTGTTTCCTCCCACTCACGGACAGACCACTTATCACTGCTGTCGCCCCTGAAAATTGGTGGCTCCTTAACATCTGACTGCATGACAAATTTTACCCCAGAAAAGTTCAACTCAAAAGGTCTCTGCTCTGAATTACGGACCTCTGTTGACACAGACTCACTGTTAATTTTGTCACCCTGTAGCTGGGCTGTAATAGACTGACCAATCTGTTTGGCTAACTCTGAGATGAGAGTACTCAATTCAACATTAGATGCTGTCTGTGGGGTTTGCAATTCACATGGAGGGACCTGGACACGAGTGGAACAAAACCTGGGGGTTCTCAACCCACCCACCTTAGGTGTCTGGACCTCATCTTTGAAAAAACACCCTCTCCCAAAGCCCACATTGGAGTAAACCTCCCCTTCAGGAACTCCAGTCCCCTCTGAACTAGCTGCTGGTTCCATGACAAATACACAAGAATAGAAAATTACAAATGTATACAATCACACACTGTATAATAATTCACACTTTAGTATCTTCACTTGACTCTTAAAAATCTTGATTGGACTGATCAATTGAGATGACATCGATGCTTGTTGAATCCTGAAGGTCATGGCACCAATGTAACCGGTGTGTTATGCCAATTGATGGTGATTCTGCGTTGTGTTCTGGCATTGTAGCAATAAAGAGGCAGGAGGCAGTAATGGGTCTCTGGGTCTTTACTGAAGATCTGTGATAAATACAAATGCACACAAGCTGTGTGTGTGCGACAGACTTGGCTCCCCTCTTGTTCAGTTGAAAATGTTTTTTTCGTTTTCTTTTTTAAACTACTAGTTACAATATGGTATAATCTAATAACTAATTTGACACAATAAAGATCAATTGCATAGACAATTACAATATGAATCACATTAAAATAAGTATGACTATGAATAGTCAAACACCAGACATTTAGGATAGCAGGGTTTCCGCCAGTATATTGCAAGCCCGGTGGCCCGCCGGACCTAAGTTGACCCCCCGCCGGGCCTAAGCATCTGGGAATTTATATTTTTTTTAATGTATTTTTAAAATGTTTTTAAACTACAGTTACAGTGGGGCAGCTCGGTTGAAAAGCTCACCAGCGACATCTGTCTGAGGTCTGAGATCAGCGTTATTTACCCTCATTGTGTGTAGAGTGACATTCAACCTTTTTACAGTCTCTGCATTCAACACGCTTCCAACTATCACAAGCTAACATTACCTAGCAAGCCACCATTCCTTATTTAGTAGGCTAACTAACCTCGTTACAAACTGCGTTACCACTTCATCTCGTCGGTAAGTACATTATTTTTATATTAACTTAAGCAGTGCGTAGGTAACGTTAAACTAGTAGCATGAATATAACATTCAATATATTGTAACATTCCATGACTCATTAATTGCCAACGAAATGACGATTTCACTTGTTTATTAATAACGTTGGCTTGATGACATTGATGTGCACGACAACGTTGTCATAAAAATTTTCCCGACCGTGAAAACTGCCTGACTTGTTTACATTTTGGGCAGATGTGGCTACAGATAGTAAATCCATCGTTGTTTCCGTCCCAGCACTTTCGACACAAGTAACATCGGAAAAGTCCTCTTTTTTCAAGTTTTTTGTAGAGTTCAAAAACTTTGATATTATTTATTTTAATTTAATTTAATTTCTTTTGTTGTTGTTGAAAAAATACCATTCCAAGACATTGTTGTCAGATTCTTTGTAAGACTCTGCTATGCTGTAAATAGTTGTTGATTTTTTAAAATGTGTGTTGAATAAATGACTTATTTATAACAACATTTACATTACGTCGTCATATTTTCAAACCTCCAGTCAGCTTTTAGCACCGACTTAATGTAGGGCCCTATGGAATCTGTGTTATAGCTTTTTTAAATTCTCAATTCCGTGATTCCGTCCGTGATTCTGTTATCACAGAAACTATAGGGCCCTACCTTAATGCTGCCATCAGTCTGGCCCACACCGGGCCCCTGTCAAAAAAGACACTTGGCCGCCGGCCCGCGCCGGGCCCTGTCAAAAGATACTTGCCACCGGGCCTAACAACTTTTCTGGGGGAAACCCTGGATAGAAAATATGAAAAATAACAATAAAAATAACGAATAGACAATTGATATATGTTGCACTGAAACTCAATTAGGTAACCAGAAAACCCATATTTCATTACTTTTAACAAATAGAAAAATAGAAAATCACATTATCAATTGACATTAACATTAAGTTTAGATGCACTAAGAATTACAGGCAATACTGTAGTGTTACCATAGCAACCACACCAGCTAGACTCAACTTATATCGCTAAATTGGTGTAAATGAATTAAGGCTATGAGTCTACAGCCCTTCATTGCACAGTAAATAGATTCAGAAACTAATATTTTCAAAAGAAACATTTAAACACAGGGAAACATCTCCACACCTGTGATAAATACAAATGCACACAAGCATCAGATGTGTGTGTGTGTGCAACAGACTTGGCTCCCCTGATAGAAAGAACAGAATGAATACAATTAACGAGGATAGACCGTGAATACGGCAGAGTTTGTTATGCTAGCTAGGTGACGAACTCAGCATTCTAACATTAGTCCATTTTCTCCAAAACGAAACTCATTAAAAACTTGGGCTAGTGATTTCAGATCTCGACAGGATTTACACAGAATCAGTCGGATATTATATAGAACAAATTACAACAATAAGATCACGTTCAAATCACAAATCACAACTTTTATAAACATTTATCATGCAGAGTTTGACTCGACGCAGCCTACCTCTTGTTCAGTTGGAAACGGTTTTGACCCGCTCACGCACGCATGTACCTACGTAGCCTTGCAGAACACGTTCACGCACACAAACCCCAGAACACACACAAGCAGGAGATTCAGACCCAAAAGGAGAGAAATTATGAAAGGGAATGTTTTGGTGAAATACATAAGCTATGTTTATATTAACCTGGGGCACCTTCAATCTGAAAACGGTGTGCACTGTTTTGCTATGGTTTCCGGGTTGAACGGCATGTTTACTCGAAGCGGTGGGAAACGGTGTGCAACGGGCTTTGAGGTACGTTTTTTGTCGTTTGGTGGGTGTGTCAGAGGTGTTACTCAATCAGCAGTGACATGTATATAAACCCCGCCGTATTAAAAAGGCAGTGCGCACAATGGATCCAACTGAAGTCCTTTACAAATGCGTCCACTGCAGCTTGGTGTACGTCGTTAGAAGACATTAGAAGACATGTTTGTCGTAAGTATTTTATAGTATTAAACACGTATTTAAACCGATTTCATCAGGCTCCGAAAATTATTCGAAAAGAACGCAAAGAATGGCCTTCTCAGCTGCCATAATTGCAACGCTTGTGTAACACAACAGGGTGTTCAACGCACCACCGTTTCCGTTTAAATAAACTTTTTGCTACGTTTTGTCGGGGCTGAACACGCCCCAAGTTAGGTGACGGAAGTTACAAAATCGTTTGCAACTAAGGACTGATTATAACAATATAACCTACTGACTGTTTTATTAAAAGAGGACACTATTTAGCAATGTGGGACAATTTCTAATGAATGTGTAGCTTTATTGATACAGAATTTGTTGGGAAATTCCTACTGAAAATATACTATTTCATTCACGTTTTATTTAAGCCGCGTTTCCACCAAAAGTACCTGGAACTACTTTTCAAGGAACTAAAAGGTTCCTTCAGCCCATTGTTGTCTGCGTTTCCACCGCGGTCTAAAGTCCCGCGAAGATTAGGCAAATTAGCCCACTGACGTATGACCGCAGGAACTAGGGTCTAAATTAGGTTCCGGGGTCTTTATTTTACCCCCAAAAACGTCCCTGCTCGGGGGGTAGTACTTTCCAAAAGTACCGGAACCTCTGGGGTGGGGCGCAAACGCTGAAAATTTCTGATTGGTCGACTACTTGTAGTGTTTTATTTCAACCGCCATGTTTAAAAATCTGCAGCCGCAAACCGATTTATTTTCATAATAACTTCAAATCAAACTTGTATGTTATGCGGCGCAATAGCCTAGTTTTGGTTATAGCCTGCCAACGTCTTGGAATTATAACGTGTGCTCTTCTGTTCTTTTCTTGCTTTAGTATTCGTTTTATAAAATGCTAAGCATTCGTGCTGGGACAGCATATTACGTACCAAAACATTCAAATGGATTAATTCGGTTGCTGAATATTTTCTTCCGGATTTTCTTTGTTAGCCCGTTGTAATTGACTCAAAACGTTTGATGCAGTTATGTGAGGTATGCGGTAGTTCTGCGTAATTCACATTGGTGATACAGTAAAAGCAAACTGGAAATCACCTTCTGCACTTTTTGTCAGGGTAAAATAACAGGTTAATTCTAGTAATCGTCCCTTTAGCTTTTTCAGACTGCCGTAATTTTACTCTGCCATTCTTCAATTCCACAAAAACACCAGGAAGACTATGAACTAATTTATGGTGCATGGTTCGCATCTGGAGGGCACACTTCGCTGCTCGGCTAGGCTGTACCACTGCTAATTTAAATTTTCACGCAAGTCCGAGTTTTCGTTCTATTCTTGTCATTTTGCGATTAGCCTATATGGAATTGACGATGAGAAAGTAATCAAACAGCAAATAGTTTACAACGTGTGCATGTTTTCTGCTGTTGTTGCCAGTTATATTGGAAATGTGAATGCATTCTGTCGCTTCGGATGTCAAGACATGAAAGTGAATGTTCGCATAAAAACATAATGAATGTGTTTGAGAGGATATATAAAACAGTTACAATGACTATTGGCCTGTTATATCCTATTTGTTGCATAACAACGGTCCAAGTTCAACTACCAACGACAGTTTTGCTTGACAACGGTAAAATATGCCCAAACGGCTGCAGAAGAATATTTCAATTCCAGGTGATTAAATCGATAAAAATCAATAAATACAAAAGTAACCATATATAGTCATTGTTGGTAACCTGTTGTATATAAGTGGAATAAACCCCTCCGGGCTGTCCCGGTTATTAGAAAATAATGTAGGCTACTTCGGTGGTAGTATGGGGTTACAGAAGAAATCATAGGACAGATGGACCGACGACAATGTCGCTTTTTCATACGTCAGTGGGCTAATTTGCCTAATCTTCGCGGGACTTTAGACCGTGGTGGAAACGCAGACAACAATGGGCTGAAGGAACCTTTTAGTTCCTTGAAAAGTAGTTCCAGGGACTAAAAGTTCTGGGTACTTTTGGTGGAAACGCGGCTTATTGCTCCTGATCACACAGATGAGAGGGGCTGGTAGAGCACACCCCGCTTAAGCGGATCAATGCTGTCATTGGATAATCGCTAGCACACAGCCCAATGGCGAAAATAGTTCAACAGGAGTATATGCAGCTTCAGCGAATGGTAAGTCTGCAACATGCTCAGAGCTGATTCAAACGAACAAATCTTTACATGGAGATGAGTCAGTATGATTCACAGGGCTGGCCCGTGACATAAACAGTCTATGCGGTTGTTTAGGGCCACAACGGGTGGGGGGGGGGGGGGGCACACAATCCAATGTTTATCTAAGATAAATAACGTTATTTTCAAAATTACGTCATTCATCCCCTATTGCGGAAGTAGCGGTATTAATTTCTAAATGGAATGGCAACCGAACATTTCATAACAATGTAAGAAGGATTTTACCAAGCGAACCCCCCCCCCCCCCCCCCACTTGACAGATTGGAACAGCACCCCCCGCGCTCAAAAAAATTGAATGCTTTGATGTGAGTAATACTTCCAAAGACAGAACATCTCAAGTTACATGTTGTCACTGTTTCCTGTAAGGGGGAACAGCATCTATAACCTGTTGGCTCAAAGGTAGTTTGCAAATAGCCTATTCTAACTAGCTCAATAGCTAATGTTAGCTAACGCTTATAAAGGCTATTTAGATGATATCTTGTACATAATAATATTATGGTTTCATATCTCAAGTGTTGTTTGATTATAACATATGACAATGAAAAGTACTGCCATACAACTGGGCTATTTAATTTTGGGAGTACCCTACAGCAGGTTTGTTTTCTAAATCGGTTACGCCATTGTTCACACAGCACTTCTGCCAACTAAACAGTTAGCCTAACAAGCTAAGCTGTTTGACTAAAAAAATATTTTAGCAACTTGCTACTCCCAGCTCATTTCTCCCGTATTGTGATGGCATTTCTGAATACAGGTTGTACTGAAAGCAATTTCTTATCGTCAGATCGTACATTGCTGCAGGTAGCCAGCGGCACCAGGATGGATCTGGCAGCCGCTGGCTTGCTATCAGGCCTCTGTCACTCTGCCGTGATTCAAACAGGTGTGCACCGTTAAAATCAGCCTTATATCCATTTGCATAATCAAAACAAAATTTCCCATGTGAAATAACAGGGTTTTCCCTAGGTTTTCAGAGGGCTTAGGCGCTCTCAGCTATATTTTGGAACAGCGTTTTTTTATATATGAAAAAACGGTTTGACCAGCGGTTCTCATCAGAAAAAGACGTTACGTGTGAACACAGCCTAACTTTGTTTAGCTACCAAGCCACGTTAGATACTAACGTTAGTTCGAGGTAGCCTATCTTTATGTAACGTCAACTAACTAGCTTCGCTGGCTAACGTTGTCATAAACTTTTTCCCGATCGTGAAAACTGGATTACTTGTTTACATTTTTGAGAGATGTGGCTTGTGGGTAAATCTACCGCTGTTTCCGTCACGGCACTTTCGACACAAACAATTCGGAAGCGCTATCCTAAAATTTCCTTTTACTGTGAAGAGTGCCTGACCCGCAACCGTAGTAATGTGTTAACACGGCGACACAATTATATCGAGAAATACCATCTTTGGGGAAAAAACGCTATATTCTGTAAATGCATTTAACCTACCATGCATAAAAACATAAAAATGCTCGTCAATCACCAAATTCTATTTATGGGGGTTTCTTCAACTAGGAGCACTTTTGTCCTTGTGAACTTATTAAAAAAAACTTGTTCAAATCACACTTACCACAGTCTCATAAGTTTATCTAATTTGTCTAGTTTTAAGGTCCAAGAGAGGACGCGCTGCCATCACAAGATAATTTGGTCATTTTTGACATTTTTTCTGACCCGTAATGAACAAATGTCATTTCCACCACAACTAAATATATGACTATTATTTAAAAATAGTATGACATATGTCACCCCATAATAATATATGACTATTTTCATAACTAGTTTTGCCAGTTGATACCTTTTTACAATTATTATACATTTGCGAATTAAATTTATTAAATGTCACAAGGACCAAACGGCTTAACGTACATCCACCACAATCTGAAATATAATGTTGGCTTGGGTAGATACTGTTTTGAAATAAATAAATTGTATTATTGCATTAAGTAGAGTATGATCTCCAAAATTGTGGAGAAATGTTTAATGTATGGTTGTAACTTTTTGAATATTTTCAAAAAATGTGTGCGGTGATGGAAATGACAGGGTGCTGTGGAAATGACATTGTGTTGTGGAAATGACAATTAATGAACATGAATGTAGAAAATATTAAATTGAAAACAGTAGAAACATTTATTTGGAACATTTTTGTTGAACTGTCGTGAGACAAAACTGCTTTTACAATGCAAAATAATGGCAAGGCAAAAATGTACATAAGCAATGATACATCAAAATTACATCAAATAATTGTGAGAGTTGGATGTATATTTTAAAAATTTGAATTGGTCTCTTAGATGAACAGTTGTGTATGAGTTACTGTATAGAACTTTAACAACACCCAGTGGAAATGTACCTCATACTTTCAATGCATAGTGTGCGTAAAATGTGTGTGTGTGTGTATGTGTGTGTGTGTGTGTGTGCATGTATCCCAGTCTTCCATTATGCAGAAGATGATTCAAAATGATAGTACATCTTTGGACTTAAGCATTCTGAGCACTCTAGTCTGGCCCATTATAAACAGTTGTGTGGCTGCACATAATGTGTGTGTGCGTGTGCGTGTATGTACGTGCAGCACATGTGTGTGTGAATGTCTGAATGTGATTAAAGGCCAAATCTAATCAAGGGTTTGACAAATTTCTTTCCAGACTGACACTGGTGCCGTTTGGTCACTGGTACCGTTTGGTCACTGGTACAGGCTCAGGGATAGTGTTATTACTTTCACGGATTAATACCAGATGATGTCATCTCTCTCTGGCCAATAGAATCGATTGTTACCTATAGACCAATTGTTACCTATGCGGCTCATTGTTATAACAAGAGCACTGCTGTAACCATCAATATCTTGAATGATGCCCAGGTACACATCTCCGTCATAATTGACGGCACACCACTGATCTATAAGCCCCTCGTGTAAGTCCGGAGGGAAATGACTGTGGTGGAAATGACATTTCTACAGTATTTTGTGAAAAACTTCAAGGTAGCTTGACATATTAGCTTTGATTTGATAGCTAGCATATGATGAATGCAAAATACACTTATTTAACTTTAAAAATCTATCCTCTTACAAACTTTCATGAAGGTACAGCATGTTTGGAAATGACATACAATAAAAATATTGTCTGTTCAAGCAATATTTACCTTGATTTTTCTTCAGTAGCTGTACATGAAAATGCACATCTCCTCCATATCAGACATGTGCTCCGTTGCCACTGTCTAGTTCCTTAACAACCACCTAAACAATCTCTCATACAGACTTTTTAAAGGGAACATTGCTGTTGCGGAAATGATGGTGATACTGTGTGGCAACTGTATTTTGTGTAAAAAATAATATTGACAACTGTCTCACATTAAATACTAATGTGATTAATTTTATTAATTATTTGAGTATTACTCAAATGAACTGAGTTCAGGAACATTAAATGTTTTCATATAAATTATATTTTTACACTTTATTTTCATTGTTTAATTTTAAAAGTCTGGGTGTGGGACAAGGGCAAAACAGTGATATTGAAGCCTATAAGGCTGTTGAAAAGTAAGAAAAAATCATAATGGACACATGGTAAAAAGTTTCTAAGATGGTTTTATTGTTAATTTAACAAAGAGAGAGGGAATTGTACAAAATTATATGTATTTTAAAAAATATGACCAAAGGACATGAAAGTGCTTGTAGTCTAAGAACCACCCTTATAAAGAGATCATAGCGCGGAGTGTTTAAAACCATAAAGCCACCTCTCCGTTTTTTTTTGTCAGCGCATCACCGTTATTTTTACATTCATTCTGATATGTCGCCTAAATGCCTTTTTGCGTTCATTCGGCTGAAGGCGCTCCGCAAAAGCACTTAGGTGCTGCGCCTTAAGCTTTTCTATGGTAGAGAAAACCCTGAATAAGTTTAGACCATATATCAAATGTTGCCTACCTAAGTTCCTTATTAAGCTATGCCTGTTTAGCAGACCTGGATCAAATACAATTACATTTTGAAATACATTTACAAATGAAATACTTTGTATTTGATTTATTTAAATTATTTCATGGAAAATACTTTCCCAAATAGTATTTAAAAAATACATTCCTTTAAATAAATTCTTTCCTAGGAAACCAAATACTTTAGTATTTAGAGCCTTGTAAAAATACATTAAAATACAAATACAATTTTAAAATATTTTAAATTATTTATGTGATAGACAACATGCAACATTGTAGGCTTCATACTGAAGGAGGTATCCCAGAGTTCTTTGAGCAGTCTTTGGGACTGGCCCTCGATGTGATATCAGCAAGTTATAATACTGAGGGCACTCCAGGGGAAATACTCCAGGCTAGGAGTTGAATTTGGATGATGGGCAAGGACAGCCTATGCTGACAATTTTAAACCCATGCACTGCCTCTAACAGACCGTAGCCTAAATGCCCATACATGTCTTTGCATTGAGGGGATGGCAAACTCAGACTTCTTGATGAGCTACTTTCCAGTTTATTTGTGCCCATGCAATCTTTTTAAAGTTAGTGGCCTTTTACTGTATTTTCTCTTTTCTGCAGTCAGAGTGTTCAACAGCCATATGTACAGTTCCATCTTTTACATTTTGTAAGGTTACATACTGATAAAACAGGATTCAGCCGTGCATATTCACTACCAATTAACTCCTTTGCGCATCATTTTCAAGTGAGAATTACAAGCTTTCCATCAGTACAGTAGTCTAAAATATCTAGGGGTCCAGTAACATATCCAAAAGCTCTCCAAAAATGAATTAAATGCTTTTCTTCCATTATAAAGCATATAAATGTGCCCCTTGTGAAGGTTTAAGATGAAACATTGATATCAGATTAAAAAATAATACAAAAACATTATCACACAATGTGGTACAGTACCGAAATGTGTAATCGTTAACTCTACTCTGCAGTGTGTCATGTTTTCTTGTATGGGGATGGGAAGACATTTAAACAATATTCAACCATCTACCACATTTTGGCGACGTTCCAGCTTTCACGTCATATCTGATGCATGAAACACAAACACTACTGAGCTACCAACGAACGCTTACGTTACAGAAATATCCTCATTTTAAAATGCCACTAACGTATTTAAAGACCCCCCGTTTCAAAAATAATATATAACCGAAATATTTTGGTCAGTAATACTTACATAGTGATGATGAAATGTTATCTGTGTTCAGTAGATAGAGACAGAGAATCAATGCTGTTTTTCTCCTCTTCTGACTTACTCCAGAAAAGCAAACATGTGGCTTAGCTATGCTCAAAAGTACTTAGTAATATAGTAATATTTTCCAAGAAATTACAAAAATCATCAGTAACATTTCGCCAGGTTCAGTGTCTTTTACTGCTACCACAGAGTGAATACGTAAGGCAGCGATGATGAGAGACAACTTTAGGTTATGCTGGGCAATAAAACTCTATTCCAAAAGTAAAATTAGACATGTTATACATCTTTAGAAAGCTTATTCTGTCACCTACTGAATAAATTAATTGTCAATCAAGTCAGATTGTACTAAAAAGTGCGACAACATCGCAAACAACGTGTGGTATTACGCACAGCTATTTTGGAAGGTACCCAGGCATCACAAATGCGCATATATTTCACAAACAGATTGTCCAAGACAATATATGACCACTCAGTCTCAAAAGGGACATCTCTACACGTAAACCAATGGTAAGGTTGTATATTTATTCAATATTTAGTCCCAGATATTGACAGTAGAATGACATGGTATAATTTTTAACAAAAGTTGTCTTATTTATTTCGTTATTCAGTGAGCAGCGTTTTCCCTGCTGTATTGGCATATCTGGTTTATCTTGTTGCTATGACGCAATACAAATTTTTAGTGGTGAATGAATATTTTTATGAATGCCCAGATAGACACTATTGTCCAGTGTGTCATGGATGGTGAGTGTAGTTGCAGATGAGACTGCAGGGAGGGGGTGCTTGTTAAATGAATGACCGGCGCGACGATGGTGGCACTGCGAAACTCCGTATTCGGCATAGTTGTCATGTCTACTAATAAAACTAGAACACAGAGTTTGTGTTTTCAACTCATAGGAGCAATGAATGTCTGAGTTGAGCAATCTAGGCACGCCAGCGTGCAAACCACTTGGGGGCTTGCGTGAAGGGGTTAACACTGGAAATAGGTACAATTGGACTGGGGCCGTCAGCAGCCACTTGACGCATTCTCATCAAAATACTGTCTTCTAATTAGCTAAAATGCTCAACTTTACGAGCTGATAAGTTCTCACATATTCTGTGCTTTTCAAGTCTTTCCAAAGCTTGGTGCATTTGCACATGTTGCACCAATATGTTGTGAAAATATTTTCTAATAATTCCATTAAATCAAATACTTTGTATTTGAAAATTCAGTATTTTAAATGTTTTTTTAAGACATATTTGAAAGTAATTGCATAAACGTAAATGCTCCTTAAATGTATTTTCAAATATATGTTGTAATTTAAATGTAATTAAAAAAAAAAAGTATTTGTAAATGCTGAATTTCAAATAATTTCTAATTAAGTATTTAAAAGTAATGAAAATACTTTAAATATTGTGGCAGCCGGCCGGGGGAGGTCCGGGGGCTGGTCATTGAGAGCCGATACATCCCGCTGGCTACACCCACGAGCCTTATATGGAGTTCCGGCAGCAACGAGAAGCACCTGTATGCCCTTGGTTACCTGAGGGTTCAAGTTATGAAAAGGAACCACGGATTTTAATCGGGGCAAAGTACCGAGAGGGACACGCGTTGGTGGAGAGTGTGTTGTGTAAAAAGAGAATTTGTGATTATCGTTTTGTGACCTGAAATTGACTGAGAACCTGCTTTGTGTACCGACTCCTTTTGTTGTGAGAACCCAAATTGGTTTTGGAACTTTGGATTACGAACTTTGACCAGGAGAACAGAATACGGACTTTAATTTGATTGCCTGATTCCCCTCCCCGCTGTTTGCAAGTTTCCCTAAATGAACTGTATCTTTGTTTGTTGTTTCGTTATCAAATTCGGCTGCGTTGTTACCACAACACCCCTGTTCCTGCTACAATATTCATCTGACCCAAGTCTGCTGTTTAGCCATTTTAGCTGTCAGCAAGGTGAGGATTAAGTGAAATATGTTTAGTTTTCCGAACCCAGCAGTTTTAACCGTTAACACCCTTGTTTGATGTCTGGAACTTTGAATACCGAACACAAGTGCATCAACTGTTAAATCTCCTCGCTTACCCAACATGTTACCCAAATATATTTATTTCATTTAATTTGGTACTTATTATCCAAGATATTAATTATCAACCAAATTGCCGAATTCACTGATAGGCAGAGCAAACTGTTTGGATCATTTAATCGTAATCGTAAATATTACAATACATTTCCCATCAGTGGCGTCACTAGGGTTGGTGTCTAGTGACACCACTGATGGGAAATATATTGTAATATTTACGATTACAGGATATATAAATGTTTCGATCCCCCCGACCTGTTGTTTTTACCTCTTTTGGGGGGGTCCAAGTCTTAATTAGGGGGGTCAGACCCCCCCAATCCCCCCGTAATTCAAACCTTGACGCAGACACACAGATTCACTCCTCAGATGGTAACCCCCCAGTTCCTGCTTATCTCCAGGCTATGCTGGCTGAGCACTTTGAAGCTTCCTTGGGCTGAAAATGGCTAAATAGTGAATTTCATGTCTGACATCGCGATAGCATTTTGGCTGTATTGACAGCAAAGTTTTTTCATCAGAATATGCCCAGAGCTGCTGGCTATCTGGTGCCTGTCTTTCTGCCATGACCTAAATGGTTTGCGCCGTTAAAATCAGCCTTCATAGCCATTTAAAGAAGCGACACCAAGTTTCCCTTGTGAAAAAAGTTTAAGTCACTTAAATTGAAAAATATCGCAATGTCCAGGTTAGGCTACCAGCAAAACGTGCATGTCAGTCAAAACTGCATTTAAGGTTGGGTACTGATTTCAATGTAGGCTAACCCCGCCTGTAATAAACTACAAGATGATAGTTTATTCTGTCAATATATCCGACCTGTGTTCTTCTGGGGCTTTTTCCATTGTGGGCATTTCCATCATGATTTCTTATTATTTAGGCCTATTAGGTAGCCGTGCAAGGCTGATCCACGGATAGCCTGACATCGGTGGGACTTGTGGGTAGCCTGTGAGAACTACCAAAGATGGCCGATGGATTAAGAAAAATCTACAAGAATGTCTAGACTAAAAATTGACTGTATTCATTTATACTTGTTTCAAGTGACCTGTAAATGGTTAGCTATAGACTAACGTTAAAGTTTGTAGGTAGCCTTTTATACAAACGGTGGTGGTTGGTTGGCTCATTAAAGTGACTGGCAAAAACCTATAGTGACGATTTTACTACCAGCATCTCTGTGGGACAAAAAAAGTATGCATCTGTGATTGAATGACCGTCAGTGTAGTTGGTGGTAACCAAGTGTTAACCGATATTCTTCTCTATGCTACGGTGCTATGAATGAACTAACTGACTTAGCTGGCTAAAAAAGCGACCTAATTTATTATAAATGCTGACCTGCCAACCTGCACGCATTTTGTGTACCAAACACGCAATTCTTGGTCAAAATACGCAGGTACGAAATGCCAGCTGAAACTACGCAAAAAAATAAATAATAAAAAAATATATATTATTGTAATTGAATTACGGAAAACAACCAATTAATACAAAACAATACCGTACATTTATTCGGTACTTAAACTACATCCCTCGGATTGAACCAGATGCTACGACCTTGTGCTTGTGGTTCTGTAACCCCTCCCCGACCCACTCAACATCCACTGATACGCAGTGGTACTTTATTATCCATCGAGGCGTAACGCTGCATTGCTGAGGTAAAATGGGAAGTAATAATCAAGCACAAAAATGTGACCGTAATGTTAACATATAAACCGGTAAAACATGTTCGGTAACTTTACAAGATGATGCATTTCAAGGGGTATATCCTAATGAGATAAATTTGTGTATATAGTTAGCCGTAGTAGTAGCTCGCATGCAATTTAGCTTTGTTACGAGACGTGTGAATAACTGATGGAGTAATTTAGCTGCAGTAACTCAAACGCTACGGAGACTTCCTGTTCAAACTTTGAATCGCGCATGCTCTGTTGGAGCAAAGTGACCATTGCAAAGGTGTTTGACTATTGACTGCTAACGTAGCAAATAATTAAAGTAATAATCTCGAAGATTTTCATTAAAATAAATGTCTTTTAAGTCACTATTTATCGCTGCATTGGGTAACACAATGGTGATTGAGCCTATTTTTATATTAATTTATACTATCATTATTATCATAATTCATGATTAAAAAACTTGGTGTCTGTGGCGACATTCCCGGGAAAAAATCACAAGCGGCGCACAGTTAGTGATGCGTTTTTCATCACCCATCAGTGGTTGGTCCGCCAGAGAGGGTAGGCGGAACTAACGCAACAGGCTCGCTCTACAACTCACTTGTGTGTGAGCAGCGTACTGTTTTTTCCGGTGTCTGCATGCGTTACAATAACAGAGAAAGGGGGGGTTGGGGGAGTTATGGAACCCTAAAAGGTTTTTGTGTAACATGAGAGATCATATTATTTGTTGATGTAGATTTCGTATTACATTTAATGACAATGTAACTTTACTAAATTACATAGCTATTTGCACAGCTAACGCTAGCTACCGGACCATGTCAAGAAAGACAACATTAGTTTAGACAATGTTGCGCACAGTATCCATCTCTTCTTTTTAAAGTTAGTGAGACATGAATTTACTTTCAGGCTGCTGAGTTGCCATAACATGTTTGTAAAGCTGCTTCTGTCTACGGGGAAGATAAAGTTCTATATAAGAATATTTTTAGAATATCGGTATTTCAGATAAACTTCCGCTTGCTTTGTATCTCCACTCACTAACGGTTCTGTCTTATGCAAGTTAAAATACCATCTAAAATAAAACTGATTTTGCCTGTAACAAAAATATGTCTAGGTTAGACTACTGTAACGCCCTGCTTTCTGGCTGCCCTAATAACTCGTTAAAGAGTCTCCAGCTTGTGCAGAATGCAGCTGCTCGTATCTTGAGCAGAACTAAGAAGTATGAGCACATTACACCAGTACTAGCGTCGCTTCACTGGCTACCCATTAAGCATAGGATAGACTTCAAGGTTTTGCTCCTGACTTTTAAAGCTCTGCATGGACGTGCACCTGTGTACATATCGAACCTGCTCCTACCTTATAAGCCCACAAGGTCACTCCGATCTCAAGACGCAGGCTACTTGGTAGTCCCAATAATTTCCAAGAACCTAAAAGGTGGTAGGGCTTTCTCCTACAGGGCCCCACTACTGTGGAACCAGCTTCCAATATTTATAAAGGAGTCAGACACAGTCTCAATATTTAAATCTAGATTAAAAACGCACCTCTATGCTCAAGCTTACAATCAGTTGTAGTCAGGAGACACGGTGCGAGAAGCCTGTAGTCATAGAGCTTTGTAGGTGGCAATCCTTTCCTTACTGTCACCTGTCAATCAGCTGTGACCCAACTTTACATGGGCTGGCTCTTGATAGGCGGGTATGGTTGTCTACCCCTCATGACTGCATGGGCTCTCCATCCCTGTCCTAGTAGATATGCAGCCATATTCTACTCCTGGCGGGGTCCCCCAATACATACCACTGGCACTTACTCACTGTCTGCTATATTGAAAATTCCCTAATTGCTGTTTCCACCCTCTTCTCCACGCTGCCGGCGGGGCTCTTGCCCCAACCCTCAAGAGTGCTTCGGGGGTCGTCTGGTCTCCCCCACCTCTGCGGTCCAGCCCCTCCTTCGTCATTGCCTCCACCCTGCCCACATCTGCCACCACCTGCTGTTCCCCATCACCGCCACCCGGCCCCACCCATCATCTGAGCCACATCACATATCATATCTTCTGCATAAACTGGCTGACATGCTGGTCACCAGTCGGCACCCTGAGCCGACCAGAGGAGGATGGGTTTCCCCCTTGAGCCTGGTTCCTTCCAAAGTTTCTCCCCATCTGCCACAGGGAGTTTTTCCTTGCCACTGTTGCCTTAGGCTTGCTCCTGTGGGGGTTTAGGCTAGGGTTGTCTGTAAAGCGTATTGTGACAACTGTTGTAAAATACGCTATATAAATAAAATTTGATTGATTGATTGATTGATCATATCAGGCAACGTTGCGTTAGCTAGCTAGCTAATGTAATTAACACAATCTAATGTCGGCTAACAATTAGAAAAAAACGCTAGCTAACGCTACCGACCGGTACCGACCTCGCAAACCGTCTGTCAAATGCAATGCTACCTTGTTGCAACGTTGCAGTGTAGCTAAATTAAGGCCAGTTCAGATCAATGATTTGCAACGAGACTGGGTGCAACTTGCAAAATTCCGAGACGTCTGATTGTAAACGTTCTAAAACTGCACTTGGCAATTTGACAAGGACGGTCTTTTAAAACCTCAGGGCAGGCAACGGCTTTGCTACTAGCCAGTTCACACCGCTGCAATTTTCTCTGCAACATTCTAAAACCGTTTCGCCTCATTGCGAATCATTGATCTGAACTGGCCTTAACATTACCGTTATTTACATTGCCATCGAGTTCATCAATATATTATAATGATCGGAATAAAGCCAGGGTATGTGGAGCAGAGCCAGGTCTGATTTCTGAAGACGTCATGCAGGAGAAAACTAAATAAAAGAATACGGCAGTATGGATTAGCATTGTTATTATTTTATTA
The DNA here is from genome assembly GCF_018555375.3 of Anguilla rostrata. Lineage (NCBI taxonomy): Eukaryota > Metazoa > Chordata > Actinopteri > Anguilliformes > Anguillidae > Anguilla > Anguilla rostrata. The sequence goes on along the minus strand of NC_057939.1, from coordinate 31,056,366 downwards.
CGCTTCATCATATGTTCCTTCAGCCTTTATGCCCTTTGTTTTTGTTTTATTCTTCTTGTTCTGGTTGCTAATTTAACACCCAGCTCAGCTTTATTCTCGAACAGTTTAGCTAGCAAATCCAGAAACACCAGGGGTAACATTTTGCAAGGCAGTTGTTTCAAAAATACCACACAACAATCATTCACGAAAAAGACTGCTTATTGTGCACGAGATACATAATTGCACAAGCCACAGCAAATCCCGCAAATTCTTCTCTGCAGTGTAAAGATGTTCATACTGGGCAAAAGGTGGATAAAGAACGTTTGCAGAAATTGATCATCACTAATTCTACCCCAGGTTTGCTATGGCATTTTAACCCGGCTCGGCAGTGTAAAGACATCCCGAGTTAGCCTAATGTTAGACAACGAATGAGTATGTACATAATGTTACTTTTATAACAACCGTTTTTTATTCAGTAAATAGTAAGTGTTATAGTTTGCGTGCCAACTGACTGACGTCACACAGGCGACACTGGTTGGATCCGGTTGGATCTATAGGAAGTGAGGTCCAAAAACACACCTGCAATTACCGCTTCTCGCCATTGGCACCGCCATAGAGAACGAAACTGAAATCTTCGAGATTGTCACTTGAATTATAATGAAATATTAATCATGAAAAAATTGTTTTAAACAGGTGTACTCAAACTTTTGACCTGAAAGTATATCATAAGCCCAGTGCAGTGCAAGTGATATTTTAGAATCAGGTCAAATTATACAATTTTGCCTGATCACTTTAACAGCCAAAACTAGAATTATGAAGAAAGGCTTGTGTGTGCGTGCAAAGCGAAGTGGTGCAAAAGCATGTTGTGGCAAACACGCCTACCACAGGCCACCGAAGTGGCTTTTCTTGGGGCCCTCCAGCACAGAGACACAGGGAGAAGATGTTCAAACAGTCCAGATTTATTTCACGTGGGTTTGGCAAGATGGTAACAGCCAAAGTGAGCAGATGTAACCCAGTCATGACCGAAGCTCCCTGGTATGGGTGGGGATGGCAGATTTAACCTGTGCGCAGTGATTACCTCACTACGCACAGGTGCAGCCACTCCTATTCCTGGGTCCAATTAGCCTGGTCAATTATCTAATTCTTAACCAATTATCCAATTGGCCAGGTCTAATTAGCTTGACCCAGGGCAGGTGTGGCTGCTTAAACCAGCCATCCCCACACCACACATGTGAACTCAGCGTTACACTGACTATTGTGGTACTCAAAATATTTTCCTAAGGTTGGCAGGTCTGTAAATGAGTCGCTGTCGCTAACTGCAAATTACTGGGCAGCCATTACACTGTGCAAAAGAGACAAGCTGACCACATTCACATGACATGTCACGTTGGCCAATCGGAGAATTAACTATGGGCCATGGAAAAAGCGCCGTTTTGAGAAGGCAGTTTACCTTGTCTTATACAGTTCATTGGATTCGATACAGACTTTTCCATGCTTTTCCTTCCCAGTAGCCAGTGGATTTTTGCTCTGTATTTGAGATCAAGTAAGAATTTTTTATTCAGCCAAAATATTTTTGTGTACAAGTGTAAGTATATTTCATTTCCAGATGTTTGTAGCGCCGATGTGTTTCTTGCTAAGGTTAGAGGTCAGTAGTGGTGACGTCTAAGTACAAGTATTTTCCAAATCGAATGAAAATTACGAGTTCTTACACTTGATAAGTGTAGTCTTGCACGTGTACTTGGAGGTGTGTTCTTACAGGAATACAGAACACAAGTGTACAGTTTAGAATACAGCCTTTGATATGGAAAGGCTTGCATCGATAGCCAAAGTTGCAGAAACGAATATGGCATCCAGTGCACTACACCTCTCAATTTTCCCATAGGCTATAATGGAGCCTTTTTCTGGCAAACAAATGGATCTACAGTCCCATTTTCAATCCAGTTATACCCATAATACATATAAGAATACATTATATTACTGTACATGATTTTATATCAAAGTTGCGTTGTTTTACTGTGCAGAGAGTTCAATACTAATCTGTCGTTGGTTGTATTGAACATGTGACGATCACTATGATGGATTGACTACAAAGACCATCATGAAGACCTTGAATGAAATGAAATTATATAACACCACGTGAAGTAGTTGGATCGAGCTGTGATGTCTGTCAACCCAATCCAGTGGTACACAAGCTGTGGGTCGCAGGAGATATCTATTGGGTTGTGTAATCATTATGAGTAGGCTAATACCTAATTTGCACTATACACTGTATTCTGGGGGTGTTCTCGTTGAAAGCTATGGCCGAAGTCATTTATTTTCCTGAGGGTGACCCACATAATTCTTACTCTACATGGCACCAATTAAACTAACTGCGTATAATTGTCCTTGACACTCTTGCTTGGCTAGCTAGTTCGGTCGACCAGCCAAATATGCTGACAGGCCGTGGTATTGTGTAGGCTACAGCAGCAATTCAATTAGGCAAGTATGGCAAAAGTTAATTCATAACAAATCAAAATGTTATTCTGTGTACAAATAAATGCTGAATAGTTAAAACACATTTTTGTGACAGGAGCCAGAAAACCAGGCTTAAGCACAGGAAAGTTGATTTTGAGTTTTCTATAGCATATGCAAGCTGAGAAACAGAGCTTCAAATAGATGTATCATACATGGCGACTGGACAATTATTGAGGAAGTTGTGCTGTTTTGAAGTTAGACATTTATGTTGAATGGACTGCCAGAAAACCAGAGATTTTCACTGCCAAAGATTGACAAGGGATTCCCACACTTTTGTGACATATTTCCTTAGCAACCATGTCTTTAAATAGATACAAGTTACACAAAATTGCATTGTGGTGGTATATTCTACCTACAGTGGGCCAGAATTATAATAAAAATGAAGAAAAAAGGCTGCATATAATAAATGACACAGATAATAATCTATATGTTATGTTCAAACATAGGAAAACTATATACTTTCATTTCAATACATTTACTCTCATGCTTCAATGTTTTTTTTATTAAGTAATCTAATTTTTTCTGAACATTATTGGTGCCATAATTATTGGCACCCCTAATAATTATTGTAAGTAAAATCAAACAAAATGAAATTGGCAATACAATTTTACTTAATTTAGTTAATCTCAGTCTAAAGGAACTATATTCTGTCATTCCATCACTTCCAGTTTCACTAGAGAATAAAAATGAGGTAACAAGCATAGAAAATCCCTTTGTCATCCATCAGCATGGGAAAAGCCAAATAACTGTCAATTCAGAAGAGACCGATGGTAATTTACCGTCACAAGTCTGGTAACGGGTACAAAAAAAGACAAACGGTTAAACATACCACTTAGCACTGTAAGGGCAATAATAAAAAGGTGTAAAACATATGGAATGGTTGCAAATTTGCCAGGAAGAGGAAGCAAGTGCATGGTGTCCCCATGGACAGTGAGGAAGATGGTGAGAGAGGCCATTAATTACCCAAGGATCACTGTTTAAGAATTGCAGAGATTGGTTTGTTTCTTGTGGTCAGCAAGTCTAAAAAAACATTAAATGGCACCTCCATACCAACTAACTCTTTGGAAGGGTGGCACGAAGACAGCCCTTACTGAGCACAATAAACAAAACCAAGAATCGGGAGCTTGCCAAACCTCAATCGAATTATGACTGGAAGAGAGTGCTATTGTCAGATGAGACCAAAATTGAACGTTTTGGCCATACACACCATCAACATGTTTGGCGGAAAAAGAGGAATGCAGGAGAAGCACCTCATACCTACGGTCAAATATGGAGGTGGGTCATTGATATTTTGGAGATGTTTTTCTGGCAGTGGTCCTGGGGCACTATTTTAGATCAATGTCACAATGAATTCAACAAAGTACCAGGAAATTTTGGCAGAAGATTTAGTTGTCTCTGCTAAAAAGCTAGGACTTAGTCATAGGTAGATTGTCCAGCAGGACAATAACTCCAAGCATACATCAAAATCTAAACATAAATACTTAAGTGAAATCAACATCCATGTTTTCCAACGACCATCTCAGTCTCCAGACTTAAATTCCATCAAAAACCTGTGGTCTGAACTGAAGAGGGGGGCTCCATAAGCGCAAACCCAAAGATATCAATGATTCTGAAAAGTTCTACATGGAGCAATGGTCAAAAATCCCTCCAAATGTGTTCTCTAACCTTTTCAGAAATTATAGGAAAAGACTCATGGCTGTCGTCTTTGCCAAGGGTGTTTTTACAAAGTATTAAACCAGGGGTGCCAGTAATTGTGGAACTTGTTTTTTGGGGAAATATATTTTTATTTAAAAAATGTAAGACTCTGGTTGATTCCAATGAATCATCAATCAACCACACTCGTTTACACATGTTGGAAAATAAAGCTTATGTCAATAACTGTATTAACTTTTAGTTTAGCATTTTTTGTGCATATTTATCAAGGGTTCCAATAATTCTGGAGCCCACTGTATTTGATGTTGAATGCAAAAAAAAAAAAAATAATTTAAACTGCTTAGAAATCAACTTTAATGTAGGTTGAAAGCAGAAGTTGGGATCCTCACTGCCTCTTGTTCACACCCACTCAGACTTTGAATTAATTTATGCAGGCTTAGTCACACCCCTCCCTTGAATAACAATGATGCCTTTGACAAGCTGTCAATGGCTGCTCGCCTCACCAGTGAAAAGAATAGTACTTTAAAGAACACCTTCAATGAAGTATGTTGTTCTATGCCGCTTTCGCTTTGTTTGTTCGCCTTTCTTTGAACGTTGCGTCATCTCACTTCTGTTCACCGTTGTAGATATCTTTCCAAGATGGATAAGATCTTTCTCGTCCTCAGTTAAAGATGCCATGGAAAGCCTTATATTATAGATCACGTCTGGGACAGTTTTAGCATGCAAGAGTTTTCTTTTCCCTTCTTCGCACATTTGCAATCAAACGCAAGAATTTTCCCCATCTCCTTCTCGCTATCGGCGTTCACAACATCAACTGAACTCAAAACTTTAGCTTCCTCTGCGGCGACAACATCTCGGTCATCATCAGAAAACTGTACGCTTTCGTCAATGTCTGTATCTGATGCCTCTGATAAACGTCCGAGACATCACCTCTATCCACAAAGTAATCTGTAACCATGTCAATCCATTCGTTCTTGTCGCTGGCACTTTCTAAATTCAGCTCGGTAATTTGGCGGAGAGCTTCAGCCACATTACCAGCGTTATCACACATGATAGAATCCCCCGAGACACTCGTAATCACTCGTAAAAGAGTAGACTAGATTGTAAACAACACAAGGTATTTCCTGACTACTTATGCAGGAATGCCATGTGGAATGGTCATTAATATGCATGTCCCCGCCCATTGTCCTGCCCCCTCACAACAAGCAGACGGAGAGAGAGACGAGAGAGAAAGAGAGTTTAATTATTTATTTCTGGAGAATCACCTTGTGCGACTTAAGCCTGGGTTCATTGGCTCATGTCACATATATTTTACATGATCACGCAAATGCCTGCTTTAATGTTAGCTGGTGCTTCATTCTGAGACAGCACAGATTCTACCTAATTAACTTGTTTTTTGCTCATACAACTTAAGTTAACAGCTTTAGCTAATCGTCGTGATCTGGTATTTTTGTGCTTTCAACATAAAAATCTGTAACATTATTGAAATATTGGCTGTATTGAAATATTAGCTGGGAAACTGGGGCCTCTGCTGTTCTCCATTTACAAAATATCTCTTGGTTCATTCATTAATTCACATGGCATCTCTTATCACTGTTATGCTGATAATACACAGCTCTTCTTCTTTTTCCCTCCCTCTGCCACACTGGTCAATGAAATAATATCTGCAAGCCTGGCAGGCATCTCGACATGGATGGCCAGGCATCACCTGAAGCTCAACCTCCACATGACTGAGCTGCTGTTTATCCCTCACAATCCCTATCCCTACTACGGGAGCTCTCCAGCACTGCCAATGGTACCACAGTGACTGTATGTCACTCTGCAAAGAGCCTGGGGGTGATCCTGGATGAACTCCTGGACTTTAAAAAGCACATCAAGGCAACCCCACGGTCCTGCTGACTTCTCCTGAACAACATCAGGAGGATTCGACCATACATGACCAAGTACTCCTCCCAGCTGGGAGGAGTACTTGGTCATGTATGGTCGAATCCAGGCTATGGTAATCTCCCATCTAGATTACTGCAGCTCCTTCCTTGCAAGCCTGCCAGCCATTCAGCCGCTATAGCTGATTCAGAATGCTGCTGCCTGTCTTCAACCTTTCCAAGTTCTCAGATGTCACTCCTCCGCTGAGGTCACTCCACTGGCTATCGGTTGGCACCAGGGTCAGGTTAAAAGTCCTGACCCTGGCCTATACTGCAGCCAACAGGACAGCCCCCGCCTACCTACAAGACATAATTCAACCCTATACAACAGCTTGACCACTCTGCTCTGCTGCAGCAGGGCGACTTGCACTCCCTGCCATCTAGGTGAATGATTTTCAGCTGTCCCAACCACGGAGCTACTCCACCCTAACTCCCCACTGGGGGTACGGACTGCACCTTCCCTCAACGAACCACTCGGTCATTGCCCATCTTCCGCCATGGTCTTAAGATGCATCTCTTCAGACTGTACCTAATTATCACTACTCTGCAGGGCACTCCCAATCTAGGATCCCTCTTATCACTTGAATCCTTCTAAGTGGTTCCTGTAGCACCTTCATGTTACACTTTTATCTCCATCCAGCATTTATATTGCACTTGTATCATTAGCTTGATGTTGCAGCTTGTCGTCATGCCTCCTAGTTTTACTTACCATAACTTTCTGACCTAGCCTCTGCTAATGCTTACTGTGTAAACTGGACGTAATGTGTCCATGGCTATGGATAACTGTTACATAATGATCAAATCAATCAAATTTTATTTGTATAGCGTATTTTACAGCAGTTGTCACAATACGCTTTACAGACCACCCTGGCCTAAACCCCCACAGGAGCAAGCCTTAGGCAACAGTGGCAAGGAAAAACTCCCTGTGGCAGATGGGAAGAAACCTTGGAAGGAACCAGGCTCAAGGGGGAAACCCCTCCTCCTATGGTTGGCTCAGGGTACCGACTGGTGACCAACATGTCAGTCAGTTTTATAGGGTTTATTACATTATAAACCCTTTTTATAGGGTTTACGATGTGGCTCAGATGATGGGTGGGGCCGGGTGGCGGTGATGGGGAGCAGCAGGTGGCGACAGATGTGGGCAGGGTGGAGGCAATGACGACCGCAGGGCTGGACCGCAGAAGTGGGGGAGACCAAACGACTCTCAAAGCACTCTCGAAGGTTGGGGCAAGAGCCCCGCTGGCAGCGTGGGGAAGAGGGTAGAAACAGCAATTAGGGAATTTGCAATATAGCAAACAGTGCGTAAAGTAGCAGTAGTATGTATTGGGGGGACTCCGCCAGGAGTAATATATGGCTGCATATCTACTAGGACAGGGATGGAGAGCCCATGCAGTCATGAGGGGTGGACAACCATACCCGCCTATCATGAGCCAGCCCATGTAAAGTCGGGTCACAGCTGATTGACAGGTGACAGTAAGGAAAGGACTGCCACCCGCAAAGCTCTATGACTACAAGCTTCTCCCAACCTGTCTCCAGACTATAACTGATTATAAACCTGAGCATAGAGGTGCATTTTTAATCTAGATTTAACCCCTTAGCGCACATGCCAAATCTTGCCAATCCTTGCCCATTTAGGGAGTACCCTATTTAAAGCCTTATAACTCCAGATGTGAACACCACAGAGACTTGAAAAATGGCTTAAATTAAGCAGGGCATTTGTACAATTTACAATACAAATGCAGATTAGTTTATATTCATCATTTTGGAAGAAATAAAGTGCCACAAATGCAGATGTCTAGACAAAAAATCAAAAATGAATTTGCACTTTTTTAGTTTGCAATGAAATACTGAGAGATTGCATATATACAGCAGGTTAAACTATACATGTGCTGGGTCAAAAACTTATTGACCACAAGTTCATTAAATCTAAGGGTGGATATTTAGAACTACTATAGATTTATGAAGCAAAAACTAAGCAGTGTACCCAGCGTCTCCAAATCTATCCAAAATGTCTAAATTATGCATTGCTGTAAATCAACTATTCACGTATTACTGCAAATCAACTGTTTGTCTGTTTTGCATCCTGTCTCATTTTCAATGGAATTACAAGCTTTCCATCAGTACAGTGCTAAAATATCAGGTCAGAAACATATTCAAAATCTCTCCAAAAATGAATAAAATGCTTTTTGTCCATTATAAAGCATATAAACGAGCCCCTTATGAAGTTTTAAAATGGAACATTGCTATCAGGTTAAAAAAAAGCAAAAATATTGTCACACAATGCGGTACAGTACCTAACTGTGTAATAATTAACTCATGTATGTATTTCTATACCCTGTACTCTCATATGTTTTCTTGTATGGGGATGGGACGACATGAAAACAATTTTCAACCGTCCACCATGTTTTGGCAATGCTCCAACTCTCAGGTCATCACTGTTTCATGCTTCACAAAAACTATTACACCACTAACTAATGCTTACATTACAGTGTGGAATATCCACATTATATAATACCACTAACCCATTTAAAGACACTCACTTTCAAAAATAACATATATAACCGAAGTATTTTGAGCAGTAAGACTTACGTAGCAATGATAAAATCTTATCTGTTTTCAGTAGATAGAGACAGAGACAGGAAATCAATGATATAGTTCTATCCGCTCCTGTCTTACACCAGAAAACGATGTCAGCTAGGTCTATCAGCAAACATATGGCTTAGCTATGCTCAGAAGTCCTCAATAATAATATTTTTCAAGAAATTCCGAAAAATTTGACGTTTCGTTAGCAGCATCTTTGTTTTACTGCTACCACAGAGTGAATGCGTAATTGAATGCAATGATAAGAAAATTTCCGGTGACGCCAACCTATAAAACGCTATTCCAAAAGCGGAATTAGACGTGTTATACATTGTTAGAAAGCTTATACTCTCACCTACTAAATAAATGAATTGTCAATCAAGCCAGACTACTAAAAGGGCGACAACGCCCGTGTGGTATTACGCACAGCTATTTTGAAAGATACCCAGGCATCACAAATGCGCATATATTTCACAAAGCAATTGTCCAAGACAATGTATGATCACTCAGTCTCAAAAGGGACATCTCTACGCGTAAAACCAATGGTAAGGTTGTATATTTATTCAATATTTAGTCCCAGATATGGACTGTAGAATGACATCAATGACATGGTATCATTTTAAAAAACTTTTCCTCATTTATTTCGTTATTCAGTGAGCAGCGTTTTCAGTGCGGTATTGACATATCTTAGGGCTATTGTCGGGTTTATCTTGTTGCTATGAGGGAATACTAATTTTTTGGGGGTGAAAGAATATTTTAAACGCCAAAATAGACAATATTGTCCATTATGTTATGGGTGGGGGCAGCGGCGCCCGCAGGATTCTCGTTCATGGTACGCACAGTCAAAAAATTGTGCCACGCACAACCTACAAGTGGGAGCAGCTCATTTTCGGCAAACGTAGAGGAACCATCTAGGCCTATTGACGTAAACAGAAGTGAATGAGAGCGCCTGGAGCACGAGAGAAAAGGACAAATATGGGATAGTGTGACAGACTGCACTGTGAAACAAGCCACGTTAAGAAATCGGTTGATTGGAACATACCTTAGCCTACTTTATGGTAGGAAAGGACTGATCCACGCAAAACATGATTTGGCTCTCATTTTGCCATAGTTTTGAGTTAATAAACTCAGCCGTGCGTTTTTTATAAAATGTTTTCTTTCTATATTAGATCACTTAGATGCCAGCGAGCTAACTTGCTAGCACTGAACCCAATGACGGAGGGCTAGCATCCAGTGGCGATTCTATAATGCGGGGAGCTGGGGCGCCGCCCCCCTAAATGTGAAATAATTATAAAATAAAAATTGTTTACTCGTACAATGCGCCTGGTAGTCTGTCAGCGCCTGCCAGCATTCATTAAAAATTGGTTCCAAAATCAAATTGTATTTGGTTAATTTCTGTGTGATTATAGCCTACTTCCTGAAGGGCACCGGCCAAATGAGTGTGTATGTAAGTCTTTCAACTTTTGGCAAGCAGGTGACCTGAGGCTGCTCTCTAAATGGCTGCTTCAGATTTTCCACGGGCGCAGCTCTCTGCGCCCCAGACACTCCTACTTTTATTGGCAGACAATTGGTATTGTTTTTTTATGTTTTTTGATCTAATGTGATTGGACAATTCTCAACACTATCTTTCATGTTCACGCCCATCATTAATATAACTACGGATGCGTGACTGTCACTCCTGCTCCTTAGCTAGCTGACAGGTACTTTCAGGAGATGGCAACTTCAAGTAGAACCGCGGAAATCAAAGAAAATTCGGTTATTTCCTTACAAAAACGCCCTTTCACAAGGCGTTCACTGGAAGAAAAAAGAGGATAAAGGAGCTTGGACCGGACTGACCCATTTTACAAATTCAGCAGCAGGCAAGTGATCGAGGACGAGCATGCACCTGGAGTGGGCTCTTGTTATGACAAACGGAGTTGGCTAGCTGGATGTGGTGTAAGTAATGCCTTTTATTGCTTTCCCTGTTTTCTATTTCAGTGTCGGCACCGAAGCGTTGTGGACAACGACGGGGGTACAAGACCTATAACATCTTTCTGAAAAATGCAAATGGCACGAAAGTAGCCGCAGCTGCGGTCTAGACAATAGTATGACACTAAATTTTTTTGGCAGGTTTAGCACTGCTGAACAGCTAGATGAAGGCTACAGGATTGGCATTAGAAGGCACAAAGAAGAGATGACAAAATCGACACATCCTATCCAGAATAATAGACTGTGTTAAATTTTGTGGAGCCTTTGAGTTGGCTTTGCGTGGCCACAATGAGAGCGAGAACTCCAATAATCCCGGGATATTTCGTGGGTTGGTGAATTTTGTTGCCTCCTTTAAACTTCAGCATTCACATTCACATTTTGTCCACCAGATGGCAGCAGAAGGCTCTATAAATGACATTGGAGTTAGCTAATATTTTCCTACTTTTTTATGACGTCATAGAATGTAACAGTGGCAGTAAAAATGACTTTAGTAGTTCCATATTTAGAAATTGAGCTGTTGCCTGTTGGTAACTTTAGGTGATGTAGGTGAAATGGGCATTTTGTCATCTCTACATATTTTATATTATTAAGGAGGGCAAAATATGTTCAAGTAGTGCTACTGGCCAGTGTTTAAGAAACATTAGTGTGTTGTGTTGTTTTTAGATTTATTTATTTTATTTGATTTTATTTTATTTGCTGAGCTATGAAGTGCTGCTTCAGTTTGTTTGTCCCCCCCAAAACATTTTTATCACCAGCCGCCACTGCTAGCATCCAAGGATTTTAAACGCATTTTGAAAGAAACAATAAACGTCGATCAGATAAATACTAAAGCAAATGTGTTTCTTGGTCGCTAGCTCATTATGTGCAACAAAACAGTAACCCAACCCTGGTTTTACAAGTTTACGCTCTGATTAAAAGAATGAAACTCAGCCTACCTTACAATGAAAGATTGACTCTCCTGGTCCCTGTTGCAATGAACTGCCACAAAACTCTCTCCGTATCGATTTCAAAGTCTTTATGAATACTCATTAGAGCCAACCCCTGCCCCCTAGTCGACTAAACCGTTAGTCGATGAGAAGAGTCTTAGTCGACCAAGCTTTCATTGGTCGGTTAGTCACAGGAAAAAAACCCCTCACACTCAATTCGGGAGCTGCGCCTTGTCGTTAAGAAGTGATTATTTTTTACAGTCTCTGGATTAGACTGTGTTGGGCAGGAAATCATCCAAAGTGTGGGATCAATTTCGAGCATGTAGTTAAAGGACGACCCCAAGAAGGTGACATGCAAAGATGTGTTTGCAACGTAGGTGTTTTTTACTCTCTGTCTCGTAGCTTTAGTTCGGTCCCTGGAGTCCGGTTTGCTGGCGGACGTCCACTTGCCATGTAGCCTACAAAGAGGAGAGAAGGAACAGTTGCCTTCATTTTGTTTGATAGGTGTTGTTCATTCAGTGTACAGCAGGGGGGGAATTTACTGTGGGTAGTTACTTTTTTTTTTTTTTTACTACCTACCCTACAGTTATTGTCCCTGTGTAGGTGGAAGCGGCGTTTTTCCCTTTTGGGACTCGCTGAGCGTTTGTCGGTAAGTGGTTTGATGTTTTTGTGTGGAGAACGTGGTAAGTAGCGGTCGTCTTGGGGGCACCTCCATGGTTCGAGGGGGCTGCCAGTCTACCTACTTGCGTGCGTAAATTCCCACCACCTGTATTCACACGAAGACTAGGGATTAAATTGTCTAGCTAGGATTTGGGGAACCTCATTAAATTTTGTTTATTCCTCCTGTTAGTACACTGTGTGAACGGCGCTGGTTTGTTTTGTTTTGGTGTGCTCAGTAGCGGGGTGAGGAAAAAATAAAAAATAAACTCAGCCCACGTCAATATGGCTGCCAGACATTCAGATCCCAATGTCGCTGGGTTTCTTGATGACCTGTGTATAGATCATTTAAATAGGCTTAAAGTTGCTGAACTAGTAATGCTCACGGAACATCTCGGTGAGTCTGGGGTGCATCAGAAAAAGCTAACTAAGGATGCTTTAAGGGAGCTAGTGAGTAACCCAGGGTTTAATGATGGAGATGACTGAACCTCCGCAGTTTCCGAGGTATGACAAGCTGAGATTGCACTTGAGCTTTAAAAATTAGAATTGGAACAGAGAAAAGAGGAGACTCGTTTGCGTGAATTAAATCTAGAGGAAACTAGATTAAAGCAACAAAAAGCATGTGAGGACCACAAATTTGCTTTGAAGGAAAGATTAGAGGTGGAAAAACTGAAATTAGAAGAGAACAAATTGGCTTTAGAAGCAAGTAAACTGCAGTTGCTACGTGAGCAAAGACTTGACGCTAGTCATCTGGAGAGTGACGTTTTTTCTCCCTCTGGTGAGCAAAACTTTAGCAGGTTTAATATTACCAGTAACTTAAAGTTACTTCCTAGATTTAACAAGCGAGATCCTGACACTTTTTAAAATCTATTTAAGGGTGTAGCAGAAAATAGACAGTGACCTGAGGCTGATCAAATATTGATGTTGCAATGCGTATTTGTTGGAAAAGCGCAAGAGGCATATTCTGCTCTAACCCCTACACAAACCACTAGTTACGCAGAAGTTAAAAAAGCCATATTAAAAGCTTATGAACTGGTACCAGAAGCCTATCGTCAAATGTTTAGATTTTGGAAAAGAGGTGACAACCAGACCCATGTGGAGTTTACTAGGGAGCTGATTTTACATTTTTCTTGTTGGTGCACTGCATCAAATGTTAAGACGTATGAGGAATTGCGCGAATTGGTGATTTTGGAACAATTAAAAAAATTCAGTTTCCGAATCAATTGCCACACACATTAGTGAACGTGGTGTGCGTACTGCAGCCGAGGCTGCCAGTTAGCTGATGATTATGCGTTAACGCACAAAATTGGCTGTAACCCCTGGTTTCGTGGTGATACAGGTCAGAGTGGCCAGCAATTTTGCCCTCGCCCCTCTGGGCAAAATGTGAGATCTGTCCCTGGAACTAATGGTAAGTTCGATCCAATCAGATTTTGTTATGCCTGTCAGAATAAAGGACATTGGAAGGGTGAATGTCCAATTCACGCATCTAATTTAAAATCTGGCCATACTCATGCGAGTGCAAATCCAAAGCCTGCTGTATTGGTAGCACATTCACAGTGTTCGTTTGGTTCATTTAATTCAGCCGAGACGTCCCCAATGAAGTCACAAAGTGCTTCCATAGATCGAGCGATTGAATCTGATTACACACCGTTTATTACAGAGGGCATTGTGTCTGTTGTAGGTGATTCAGTAAAGAAACATGTAAAAATACTTAGGGACACAGGAGCATCCCAGTCATTTGTCCTTGAGGGAGTGTTGCCTTTTTCGCCCTGTACTGCCACTGGTGACAGTGTGTTGGTTCGGGGAATTGGTTTAACCCAGCTAAGTGTTCCGCTACATGTTGTGAACCTGGTTTCAGATTTGGTGCAGGGCGAGGTGGTGTTGGGTGTGCAACCTTCTTTACCTGTGGAGGGTGTTGACATGATCCTCGGTAACGACCTGGCCGGTGGTAAAGTATGGAAAGATGTACCGCCGCCCTTAGTGGTGACGTCATCTCCACTCATGTCTGGGGAGTCGGACGAGAGCGCTCAGAGTTTCCCTGAAGTCTTTACGGCTTGTGCGGTCACTCGTGCTATGAGCCGTGTTAACCCCGTACCTTCGGTTGACCGAGATAAGTCTCCGGTACCTCTCTCGGGTGATGATGAACACCCCCAGAGACATCTAAACTACTCCGTGTTTCAGGTGTTTCCGCACCTGATCCTGAAGGTGAGCTGGTGGAGCTCTCTGTGTCTCCTATTTCTTCCATTTCTTGTGGCGAGTTGATCACAGAACAGACAGCTGATCCTACGCTATCTGACTTATTTAAAATAGTTCGTCCTGAAAATGAGGTGACAGAGGCTTTGTCTGGTTATTTTCTTCAAGATGGTTTGCTGGTCAGGAAATGGGCACTTCAGAAAAATTCTTTCACCGGTGAGGGGGTAAATCAAGTTGTAATACCTTCTAAGTTCCGAGACCTGGTTTTGCGTGCGTCACATGATGGTCTAACTGGGCATCTCGGCGTTAGGAAGACCTACAACCATGTGTTACATCATTTCTTTTGGCCCCGGTTAAAACGAGATGTATCTGCATTTTGTAAAGTGTGCCATACATGCCAGCTTACTGGGAAGCCAAATCAAAAGATAAAGTTGGCTCCGTTATATCCGATTCCTGCCATGGAGCAGCCTTTTCAACACCTTTTAATTGATTGTGTCGGTCCGGTACCCCGTAGCAGAAACGGAAATAGTTAGGGTCACAGTCATGTGTAAAAACACCAGATACCCCACTGCGTACCCTCTGCGTTCTATTAAAACTAAGTCGGTGTTAAAAGCCTTAACTGCGTTTATGTCCAAGTTTGGGATACCTAAAGTTATACAGAGTGATCAGGGGAGTAACTTTATGTCCTGTACTTTTTCCCAGGTCCTGCGACAGCTCCAGGCAAAACATAACATCCCCGTGGAGAAACCGAAGAAGGAGGAGACAGCCGTAAGTTTATCTAAAATTAAACCCGTGGTGGTCTCTGCTCCCGTGTCACCTAGTGTTGCCAGTTCATCCCCGCGTCCTGTTGTGACCCAGGAGGATTTTGAAATACCCGCTGACTGTGTTTTTCAAGGCCGGTTAAACAATTCGGAATACTTACGTACTCTTGACGGGCAGGTTACGCATTTGACTGATGCTCAACGTGACATTGTCCACCTGATCACCTCCCACTTAGCTCTGTTTCCTGATGTTCCGTCAAGAACGCACACGATAAAGCACGACATCGAGGTTGGCAATGCCGGTCCTATTAAACAACGTTTTTATCGCGTCCCCTCCGGAAAAAGGAAAGCCTTAAAACTGCTGAGCTGAATTACATGCTGGAAAATGGAATAGCCCATAATTCGTCCTGTAACTGGGCTTCTCCGTACCTGTTAGTGAATAAACTTGACGGGTCGTTCTGGTTTTGTACAGACTTCCAGAGGGTTAATTCAGTTACTAAACCAGATTGTTATCCGTTACCGAGAATGGAGGATTGCATTGATCAGGTGGGTGGCGCAGTATATGTGAGTAAACTAGATTTACTAAAGGGTTACTGGCAGGTTCCGTTGACCAAGAGAGCAAGAGACATTTCCTCATTTATCACTCCAAATGGTGTATTTTCGTATTCGGTGATGGCTTTTGGTTTGAGAAACGCACCCGCGACATTTCAGCAGTTAACGAACAGGGTCTTGGAAGGTTTGGAGGGTTGTGCAGCATACATCGACGACGTGGTAATATTCAGTGATACTTGGGAACAACATGTTCTCCGCCTCGGGGCGTTGTTTGACCGTTTACAGTTTGCTAACCTGACGGTAAACTTGGCCAAGTGTGAGTTTGCTAAGGCGACCGTGACATACTTTGGTAAGGTGGTGGGTCAAGGGGAGGTTCACCCTGTTCGAGCAAAAGTTGTAGCAATAGATAATTACCCGGTACCGACTACTAAAAAGGAACTGATGTGCTTTCTAGGAATGATCGGTTACTACCGTGGTTTTTATAACAACTTTTCCACCGTCGTGGCTCCTCTGACAAGTCTTCTAGGGGGTGAAGCACAGTTCATCTGGTCCCCTACTTGTCAGCATGCCTTTGATGATGTGAAGGCTTTGCTCTGTAATGCTCCAGTGTTGGCGGCACCTCGATTTGACCAGCCATTTAAATTACAAGTCGATGCCAGTGGGGTTGGAGCTGGTGGTGTCTTGTTACAGCCTGACGAAAAAGGTATAGACCACCCTGTTAGTTTCTTCTCTCGTACGTTTAACGCTTAGCATCTAAACTATTTTGTGATCGAAAAAGAGGCCCTTGCGCTCATTTGGTCATTACAACATTTTGAGGTTTATGTTGGTTTCATGGCAGAGCCCTTAGTCATTTACACTGACCATAATCCCCTTACCTTTTTGCATTCCATGCAGAATTCCAACCAGCGCCTGATGCGGTGGAGTTTATTTCTGCAGGGTTATTCATTGGACATCCATCATATTAAGGGCCAGGAAAACGTGTTGGCTGACGCACTTTCCCGCACTCCTACTTAGAGCGCCTGGTTACCCCTTTTTTTTGTTTTCCTCCTCTTTGTCTCTTGCTCTCTCAGTCTGTCTCTCCCTCTGTGTGCGCGTAAGGTGTGTTGGAGGCGGGGTTTGTACTATGAGCACTGGTGGCATCGGTTGGCGAATGTGACTTGGGGACCTGGAACAGACACTGCTGTTGGGTATTTCTTTCTTCCTCTTTCTCTCTCTCTCTCTATATATATATATATATAATTATTGTAGCGTTGTTGACGTTGATATTGTTGATCATCATGTATGTTAACCACTGCAGTTAATCATAATGTGAGTAAATTTGTTTATAATGTAATGTGAGTAAATTTGTTTATAATGTAATGTGAAGTTGTGTGGGCGTCCCCTTTATGGGGGAGGGTGTTGCGACCCTCTGCTGTTCCTTCGCGGGTCTCTGTGTTGTTTCACCTGTAGTTGCAGGGGAGTTCCAGCTTAGGCAACAGAGGGCGTAATTAGGCATTATTGGTGACACCTGAGCTGTTGCCTTTAAAAGCTGAGAGGATCTGGTCTTTTGGTCTCTCCTTCCTTCCTCTACCACGGACGACTCAATATGGTTTCTTCTGCGAAAGACAACATCCTTTACTGACTCCTACTCAACCATCACCACCCACACTACTGACCTACATCACACACTCTACACACCTCATGTATTTTGGGTTCTTTTGTTAATAAATATTCTTGATTGCAGCTACTTTGTGTGTGTCTCCCACTTATGTTGTGGCTTCCTCTCGCAGTCATAACAATGTGCTTGATAGAAGAAGGCAGTAGTTTCTCCATTATAGCCTATGGTAAACTTAAGAGTTGTGGTGCCCTGGACGCCATATTGGTTTCTGCAACTTCTGACTACTCTTGCCTCTCCAGTTCCTATATACCTTATATGTGTGCTCCCCATAGGTTTCTATTGGCATTGCAATCTCTACATATTATGTAGCCTACTCTAATGCTGCATTCTAGTAGGTCACGTAAGCTCATAAAGTCGGAAAAAAATAGCATGTGATGAAGTCATCTGTATGATGTATAGAGTGTTACAGTGACGAAATCTTTTTGTAGGCCAATCCGGACGTTTCTTGTGAACAATATGTCCACTGAGATGTCAAAAAGCCAGACGTAGAGATTGTCAGATATAAATAATGGAAGCCAGGTATGGGCTGAGATTAGTGCCACCAGAAATTGAATTTGAATTGCATTAACTTGAATTTGTATTGCATAATTTGAATTTGAATGTACTGGCTTGAAATTGAATTTTATTGTCATGAAATTGAATGACTGTCAACTTGTATTTCAACTCTGAAAAATAGAAAAAGCATGCTTTCAAATTCAGTTCTCACGATTCAAATTCAGTTCTCACAAATTCAGATTCAGTTCTGTGTGACAGACATCCGGGGACTTCAGTAAAAGCAACTGAGCACAGATTGAATGCAACTATTTTTAGCCAATCAGCAGTTGAGTCAACTATGGTACTTATCAACCCAAAATGCACATGTCTTTTCCTGCCAGACACCGAGCGGAGCAGATGCTGAGACGGAAGAGAAAAGACATAATTCACAAGTAAGTGAACTTATGTATTAACGGTGTATGGTGGCAGAATGTCTTAGTGAAGTACAAGCAATGCCGAAATTTACAACTAATATTAGCTATGACTGCTAAATAAAACAGAAAAAGTGCTAGCGATAGCTAGCTACACTTAACACGTGGTTTGCATGACTCGAGGCAGCTTGACGTTAACGTTAGCTGATTGGGTTAGTGTTACGTTAAGTTAAAGTTTACACTGTTATTTCTCATTTATACCATGGCTTCAGTTTAATAATCTTAGCTAACCTTACACATTTCTAGAAAGAGCCATGGAAAGCGTCATAGATGCATAAGGTTGTCATAAAATTTTTCCCGACCATGAAGAATGCCTTACTTGCTTACATTTTGAACAGATGTGGCTCCTAGGTAAACCTATCGTTGTTTTTGTCACAGCACTTTCGACACAAGCAATATCGGAAGCGCTATCCTAAAATTTCTTCTTACCGTGAAAAGTGCCTGAACCGCAACCATAGAAATGTGTTAACACGGCGGCATGATTACATTGAGAAATACAAGCGTTGGGGGAAAGGATATATGTTGTAAATGCATTTAGATCAAACCTACTGTGCATCAAAATAAATAAATAAATAAATAAATAAATAAATAAATAAATAAATAAATAAATAAATAAATAAATAAATAAATAAATAAAAAATCATGGAACTTGCCAGAATGTAACACTGGTATTTACAGCTCTGTTGGCCATTTGAATGCAACTTCTTGCAGGTAAACTAAAAAATTTCAGACCTTACGAGTTAACGAGGACCGGCCACAAGCGCCATAAGGTAGACACACAAAACATGTTTTACATCTCAGAACTACAAATTGGGATAACAAGTATGCCATGCCACCAAGGTACAGCTTGGTGTGGCAGCATGCCCCATGCCTATACAGCACTGAGGGTTTTGCACTTTCCAGCGTCTCCCATAGAAAGGTTTCATGGCCATTTGACTAAGTAGGTGTTTAAATCTGTTTTCCCTTGTGCAATATTTACATCCAAATAATTTAATAATGTTCAATGCTTATGTTTAGCAAAAGTCAGGAACATACGAACAATTAGTAGGTATGTTGTGTCTACAACACCCCGTTAAAAACACTTCAATTAAAAAATATTACAAACACTTTCATAACTAGCAATAGGCCCACATCTAAAAAAAAATGTTAATGCACAGGTTCCTTGCATTTGACACAATCATTATCAATGAATACACATTGACTTCCATAGTGACATCTGTTTTATATAGGCCTATTGTTCAAGCAAACTTGTCTCGGTTATTGGGATGGCAGGTATGCCATCCCACCAAGTTACCCCTTAGCGGGTGGCATCCCCCATACCTATACAGCACCGAGAGTTTGGCACTTTTCAGGGTTCCCCACAGAAATAACCTCAACAGCCACAGACACTCAGCCCTTAAAAACTGACCCCATTTCAACAGACAGAATTCATAAACAACTTCACATGTCCACACAATAAAGCCCCAAACTAAGGGGATTTTGCAGTTTCTCCTTCTTCTTCTTTTTCCTGCCAGAAATGCTTCTAGCACAAACCAAATGTCTCCTCATGGGACATTTTACTGACACCAGCCAATCCTTCACCTACCCGAGCCAATCGAAATCTCACATACACACGCAAAATAGAGGGCATATCTCCACAATCTGGGACCTAACCCCATCCTCCAAGATGACAACGCTCGCCCCCACAGAGCCAGGGTTATCACAAACTACCTCCAGAATGTGGGAGTAGAGAGAATGGAATGGCCTGCTAACAGCCCAGACCTCAACCCAACTGAACACTTGTGGGATCAGCTCGTGCGTGCTGTATGTGCTAGAGTGACAACGCAACCACGTTGGCTAACCTGCGACGAATCCTGGTTGAGGAATGGAATGACATCCCACAGCAATGCGTGACCAGGTTGGTGACCAGCATGAGGAGGAGGTGCCAGGCTGTTGTGGCTGCGTATGGTTCCACCCGCTACTGAGGCTCCTGACTGTTTGTTCAATTAATAAATCGTAAAATTACCAATATGTCTTGTTTGTTCCTTGTTACTGATAGAGAGTTCAATCATCCAAAACCCCAAACAACTCAAAACAATAGAGTCAATACCAACAGGAGAATACACTGTCTGACATTGGCAGGGAAATGTGCCACATTTCACTTGGGACCCCACCCACATAATCAGCTGTGCTGCTCATCCCACAAATGCATGATCCTTACAAATGGGACATCATTGTAAAGGGAAATTATCGATTAATCCAATGATATAAGATACAATGCTAATAATACAGTACCAAAAGAGATAACAAAGACAACAAAGCCAAATTTCCAAACTTTTTTTGAGAAGTTTATATTCCGTTCGATAAGGAAACTCATGTCGCTCGTGGTCACTTCATTTACTTTGCACTATAGTCTGTGATCATGTCAAACTTCACCTACATGCCCATTCTGCTAAAAACATATTGTTTGAACTACTCAATTTCATAATTTGTCCTCATTTCTCTCATACTATTGTTATTTCATAATATGCAAAGATTGCTGGGACATATGCATCTGCTCCTATTCTCCACTATGTTCTGGTTCTACTACTTCCAATTCTCACGTAAGATCACTGATCTAGCTAAGCAAAACAGCAAAGAGGACTCCTACCTGCAGATAACCCTATCAAAATGCCTAATAAACCTTACAAACACTAAAAGTGCATCTCGATGAAATAACAGAAAACGGAGCAAGGGTACACAAGTTTCAACCTAGGTAACCTTTAGTGAGGTAGGCTACTGTGATTATGACATTGCCAGTCACAGTAGTAACAGCGGTGCACTGTTTAAATGAATTAATAATTTAAAAAATCAAAATTAATAAAGAACCCGACCAGCAGCATCGGCCAGAGACTGAATGGGCTGGCTATAGGCTACTTTCTGTGTAGTGTGTCAGAGCTCGAGAGCTGAAATTGAAGGGGATTGCTGTTAATTTTGTGAATGAAGGCTTGTGGGATGCCCTTCAAATGACTGAGTACATAAAGTGCTTTTCAACGGGATTGTGTTGGGTTTCTGATGATGCCAGGCTGTTATAGTTTGAATTGGGTCATCACTCCATTTGTCTCAGCAATTGTTTATTTATTTATTCATTTCATTTATTTTATTTAGTACTAAATGGTAAACCTTGATCATACTGTAAATTTTCAAATAAAGATAACTGTAATCCACATGCATTTCTTAAAGGAGACAAACAAATTTTCAACGTACAAAAATGCCAAGTTACTCACACATGCAAAGCACTGTCTATAAGTAATTAAAACTAAAAGTATGGATATCAAAATTCGGCCAAGTTACAAGAAAAAATATTGGCAATCTTAGCTCACACAAATTAAACATGCCGTATTCCAAAGCAATGCTGCTACCCAATTTTTCCTAAATGTTTAATTAGTATTAGCTAAGATAGGAAATATTGTGTATTGTAACTTGGACTAATTTTGATATCAGTACTTTTAATGGCAGGCCAGGATTTTGCAAGTCTTAATGTCTTTGTATGTGTGAGTAACTTTTTTGTATGTTGAAAATTTGTGTTTTTTTCAGATATCATTTCTTTTTGCATTGCGTTTGTTATGAGAAACTGATAACAATAATGCATATAAATGTAGACTGAGAGATATGCATACACATACGTGGATGCAAACGTAGACATTGTAGCCAGTCCTGAATGTAGACTGCTGTGATTGGGAGGCAGACAGAGATTTTGGGGGGGGCAACTTTATCACATCATTTGTGATGAGAAGCACAGTGAACCTGGGTTTAATATTTCAAACTAACCCTTTAAGAAATTCTTGTGGCTAACGGTTATGTTTATGTGAGATTTTACAGTCTCCATCCATCCATCCATTCTCTAACCACTTAGTCCAGGTCAGGGTCACGGTGGCAAAAGGGCAAGCAGAGTAGCCCAAACGTCCCTCTCTCCAGCAACTTCCACCAACACATCCCAGTGGATCCCCAGGTGACCCCAGGCCAGCCTTTGGATATAATCCCTCCAGCACGTCCTAGGTCTACCCCTGGGTCTCCTCCTCGGTGGCCGAGCCCGGAATACCTCCAGAAGTAGCCGTCCAGGAAGCATCCTTATCAGATGCCCGAACCACCTCGAATCCTTTCAATGCGGAGGAGCAGCGGTTCTACTTTGAGGTCCTCCCGGATAGTTGAGCTCTTCACCCTGTCAAGGAGAGTAAGCCCTGCCACCCTACGGAAAACCCCAATTTCGGCCACTTGTATTCGCAATCTCACTCTTTCGGTCACTACCCGTAGCTCGTGACTGGACACTTTCCATACCTCAGCTGCGCCTTGAGATCCTGTCCATGAATACCACAAACAGGAGGGGAGGCAAAGTGCACCCTGGCAGAGTCCAACACCCACTTTGAACATGCTTAACTTAATGCCACTAAATCCCATCCCTGCACTTCTTGGTAAATTGTATTTGTCCTAATACTCTAGCTTATTCTTCTGCCTAGTTTGGCTTTGCAGATGTTAGACCAGGATAGTGTTCTTTGTTCTCGGCTAGAAATAGCTTTAAAAAATAAGTAATTGTACCTTACTGAACCCGTGCTCAGCAGTTGTCTACGATCATGAAAATGCACTTTTTTTGTACGTCGCTTTGGATAAAAGCGTCTGCTAAATGAATGTAATGTAATGTAATGCAGAGAATGTGAACATAGCTTTCGTTCTGAGTATACAGGGGGCGAATGGTACGCAACAGCAACCCCAGCACCCTATACTGATGCAGCACCTCCCACAAAATACCCCGGGACACATGCCTAGTCATATGCCTTCTCCAAATCCACAAACACATGTAGACTGTATAGGCAAACCTCCATGCCCCCTCAAATATCTGTGATAGGGTAAAAAGCTGGTTTGTTGTTCAGCGGCCTGGACGAAACCCACATTGTTCCTCCTGAATCTGAGGTTCAACTATCAGCCGAAGCCTCCTTTCCAGCAACTGGGCATAGACTTTCTCAGGGAGGCTGAGGAGCGTGATTCCCCAATAATTAGAACACACCCTCCGGTCTCCTTTCTTAAAAATGGGGACTACCACCCCTGCCTGCCACTCCAAAGGCACTGTTCCCAACTTCCACCGATATTGAGAATTTGTGTCAACCAAGAAACACCAACATCCAGAGCCTTCAACATTTCTGGACGAATCTCATCTACTCCTGGTGTTCTGCCTCAGATTGCTCCAGCTCAGCCTTCAAAAAGGAGGGCGTGTCTGTCAAATTCAGAATCAGAATCAGAATAGGTTCTTATTGGCAAAGTATATTTGCACATACAAGGAATCTTTCTTGGTATTATTGCTCACATAGACACATCTAAGATAAAAGTAAGCATAATACAATAGATATAAATATAATTTAAAAATAGGAATAAAATATAAGTATAAAATATATCAACAAGTGTATATGTATATATGAGTCCGGAGTAGTGCAAAAAATATAAATATAAAAATATCAACATATGTATATGTGAGTCCGGAGTAGTGCGTGAAATAAATATAATGTCTCTGTGAATGTAACAGTTCAGCTGTTCATGAGGGCCACAGCACGTGGGAAAAAACTGTTTTTGTGTCTTGTTGTCTTGGTTATGATTGACCGAAGCCGCTTCCCGGATGGTAGGGCTTGAAGGATGTGGTGGCTAGGGTGTGATGGATCGGCGATGATCTTGGCTGCACATTTCTTGGACCTTGTGTGATAGAGGTCCTGGATGGATGGCAGGTTGCAGCCAATGATCCTCTCTGCTGACCGGGTGATGTGTTGCAGTGTGGTTCTGTCAAGTGCAGTGGACGACCCGAACCAGACTGTGATTGCGGAGGTGAGGATGAATTCGATAATGGCCATGTAGAATTGGACCATCATAGCCTGCGTACATCCTCTGTTGGGCCTTTCTGGCAATCAAGTTGATGTTCACCTCCCACTTGGGGTCCCAGGAGATGGTGGTACCCAGGAACTTGAATGACTCAACACTGGTGACTGCTGAGCCTCTGATGTCAAGGGGGGGGGGGGGCTGAGAGGGGAGGCTCCTCCTGAAGTCCTCAATCATCTCTACAGTCTTTAGAGCATTCAGTTCCAGGTTGTTTTTGCTGCACCAGGCCACCAGCTGCTCCACCTCCTGCCTGTACGCAGACTCATTGCCATTGGAAATGAGACCAATCAGCATTGTATTGTCTGGAAACTTGAGGTGCTTAACAGAGGGGTCCTTGGAGGTACAGTCGTTTGTGTAGAGAGAGTAGAGCAGGGGAGAGACCACGCAGCCCTGTGGTGCTCCAGTGCTCCAGAGGGTCATGGTATTTAATGTGTGCTTGCCTAGCCTCACTTGCTGTTTCCTGTCCATCAGGAGGTTTGTAATCCACTGACAAATGGGGTCGGGCACAGTCAACTGGGAAAGCTTAGAATGTAGGAGCTCTGGTGCGATGGTATTAAATGCAGAGCTATAGTCCACAAATAGAACCCTTGCGTAGGTACTCGGATGGTCAAGGTGTTGCAGGATGAAGTGTAGGGCCATGGTGACTGCATCGTCCATGGATCTGTTGGGCCTGTAGGTGAACTGCAGGGGGTCCAGGAGGAGGTAGGTGATGGCCTTGAGGTGGGCTAGCACTAGCCGCTCAAGTGTCTTCATGACCACAGAGGTCAGGGCGACGGGTCTGTAGTTGTTAAGGCCAGTGATTCGTGTTTTTTTGGGGACTGGTATGATTGTTGATCTTTTAAAGCAGGCGGGAACAGTGCAAAGGACCAGTGACTGGTTGAAAATATCAGTGAGGAGTGGTACTAGTTGGTCAGTACAGTGCTTCAGGGAGGATGGAGAGACAGAGTCTGGGCCAGATGCTTTCCTGGTTTTCTGTCTCTTGAACAGTCTATCGACATCCTCCTCGTTGATTGTCAGTGAGGGAGGGGGTGCTGGTAGGGTGGACTGGGCAGGGGGGCTGGGGAAGGGGAGTGGAGGGGGAATGCTGGCTGGTGGGGGTGGTGAACAGAGGTGATGGCTGGGGGGTGGGGGTGGGGGGGCCCAGGCAATTGAAAGACAAAAGGTTACCCTTTTGTCTTTCAAATCGACAGTAGAATTTGTTCAGGTCGTTGGTGAGCTGTAGATCGTCCATTCAGTGGGGGGTTTTTCTCTTGTAGTTGGTAATCTGCTGTAAGCCTTTCCACACTGAAGAGGAGTCATTAGCTGAGAACTGGTTTTTCAATTTCTCATAGTACCTCTGCTTGGCACCTCTGATCTCCCTCTCCAGGCTGTGCTTAGCGTCCCTGTAGAGATTTTTATCCCCACTTCTGAAAGCTTTCTCCTTTTCCCAACGTAGCTGTCTGGGTTCTGCTGTGAACCAGGGCTTGTCGTTGTTGTATCTGATTCGGGACTTTGTTGGGATGCAGATATCCTCACAAAAAACTGATGTATGACGTCACAGTGTCCGTGTATTCATCCAGGCTGTTAGTCGCGTCTCTAAACACATTCCAGTCTGTGGAGTCAAAGCAGCTGCGCAGGTCCTCTGTGGCTTCACTGGTCCACCTCTTCACCGTGCTTACAACAGGCTTTGCAGATTTTAGTTGCTGCCTGTAAGTCGGGATCAGGTGTACCATGTTGTGGTCGGAATGTCCCAGAGCTGCTCGCAGGGCAGAGCAATATGCGTCTTTTATTGTTGTGTAGCAGTGATCAAGCGTTCTCCCCTGTCTGGTGGCACATGTAATGTGCTGCCTGAATTTAGGTAGTTCTTGATTCAATTTAGCCTTGTTGAAGTCTCCCAAAATAATGAGTTGAGAGTCCGGGTTCTCCCTTTCCCCCTCAATTATTTGTTCGGCCAACTGCTGCTGCACCTTGCGTGCACACACTTGGGGGGGAATGTATCTGACCAGAATAAAGGAGGCAAATTCCCGGGGAGAATAGAAGAATTTGCAGTTAATTAAAAAAGATTCCAGGAGGGTAGAACATGATTTTAGCAGCACTGTGACATTGTTACACCAACCTTTGTTGATGTAGAAGCAGACACCGCCACCTCTTGTTTTCCCCGACAGCACTGTGTCCCAGTCCGCTCTGTAGAGCTGGAAGCCAGGCAGCTGCAGTGCGTTATCCAGTATCGTCTCACACAGCCAGGACTCGGTGAAGCAGAGGGCAGATGAGAGAGCAAAGTCTCTTTTGTTTTGATTAGTTGTAGTTCGTCCAATTTGTTGTTCAGGGAGCGCAGATTTGCTAGGATTATTCCTGGGAGAGGTGTGCGAAATCCCCGGCGCCTCAGGCGCACTAGAGCTCTTGCGCGTCTGCCTCTCCTCCTTTGCTTCACAGCCTGGGACAGAGCTAAGGCACCTTTGATACAAATGTTCAAAAAGTCCGGGAATGTGGAAAGAAAACTTGGACACGCATCAGATGAAACCGTGTGTCTGATATTCAGGAGTTCTTCTCTTGTAAATATAATCTGATTTTGATCACCAGAAACCAAATTTACATACAAAAACAAACAAAACAGGTAAGAGCAACACACCGTGGCAGCCATCCGCGGCACCCTCTTGTCAAAGTCAAGAGGTCCTAAAATTGTTCCTATGTATGCCATAGCCACGCCCCTTAGCTGTTGACGACAGCTCTAAGCCTCTGCGAAGCAGTTTCTTTGGACAATTTTCACAGATGATTAGACAGTTTGTCAACAGTCAGGAAACACTGTTTCCTGTTGAACAAAATATTTCCCCCCTGCTGCTGTTGAGAATTTTGTAAGTGCGTCCATTCGTTCGTGGTATGTCCACATAAATGTCTGATATTACGTGATAGCAACACTATCATTTTACCATTTTATGTGGGGCAGAGCAGTTGTGGTGACACATAGATCAGGTCCATTTTAGGCAGGGAATTTCACTGTAAAAATCCAACGGATAATGGTGTGTATCTAAAAGCTGGAATTCTGTCTTGATATGATATTGGTACAATGATTTAATTTTTATGCCAATACTGGTTTCTGTACAATTTTGGCTTATATTTTGACGTGATAGTAACAAAGTTAGAAACACCTACTTAGTGAAATGTCCGTTAACGGCTTTGCAATAAGACATTGTCATTTGCTCGTGCTTTTAAAGAAGGTAGCCCAGTAAGCACAAGTCCAAATATAAATGGAATGTAGATGTCTAAATGGACATGTAGGTTGACATGTTTTGACATAAAGGACTGGTTTAGCTCAATTTAACCGTAATTGAAGTCAGATTTTAGTTTCATATGGCTTGGCTTTTAGCCGGCAAGAAAACTTTCACATTGAACCAAATGTAGCTGGTTAACTGAACATCAAGGTAAAACAAATGAATTATAGGTAAATAGAGCTAACCTATTGCATTTATGTGAAAAATCAGTCAAGGTATTTACATCCCTTCAGACATATTGATCGCCTGCCCTCTGTGTTCAGTCTTGTGCTCCCTGGGAGACGAACGATACTGATCCATAGTCACAGTAGTACTATTTGGAGTTTGCATGTGAAATGATAGAGAGTTCCCACAAGGATTGTACAGTTGCAAAAGCAATAGTTTTAAAGTAACAGGAAATTATAAAATATTAGTAAAGAAATAAGCTTGCATAAGAAATGACAGATTTGCCTGAGGTGAGATTGGATCCTGAGCCTGAACGGTCCCACAGGCAAGCGCATTACTAATGAGTCTCCGATGGAGCAGTTACTCTGGGAGCAAATTATTTTGCATAAGGGAATAAAGTTATAAACACCTGCTCAGTTAAATTGCCACGAATGGCTTTGCAATAAGAAGACGTTCTTTAATGCAGTCATTTGCTTGTGCTTTTAAAGAAAAAGCAGCCCCGTAAGCACAATTCTGGCTGTATCCTAGCCAGCTAGAAAACTTTAACATTGCAACCAAATGTAGCCGGTTAACCAAAATGGCTGGATGGTATGTCATAATACAGTTTATATGTTCAATGAAAGACCGGCTAGATTTGGTCCACAAGGATCAGTTGTACAGTTGCAAAAGCTAGAGTTTAAAAGTAATAGGTTATTAATAATAATATAATTATTAGTTAGAAAATAAGTGTTCATAAGAAATGAAAAACTTGCATGAGCCTCTGACATGATTCAATCTTGTGCCTCACCGGGCCTAAGGCAACGATGTTACCAAAGTAGCTGCACTGGACCAGAATTTTCTTGGTAAAAAATATTTTGCGTTTGTATGTAATGTTTTGATTGGCTGGTGTAGCTAAATGTCCAATGAGGAGACATATTGTTTGTCAGCTTGGAGCATTGTGATGATGTAATCAGGCAGGAAAAAGAAGACGAAGGAGAAAATGCAAAATCCCCTAAGTTTGTAGCTTTATTGGATGTGTGAAGTACAGTAGGTATAGAAATTAACGTTTTTAAGGCTTGAGAGTGCGTGGTCATTGTGGTTATTTCTGTAGGAAACCCTGAAAAGTGCCGAACTCTCAGTGCTGTATAAGTATGGGGCATGCCGCCCGTCATACCTGCCATACCAGTAGTGTAGCGCCCGCAACTGTTCAAGAATTAGCTCTGCCAACCTTCCCTAGAATCCTAGGCGGAGCAACAAGATTCAGACAGTGATCACAGGAAATGTTCAGTTAGGATAGTAATTCAATTGTTAAGAATGTTCATGTGTTGTTGTGGTAAGGTGTGCTTAGCAATAACTTTTGTTTAAATGAATGTTCAGTTAGGAGTGAATTCACACCATGTGAGGGATTGCTTTGTGTTTGAAGCATCCATTTGTATTGTGTTCAGTCAAGACACTTCTCTTGCTGCTATAAGAGATCACATATTTTTAAAGACGCAGTAAAGGTCCTCCCAATTGTTACAGTACGTCAATTAGACATCAACTAAAAAATTAGTTTGTAACATTAATGGGTGAATGGGACATTCCACGAAGCTACGGGAACATATAACATGTTATATAAGGGGACCGTACTGATCCAGGAAACTACAGGCCTGTCAGTTTAACTTGCATCACATGTAAAATACTTGAATCTATCATTAGAGACAAACTAGAATTATTTCTTGAAAATAATAACATCCTATGGGATAGCCAACATGGTTTTTGCAAGGGAAAGTCATGCCTGACAAACCTTTTGACATTCTTTGAGGAAGCTACCAAGTGTCTGGATCGGAGCAGGGCTTATGATATTATATACTTAGATTTCCAAAAAGCATTTGATAAGGTACCACATGGCAAACTCATGGGTGAGTGGGTTCGGAACTGGTTACGGGATAGAACACAAAGGTTAGTAGTAGGAGGTATTTTATCTGAGAAGGGTATTGTGGTAAGTGGAGTTCCACAGGGATTGGTGCTGGGTCCACTGTTCTTCCTCATTTACACAAATGACCTTGACACGGACATAGAAAGTACACTAGTTAAATTTGCAGATGATACAACACTGGGAGGTTTAGCTAACAGTTTGGAATCTACTAAAGTAATCCAAGAAGATTTAAAAAGAATCCAGAAGTGGGCAGAAACCTGGCAAATGAAATTCAATATAACTAAATGTATCGTTCTACATGTGGGGAATAAAAACATGGGGCAGGATTACTTTATGGGTGGTACAAAATTAGAATGTGCACATGTAGAAAAAGACTTGGGAGTAATAGTTGATCAAAGCCTATCAGGGCTTGGGATACATAGCCATGAGTAATGAGTATAAATCTAAGGAGATCATACTCACCCTATATAATACCCTTGTCAGACCACACTTAGAGTATTGTGGGCAGTTCTGGGGACCGTACTACAAGAAAGATATAGAGGCGCTGGATAAGGTCCAAAGACGGGCAACCAGATTGATTCCAGGTATAAAAGATAAGTGTTATGAGGAAAGGCTTGAGATGCTTGGACTTTTCAAGCTTAGTAAAAGGAGACTTAGGGGAGATTTGATTGGGGCTTTTAAATTTATTAAAGGGGTTAACAAAGTGAACTACGGAATTATTCAAGTTGAGTTCGGTTAGCAGAATGGGGGGGCATAAATGGAAACTGGCAAAGGGTAAATTTCGTACAGACATTAGGAAATATTTTTTCACACAGAGAGTTATCAATGTGTGGAATAGCTTGCCTGGACATGTAGTGGAGGCAGAAACACTGGGGGTATTCAAGGCCCAGCTTGAAGCAGTGTTTTATGGCGCTTCTCCATTGACCAGCACGGCACGGTACAGGACGGCAAGCATTCATATCCTACCCGTGCCGCGTTGCCTGTTGCGCTTCTCCATTACACAACAGACCTGTGAAGGTAGGAGGAGTCACAGGAGGAATAAAGCGGAGTAAAGCGTCCTAAATGTGTAATAATAAACTCTTGTATGTATTTCTATACTCTGTACTCTTATGTTTTCTTTTATGGGGATGGGACAATATAAAAACAGTTTTAACCATCCACCACGTTATGTTCCAACATTGTCGTCATCACTGTTGCATGCATCACAAAAATTATTACATTACTAACTAATGCTAACATTACAGTGTGAAATATCCACATTATGTAATACCACTAACCTATTTAAAGACATTCAATTTAAAAAATAACGTCTATAACCAAAATATTTGAGCAGTAATGCTTACATTACGTCTTACGTCTTTTACTGCTATCACAGAGAGAATGCGTAAGTGAATGCGATGATAAGAGAATTTTCGGTTACGCTTACCTATAAAACGCTATTCCAAAAGCAAAATTAGATATGTTATACATCGTTAGAAAGCTTATACTCTCACCTACTGAATAAATGAATTGTCAATCAAGCCAGACTATACTAAAACGCTGTAAACAACACGTGTGGTATTACGCACAGCTCGTTATTTACGAAGGTACCCAGGCATCACAAATGCGCGTATATTTCACAAACGGATTGTCCAAAACAATATGACCACTCAGTCTCAAAAGGAACATCTCTACACGTAAAACCAATGGTAAGATTGTATATTTATTCAATATTTATTCCCAGATATTGACTGTAGAATTCGGTACTAGAGTTAACATTACTCTCTCTTGCTGTTGTGGTATTTAAAAATGGCGGTTGCTGCCGGTGAACAAACTGAACATGGGATGAAGTATTTGTGAGGATTTCCATTGACCAAGCAACGGTCTGCAGTATCGAATTGCAGCACAGATAGTACCCTTTGGTACCTGCCCCAGAGCAGTACCTAAAATCGGCATGGGTACTTGCGACCCGGCACGGGTCAGGTGGCAGTGGAGAAAGAAAAACAAAGCGAGAGCATGGATTCCGGCACGGCACAGTGGTGGAGAAGTGCCATTAGATACTATCTAGCTTTTAGGTAAACTAAATATTAAGTACAGTTTAGTGGTAGGAATAGACAAGCAGTGTTGGGCTGAAGCCTGTTCTCGTTTTACGTTATGTTATGTTATGTTATGTTGTTATGTTATGTTATAACATGGAAACAAAGAACAACCCTTTATTTAACATATTTTAATCAGAATTAGTCATCAAAGCTGAACAAGGAGTTTCCTTTTTAATGAGGAGTGTGTGCATCTGGTGTTGCTGGGTCTCCAGGTTTATAAAGTATCACTTTCACATCTGAATGAATTGTGATTATGCAGTAATTAGTTCTTTGTTATTACAAAAAGAAGTTATGTAAAAAAAATTGTGCTGGCAAATTTCTTACCAGTTACATATTTGTATTATCATTAATGTTCTGGTTTAATAGAATATGCAAAAAGATCTGCAGTCTGGACGGATGTAGTACAACAGGATGTTTTTACATTCAAATCCAACCTTTTAACTCATGAGTTGGACATTTGATTGAAACCTTTATTGCAGGGAAGCCCCACTGAGACCAAGGTCTCTTTTTCAGAGGAGCCCTGATTACAATATTAACATTTACAGTGACAGTTTTACAAAACATAAATTACAGTTAAGATACAAGGAATTCACATACACCAAGCGCAAATATATGGAAAAAACATTTTAAAAAACATGAAAACATAAAGACAGGGAATAATGATCTGATTGTCCTAATTTATCACTAAAGGCATGTACATTCGGCCTCTTTTAATATCATATCCATCACTAGTTTCTTGAAGGACTCGATTGTGATAAGGCAATCTAGCTTTAGTGTATCCTGACGTTTATTCCACATATAAGGCGCAAATGCGCTAAAAGCGGTATTACCCGGATTTGTTCTAGTTCTGGGTGCCTCTAAGGTAATCTAATCTTGAGATCTGGTATGATGACTTGCGATTTTGATGGACATAAGCCTGGTCAGGCGAGGAAGTTTGCCTAGCAAGGCTTTATAAATAAATTAAATGAGATGTTGCTTCCTTCTATAATGAAGAGAATACCACCCTACTGAACTATATAAAGCACAATGATGTTTTCGGAAACCATCTCCTGTAATGAAGTGCAGTGTGCTATGATAAATTGCGTCCAAGGGCCTTGAAATACTGTTAGAGGCATGCCTGTACAGGACATCCCCGTGGTCAAATATGGGTAAGATTGTCGCCTGCACAATCCTCTTCCTGTTGTCCAATGAAAAACAGGATCTATTTCTGTAAAGAAACACAATTTTAGTTTTAATTTTTTTGGAAAAGTTGGCCACATGAATTTTAATGGGAAATCATGATCCAGCCAGATACCTAGATATTTGTAGTACTGAACTTGCTCAATTTGAGCACCAGTCAATGAGGATATGGAAGCATTTGGCATAGTTGTATTCCAAGTAGAAAAGATCATGTACTTAGTTTTTTCGGTATTCAAAACGAGTTTAAGACCAGCTAGAGCTTGCTGTATAACATTAAAAGCAGATTGTAAGTATGTAAGAGCCTGGGTGCCCATTGGTGCTGAGGAGTAAATCACTGTGTCATCTGCATAAAAATTGCTATATTACTAATCATTTATATAGACTGTAAATAAAATTGGTCCAAGTATGGATCCTTGGGGTACTCCTTTCTTTACTTCTAAAAATTGAGAGTTCACATCCCCAGCCAAAATAGCTTGAGTTCTATTAGAAAGGTAATCCTGGAACCATGAACAGGCTATGCTATCAAGTCCTGAGACATGAGTTCTCTGTCCAACATGTCATTTATTCGAGGTAATGACCCCCGACGTAAAGTAATATTTTGTATAAACAGTTAGCTGTACAGCTTTAATGAAAAATAATTTTCTTGATACATTTCAAATTTATCTCCAATACTTCAAGAACTAGAATCATGGAGTCCTGGAATCATATCAATCTTCAGTGAGATGCTGCAAGAAATATGATTAATTTCATAATTCATTTTTTCACCTACATATTGTTTTTCTTGCAATGTGACAATCCTGATCCTGGAGAAACAGGAGGGTTTTCATAGATATTGGGCAGAGCTTATTCTTGCACAGGCTGGGATCCTTGCCATACAATGAATATTTATATAATTATTCACTGTATATACTTACTTTTTTCATGTATGTTATTTTATTGTATAACTATTTATTTGTACCTCTCTGTAAATCAAACTGTATTCTACATTTGGTGCTTTACATTTTTTAAAATAGAAAATAAATGTTAAAAACTTGCACTTCTGGATTTGACACTTTTGGATTTCCCCCTAAAATGATAGGTGGCAGGCTCACGGGTGTGGTGTTTCCACGCCACCAATTCAATAACCAAACACGTACACGAAACACAACTGGAATGCAAATGGGGAATTTAATAGGAAAATTTACACACCGAGGGAAAGGGGGGAATTCAGCAACCAATTCACAGTCCACAATCCGTTCTCGTTGTCCTTTTTCCGTTATCCAGGGGGAATCAAAAAACCGGTCTTCAGCCAAAACAGTTTGGTACACAGCGGGGTTAATCAGACAGTCCAGGTCACAACAGGTAATCACACAGATAATCCTTACGCTTTCTCTCACTCTCCACAACACGCGTTTCCCTCTCTGTACTTTGTGCCATTTGTGCAGCCCGCTTCTTTTATCCGCACACACTCAAGGGCTTAATGAACCACAGGCTTGCCTCGTTGCGGCAGGAAGTCCATCTAAGTTATGGGGGTGGAGCCAGCAGTCTGCAAGATATCTGCCTTCAATCACCACTCCCCTCACCTCTCCCTGCCGTCTGCCACAGATGTAACTCAAATATGTTAATGAAAAATGTAGGCAGCCCCAGATTAGATATTAATCAAGCATAGTCTACTCATAATTGCAACAAGAAACAACTGAATACACCTAATATACATAAATCCTAAATGGGCTATTTTTTTAATACAAAAATGTCTTGCAGCTATTTCTCGGTGGATAATATATATTGTGAAAATGTTCCTTTGAAAAGTACAGTGACTTACTGGCAACTGGTTGCCAGTGAATTACTGTAAATTAATTTACAGTGTTATTAATTTAATGTGAAATACAGTAACCATTGGGATGGCAGGTATGCCGGGGGCATGCCCCATACCTATACAGCACCGAGAGTTTGGCACTTTTCAGGGTTCCCCACAGAAATAACCACAACAGCCACAGACACTCTGTACATTCTGACCCCATTTCAACAGACAGATTTCATAAACAACTTCACATGTCCATTGAATTTGCGTTTTCTCCTTCTTCTTCTTCTCTTTCTTCTTCTTCTTCTTCTTCTCATTCTTATTTTTCCTGCCGCCTATCCCACTAACAACATGCCAAATCCTCACCCTCACGACCCAATCAAACAGCTGATCTGCCTGTGGCCTAGTGGGTAAGGTTAGTCTTGGGAACATGGGGTCGTAGGTTCAAGCCCAGCTAGGGACACGTTTCTTTAACCTGCGTTTACCCTCACTAATAATTGTCTACTACTTCTCAATTATTGCTTTTGCACCATATCTACCCGCCGTTCACCGAACGTATACACTGCATTATGACGTACCGTCTGCACGTTCAGTTATTAACCGGCTACAATATTGCAAAGCCATATGGATTCAACGAGAGCTCTTCTGTGCTTACTGGCCTGTGTTTGTCTTTAAAACCACGGACAGGTTTGCTAATGATATTTCACGCATTGCATAGCTATGTCATGGTGCTGCACTAACAAAGTCACAGACTGGTAAAACTGGTAATTTCCTCTTTTACACTAACGTTTTCTTACGCTTTTATATTTTCTTTACCAAAACTCACTCACGGCCACTCGTGCATTTCATGACGGAAAATGTATTCCTTTTATTAAAAAGTTACACCAGTTCACCACTGTGCCATTTCTACTAACTATATTTCTTCACTTGGCTACCGTACAATACCTTCTTATCAGCAAACGCCACGTTTCTACATTCATGTTACCTCGCCCTGTTCTCTATCTAGCCACATACAAACAATTACTACGTATATACGTTCTGCAACTCCCCATTAAAACATTACATTTAAAACCATGACTCACTCATAAATATAACTACTAGTAATGAACATGAAAAAAGCACATTAGTGCAATAAGTTTCACACGTTACTTAACCCTCCACTTTAACAGCTAATGCTCTATACCGACTGTTATATATACCATTCCATGAGGAAACTAAGCACGCTCATGGTCACTTTATTTACTCTGTACTATAGTCTGTGATCATGTCAACCTTCACCTACATGCCCATTCTGCTAAAAACATATTGTTTCAAATACGCAATTTCATCATTTCATCCTAATTTCTCTCACACTGTTGTTACATATGCAAAGCCTACTGGGACATATGCGTCTGCTCCTATTCTCCACTATCTTGTGATAAGTGACTTGAAAGAACTGAGGAAATATTGGGTAGCATTGCTTTGGAATACATCTTATTTAATTTCGGTGAGGCAAGATGGCCTATATTGTTTGTAGTACCGTAACTTGGCGTCATTTTGATATCAATACTTTCGAGTAACTTTGCATTTTTGTACGTTGAAAACGTGTTTTTTATGAAATAGTGAATTAAAACTGAAATAAATGTCTCTAATTGATTGTTTTAAAATGACCTCTGTTGTGAACAAAGTAGATGCCATAACTGACTTCCCAAAAGAAATGTATGGTAACATGAAATGTGCAAAGTAGTGAAAAACTGAGTTTGAATATCTTTAGCCTAGTTGTATGTAAACTTTTGGCCTCAACTGTACATCTAATTTAATAGAGCATACATCCAATAGATCACATGAATTTCCATGAATGGTAATTTATAACAGCTCCCCAGTGGTGGAACAAACTCCCTGTCCCTCTTCGAACCACCCCCTCAGTACCTATCTTCCGCCGTGGTCTGAAGACGCATCTCTTCAGACTATACCTGGACTAACTGCCACCACTCTGCAGATCATTTCACTTAAATTCCCCTCTTTCATGTCACTCATGTTACATGTGCCTCCATTCCAGGACTCACTGTACTTTGTATTATCATCCTAATGTTGTAGCTTGTACTGCCCCCTAGTTTGGTTAAGTCAGAATAATGTTCACTGTGTGAACTGGACTGTGTTCTTGGCTATGAATAACTGTCCAAAATGAGTATTGTACCTTATCAAACCTGTGTTGTGTAGTTGTTCCAATGACCTTGATATGCACTTTTGCACATCACTTTGGATAAAAGCGTCTGCTAAATAAATGTAATGTAATAACATGAAAATTTAAAATAAACTGATACATTTTTCTTGAATTTTGGATGATTTTCAGTGACATCCCATATGAAAACATTTTCTCATATGAAAAAGTTTTTCACATTTATTTGACATGTTATAGACTGATATTCATGCTTGTTAAGGCAAATTATATACTTTCATCTCTTCTTGATCATACAATTCACAAAACTAGTAAATGAATTTACATTTTTATTATCATATGGATTCTCCAAAATACAGCATAGTACAGTTTTTTTCAATCAACGTAATTGATTACTTGCTCAATATTGTAAAGTATCTATTTATTAAGCATTTGAAAGCTGCAAATATTTAAAAGAAACGCTACTGAATTCAAAGTATTTTTGTCACTAGATGGCAGTGTTGACCATTGTCCTGACTGTGGTATTTACAGGGGAGCAGGGATTGCCATTCTCCGTGAAGCGCATAAACTCCAGTGGTTACTCGTGGTATTGCCGTTTAGTAAGCCTCTGGCGCCAAAAAAGCAAATTTCCCCATTGAGGTCTATTAAAAATTACGAATTTGCCCTGACCAAATAACATAATTTTGGACAGAACTTTTCAGCTCTAAATTTTCATCACACTGAACTAATCACCCTCCACACACTGATTTATTTTCTGAGTCCCAAGGAAGAAGATATAAGATGTATTTCATTCCAATTAGGTCCGCATGGTTTTACATCACAGCGCGCGTAACTGCTTAGACCCGCCGCATGAACGAGTATGAGACTGTTATTGACTCATTGATGCAGAAAAGGGTTGAATTGAGAGTTGCTTGCACAAAACCGATGCATCAGAATACGCGGAATATTAAACCATTGTCAGGGTGGGTGCGGGAATGGACCCAAACGCAGAGTAAAAACCGAAAGTCCAAAAATGGGGAAAACAAGACTTTAATAAATTAAAACACGGAACAAAGAGCTTCGCAGGGCGAAAATTACAAACAACAAAAACCTCAAAAATTCACAAGAAAACAAAAATGCAAAATCCAAAAACGAGGGAAAACAGGGCAGGTAGGGCACAGGCAGGCAAACAGGTAAACGGGGAACAGGCAGGAACAAACAGGTCACCGAAACAGACAGGCAGGTAGCATAGCAAAGCAAAGCAAACAAAGCAAACCAAAGCAAGCACAGCAAAAGATTCCAGCGCCTGAGTCGGGGAGAGGGAGACTTAAATAGAAAGACACAGACGAGACACAGGAGGGCACGATGAACAATCAAGCCACAGAGAGGGAGGGGAACACGAGACAAAACACAACTAATAATTGAATAATGAGAACCAATAAAACAATTAACAGAACACAAAACCAAGGTACCGCCATCTGGCAGCCCAACAGAGAAACAACACAGGGGGAAGACACAGAAGACAACAGAACCCTGACAACCATGACCTAGGACTGCATTAATCCACCGCCATTATTGTTTAGATGATACTATTTTTATATATGAATATTACTAATAATAATGTTACCTGCCATAATGTTCTTGTGCCCATTGTTCATGGTGATGACTCGTGACAAATAAATGATTAGTGATAAAGCTGGCATATGTGGCTCTTAAATTAAAATTATATGCTGATTCCATTATATTATTGTGACTACAATCTCATTCTGATATTGCTACTAGTAGCCTAATATCGTTAAAACTGTTATTAGTTCTAGTATTTCTGTCTTTGCATGACGATGATGCTGATAACCAAATTATGAAAAATAAATAGGCTAACATGCATTTAAAAATGTTTCAAATGATGCTACGGTGCTGATTAAGGTGAAGTGGTGATGATGATGCTGATGATGATAAACGTCATTTACAAAGATGACGACCCAGTAAACAGGAAGACGTTGTGACAACATTTGACTAGTCAAAATGCTAATTTAAGATATCTCTAATGACATTTTGACGAGTCAAAACGCTAATTTGAGATGTGTCTAATTACACTTTGAAGAGTAAGATTTCGCCATTAAGTTCTATGGAACTTCAATTAAAGACATCTACAATTCAGTTTTGACTATGTAAAACGTGAATTCCAGATATGTCAATTTAAATTATGACATATTAAAGATATCTAAATTATCTTTTTTGATATCTGAAACTAATATATTACTAGTAAAAATACAATTATAGATATATTAAACTGGAGTTATGACTAGTCAAAACTAAAGTGGAGTTATTACTAGTCAAAAGTCCTTTTAAGATATCTACAAAATTAAATTTCTTGCCATCATATGAATTCATTAACAGCAGTTATCATTTTATGAAGACATTAAAGGTAAATATAAAATAAATATGCTATTAAAATGACTGGATTACAGGAAATTTTCTTCTATCATTCCTTGCTATGTTAATGGGCACCAACATACAAATCCACCTACCTACCACAACACCTCCCTATATACTTGACAGATTCATTTCAACAGGAAACCTAAGATAATTTTAATACTATATAATCATGACTAATGTCTAACCTGGTGTATTTTTAGATGACGCTACTAGGGCTAGTCCAAGTCACACCCAGTTCGGTTACAAATGGCAGCAACAATCAAAGTAGTTTGTCCTGCTAAAAGCAGGTATCTGATCATCTGTTCTTAGAAAGTCACTGAGCAATAAAGTGCATGTGTAACAGGAACTAGACTGAATAACTGGTAGTTATAAATTGTGATAGTAACAAGTACCCTACTTAACATGCACACAGTTGGCTAGCGCAATAGAGGATATTTCTTCATCTAATATGAACAGAATAAAGCAAATATATGCTTTGAAACACATGTTTTGATTGCAGTTATGCTTTCTGTTTGTGAACCATTGTATAAGAGGGGTGTCCAAGGGGCTGAGCATTACACAGTTTGAATGCCCTGGTGCTGTACTTCTGTCAATTGTAATGAAAACATGCGTTTCAAAATATGCGATTGAATTGCGAAAGAAATGTTAGCCCACTTAAGTATTCTAGAAAATATCCCATACCCAATTGGCTACCACCTAGGAATGAATGCCTCTTCTCGTAGATTACCACAACTGGCTATCTAATATCAAAGTATCATAAATATCATCAAAAATATCATATTCTGCCTGGTTTTAAGTCAAAAGATTTCACAGCATGCTTTTCTTAATATCATCGATAGCTAGCTAGCCAACTAGTGAATTATATTAGAAAACAGAGGCTGAAATATAAAACAGAGGCTAAAATATAAACGTATAAGCTGTAACTAGAATAGCTGCCCTCTTTCATTGTCATTCATGGTCACCAAGCTAACACTGTTGTAAGTATGATAATGTATACTGTTGGGTTGCTTGCTCTTATAAATTTCTACTTTATTTATCAAGTCAGACCGATCGATGTGCATTCATTTAGAACGGTGATTGAACTTTTCAGATACTAATACTTAGGGCATATTCAGACATATAATACTCAGAGAAATAACACAAATATCCCAACCAATCAGAATTTAGTATTCAGCCAAGCCATTGTGCATTGGTTTTGTGGGCGCACAACATTTATGAGATGAAAATAAAATTCTTTGTGTAAACACTGACTGTGTTTATTGACGCAATAAACTAAGCATTAAGACTTTATTATGATCGAAAGACTTGGGAACTGATCAGCGTTGTTATTTGTAATTTATTTTCTATACAACCAGTGGTGTCATCCGGCCAAGGTACATTCTAAAAATAGATTCTTCCCCGCGCTTGGAATCGAGCACATCATGCGATCCCTCGATCTGAGAAATAATTGAAAATCACCATCCCTAATTGGCAATCGGGGTCCAAGTTGAACTATGCGGTTGTTCCCTGCACTTGGACCGGTACTTCTCTCTATGGGTTTCGTCATACTTGTTCCTGGTTATGGTTATACACTTTGTTGTACGTCGCTCTGGATAAGAGCGTCTGCCAAATGCCTGTAATGTAATGTAATGTAATGCAATCATGCAGAAATTGAACAATTACATTTCTACAAAATTAAACATAGTTATGCATGATTTTACCCTGTCCATTGCAGATAAGTCCCTCTCACTGTTGACGCTGGATACTGGAACTGTAAGAACTGGCTTAGGTTGAGGCAGAGTTGTCATCATGCTGAGAGATCATCTGCTTCATGACCTCCAGCTGAGACTTGTCCAATAGGTGGATAAAATATTTTCAGGTCGCAGAGGTACAAGTCATTTAATAGTTTTTGTTAATGCTATTGAAATTCAGGGGATGGGTTGGTTAAAGGTTGTCATGGGGTTGTGCCATTATCATGGTGTATCAGTCAGAATACAGAGGAGTCACAACTCAACAAGACATTGTTCCAGACAGTTCAGATTTATTATTGTTGCACACCTCACAAATAGGCACATGGATGGAAATGGAAACTTATTCTGAAGATGGGTGGGTGGATGATAAAAATTTAAATATATAATAAAATATATATTTTAAAAAAAATATATAAATATATTTCCTATAAACTTAAGGAGAGACCATGTGGCACAAGCCAAGTTAACCTATCCATCCCCCTGGGCCTTAATTCCCAGGCATACTAGTCTCTGTAATAACACAAAAAATAACATAAGATAACGACAGGAACAGGCCATTCAGTGCAACAATGCTCACCAATTCCTACCACTAAAGTGCACCTAGTGCTTGGTTTACCTACAAACTGTATCTAGCATACAGTAGGCATAATTTACAGGGGTGGTTATGTCCCCTCCACTTTTACAGATGGCTGCTTTTGTCCCCCCGACTATTCAGAAAATTAAAAAATGTGGAAAATAAGTGGGGCTTTACACGAATAGTGGCATGGACCACACATAAACAGTGCCCAATCAAAGAGCCCTTCCCAATGAACTGTGGCCCTTCCTCTCCCTCCTCTTAAATTCAAATGAGCTTCATTTGCATGGTGATTGGTACAGCAATAATGAATATACATTAGTCTAAAGCAGGCAGCATACTTCTTGTGGAAACGAAGTTTGGCGAGGTCGTAAGAACAAAATGACATGATTGCGGAGAAAACGAACAAACGCATTCCCTTGCTGAAGTTTTTTTCGGCACTTCCTGAACCTCCCCGTCTGATTCCCCGTCTCCATGGAGACCACACTGCCGGCAACGTTACAATAATTACATATATACATAATACAACAACAATACATACCCAATTCAATCCAATCCATTTACAATCCATTCATACGTTACCATGGACAGTTTTGAAGAAAGGTTGGCTGAGGAGGTGTTGTTTTGTTTCCCAGCGAGTAGACATATTGATACTTTTGTTGCTATGTGCAGTTGCGAAACCGCATCGAGGTGCCGCTGACTATAATCGAATGTTTTTCACATTTACCGTTCAATTGAGCAAGTACCATTCAAAGTACATTTTTATGGGTTAGTGCTGTCCGATTGTGCTAGCTACTTCACATTAACCTCGTACGGCGATCAATAAAGGCTAACAGCACAGTACCACTTAATTATTGTCACTTCTATCACCACTGTAATGAACTAAAAGAAGGCGACAAACAACCTTTTCTGTGAGAAATGCATTGTCGAGCTTACGCGCATACAATGCTGGCGACATTCTAAAGCTCTGTTTTGCCCTCCTTAGTATCATGGCGAAAAAACACGTTTCTGGAGGGACGAGGAGACCAACTTCATGCTATCGCAACTAAAGGAGTTAAATATCCTAAAATACATGGATGGAATAAAAACGCAGAATGGCAAACTATTCAAAAAAGTTGCGACAAAATTGGAGGAAGCAGGATTTATAAGAAGCCTTCGTCAGACACACCTCGGTCAATAATTTGATTCTTTCCGAGTCATGTATATTGGGACAACAACAATAATCCGATTAAATCTCATCTTTGGCCAAATCAAGCTATTAATGTAGCTCGATTTAAACTGTGCATGTAAACACACTGACTGTCTCTTCCCTCTTTCCTCGTCCGCCTGGATGTTTAGGCTGTTGACCATCTGGTAGACCTCACAGAGGTGTGACCTTTAACACTGCTGGTCTCCTGCCTCGGCCTCTGGCTGATAGTCTCAATGGTAACAGGGACATAAAATATATAAAAACAAAGCAGGTTAATTTAAAGTCTAGCAAATTACTTCATGGTTGCCTGGGATTCCTTTTGTTTCCACCACTTCTCGCACAGCCTCAACAATGGTGTTGGCCTTCCCAACTTAAATGCGGACAATGTCTA
Organism: Anguilla rostrata; assembly: GCF_018555375.3. Lineage (NCBI taxonomy): Eukaryota > Metazoa > Chordata > Actinopteri > Anguilliformes > Anguillidae > Anguilla > Anguilla rostrata. The sequence goes on along the minus strand of NC_057939.1, from coordinate 31,013,358 downwards.
AAAGCTGGTTAAAAAGCCACCCTTCTTTGCCAAGGATCCTAAAACAAATTCCATCAGAATAATCATTAATTATTAATAGAAACATGGCCAAATTTCCTGATGTGGATGTCCAGTTGCTTGGTCATTGCAACATCAGTTGACTGGCCTGTGAGGAGAGGACTACCTGCCGGATGGGTTTTTCAATCACACAGGCCAGGATCTGCAGCATCTCACAAAGTATTTTGATGTGACCTGTAATTTTAGATTGATCTGATCAATCTAAAATAAATTACTAGTGTAGTCAATTTTATCAATAACCAATCACATGGGAAATAAATATTTATTTTTGATTCAAATATACTGTATATGTATATCTCATAAAAAACACGTTTTCAACGTACAAAAATGCCAAGTTACTAAAAAGTCTTGATATCAAAATGACGCCAAGTTACGATACTACAAACCATATAGGCTATCTTGCCTCACCGAAATGACATAAGATGTATCTCAAAGCAATGCTACCCAATATTTCCTCAGTTCTTTCAAGTCACTTGGCCCTGTGTGTATAAGCATGCACTACATGGACAGGCCAAACATGTGTGGATGGCTCTCTCACAGTCAAGATTGATTGAATAGGTGTGTGTATGTCCAATTTGTATTGGTATGTAGGCCTATGTATTTCGCTGCCCAGGCTTTCTGTTGCGTGAATGGTAGTATGTTTCTTGGTACAAGTGTGTTCGTGAATGTGAATATAAGATGCTGCCAGGGAAATGTCCCCATGCGGATAAAGAAGTTCTCTATGTATGTATGTACAATATGTGTTTTACATGCAGTATTTATTGTACGTAGCAAATATACAATTAACTTGCACATGTACTCAAATTCAGTTCAGAAGCAAGTATAAACATGTTTTCTGGAGAAATGTGCTTCCTGTCGTTGCTCAGCAGCAGTTTTGTACATTAATTAATTTATACATTAATTTCAATGTTCAATGTGTTCCATGAGGCAATTCGAAATATTTGTCTCTTTGATCTGACAGAAAGTTTGCATGACATAGTGAAATGGTAAGATTAGAAAACACAGGGCCAAGTGACTTGAAAGAACTGAGGAAATATTGGGTAGCATTGCTTTGAGATACATCTTATGTCATTTCGGTGAGGCAAGATAGCCTATATGGTTTGTAGTATCGTAACTTGGCGTCATTTTGATATCAAGACTTTTTAGTAACTTGGCATTTTTGTACGTTGAAAACGTGTTTTTTATGAGATATCAGTTCTTTTTGCAAAGCGTTTTATTATGAGAGTGAGAAATGCGACCCTGTAAAAACGGGTGTGGATTATGGCTATCGTTGTGTGAATTTGTACAGTCTGATGAGCGTGTACCATTCAGCAGTTTCGGTTTGCTATATATGTAAAACAGTGGCTGTGAGAAAGGATGCAGTGGCGTAAGCGTAAACGCATCAGGAACGCAGATGGAATATGGTATGTACTCATGGATTTGACGTCCATCCAACGAGCCTTGACTGACAAAATAATCAACACGCCCGTAGAATTATAACTCCCTAGGTCGCAACTTGTGTAGCCTTCTGTCCTGCTCCGTTGTCTGTTATTTCGTGGAGATGCAGTTTTAGTGTTTGTAAGGTTTATCCTTCTGTCCTGCTCCATTGTCTGTTATTTCGTGGAGATGCACTTTTAGTGTTTGTAAGGTTTATAAGGCATTTTGATAGGCTTATCTGCAGGTAGGAATCCTCTTCGCTGTTTTGCTAAACTAGAACCGGAAAACATGATAGTGCAGAATAGGAGCAGACGCATATGTCCCAGCAGGTTTTGCATATGAGAAAATGACAACAGTGTGAGAGAAATTAGGATGAAATTACGAAATTCCGTAGTTGAAACAATATGTTTTTAGCAGAGTGGGCATGTAGGTGAAGGTTGACATGATCACGGAGTATAGTGCGAAGTAAATGGAGTGACCATGAGCGAGCTTATATTCCTTATCGAATGGTATATATAACAGTCGCTGTGTAGCATTAACCGTTAAAGTAGAGGTTTAAGTAACATGTGAAATCCGTTGCACTGCTGTGTTTTTTTCATGTTCAGTGCTAGTAGTTATAACTATGAGTGAATCATGATTTTAAATGTAAATGTTTTAATGGGGAGTGGCAGAACGTACACGTAATTGTTTGTATGTGGCTAGATAGAGAACAGGGCAAGGTAACATGAATGTAGAAACGTGACGTTTGCTGATAAGAAGGTTTTGTACGGTAGCCAAGTGAAGAAATGTAGTTAGTAGAAATGGCACAGCGGTGAACTGGTGTAACTTTGTAATAAAAGGAATACATTTGCCGTCATGAAATGCATATGGGTGGCCATGAGTGAGTTTTGGTAAAGCAAATATAATATAAGCGTAAGAGAACGTTAGTGTAAAAGAGGAAAGTATCTGCCTGAGGACGAGGCGGGATTCAATCGTTCAACCGGAGGTTTACCAGTCTGCCACCTTGTTAGGGGCAGCACCATGACATATGCAATGCGTGAAATATAATTAGCAAACCTGTCCGTGGTTTTAAAGAAGAACACAGGCGAGTAAGAGCAGAAGAGCTCCGGTTGAATCCATATGGCTTTGCAATATTGTAGCCGGTGAACAATTGAACGTGCAGACGGTACGTCATAATACTGTGGTGCAAAAGCAATAATTGAGAAGTAGTAGACAATTTTTAGTGAAGGTAAAAGCAGGTTAAAGGAGTAACATGGTGGTTGAACGTGACACTTCTCAGTTGTCTTTAGGCAAGAACAAAACAAATGTGCATAATTATTTTTTATTATTCAGTCATTTCAATGTACTTTAAAACGTGTTTTTCTAAGCCTAAATTTCCCACTATAAAAGTTCACCCGAACCGTCTGGGCGTGGTAATGAGAACTGTCAGTTATGTTAACTGTCAGTCAGCTATGATTGACAGACCGTGGCCCGTTACCATAGCTACCCCCATGATACGTGCTGTTTTTGGGAGACTTTTCACAAGCTAGCTAGCTTAGTAGTATATGAAGTACCGATATATAGCTATGGTAAAGACGTTGACTTATATCCAATTAAAATTTTTGCTATCTAGCTAGCCAAGTTAAGATGAAAGCACAACTATGACGTCCTCATAAAAGCAAACTAGCTAGCTAACGCTATCGATAACATTGCGTTATGAAAGCAAACTACGTAGCTAGCTAACGTTAGCTAGCTAGCTAAATGAATATAACCAGAAATAATCCAATAGTCCTTAAAAGTCACTCTAATTTAAGTGAACCTAACGTTAGTCAAATATGTGCATTGTCTTGCCTGTAAGCCAGCCGCGCAAACTATGGGTCCGGAGTTATCCATGGGTTTACGGGGCGTGGAAAAGGGGAGTGGTGTGGGAGTACTGTGTTCGTGACGGACCAAGTTGACAACTTTGTCAACCGTTTGAAAATAGGATGGAAAATTTGAAATGCATATTTTTCCAAAAATGCAGAGCGGACATATTTAATACTGTACTCATAGTGTTTCTTCAATGCCTCGTGTGCAAGTAGCACATAAAAACGAGAAAGTGTGAAAATCACCATCGTACTCCTTTAATGAAAGGCACTCTTAGGTGGGTTTGAACCTTTGACCTTGTGTTCTCAAGACTGTAACCTTACCCACTACGCCACAGGCGGACTAGCTGTTTGTACTGTCAATGTTTCAGAGTAAGAAGGTATGGATATTTTGCGTGTGTATGCGAGTTTTCCATTGGGTTGTGTAGGTGAAGATTTGGCGGGTGTCGGTAAATGTCCAATGGGGAGACATGTTATTAGTGGGATAGGCGGCAGGAAAAATAAGAATGAGAAGAAGAAGTAGAAGAAGAAGTAGGAGAAGAAGAAGGAGAAAACGCGAAATCCCCTTAGTTTGGGGCTTTATTGTGTGGACATGTGAAGTTGTTTATGAAATCTGTCTGTTGAAATGGGGTCAGAATGTACAGAATTTAATGTTTTTAAGGGCTGAGTGTCTGTGGCTGTTGTGGTTATTTCTGTGGGGAACCCTGAAAAGTGCCAAACTCTCGGTGCTGTATAGGTATGGGGGCATGCCCCCGCCAAGGCGTAACTTGGCGGGATGGCATACCTGCCATCCCAATGTCAGTTGAAGACTTTGAGACAATACTAAATGAATTGTATGCAACAGCCCATCAGCTTATTAACAGCTTGTTGTAGGTAAAAGTGAATAGTAATTAATCATAATCAAGAATAATAACATACCTCTATATTCAACCTTCTTCATTCAGTCTTCTTTTCATTGATGTCACTAATTTTCTCACAGAGAAAATGCCACACCAGTTTGCAACTCTCTCCATTTGATATCCTCTCTTTAAAGCCTGTCCTCCAGGCATTCTGGTTAAAAATAACCAAAAATGTTTTAAACAATTTAAATATACATCATTAGTTATGAGTGAACTATTGTGTCAATGTACACTAATCAGAATACTACTTTTTGTGGTGTCAAAGGGGGATTTACCACAGACCCTTTCACACTCCTGTCTCTTGCTTTGTGTCAGGGAGCCCCAAATGCCTCCAGCCAACAATTTGCAAAATTCTGAATTTGAATCAAATCCATGTATTATCTCCCAAGTTTCTTTTCCATGAATATTCCATTTCCGATGCAAACCTTTAAGAAATTGAAATGCATTTAGTTTCCCTACCTTCCCTAAAGATGTATTATTGAAATCCACAGATTTATGAATAAACTGAAGAGTGGGTATAGATGGATAAACAGATAGCTAAAGTGATTTAAGGGAAATTGACTTTAAATCGAGGGTTTCATTTGTACTTAGTCTCTTCAGAAGAGTAACTGTTTTTTTTTTAAATGACCATGGTTTTAGACATTTTTAGGCGTAATCAAAAGATATTTGATTAATGATGAACGGCTGAGGAAATACTGCTTTAGATCTAGTCTATTTCAGTGAATGTTTTGTTGAACTCTTGCATTTTTATTTACTTATTTATATTTTACCTTTCCATCATTCTCCAAGTTAAGAGGGGTGTCTCCATCTGCTGTTCAACCTGGGCTTCCACCACCGGGGTTAAATCTGGGGCTCCACCATCTGGGGTTCAATCTGGGGCTCCACCATCGGGGGTTCAATCTGGGGCTCCACCATCTGAGGTTCAATCTTGGGCTCTACCTCAAGATTGCTGGACCCCAAAATATTTAATTGTCTTGATTCGTTCATTAGTGGGCTTGCTTCTGGCAAGCCCACTCTTGCTATTTTTCATTTTTTTATTATCTACACTTTCTGCCCAATTTTTCTAGCTCTAACTAGTCCTAAAGTTAAAAGACGAGACTTTATGAGAATCAACTTAAACCCCAAAATGGTCAGAAATCATGTTTTGACATAGAACCTTGTTTATCTGAAAATGTCTCAAATGTATTAACAGAAAGAACTGGAGAGAAGAATCCTTAGGATAGTGGTTAGTACAGTTGAACGCAGTACACAACATTTTTGGACCTTGGACTTTTAAATGGTGAGATCGTATGTAACTAGCTAATCGGAATAAAACAACAGCATCACACCTGCCGCTGAAGCACTCTGCCTGGCTGCGAGGATGGGGAAATCCTTATATGGTCATACGGTAGTAAGACAAGCCACATTGCACGCACTGAAATTAACCCAGATTTGGGAATTTTGGCGGAATTATTTTAAAAAATCAGACCCAGGGGAGACATTACAAGGGATGGCATTAACTAGTTAAAGCATCATTTCGTGTGTAAAAAATGTATTGACTTTTTATTTCCTCAGAGAAAATTGGCCTCTTTTCAGGCTTTCCGTATTGACTTAACATCGGGTGGGCAGGGTTACAAGTTCTTTTTGCAACCAGGCGTTGCAGTTCATGCAGTAGCCACTGGGGTAAAAGGCTTCACTCATAGAGGCGAGTTGTTGCCCCTTGGGCTGAACGCGCCCCTGCTGTTTGCCGGAGGTATTCGGATGCCTGCATAACTTTGTTATGCGGACCTGCAAACACCTGCAAATGTCCGAATACAGCTGTTGGACAGAGGTTTTCAGGAATCCGCCTGACAACAGTCGTTAGTTGATGGCTTGGCCTTTCAAATCCTAATAACAGTCAATGGTCTGAGTGGGGCTGGGTACTGAAGCCTGCTCACCTTCCCCTATCCCTTCCCCATTAGTAGTTCAGGGAAGTAGGTGTTAATGTTCAAAATGTGCTTTAGAACTACTTCTATTCTTGCATCTGACTGATACTTCTCTATCTTGAATCAGTACAATTGTCTAAAAACAGTCTCACATGAAGTGCTTTTACACCAGTGGTCTCCAACCCTGGTCCTGGAGAACTACAGGGTCTGTTGGTTTTTGTTTTCACCTTAAAATCAGCACCCAATTGAGACCCAAGACACCAGGTGAGTTGAGTTAACTGTGTAATCAACTGCTCTAATTGATTCATGAAGTGCAGAGTCACTATGAAAACCAGCAGACCCTGTAGCTCTCCAGGACCAGGGTTGGAGACCACTGTTTTACACATACTGTATGTTGTTGGAAAGAAGTGACATATAGTCAAGTTAAAGGTAATCTGAATGGCCCAGCAAAGAAACCCTGAAGGCAGAGACATCTGGGTGTTCTCTGGCTTTATTATAACAAAGGAGAAACACTAATTAATATGATATAAAATGTGAAAATATGTTTTCTTGTGTAAATAAAACAGTATGCGAAACGATGTCGTTGCAATGACCACAAAGCTGTCTTTTTCTTTTCCTTGTTCCTTCCATGGCTACCGAAACGCGAACGGTGGCTTTTTACTTCGTTTTGCTTCTGCAATCTGAAATCTTAGGAGTATTTGGCAGAGCAGTCGGGAGAGATAATGAAGAGTCAATCACCACATCGACATTTTAATGAGAAAGCAGTCAAACATGCTGCACTGCCTCAGATTTATAGAATGTTGTATTTGTAAGTGTTTCATGAGGTTGCTGGTGTTACCCCCTTTACACGGAACTACCTTTTTACATACATTGCTGCATTTACATTAAATTTAGTAAAGTGAGCCCATACTTCTTAACATTTTGCCCTGACAGCCATGACTGTATAGCACAGAATGTAAACATGCAGTCACACAACGTCAAATGTAAAATTTAATCACCTGGCACCGGCAGCTTTGTCATCATTAGGGGATGGTTAGGAATTTGCCAACAACGTTAGAATCTTTATACAGTCTATGGTTAGAATGAATTAACGTTACATAAATTTTCCACCTGAAACTCCTTTGCCTTGGACGCGCCCCTGTTTTCAAACCACCCACTCAGAATCTAAGGTTGAATCCTGTCCAATCAGTTTTGTGGGCGTGCATGGCGTAGTGTGAAAGTAACCAATAGCATTGCGTGCAACTGCAGCGCGAAATTTGCTTTGGGGAAAGAAGGGAGAGGGGACGGAGGAACGCGACCGGCGTTAAGTGAGCGCAGTTACTTGTGGCCGTGCGAAGGCTATATGTTTGAGGGGGGAGACGGGAAGCAGTGTTTTTCGAAGCGGCTGTGGTCCTATCTTTCAAAAGGCGAGTGATTGCATGAAGAAATGGAGTGCAACGTGGTGGAAGGAGGAAATAAGAAAAGGAAAAAAGGAATTGAAAATGAAGATAAGGATGAGAAATATGTAGTTTGAATGAAGGTGGATGTGAAGCCCGGGTCTGGATGGGAAGCAAATGGTGTTTTTAATGATGTCCATGACTTGTGAAGAAGGAGATAGGGGAAGTTAGATCTGTTCGGATTATTAGGGGTCCAAGCAGCGAAGCTGGTGGAACCCTATTGTATTTGTTCGGATTATTAGGGGTCCAAGCAGCGAAGCTGGTGGAACCCTATTGTATTTGTTAGGATTATTATTAAGGGTCCAAGCAGCGAAGCTGGTGGAACCCTATTGTATCTATTAGGATTATTAGGGGTCCAAGCAGCGAAGCTGGTGGAACCCTATTGTATCTGTTAGGATTATTATTAGGGGTCCAAGCAGCGAAGCCGGTGGAACCCTATTGTATCTGTTCGGATTATTATTATTAGGGGTCCAAGCAGCAAAGCTGGTGGAACCCTATTGAATTTGTTAGGATTATTAGGGGTCCAAGCAGCGAAGCTGGTGGAACCCTATTGTATCTGTTCGGATTATTGGGGGTCCAAGCAGCGAAGCTGGTGGAACCCTATTGTATTTGTTCGGATTATTAGGGGTCCAAGCAGCGAAGCTGGTAGAACCCTATTGTATCTGTTAGGATTATTATTAGGGGTCCAAGCAGCGAAGCTGGTGGAACCCTATTGTATCTGTTAGGATTATTATTAGGGGTCCAAGCAGTGAAGCTGGTGGAACCCTATTGGATCTGTTAGGATTATTAGGGGTCCAAGCAGCGAAGCTGGTGGAAGCCTATTGTATCTGTTAGGATTATTATTATTATTAGGGGTCCAAGCAGCGAAGCTGGTGGAACCCTATTGTATCCGTTAGGATTATTATTAGGGGTCCAAGCAGCGAAGCTGGTGGAACCCTATTGTATCTGTTAGGATTATTATTAGGGGTCCAAGCAGCGAAGCTGGTGGAACCCCATTGTATCTGTTCAGATTATTATTATTAGGGGTCCAAGCAGCGAAGCTGGTGGAACCCTATAGTATCTGTTAGGATTATTAGGGGTCCAAGCAGTGAAGCTGGTGGAACCCTATTGTATCTGTTAGGATTATTATTAAGGGTCCAAGCAGCGAAGCTGGTGGAACCCTATTGTATCTGTTAGGATTATTAGGGGTCCAAGCAGCGAAGCTGGTGGAACCCTATTGTATCTGTTCGGATTATTGGGGGTCCAAGCAGCGAAGCTGGTGGAACCCTATTGTATTTGTTCGGATTATTAGGGGTCCAAGCAGCGAAGCTGGTGGAACCCTATTGTATCTGTTCGGATTATTAGGGGTCCAAGCAGCGAAGCTGGTGGAACCCTATTGTATTTGTTCGGATTATTATTAAGGGTCCAAGCAGCGAAGCTGGTGGAACCCTATTGTATCTATTAGGATTATTAGGGGTCCAAGCAGCGAAGCTGGTGGAACCCTATTGTATCTGTTAGGATTATTATTAGGGGTCCAAGCAGCGAAGCCGGTGGAACCCTATTGTATCTGTTCGGATTTATTAGGGGTCCAAGCAGCAAGCTGGTGGAACCCTATTGAATTTGTTAGGATTATTAGGGGTCCAAGCAGCGAAGCTGGTGGAACCCTATTGTATCTGTTCGGATTATTGGGGTCCAAGCAGCGAAGCTGGAGGAACCCTATTGTATTTGTTAGGATTATTATTAGGGGTCCAAGCAGCAAAGCTGATGGAACCCTATTGTATCTGTTAGGATTATTAGGGGTCCAAGCAGCGAAGCTGGTGGAACCCTATAGTATCTGTTAGGATTATTAGGGGTCCAAGCAGTGAAGCTGGTGGAACCCTATTGTATCTGTTAGGATTATTATTAAGGGTCCAAGCAGCGAAGCTGGTGGAACCTATTGTATCTGTTCGGATTATTATTATTAGGGGTCCAAGCAGCAAAGCTGGTGGAACCCTATTGAATTTGTTAGGATTATTAGGGGTCCAAGCAGCGAAGCTGGTGGAACCCTATTGTATCTGTTCGGATTATTGGGGGTCCAAGCAGCGAAGCTGGTGGAACCCTATTGTATTTGTTCGGATTATTAGGGGTCCAAGCAGCGAAGCTGGTGGAACCCTATTGTATCTGTTAGGATTATTATTAGGGGTCCAAGCAGCGAAGCTGGTGGAACCCTATTGTATCTGTTAGGATTATTATTAGGGGTCCAAGCAGTGAAGCTGGTGGAACCCTATTGGATCTGTTAGGATTATTAGGGGTCCAAGCAGCGAAGCTGGTGGAACCCTATTGTATCTGTTAGGATTATTATTAGGGGTCCAAGCAGCGAAGCTGGTGGAACCCTATTGTATCTATTAGGATTATTATTATTATTATTATTATTCTTCTTATTATTTTTCTCCGCTAAAAGTGTCCGAGGCTCAGCAACCATACTTCCTAGAGCAACCAAATTTGGTAGGTGGGTTCCTATGGCCCCCCACTACTCAGGCACTACAAATCACCTATGTCGGCCAGATGGTGGCGCTATAACATAGGGTCTTGTTTAAAAGGTCATAACTCCCACACCGTAAGTCAGATCAACGCAAAACTTCATCGACCGATGCATCTGAATGTGCTCTACAACTTTGCTATTGGGAGCACCTATGTCCGCCATATTATTTGCCCGCCATTTGGACTTTTTATTAGTTGGGGTGCGGAAGAGCTGTAGCTCCAAATCTAAAGTTTTACGACATCTAGTAAACTTCTTTACGGCAAGCGACATCCATGGCGACGCAAGTAATCCGACACCGTAGGGTCTAGTTTTTATCAGTGAGGGGAGGATCTGAACGTCAGGGAAGCAATGGAAGACAGTGCCAGCCGGAGTGCATGCTAGGCTATTAAAGGTTTGTTAGTAAAAGCTTTTTGAGAGGATGAATACTTTTCTTTGGCATGGATCCATTTGAAGGCAGTATCGGGTGAGTTTGTTCAGTCTTTAAATCTGTCATTATGCTGAGAAATAGCTAAACCATTTTATTGGTAGGTTTTGAGTGTCTGTGCACATGCGTGTGTAGCCCTCCCACCACAATGCTCATTTACATAATATACATAGGTAATACTGAAACCTATGACACTTCCACTAAAGCCGCGTTTCCACCGCAGGAACTAGGGTCTAAATTTAGTTCTGGGGGCTTTGTTTTACCCCCCAAAACGTTCCTGCTCGGGGGGTAGTACTTTCCGAAAGTACAGGAACCTTTTGGGTGGAGCTTGCAGCGCTGAACATTTCTGATTGGTCGAGTACTCGCAGCAATTGTGTTGTATTTATTTCCTTACCGCCATTAACCAACGCATTTTAAAATACTGCAGCGGCAACATTATTTCAAAACTTCAATCAATTTTATGTATGCGGCGCAGTAGCCTACTTTTGGTTATAGCCTGTCAACGTCTTGGAATTATAACGTGTGCTCTTCTGTTCTTTTCTTGCTTTAGTACTCGTTTTATAAAATGCTAAGCATTCGTGCTGGGACAGCATATTACGGAGGCTACCAAAACATTCAAACGGATTAATTCGGTTGCTGAGTATTTTCTTCCGGATTTTCTTTGTTAGCCCGTTGTAATTGACTCAAAACGTTTGATACAGTTATGTGAGGTATGCGGTAGTTCTGCATAATTAACATTGGTGATACAGTACAAGCAAACCGGAAATCACCTTCCGCACTTTTTATCCGGTTAAAATAACAGGATAATTCAGCTTTTTCAGACTGCCGTAATTTTACTCAATTTTACTGCCATTTTTCAATTCCACGAAAAGACCAGGAAGACTATGGACTCATTTATGGTGCATGGTTCGCATCTGGAGGGCACACTTCACTGCTCGGCTAGCAGTAACTTCGAAGGAAAGCAAACGGTGGCTGTACCACTACTAATTTACATTTTCACGCAAGTCCGAGTTTTCGTTCTATTCTTGTCATTTTGCAATTAGCCTATATGGAATTGACGACGAGAAAGTAATAAAACAGCAAATTGTTTACAACGTGTGCATGTTTTCTGCTGTTAATGAATGTGTTTGAGAGGATATATGAAAATCAATAAATACAAAAGTAACCATATATAGTCATTGTTGGTAACCCGTTGTATATAAGTGGAATAAACCCCTCCGGGCTGTCCCGGTTATTAGAAAATAATGTAGGCTACTTCGGTGGTAGTATGGGGTTACAGAAGAAATCATATGACAGATGGACCGACGACAACGTCAGTGGGCTAATTTGCCTAATCTTCGCGGTACTTTAGACCGCGGTGGAAACGCAGACAACCATTGGCTGAAGGAACCTTTTAGTTCCTGGTAAAGTAGTTCCTAGGACTGAAAGTTCCGGGTAATTTTGGTGGAAACACGGCTTAATACACTAAAATGCATGGGAGGAGCTGTGATGGGATGCACCAGTTTACTCTATGTCTAGGGATCTCACTTGGGAGACTGGGAGGCTTCAGGTAGCTTTAAAGATGTTAGTATGTAGCTATACTGCTTGTGAACAATGACTCCCATGCATAAACACTTTGACTCACGAGCCCCCACTTTGAGCACTCACACTCAAAGAACCAGTTATTTTATTAACCTAAAATGGTGCTCTACCTGTGCGTAACATTTGACTCCATGTATAAGGAGTAAAACCACAATACCAAAATACGCCACATTATAATGAGCTTAATCAATTTCAAGAGAAAATTAAAGCCGCAAGCGGCGTTGGGAGGGGTCCAAGCATTGGCACCATCGCGCCCCCTATGGAGCGATTTTAAAATGGCTGTGTCCTCATGGTCATACGCCTTCACCCAACATATGTACTGAATATTTTGATGAGCGTATAAAAAATAGATGACTTATGGCCAATTTTGTGCTGAGACGCTGGCTGATGACTTAGTTGCGTCGCCATGGATGTGTCCTGACAGCTTCCCGTCAAGGCCTTGACTATGTCGTAACACTTAGATGGCCGAGCGTGTATGTACAGCTGCAGCGCTTCCCTGCCGCAACTAAAAAAAGCGCCACACTAGTGTTGTCACGATACCAAAATTTTGACTTTGATACCGATACCAGGTTTAGTATCGCGATACTCGATACTGATAAAATACTCGGTACCTAACGATACTGAAATTACCTTAATAGATCAGCAACGTAATGCCCACAAGGGCTGACCTCATTTTCGAATTCACGGTTTATTAAAAACCCTGTTTATTAACGACCTTTAAGTTGAAGCCTCTGCAACATATGAATATACATAGAACTATAGTGTTACAACACTAAACCATAGAAAACTATATTAAATATATTTCAAAAATCAAACAATTGTAAAGTAAATTATCTGTAAACAGGTCTTTCACTTTAAAATATATCTAAAAACAGCACATTTCAATAACAATACAGCATCTTCCTATAATAAAATATTTACAAATTAGAACAGCTATTGCTACTGAAGTGAACTGAGTCTAAGCTTGCGCTGAATCAACCACGAAAAAATGCACAAGCACAGGTCACCTCACTTGCCACCCTTAGTTGCTACTGCCATCTAGCGAAGATTCTGACAAATCATAACTTTTCATCCTCTCAATCGGTAATGCGGGAGACACATGTCCCTGGCTTTTACATTTGACGCAAAACTACCGAACGTCGGAAAATTCTAATACCGAACCGTTTCTTTTTTTTTTTTTTTTAAGTACCGAAAAAGTGCTGAAGTGTCGGTGTACTGTGCAACACTACGTCAGACACATATACCAAATCCATTGCTCAGCTTAGCAGAGAATGCACATTTCAGAGCGCCTCAGAGACAGATAGGATAATAATACATATTTCATATAGCCTAATAAATACGACATTAAAAAAAACGACACGAAAAATCAACTGGACATTCCTGCTAGCATGCGTGCTGCGCGAAGAATCCCTTATTATTTATTTAGACATTGACAGACTACAGCATTTGCGTCTTTTGTTTATATTCAATGGTAATTCCAGCGAGAAACTGCAGCTGTAGACACAAGAAAGTTTGTTATATTATGGTAACAACGGAATGAGGCGGACTACATATATAGGCTATATTTACCGTCATTGTTTTATTATACCAGCGTGTTTTCGCGCGTTTGCAGAGAAACTCAATTACTATCAATAAAAATGGTTTAGCTATTTCTCAGCATAGCCTAATGACGGATGGAGATGGGACGAAAATAATTTTCAACCGTCCACCACATTTTAGCAACGTTCCAACACTCTCGTCATCACTGTTCCATGGGTCACAAAAACTATTACACTAACGCTTACATTGCAGTGTGAAAAATCCACATTAAATAGGTTAGTGGTATTATATAAAGACACCCAATTTCAAAAAGAACGTATATAACTAAAAGAACGTATATAACCGAAGTATTTTGAGCAGTAATACTTACATAGCAACATGACATTTTATCTGTTTAGAAGCCTAGTATAGAGACAGAAAATCAATGACAAAGTCCTATCCGCTTCTGTTTTGCGTCAGAAAACGATTTCAGATAGGTCTATCAGCAAAGAAATTGCTTAGCTAAGCCCTGAAGTCCTCAATAATAATAGTACTCTACAAGAAATTATGAAAATCGTTGACAACGTTTAGTTAGGTGAATCGTCTTTTATGCTACGCCACAGTGAGTGCGATAAGAAAATATTCCGTTGCGCTGAACTATAAAACGCTATTCCAAATGAAAAATCATACATGTTATAGCCTACATCGTTAGAAAGCTTATACTCTCACCTACTGAATAAATGAACTGTCATTCAAGCCAGATTGTACGAAAAACGGCGACAACGCCGTAAGCAGCAGGAATCACAAACGGATTGTCCAAGGCAATATATGACCACTCAGTCGCAAAAGGGACGTCTCTACGCGTAAAACCAATGGTAAGATTGTATATTTATTCAATGTTTAGTCCCAGATATTGACTGTAGAATGACATGGTATAATTACAGAAAAATTGTCTCGTGTATGTCGTTATTCAGTGAGCAGCGTTGTCACTGCTGTAGTGGCATATTTTAGGGCTAATGTCGGGTTTATCTTGTTGCTACGGAATATTGCACTACATTACATTACAGGCTTTTGGCAGACGCTCTTATCTAGAGCGACGTACAACAAAATGTATAACCATAATCAGGAACAAGTGCGTCGAAAACCCTAGAGGGCAGTAGCCTACCGTTCCAAGTGCAGGGAACAACCGCATAGTCCAACTTGGACCCTGTAGGTTAAACTGATTAACACTAACACAAACAAGTACAGCAACAACGCAGTCTATGCGAAAGTACAAGCAACAGTTAAGACGAGTGCATTAACTAAGTCACCTACGAAACAGCTAACTAGTTACAACCCTAACCTTACAGTTAATTTAGAGATTAAATTGAGAATACGATTCTCTCAGCATAATGACGGATTTAAAGAGTAAACGAACTCACCCGTTATTGTCTTCAAATGGATCCATGTCAAAGAAAAGTAATGATTCAGCCTCTCAAAGCTTTACCGTAGCGTATTATTTATTTAGACACTGGCAGAGTACAGCATAAATTGCGTATTTTGTGAATATTCAATGTTAGAAATTGCAGCGAGAAACTGCAGCTGTAGACACAAGATAGTCTGTTATGTTATGGTAGCAACGGAACGAAGCGGACTATATATGTATTACCGTCATTGTTTTATTATACCAGCGTGTTTTCGCGCGTGTGCACAGAAACTCAGAACCTATCAATAAAATGGTTTAACTATTTCTCAGCATAATGACATATTCAAAGACTAAACGAACTCACCCGATACTGTCTTCAAATGGATCCATGCCAAAGAAAAGTAATTATTCATCCTCTCAGAAACCTTTTACTGAAAAACGTTTGGTAGCCTATCCTAGCATGCACTCTAGGTGGCAGTGTCAGACCGTACTTTCACTGATAAAAACTAGACCCTACGGTGTCGGATTACTTGCGTCGCCATGGTTGTCGCTTGCCGTAAAGAAGTTTACTCGATGTCGTAATCGTTTGGATTTGGAGCTCCAGCTTTTCCGCACCCCACCTAATGAAAAAGGCCAAATGGTGTGCAAACCATATGGCGGACATAGGTGCTCCCAATAGGAAAGTTGTAGAGAACATTCAGATGCATCAGTCGCTGAAGTTTTGTGTTGATCTGACTTACGGTGTGGGAGTTATGGCCTTTTAAAGTATGACCTTTGTGTTATAGCGCCACCATCTGGCCAACATAGGTGATTTTTAGTGCCTGAGTAGTGGGGGCCATAGGACCCACCTGCCATATTGGCGCTGGTTGTCGTGCTAAGAATTACTCGGATGTGATCGTTGGATTTGGAGCCAAGCTTCACGCACCCACTAATAAAAGTCCAAATGGTGTGCAAACCATATGGCGGACATAGGTGCTCAATAGGAAAGTTGTAGAGCACATTCAGATGCATCAGTCGATGAAGTTTTGTGTTGATCTACTTACGGTGTGGGAGTTATGGCCTTTGTACGGTTGACCTTTGTTATAGCGCCACCATCTGCGACATACGTGATTTTTAGTGCCTGAGTAGTGGGGGGCCATAGGAACCCACCTGCCAAATTTGGTTGGTCTACAACTTATGGTTGCTGAGCCTCAGACATTTTAGTGGAGAAAGCTGCCACGCCCCAACGATTAAGTTAAAATGGCGGGAAAACAATATGGCGGACAAAGGTGGTCCCAAAAGCAAAGTTGTAGAGCACATTCAGATGCATCGGTCGATGAAGTTTTGTGTTGATCTAACTTATGGTGTGGGAGTTATGGCCTTGTACGCGTTACCCTTTGTTATAGCGCCACCATCTGGCTGACATACGTGATTTTTAGTGCCTGAGTAGTGGGGGCCCATAGGAACCCACCTGCCAAATTTGGTTGCTCCAGGACTTATGGTTTCTGAGCCTCAGACACTTTTAGCGGAGAAAAATAATAATAAGAATAATTAAAGCCGCAAGCGGCGTTGGAAGGGGTCCAAGCATTGGCAGCATCGCGCCCCCTATGGAGCGATTTTAAAATGGCTTTGTCCTCATGATCATATGCCTTCACCCAACATATCAACTGAATATCGTGATGATCGTATGAAATATTGATGACTTATGGCCAATTTTGTGCTAAGAGACGCTGTCGGATGACTTAGTTACGTTGCCATGGATGTGTCCTGGCCACTTCCCGTCAAGGCCTTTACTATGTCGTAACACTTAGATGGCATGTCGTAACACTTCGATGGTCCGGCGTGTGTGCGTAGCTGCAGTGTTTCTGCGCCGCAACTATAAAAGGCGTCATACTAGTGTTGTCACGATACCGAAATTGTTACTTTGATACTGATACCAGGTTTAGTATTACGATGCTCAATACTGAAATGATACTTGAAATTTAAACGATGCTAAAGCGATACTCGGTACCTAACGATACTGAATTTACCTTAATAGATCAGAAACGTAATGTCCACAAGGGTTGACCTCATTTTCGAATTCATGGTTTATTAACAACCTGGTTCATTAACAACCTTTAAGTTGAAGCCTCTTCAACATATTAATATGCATAGGCCTATAATGTTACAACACTGAACAATGGAGAAATATGTTAAATATATTTCTGAAATTGAACAGTTGTAAACTAAATAATCTTTAAAACAGGTCTTTCACCTTTAAATAGATTTAAAAACAGAATATTGTAATAACAATACAGCATCTATCTATAATAAAATATTTCCAAATTGGAACACCTATTGCTACTGAAGTGAACTGAATCAAAGCTTGCGCTGTATCAGGGAAGAGAATGCACAAGCGCAGGTCACCTCACTTGGCAACCTTAGTTGCTACTGCCATCTAGCGAAGATTCTGACAAACTACACTTTTCATCCTCTAAATCAGTAATGCGGGAGACACATTTCCCTGGCTTTTACATTTGACGCAGAACTACCGAACGTCGGAAAATTCAAATACGAAACCGTTTTTTTTTTTTTTTTTAAGTACCGAGAAAGTGCTGAAGTTTTGGTATACCCTGCAACACTACCTCAGACACATATTCCAATCCATTGCTCAGCTTAGCAGAAAATGCACATTTCAGAGCGCCACAGAGACAGATAGAATTAAAGCCACAAGCGGCATTGGAAGGGGTCCAAGCAGTGGCAGCATCGCGCCCCCTATGGAGCGATTTTAAAATGGCTTTGTCCTCATGATCATATGCCTTCACCCAACATATCTACTGAATATCACGATGATCGTATGATATATTGATGACTTATGGCCAATTTTGAGCTAAGAGACGCTGTCGGATGACTTAGTTACGTCGCCATGGATGTGTCCTGGCCGCTTCCCGTCAAGGCCTTTAATATGTCGTAACACTTAGATGGCATGTCATAACACTTAGATGGTCCGGCGTGCATGCACAGCTGCAGTGTTTCTGCGCCGCAACTAAAAAAGGCGTCACACTAGTGTTGTCACGATACCGAAATTTTGACTTTGATACTGATACCAGGTTTAGTATTACGATACTAAATACTGAAATGATACTTGAAACTTAAACAGTGCTAATTCGATACTCGGTACCTAACGATACTGTAATTACCTTAATAGATCAGAAACGTAATGTCCACAAGGGTTGACCTCATTTTCTAATTCATGGTTTATGAACAACCTTTAAGTTGAAGCCTCTTCAACATATTAATATGCATAGGTCTATAGTGTTACAACACTGAACAATAGAAAAACATGTTAAATATATTTCAAAAATTAAACAGTTGTAAACTAAATAATCTTTAAAACAGGTCTTTCACCTTTAAATAGATTTAAAAACAGCATATTTTAATAACAATACAGCATCTATCTATAATAAAATATTTCCAAATTGGAACACCTATTGCTACTGAAGTGAACTGAGTCAAAGCTTGCGCTGAATCAAAGAGCTGAGTGCACAAGCACAAGTCACCTCACTTGGCAACCATAGTTGCTACTGCCTTCTAGCGAAGATTCTGACAAATTACACTTTTCATCCTCTCAATCAGTAATGCGGGAGACAATTTTCCGTGGCTTTTACATTTAACTCAAAACTACCGAACGTCGGAATATTCTAATACCGAACCGTTTATTTTTAATTTTTAAAAAAAATTTTAAGTACCGAGAAAGTGCTGAAGTTTTGGTATACCGTGCAACACTACGTCAGACACATATTCCAATCCATTGCTCAGCTTAGCAGAGAATGCACATTTCAGAGCGCCACAGAGACAGATAGAATAATAACACATGAATGCACATTTCAAATAATAAATACGACATTGAGAAAAAACGGAAGAAAGACTGAATATCAACTCGCGAATTGCGTGCTGCTCGCAAAGAAGCCTACCGTTTTATTTATGTAGACATTGGCAGATGAGAAAATTTTCGGTTACGCTGACCTATAAAACGCTATTTCAAAAGCTAAATCAGACATGTTATACATCGTTAGAAAGCTTATAATCTCACCTACTGAATAAATGAATTGTCAATCAAGCCAAAGCAACAGGTGTGGTATTACGCACAGCTATTTTTGTAGGTTGCCTACCCAGTGATCAAAAATGCGCGTATATTTCGCCAACGGACTGTTCAAGACAATATATGACCACTCATTCGCAAAAAGGACATCTCTACGCGTAAAACCGATGGTAAGATTGTATATTTATTAAATGTTTAGTCCCATATATTGACTTTAGAATGACATAATTTTGTTTTTTTCCTTATACTGTCTCGTTTATTTCGTTATTCAGTGAGCAGCGTTTTCACTGCTGTATTGGCATATTTTAGGGCTAATGTCGGGTTTATCTTGTTGCTACGGAATATTGCATTACATTACATTACAGGCATTTGGCAGATGCTCTTATCCAGAGCGACGTACAACAAAGTGTATAACCATAACCAGGAATAAGTGTGCCGAAAACCCTAGAGAGAAATACCGCTCCAAGTGCAGGGAACAACCGCATAGTTCGACTTGGACCCAGTAGGTAAAACTGATGAACGTTAACACAAACAAGAACAGCAACAACGCAGTCTATGAAAACATTCAAGCAATAGTTAAGACGAGTTAAGACTAAGTCACCTACGGAAAAACTACCTAGTTACAACCCTAAGCTTACAGTCAATGTAGAGATTAAATTGAGAATACGATTTCTCTCAGCACAATGACGGATTTAAAGACTAAACGAACTCACCCGATATTGTCTTCAAATGGACCGTATTATTTATTTAGACACTGGCAGACTACAGCATAAATTGCGTCTTTTGTTTACATTCAATATTAGTAATTGCAGCGAGAAACTGCAGCTGTAGGTCGTTATGTTATGGTAGCAACGAAACGAAGCGGACTATATATGTATTACCGTCATTGTTTTATTATACCACAACCCTAAGCTTACAGTCGATTTAGAGATTAAATTGAGGATACGATTTACAGCATGAATTGCGTCTTTTGTTTATATTCAATATTAGTAAATGCAGCGAGAATCTGCAGCTGTATGTCGTTATGTTAGCAACGGAACGAAGCGGACTATATATGTGTTACCGTCATTGTTTTATTATACCAGCGTGTTTTCACGCGTTTGCACAGAAACTCAAAAACTACCAATAAAATGGTTTAGTTTTTTCTCACCATAGTGACAGATTTAAAGACTTAACGAACTCACCCGATACTGTCTTCAAATGGATCCATGCCAAAGAAAAGTAATTATTCATCCTCTCAGGAAGCTTTTACCAAGAAACTTTGGGTAGCCTATCCTAGCATGCACGCTAGGTGGCACTGTCAGACCGTCTTTTCACTGATAAAAACTAGACCTACGGTGTCGGATTACTTGCGTCGCCATGGTTGTCGCTTGCCGTAAAGAAGTTTACTCGATGTCGTAATCGTTTAGATTTGGAGCTCCAGCTTTTCCGCACCCCACCTAATGAAACGCCAAATGGCGGGCAAACCATATGGCGGACATAGGTGTCCCAAAAGCAAAGTTGTAGAGCACATTCAGATGCATCGTCGATGAAGTTTTGTGTTGATCGACTTACGGTGTGGCAGTTATGCCTTTAAAGTATGACCTTTGTTATAGCGCCACCATCTGGCCGACATGGTGATTTTTAGTGCTTGAGTAGTGGGGGCCATAGGAACCCACCTCCAAATTTGGTTGCTCTAGGACTTATGGTTGCTGAGCCTCAGACATTTTAGTGGAGAAAGCTGCCACGCCCCAACGATTAAGTTAAAATGGCGGGAAAACAATATGGCGGACAAAGGTGGTCCCAAAAGCAAAGTTGTAGAGCA